>NW_028295571.1:0-728000 GCF_964341445.2 Mesoplodon mirus
TTTGATTTCAAGGAGCATGGAGCATTGTGATGACAAGGGCATGAAGCAATGTGATGAGAGGGTTCATGGAGCATTGTGATGACAATGACATGGAGCATTGTGATGCCAAGGGTCATGGAGCTTTGTGATGACAAAGGTCATGGAGCATTTTGATGACAAGTGTGTGGTGCATTGTGATGAGAAGGGCAGGGAGCATTTTGATGACAGGGTCATGCAGCAATTTGATGAAAAGTGTAATGGAATATTTTGATGACAGGGGTTATAGAACATTGTGATGCCAGGGATCATGGAGCTTTGGGATGAAAAGGGTCATGGAGCATTTTGCTGACAGGGGTTATGGAACATTGTGATGTCAGGGGTCAAGGAACATTGTGCTGATAAGGGGATGTAGCATTGTGATGACAGGGGTCATGGAACATTGTGATAACAGGGGTGAGGGAGGATTGTGATGACTAGTGATGGAACATTGTGATATCTCATGTGAGAGAGCATTTGGATGAGAAGTGCATGGAGCATTCTGATTACAAGGTTTATGGAGCATAGCGATGACAAGGTTGTGGATCATTGTGATGAAAAGCGCACGGCACCTTGTGATGACACGGGTCATGGATCACTGTGATAACAAGGGCATGGAGCATTGGTCTAATAAGTTTTGTGAATTATTGCGATGAGAGTTGGAATGGCGATTTGTGATGAAAAGGGAATAGAGCATTGTGATGACCAGGTCATGCAGTATTGTAAAGAGAGGTGTCAGGGCACATTGTGATGACATATGTAATGGCTCATTGTGATGACAATGGCATGGAGCATTGTGATGCCAAGTGTCATGGAGGATTCTGATGACAAATGTAATGGAGCATTGTGATGACAATGGCTTGGAACATTGTGATGACAAGTGTCAGGGAGCATTTTGCTGACAAGTGCATAGAGAATTATGATGACAAGAGTCATGTAGCATTCTGATGACAAGCTTTGGAGTATTTTGATGACAATGACTTGGAACATTGTGATGAAAACGGCATGGGGCATTGTGATGAAAAAGTCATGGAACCTTTCGTGACATGGTTCAAGGAGCATTCTGACGACAAGTGTCATGGAGCATTGTGATGACAAGTGTATTGCGAATTGTGATGACAAAGGTCATGGTGCATTGTGATGAAAAGGGCATGGAGTATTGTGATGACAGGCATTATGGAGTGTTGTGATGACAAGTGTTATGGAACATTGTTATCACAATGGTTTGGAGTATTGTGATGACAGAGGTCATGGATCATTTTGATTTCAAGGTGCATGGAGCATTGTGATGACAAGGGCATGAAGCAATGTGATGAGAGGGTTCATGGAGCATTGTGATGACAATGACATGGAGCATTGTGATGCCAAGGGTCATGGAGATTTGTGATGACAAAGGTCATGGAGCATTTTGATGACAAGTGTGTGGTGCATTGTGATGAGAAGGGCAGGGAGCATTTTGATGACAGGGTCATGCAGCAATTTGATGAAAAGTGTAATGGAATATTTTGATGACAGGGGTTATAGAACATTGTGATGCCAGGGATCATGGAGCTTTGGGATGAAAAGGGTCATGGAGCATTTTGCTGACAGGGGTTATGGAACATTGTGATGTCAGGGGTCAAGGAACATTGTGCTGATAAGGGGATGTAGCATTGTGATGACAGGGGTCATGGAACATTGTGATAACAGGGGTGAGGGAGGATTGTGATGACTAGTGATGGAACATTGTGATATCTCATGTGAGAGAGCATTTGGATGAGAAGTGCATGGAGCATTCTGATTACAAGGTTTATGGAGCATAGCGATGACAAGGTTGTGGATCATTGTGATGAAAAGCGCACGGCACATTGTGATGACAAGGGTCATGGAGCATTGTTCTGACAAAGGCATGGAGCATTGTGATGACAAGGGTCACGGAGCATTGTTATGAAAAGGGCATGGAATATTGTGATGACATGCATCATGGAGCGTTGTGATGACAAGTGTTATGGAACATTGTGATCACAAGGGTTTGAAGAATTGTGATGCCAGTGGTCACGGATCATTTTGATTTCAAGGATCATGGAGCATTGTGATGACAAGGGCATGAAGCAATGTGATTCCAAGGTTCATGGAGGATTGTGATGAAAATGTTAATGGAGTACTGTGATGACAAGCACATAGAGCATTGTAATGAAAAGGTCATGTAGCATTTTGCTGACAAAGGCATGGAGCATTGTGATGACCGGTGTGATGGAGCACTGGGATGACAAGCGTCACGGAGCATTGTGAATACAGGGGTCATGGAGCATTGTGATGACAAGGGCATGGAGCATTGTGATGACACGGGCATGAAACATTGGTCTGATATTTTGCTTTGATTATTGTGATGACTGTGGACATGGTGCATTGTGATGACAAGGGCATGGAGCATTGTGATGAGAATGTCATGGAATATGGTGAAGACAGATGTTAGGGAGCATTGTGATGACATATGTCATGGTCCATTGCGATGACACTGTAATGGAGCATTGTGATGCGAAATGTAATGGAGGATTGTGATAGAAAATATAATGGAGCATTGTGATGACTAGGGCTTGGAGCATTATGATGACAAGGGCCATTGAGAATTTTCATAACAAGGTCATGAAGCATTGTGATAAAAAAAAGTCCTGGAGCATTTTGATGAGAAAACCATGGAGCCTTGTGATGACAAATCTCACGGAGCATACTGATGAAAAGGGGCATGGACCATAGTGATTACATGGGTCTAGGAACATTGTGATGACAAGGGCATGGAGCATTGTGATGAGAAGGTCATGGAATATGGTGAAGACAGATGTCAGGGAGCATTGTGATGACATATGTAATGGCCCATTGTGATGACAATGGCATGGAGCATTGTGATGCCAAGTGTCCTGGAGGATTCTGATGACAAAGGCAATGGAGTTTTGTGATGACAATGGCTTGGAGCATTGTGATGACAAGGGTCAGGGAGCATCGTGCTGACAAGTGCATGGAGAATTGTGATGACAACTGTCATGGAGCATTCTGATGACAAGCTTGTGGAGTATTTTGATGACAATGGCATGGAGCATTGTGATGAAAATGGCATGGGGCCTTGTGATGAAAAAGGCATGGAGACGTTTCGTGACAGGGTTCAAGGAGCATTCTAATGACAAGTGTCAGGGAGCATTGTGATGACAAGTGTATTGAGAATTGTGATGACAAAGTCATGGAGCATCGTGATGAAAAGGGCATGGAGTATTGTGATGAGAGGCATCATGGAGCATTGTGATGACAAGTGTTATGGAACATTGTGATCACAAGGGTTTGGAGCATTGTGATGACAGAGGTCATGGATCATTTTGATTTCAAGTAGCATGGAGCATTGTGATGACAAGGGCATGAAGCAATGTGATCCCAAATTTCATGGATCATTGTGATGACAAGGGTCATGGAGCATTGGGCTGAAAATATTCATGGAGTATGTTGATGACAGGGGTCATGGAGCATTGTGATGGCTAGGGAATGGAGCATTGTGATGACAAAAGTCCCAGATCATTGTGTTGTCAGGTGTCATGGAGTTTTGTGACGACAGTGGTCATGGACCATTGTGATGATATTGGTCATGGAGCATGGTGATGAGAAAGTCATGGAGCATTGGGGTGAAAACGTTCATGGAGTATTGCGATGTAAAGGGTCAAAGAGCATTGTGATGAAACGTTCATGGAGCATTGTGCTTAAGAAGGTCACAGAGATGGTTGATGGTGAGGGCATGGACCATTGTGATGACAAAGGTCATAATGCATTGTGATGACTGGAATCACGGAACATTGTGATGACACGGGTCATGGATCACTGTGATAACAAGGGCATGGAGCATTGTGATGACAAGGGCATGGAGCATTGGTCTAATAAGTTTCATGAATTATTGCGATGAGAGTTGGAATGGCGATTTGTGATGAAAAGGGCATAGAGCATTGTGATGACCATGTCATGCAGTATTGTAAAGAGAGGTGTCAGGGCACATTGTGATGACATATGTAATGGCCCATTGTGATGACAATGGCATGGAGCATTGTGATGCCAAGTGTCATGGAGGATTCTGATGACAAATGTAATGGAGCATTGTGATGACAATGGCTTGGAACATTGTGATGACAAGTGTCAGGGAGTATTTTGCTGACAAGTTCATAGAGAATTATGATGACAAGAGTCATGTAGCATTCTGATGACAAGCTTTGGAGTATTTTGATGACAATGACTTGGAACATTGTGATGAAAACGGCATGGGGCATTGTGATGAAAAAGGCATGGAACCTTTCGTGACATGGTTCAAGGAGCATTGTAACGACAAGTGTCATGGAGCATTGTGATGACAAGTGTATTGCGAATTGTGATGACAAAGGTCATGGTGCATTGTGATGAAAAGGGCATGGAGTATTGTGATGACAGGCATTATGGAGTGTTGTGATGACAAGTGTTATGGAACATTGTGATCACAATGGTTTGGAGTATTGTGATGACAGAGGTCATGGATCATTTTGATTTCAAGGGGCATGGAGCATTGTGATGACAAGGGCATGAAGCAATGTGATGAGAGGGTTCATGGAGCACTGTGATGACAATGACATGGAGCATTGTGATACCAAGGGTCATGGAGCTTTGTGATGACAAAGGTCATGGAGCATTTTGATGACAAGTGTGTGGTGCATTGTGATGAGAAGGGCAGGGAGCATTTTGATGACAGGGTCATGCAGCAATTTGATGAAAAGTGTAATGGAATATTTTGATGACAGGGGTTATAGAACATTGTGATGCCAGGGATCATGGAGCTTTGGGATGAAAAGGGTCATGGAGCATTTTGCTGCCATGGGTTATGGAACATTGTGATGTCAGGGGTCAAGGAACATTGTGCTGATAAGGGGATGTAGCATTGTGATGACAGGGGTCATGGAACATTGTGATAACAGGGGTGAGGGAGGATTGTGATGACTAGTGATGGAACATTGTGATATCTCATGTGAGAGAGCATTTGGATGAAAAGTGCATGGAGCATTCTGATTACAAGGTTTATGGAGCATAGCGATGACAAGGTTGTGGATCATTTTGATGAAAAGCGCACGGCACATTGTGATGACAAGGGTCATGGAGCATTGTTCTGACAAAGGCATGGAGCATTGTGATGACAAGGGTCACGGAGCATTGTTATGAAAAGGGCATGGAATATTGTGATGACATGCATCATGGAGCGTTGTGATGACAAGTGTTATGGAACATTGTGATCACAAGGGTTTGAAGAATTGTGATGCCAGAGGTCACGGATCATTTTGATTTCAAGGATCATGGAGCATTGTGATGACAAGGGCATGAAGCAATGTGATTCCAAGGTTCATGGAGGATTGTGATGAAAATGTTAATGGAGTACTGTGATGACAAGCACATAGAGCATTGTAATGAAAAGGTCATGTAGCATTTTGCTGACAAAGGCATGGAGCATTGTGATGACCGGTGTGATGGAGCACTGGGATGACAAGCGTCACGGAGCATTGTGAATACAGGGGTCATGGAGCATTGTGATGACAAGGGCATGGAGCATTGTGATGACACGGGCATGAAACATTGGTCTGATATGTTGCTTTGATTATTGTGATGACTGTGGACATGGTGCATTGTGATGACAAGGGCATGGAGCATTGTGATGAGAATGTCATGGAATATGGTGAAGACAGATGTTAGGGAGCATTGTGATGACATATGTCATGGTCCATTGCGATGACACTGTAATGGAGCATTGTGATGCGAAATGTAATGGAGGATTGTGATAGAAAATATAATGGAGCATTGTGATGACTAGGGCTTGGAGCATTATGATGACAAGGGCCATTGAGAATTTTCATAACAAGGTCATGAAGCATTGTGATAAAAAAAAGTCCTGGAGCATTTTGATGAGAAAACCATGGAGCCTTGTGATGACAAATCTCACGGAGCATACTGATGAAAAGGGGCATGGACCATAGTGATTACATGGGTCTAGGAACATTGTGATGACAAGGGCATGGAGCATTGTGATGAGAAGGTCATGGAATATGGTGAAGACAGATGTCAGGGAGCATTGTGATGACATATGTAATGGCCCATTGTGATGACAATGGCATGGAGCATTGTGATGCCAAGTGTCCTGGAGGATTCTGATGACAAAGGCAATGGAGTTTTGTGATGACAATGGCTTGGAGCATTGTGATGACAAGGGTCAGGGAGCATCGTGCTGACAAGTGCATGGAGAATTGTGATGACAACTGTCATGGAGCATTCTGATGACAAGCTTGTGGAGTATTTTGATGACAATGACATGGAGCATTGTGATGAAAACGGCATGGGACATTGTGATGAAAAAGGCATGGAGACTTTTCGTGACAGGTTTCAAGGAGCATTCTGATGACAAGTTTCAGGGAGCATTGTGATGAAAAGTGTATTGAGAATTGTGATGACAAATGTCATGGAGCATTGTGATGAAAAGGGCATGGAGTATCGTGATGACAGGCATCATGGAGAGTTGTGATGAAAAGTGTTATGGAACATTGTGATCACAAGGGTTTGGTGCATTGAGATGACAGAGGTCATGGATCATTTTGATTTCAAAGAGCATGGAGCATTGTGAAGACAAGGGCATGAAGCAATGTGATCCCAAGGTTCATGGAGGATTGTGATGACAATTGTAATGGAGTACTGTGATGACAAACACATAGAGCATTGTAATGAAAAGTTCATGTAGCATTTTGCTGACAAAGGCATGGAGAATTGTGATGACATGTGTCATGGAGCACTGTGATGATAAGCGTCACGGAGCATTGTGAATACAGGGGTCATGGAGCATTGGGATGACAAGGGCATGGATCACTGTGATGACAAGGGTCATGGAGCATTGTGATGAGTAGGGAATGGAGCATTGTGATGAGAAGACCATGGATAATTGTGATGACGAGCGTCATGGGGCATTGTGATGACAAGTGTTATGGAATATTGTGATCACAAGGGTTTGGAGCATTGTTATGACCGAGGTCATGGAGCAATTTGATTTCATTGTGATGACAATAGCATGAAGCATTATGATGATGGGCATGGTGCATTGTGATGACAGGGTTCATGGATCATTGAGATGAAAAGGGGCATAGAGCATTGTGATTACAGCGTTCTTGGAGCATTGTGATGAGAAGGGTCATGGAGCCTTGTGATGACAAGGCCATGGAACATCGTGATGGCAGGGGTCATGGAGCATTGTTATGACAGTGGTAATGGAGCATTGTGATGGCAAGGGCATGGATCATTGTGATGAGAAGGCCATGGAGCATTCTGATGACATGTGTCATGGAGCTTTGTGAAGACAAGGGCATGGAGCAATGTGATGAGAGCGTGCATGGAGCATTGTGATGACAATGGCATGGAGCATTGTGATGCCAAGGGTCATGGATCTTTGTGATGAAAAAGGTCATGGAGCATTTTGATGGCAAGGGCGTTGTGCATTGTGATGAGAAAGGCAGGGAACATTCTGATGACAGGGTCTTTGAGCAATTTGATGAAAAGTGTCATGGAACATTTTGATGACAGGTGTTATGGAACATTGTGATGTCAGGGGTCATCGAACATTGTGATGATAAGTGCATGTAGCATTGTGATGACAGGAGTGACGGAGTATTGTGACAAATAGTGATGTAGCATTGTGATATCAGTGGTGAGAGAGCATTTTGATGAGAAGTGCATGGAGCATTGTGTTGACAAATTTTATGGAGCATTGTGATGACTAGATTGTGGAGCACAGTGATGACAAGCACATGGTGCATTGTGATGACATGTGTCATGGAGCATTGTGCTGCCAAGCGCATGGAGCATTGTGATGACAAGGGTCAAAGAGCATTGTGATGAAAAGTTCATGGAGCATTGTGGTTAAAAAAGTCAGAGAGACTGTTGATGACCAGGGCATGGACCATTGTGATGACAAAGTTCATGATGCATTGTGATGATAGGAGTCACGGAGCATTGTGATGACAGGGGTCATGGAGCATTGTGATGAGTAGGTCGTGGAGCATTGGGCTGAAAATGTTAATGGACTACTGTGATGACAGGGGTCATGGAGCATTGTGATGACAAGGGAATGGAGCATGATGATGACAAGGTCCTGGAGCATTGTGAGGAGAAGACCATGGAGACTTGTGATGACAAGTCTCATGGAGCATTCTGATGAAAAGGGGCATGGAGCATTGTGATTACAGGGGTCTTGGAGCATTGTGATGACAAGGGCATGGAGCATTATGATGAGAAGGCCATGAAGCATTCTGATGACATGCGTCATGGAGCTTTTTGATGACAAGGACATGGATCATTGTGATTACAGGGATCTTGGAGCATTGTGATGAAAAGGGCACGGATCATTGTGATGACAAAGGCATGGAGCCTTGTCATGACAGGGTTGAAGGAGCATACTGACGACAAGTGTCAGGGAGCATTGTGATGACAAGTGTATTGAGCATTGTGATTACAAAGATCATGGAGAATAGTGAAGAGAAGACCAGGGATAATTGTGATGATGAGCGTCATGGGGTGTTGTGATGATAAGTGTTATGGAACATTGTGATCACAAGTGTTTGGAGCATTATGATGACAGAGGTCATGGAGAATATTGATTTCATTTTGATGACAATAGCCTGAAGCATTATGATGATGGGCATGGTGCATTGTGATGGCAGGGTTCATGGAGCATTGAGACGAAAAGGGGCATGGAGCATTGTGATGACAAGGGTCACGGAGCATTGTTATGAAAAGGACATGGAATATTGTGATGACATGCATCATGGAGCGTTGTGATGACAAGTGTTATGGAACATTGTGATCACAAGGGTTTGAAGAATTGTGATGCCAGAGGTCACGGATCATTTTGATTTCAAGGATCATGGAGCATTGTGATGACAAGGGCATGAAGCAATGTGATTCCAAGGTTCATGGAGGATTGTGATGAAAATGTTAATGGAGTACTGTGATGACAAGCACATAGAGCATTGTAATGAAAAGGTCATGTAGCATTTTGCTGACAAAGGCATGGAGCATTGTGATGACCGGTGTGATGGAGCACTGGGATGACAAGCGTCACAGAGCATTGTGAATACAGGGGTCATGGAGCATTGGGATGACAAGGGCATGGAGCATTGTGATGACACGGGCATGAAACATTGGTCTGACATGTTGCTTTGATTATTGTGATGACTGTGGACATGGTGCATTGTGATGACAAGGGCATGGAGCATTGTGATGAGAATGTCATGGAATATGGTGAAGACAGATGTTAGGGAGCATTGTGATGACATATGTCATGGTCCATTGCGATGACACTGTAATGGAGCATTGTGATGCGAGATGTAATGGAGGATTGTGATAGAAAATATAATGGAGCATTGTGATGACTAGGGCTTGGAGCATTATGATGACAAGGGCCATTGAGAATTTTCATAACAAGGTCATGAAGCATTGTGATAAAAAAAAGTCCTGGAGCATTTTGATGAGAAAACCATGGAGCCTTGTGATGACAAATCTCACGGAGCATACTGATGAAAAGGGGCATGGACCATAGTGATTACATGGGTCTAGGAACATTGTGATGACAAGGGCATGGAGCATTGTGATGAGAAGGTCATGGAATATGGTGAAGACAGATGTCAGGGAGCATTGTGATGACATATGTAATGGCCCATTGTGATGACAATGGCATGGAGCATTGTGATGCCAAGTGTCCTGGAGGATTCTGATGACAAAGGCAATGGAGTTTTGTGATGACAATGGCTTGGAGCATTGTGATGACAAGGGTCAGGGAGCATCGTGCTGACAAGTGCATGGAGAATTGTGATGACAACTGTCATGGAGCATTCTGATGACAAGCTTGTGGAGTATTTTGATGACAATGGCATGGAGCATTGTGATGAAAATGGCATGGGGCCTTGTGATGAAAAAGGCATGGAGACGTTTCGTGACAGGGTTCAAGGAGCATTCTAATGACAAGTGTCAGGGAGCATTGTGATGACAAGTGTATTGAGAATTGTGATGACAAAGTCATGGAGCATTGTGATGAAAAGGGCATGGAGTATTGTGATGAGAGGCATCATGGAGCATTGTGATGACAAGTGTTATGGAACATTGTGATCACAAGGGTTTGGAGCATTGTGATGACAGAGGTCATGGATCATTTTGATTTCAAGTAGCATGGAGCATTGTGATGACAAGGGCATGAAGCAATGTGATCCCAAATTTCATGGATCATTGTGATGACAAGGGTCATGGAGCATTGGGCTGAAAATATTCATGGAGTATGTTGATGACAGGGGTCATGGAGCATTGTGATGGCTAGGGAATGGAGCATTGTGATGACAAAAGTCCCAGATCATTGTGTTGTCAGGTGTCATGGAGTTTTGTGACGACAGTGGTCATGGACCATTGTGATGATATTGGTCATGGAGCATGGTGATGAGAAGGTCATGGAGCATTGGGGTGAAAACGTTCATGGAGTATTGCGATGTAAAGGGTCAAAGAGCATTGTGATGAAACGTTCATGGAGCATTGTGCTTAAGAAGGTCACAGAGACGGTTGATGGTGAGGGCATGGACCACTGTGATGACAAAGGTCATGATGCATTGTGATGACTGGAATCACGGAACATTGTGATGACACGGGTCATGGATCACTGTGATAACAAGGGCATGGAGCATTGTGATGACAAGGGCATGGAGCATTGGTCTAATAAGTTTCATGAATTATTGCGATGAGAGTTGGAATGGCGATTTGTGATGAAAAGGGCATAGAGCATTGTGATGACCAGGTCATGCAGTATTGTAAAGAGAGGTGTCAGGGCACATTGTGATGACATATGTAATGGCCCATTGTGATGACAATGGCATGGAGCATTGTGATGCCAAGTGTCATGGAGGATTCTGATGACAAATGTAATGGAGCATTGTGATGACAATGGCTTGGAACATTGTGATGACAAGTGTCAGGGAGCATTTTGCTGACAAGTGCATAGAGAATTATGATGACAAGAGTCATGTAGCATTCTGATGACAAGCTTTGGAGTATTTTGATGACAATGACTTGGAACATTGTGATGAAAACGGCATGGGGCATTGTGATGAAAAAGTCATGGAACCTTTCGTGACATGGTTCAAGGAGCATTGTGACGACAAGTGTCATGGAGCATTGTGATGACAAGTGTATTGCGAATTGTGATGACAAAGGTCATGGTGCATTGTGATGAAAAGGGCATGGAGTATTGTGATGACAGGCATTATGGAGTGTTGTGATGACAAGTGTTATGGAACATGGTTATCACAATGGTTTGGTGTATTGTGATGACAGAGGTCATGGATCATTTTGATTTCAAGGAGCATGGAGCATTGCGATGACAAGGGCATGAAGCAATGTGATGAGAGGGTTCATGGAGCATTGTGATGACAATGATATGGAGCATTGTGATGCCAAGGGTCATGGAGCTTTGTGATGACAAAGTCATGGAGCATTTTGATGACAAGTGTGTGGTGCATTGTGATGAGAAGGGCAGGGAGCATTTTGATGACAGGGTCATGCAGCAATTTGATGAAAAGTGTAATGGAATATTTTGATGACAGGGGTTATAGAACATTGTGATGCCAGGGATCATGCAGCTTTGGGATGAAAAGGGTCATGGAGCATTTTGCTGTAAGGGGTTATGGAACATTGTGATGTCAGGGGTCAAGGAACATTGTGCTGATAAGGGGATGTAGCATTGTGATGACAGGGGTCATGGAACATTGTGATAACAGGGGTGAGGGAGGATTGTGATGACTAGTGATGGAACATTCTGATGTCTCATGTGAGAGAGCATTTGGATGAGAAGTGCATGGAGCATTCTGATTACAAGGTTTATGGAGCATAGCGATGACAAGGTTGTGGATCATTGTGATGAAAAGCGCACGGCACATTGTGATGACAAGGGTCATGGAGCATTGTTATGAAAAGGGCATGGAATATTGTGATGACATGCATCATGGAGCGTTGTGATGACAAGTGTTATGGAACATTGTGATCACAAGGGTTTGAAGAATTGTGATGCCAGAGGTCACGGATCATTTTGATTTCAAGGATCATGGAGCATTGTGATGACAAGGGCATGAAGCAATGTGATTCCAAGGTTCATGGAGGATTGTGATGAAAATGTTAATGGAGTACTGTGATGACAAGCACATAGAGCATTGTAATGAAAAGGTCATGTAGCATTTTGCTGACAAAGGCATGGAGCATTGTGATGACCGGTGTGATGGAGCACTGGGATGACAAGCGTCACGGAGCATTGTGAATACAGGGGTCATGGAGCATTGTGATGACAAGGGCATGGAGCATTGTGATGACACGGGCATGAAACATTGGTCAGATATGTTGCTTAGATTATTGTGATGACTGTGGACATGGTGCATTGTGATGACAAGGGCATGGAGCATTGTGATGAGAATGTCATGGAATATGGTGAAGACAGATGTTAGGGAGCATTGTGAAGACATATGTCATGGTCCATTGCGATGACACTGTAATGGAGCATTGTGATGCGAGATGTAATGGAGGATTGTGATAGAAAATATAATGGAGCATTGTGATGACTAGGGCTTGGAGCATTATGATGACAAGGGCCATTGAGAATTTTCATAACAAGGTCATGAAGCATTGTGATAAAAAAAATTCCTGGAGCATTTTGATGAGAAAACCATGGAGCCTTGTGATGACAAATCTCACGGAGCATACTGATGAAAAGGGGCATGGACCATAGTGATTACATGGGTCTAGGAACATTGTGATGACAAGGGCATGGAGCATTGTGATGAGAAGGTCATGGAATATGATGAAGACAGATGTCAGGGAGCATTGTGATGACATATGTAATGGCCCATTGTGATGACAATGGCATGGAGCATTGTGATGCCAAGTGTCCTGGAGGATTCTGATGACAAAGGCAATGGAGTTTTGTGATGACAATGGCTTGGAGCATTGTGATGACAAGGGTCAGGGAGCATCGTGCTGACAAGTGCATGGAGAATTGTGATGACAACTGTCATGGAGCATTCTGATGACAAGCTTGTGGAGTATTTTGATGACAATGGCATGGAGCATTGTGATGAAAATGGCATGGGGCCTTTTGATGAAAAAGGCATGGAGACGTTTCGTGACAGGGTTCAAGGAGCATTCTAATGACAAGTGTCAGGGAGCATTGTGATGACAAGTGTATTGAGAATTGTGATGACAAAGTCATGGAGCATCGTGATGAAAAGGGCATGGAGTATTGTGATGAGAGGCATCATGGAGCATTGTGATGACAAGTGTTATGGAACATTGTGATCACAAGGGTTTGGAGCATTGTGATGACAGAGGTCATGGATCATTTTGATTTCAAGTAGCATGGAGCATTGTGATGACAAGGGCATGAAGCAATGTGATCCCAAATTTCATGGATCATTGTGATGACAAGGGTCATGGAGCATTGGGCTGAAAATATTCATGGAGTATGTTGATGACAGGGGTCATGGAGCATTGTGATGGCTAGGGAATGGAGCATTGTGATGACAAAAGTCCCAGATCATTGTGTTGTCAGGTGTCATGGAGTTTTGTGACGACAGTGGTCATGGACCATTGTGATGATATTGGTCATGGAGCATGGTGATGAGAAGGTCATGGAGCATTGGGGTGAAAACGTTCATGGAGTATTGCGATGTAAAGGGTCAAAGAGCATTGTGATGAAACGTTCATGGAGCATTGTGCTTAAGAAGGTCACAGAGACGGTTGATGGTGAGGGCATGGACCATTGTGATGACAAAGGTCATGATGCATTGTGATGACTGGAATCACGGAACATTGTGATGACACGGGTCATGGATCACTGTGATAACAAGGGCATGGAGCATTGTGATGACAAGGGCATGGAGCATTGGTCTAATAAGTTTCATGAATTATTGCGATGAGAGTTGGAATGGCGATTTGTGATGAAAAGGGCATAGAGCATTGTGATGACCAGGTCATGCAGTATTGTAAAGAGAGGTGTCAGGGCACATTGTGATGACATATGTAATGGCCCATTGTGATGACAATGGCATGGAGCATTGTGATGCCAAGTGTCATGGAGGATTCTGATGACAAATGTAATGGAGCATTGTGATGACAATGGCTTGGAACATTGTGATGACAAGTGTCAGGGAGCATTTTGCTGACAAGTGCATAGAGAATTATGATGACAAGAGTCATGTAGCATATTGATGACAAGCTTTGGAGTATTTTGATGACAATGACTTGGAACATTGTGATGAAAACGGCATGGGGCATTGTGATGAAAAAGTCATGGAACCTTTCGTGACATGGTTCAAGGAGCATTGTGACGACAAGTGTCATGGAGCATTGTGATGACAAGTGTATTGCGAATTGTGATGACAAAGGTCATGGTGCATTGTGATGAAAAGGGCATGGAGTATTGTGATGACAGGCATTATGGAGTGTTGTGATGACAAGTGTTATGGAACATTGTGATCACAATGGTTTGGAGTATTGTGATGACAGAGGTCATGGATCATTTTGATTTCAAGGAGCATGGAGCATTGTGATGACAAGGGCATGAAGCAATGTGATGAGAGGGTTCATGGAGCATTGTGATGACAATGACATGGAGCATTGTGATGCCAAGGGTCATGGAGCTTTGTGATGACAAAGTCATGGAGCATTTTGATGACAAGTGTGTGGTGCATTGTGATGAGAAGGGCAGGGAGCATTTTGATGACAGTTTCATGCAGCAATTTGATGAAAATTGTAATGGAATATTTTGATGACAGGGGTTATAGAACATTGTGATGCCAGGGATCATGGAGCTTTGGGATGAAAAGGGTCATGGAGCATTTTGCTGACAGGGGTTATGGAACATTGTGATGTCAGGGGTCAAGGAACATTGTGCTGATAAGGGGATGTAGCATTGTGATGACAGGGGTCATGGAACATTGTGATAACAGGGGTGAGGGAGGATTGTGATGACTAGTGATGGAACATTGTGATATCTCATGTGAGAGAGCATTTGGATGAGAAGTGCATGGAGCATTCTGATTACAAGGTTTATGGAGCATAGCGATGACAAGGTTGTGGATCATTGTGATGAAAAGCGCACGGCACATTGTGATGACAAGGGTCATGGAGCATTGTTCTGACAAAGGCATGGAGCATTGTGATGAAAAGGGTCACGGAGCATTGTTATGAAAAGGGCATGAGATATTGTGATGACATGCATCATGGAGCATGTGATGACAAGTGTTATGGAACATTGTGATCACAAGGATTTGAAGAATTGTGATGCCAGAGGTCACGGATCATTTTGATTTCAAGGATCATGGAGCATTGTGATGACAAGGGCATGAAGCAATGTGATTCCAAGGTTCATGGAGGATTGTGATGAAAATGTTAATGGAGTATTGTGATGACAAGCACTTAGAGCATTGTAATGAAAAGCTCTTGTAGCATTTTGCTGACAAAGGCATGGAGCATTGTGATGACCGGTGTGATGGAGCACTGGGATGACAAGCGTCACGGAGCATTGTGAATACAGGGGTCATGGAGCATTGTGATGACAAGGGCATGGAGCATTGTGATGACACGGGCATGAAACATTGGTCTGATATGTTGCTTTGATTATTGTGATGACTGTGGACATGGTGCATTGTGATGACAAGGGCATGGAGCATTGTGATGAGAATGTCATGGAATATGGTGAAGACAGATGTTAGGGAGCATTGTGATGACATATGTCATGGTCCATTGCGATGACACTGTAATGGAGCATTGTGATGCGAGATGTAATGGAGGATTGTGATAGAAAATATAATGGAGCATTGTGATGACTAGGGCTTGGAGCATTATGATGACAAGGGCCATTGAGAATTTTCATAACAAGGTCATGAAGCATTGTGATAAAAAAAAGTCCTGGAGCATTTTGATGAGTAAACCATGGAGCCTTGTGATGACAAATCTCACGGAGCATACTGATGAAAAGGGGCATGGACCATAGTGATTACATGGGTCTAGGAACATTGTGATGACAAGGGCATGGAGCATTGTGATGAGAAGGTCATGGAATATGGTGAAGACAGATGTCAGGGAGCATTGTGATGAGATATGTAATGGCCCATTGTGATGACAATGGCATGGAACATTGTGATGCCAAGTGTCCTGGAGGATTCTGATGACAAAGGCAATGGAGTTTTGTGATGACAATGGCTTGGAGCATTGTGATGACAAGGGTCAGGGAGCATCGTGCTGACAAGTGCATGGAGAATTGTGATGACAACTGTCATGGAGCATTCTGATGACAAGCTTGTGGAGTATTTTGATGACAATGACATGGAGCATTGTGATGAAAACGGCATGGGACATTGTGATGAAAAAGGCATGGAGACTTTTCGTGACAGGTTTCAAGGAGCATTCTGATGACAAGTTTCAGGGAGCATTGTGATGAAAAGTGTATTGAGAATTGTGATGACAAATGTCATGGAGCATTGTGATGAAAAGGGCATGGAGTATCGTGATGACAGGCATCATGGAGAGTTGTGATGAAAAGTGTTATGGAACATTGTGATCACAAGGGTTTGGTGCATTGAGATGACAGAGGTCATGGATCATTTTGATTTCAAAGAGCATGGAGCATTGTGAAGACAAGGGCATGAAGCAATGTGATCCCAAGGTTCATGGAGGATTGTGATGACAATTGTAATGGAGTACTGTGATGACAAACACATAGAGCATTGTAATGAAAAGTTCATGTAGCATTTTGCTGACAAAGGCATGGAGAATTGTGATGACATGTGTCATGGAGCACTGTGATGATAAGCGTCACGGAGCATTGTGAATACAGGGGTCATGGAGCATTGGGATGACAAGGGCATGGATCACTGTGATGACAAGGGTCATGGAGCATTGTGATGAGTAGGGAATGGAGCATTGTGATGAGAAGACCATGGATAATTGTGATGACGAGCGTCATGGGGCATTGTGATGACAAGTGTTATGGAATATTGTGATCACAAGGGTTTGGAGCATTGTTATGACCGAGGTCATGGAGCAATTTGATTTCATTGTGATGACAATAGCATGAAGCATTATGATGATGGGCATGGTGCATTGTGATGACAGGGTTCATGGATCATTGAGATGAAAAGGGGCATAGAGCATTGTGATTACAGCGTTCTTGGAGCATTGTGATGAGAAGGGTCATGGAGCCTTGTGATGACAAGGCCATGGAACATCGTGATGGCAGGGGTCATGGAGCATTGTTATGACAGTGGTAATGGAGCATTGTGATGGCAAGGGCATGGATCATTGTGATGAGAAGGCCATGGAGCATTCTGATGACATGTGTCATGGAGCTTTGTGAAGACAAGGGCATGGAGCAATGTGATGAGAGCGTGCATGGAGCATTGTGATGACAATGGCATGGAGCACTGTGATGCCAAGGGTCATGGATCTTTGTGATGAAAAAGGTCATGGAGCATTTTGATGGCAAGGGCGTTGTGCATTGTGATGAGAAAGGCAGGGAACATTCTGATGACAGGGTCTTTGAGCAATTTGATGAAAAGTGTCATGGAACATTTTGATGACAGGTGTTATGGAACATTGTGATGTCAGGGGTCATCGAACATTGTGATGATAAGTGCATGTAGCATTGTGATGACAGGAGTGACGGAGTATTGTGACAAATAGTGATGTAGCATTGTGATATCAGTGGTGAGAGAGCATTTTGATGAGAAGTGCATGGAGCATTGTGTTGACAAATTTTATGGAGCATTGTGATGACTAGATTGTGGAGCACAGTGATGACAAGCACATGGTGCATTGTGATGACATGTGTCATGGAGCATTGTGCTGCCAAGCGCATGGAGCATTGTGATGACAAGGGTCAAAGAGCATTGTGATGAAAAGTTCATGGAGCATTGTGGTTAAAAAAGTCAGAGAGACTGTTGATGACCAGGGCATGGACCATTGTGATGACAAAGGTCATGATGCATTGTGATGATAGGAGTCACGGAGCATTGTGATGACAGGGGTCATGGAGCATTGTGATGAGTAGGTCGTGGAGCATTGGGCTGAAAATGTTAATGGACTACTGTGATGACAGGGGTCATGGAGCATTGTGATGACAAGGGAATGGAGCATGATGATGACAAGGTCCTGGAGCATTGTGAGGAGAAGACCATGGAGACTTGTGATGACAAGTCTCATGGAGCATTCTGATGAAAAGGGGCATGGAGCATTGTGATTACAGGGGTCTTGGAGCATTGTGATGACAAGGGCATGGAGCATTATGATGAGAAGGCCATGAAGCATTCTGATGACATGCGTCATGGAGCTTTTTGATGACAAGGACATGGATCATTGTGATTACAGGGATCTTGGAGCATTGTGATGAAAAGGGCACGGATCATTGTGATGACAAAGGCATGGAGCCTTGTCATGACAGGGTTCAAGGAGCATACTGACGACAAGTGTCAGGGAGCATTGTGATGACAAGTGTATTGAGCATTGTGATTACAAAGATCATGGAGAATAGTGAAGAGAAGACCATGGATAATTGTGATGATGAGCGTCATGGGGTGTTGTGATGATAAGTGTTATGGAACATTGTGATCACAAGTGTTTGGAGCATTATGATGACAGAGGTCATGGAGAATATTGATTTCATTTTGATGACAATAGCCTGAAGCATTATGATGATGGGCATGGTGCATTGTGATGGCAGGGTTCATGGAGCATTGAGATGAAAAGGGGCATGGAGCATTGTGTTTATGAAGGTCTTGGAGCATTGTGATGACACGGGCATGGAGCATTGTGATGAGAAGGCCATGGAACTTTCTGATGACATGCGTCATGAAGCTTTGTGATGACAAGGGCAAGGAGCATTGTGATTACAGGGGCCTTCAGCATTGTGATGACAAGTGTCATGGAACCTTGTGATGACTAGGCCGTGGAACATTGTGATGGCAGTGGTCATGGTGCATTGTTATGACAGAGGTAATGGAGCATTGTGATGAGAAGGGCATGGAACATTGGTCTGAAATGTTTCATGGATTATTGTGATGAGAGTGGGCATGGAGCATTGTGATGACAAGGGTACGGAACACTATGATACATGGGTCATGCAGGATTGTAATGACAAGGGCATGGAGCATTGCAATGAGAAGGGCATCGAGCATTGTGATGACAAGTGTCATGGAGCTTTGTGATGACAAGGGCATTGAGCAATGTTATGAGAGGGTTCATGGAGCATTGTGATGACAACGGCATGGAGCATTGTGATGCCAAGTGTCATGGAGTTTTGTGATGACAAGTCATGGAGCATTTTGATGACAAGGGCATGGTGCATTGTGATGAGAAGTGCAGGGAGCATTTTGATGACCGGGCCATGCAGCAATTTGATGAAAAGTGTAATGGAATATTTTGATGGCAGGTGTTATAGAACATTGTGATGTCAGGGGTCTTGGAGTTTTGGGATGAAAAGGATCATGGAGCATTTTGATGACATGGGTTATGGAACATTGTGATGTCAGGGGTCATGGAACATTGTGATGATAAGGGGATGTAGCAGTGTGATGACAGGGTCATGGAACATTGTGATTACAGGGGTGAGGGTGTATTGTGATGACTAGTCATGGAACACTGTGATATCTCTGGTGAGAGAGCATTTTGATGAGAAGTGCATGGACCATTGTGATTACAAGGATTATGGAGCATTGCAATGACAAGGTTGTGTACCATTGTGATGAAATGCGCGTCGTACATTGTGAAGACAATGGTCATGGAGCATTGTGATGACAAAGGTCATGGAGCATTGTGATGAAAAGTGCATGGAGTATTTTGATGACAGGCATCATGCAGCGTTGTGATGACAAGTGTTATGGAACATTGTGATCACAAGGGTTTGGAGCATTGTGATGACAGAGGTCATGGATCATTTTGATTTCAAGGGGCATGGAGCATTATGAGGACGAGGGCATGAAGCAATGTGATCCCAAGTTTCATGGAGGATTGTGATGACAATGGAAATGGAGTATTGTGATGAGAAGCGCATAGAGCATTGTAATGACAAGGTCATGTAGAATTTTGCTGACAAAGACATGGAGCATTGTGATGACATGTGTCATGGAGCACTGTGATGACAAGCGTCACGGAGCATTGTGAATACAGGGGTCATGGAAAATTGGGATGACAAGGGCATGGATCATTGTGATGACAAGTGTCATGGAGCACTGGGCTGATAATGTTCATGGAGTGTTGTGATGACAGGTGTCATGAAGCATTGTGATGAATATGGAATGGAGCATTGTGATGACAACAGTCGCAGATCATTTTGTTGTCGGGTGTCATGGAGTGCTGTGATGACAGTGGTCATGCAGCATTGTGATGATATTGGCCATGGAGCATTGTGATGAATATGTCTTGGAGCATTGGGCTGAAAATATTCATGGATTATTGTGATGACATGAGTCATGGAGCATTGTGATGAGAAGGGAATGGAGCATGGTGATGACAAGGTCCAGGAGCATTGTGATGAGAAGACCATGGAGACTTCTCATGACAAGTCTCATGGAGCATTCTGATGAAAAGGGGCATGGAACATTGTGATTACAGGGGTCTTGGAGCATTGTGAGGACTAGGGCATGGAACACTGTGATACATGTGTCATGGGTCATGGAGGATTGTGATGACAAGTCATGGAGCATTGTGATGACAAGGGCATGGAGCATTGTGATGACAGGAGCATGGAGCATTTGTCTGAGAAGATTCACAAATTATTGTGATGACATTGGACGTGGTGCATTGTGATGACAAGGGCATGGATCATTGTGTAGAGAAGGTCATGGTGTATTGTGAAGACAGGTGTCAGGGAGCATTGTGATGACATATGTCATGGTCCATTGCGATGACAATGGCAGGGATTATAGTGATGCCAAATGAAATGGAGAATTGTGATGACAAATATAATGGAGCATCGTGATGACTATGGCTTGGAGCATTATGATGACAATGGCCATTGAGAATTTTCATGACAAGTCGTGAAGCATTGTGATGACAAGTTCCTTGAGCACTGTGATGACAAATCCATGGAGCCTTGTGATGACAAGTCTCATGGAGCATACTGATGAAAAGGGTCTTGGAACATTGTGATGACAAGGGCATGGAGCATTGTGAGGAGAAGGCCAAGGAGCATTCTGATGGCATGTGTCATCGAGCTTTGTGATGACACGGGCATGGAGCATTGTGATTACATGGGTCTTGGAGCATTGTGATGAAAATGGAATGGATCATTGTGATGAAATAGGCATGGAGCATTGTCATGACAGGGTTCAAGGAGCATACAGACAACAAGTGTCAGGGAGCATTTTGATGAAAAGTGTATTGAGCATTGTGATGACAATGGTCATGGAGCATTGTGATGAGAAGACCATGGATAATTGTGATGACGAGCGTCATGGGGCATTGTGATGACAAGTGTTATGGAATATTGTGATCACAAGGGTTTGGAGCATTGTTATGACAGAGGTCATGGAGGAATTTGATTTCATTGTGATGACAATAGCATGAAGCATTATGATGATGGGCATGGTGCATTGTGATGACAGGGTTCATGGAACATTGAGATGAAAAGGGGCGTAGCGCATTGTGATTACAGCGTTCTTGGAGCATTGTGATGAGAAGGGTCATGGAGCTTTGTGATGACAAGGCCATGGAACATCGTGATGGCAGGGGTCATGGAGCATTGTTATGACAGTGGTAATGGAGCATTTTGATGGCAAGGGCATGGATCATTGTGATGAGAAGGCCATGGAGCATTCTGATGACATGTGTCATGGAGCTTTGTGAAGACAAGGGCATGGAGCAATGTGATGAGAGCGTGCATGGAGCATTGTGATGACAATGACATGGAGCATTGTGATGCCAAGGGTCATGGATCTTTGTGATGACAAAGGTCATGGAGCATTTTGATGGCAAGGGCGTTGTGCATTGTGATGAGAAAGGCAGGGAACATTCTGATGACAGGGTCTTTGAGCAATTTGATGAAAAGTGTCATGGAACATTTTGATTACAGGTGTTATGGAACATTGTGATGTCAGGGGTCATCAAACAATTTGATGATAAGTGCATGTAGCATTGTGATGACAGGAGTGACGGAGTATTGTGACAAATAGTGATGTAGCATTGTGATATCAGTGGTGAGAGAGCATTTTGATGAGAAGTGCATGGAGCATTGTGATGACAAATTTTATGGAGCATTGTGATGACAAGATTGTGCAGCACTGTGATGACAAGCACATGTTGCATTGTGATGACTTGTGTCATGGAGGATTGTGCTGCCAAGCGCATGGAGCATTGTGATGACAAAGGTCAAAGACCATTGTCATGAAAAGTTCATGGAGTATTGTGGTTAAAAAGGTCAGAGAGACTGTTGATGACCAGGGCATGGACCATTGTGATGACAAAGGTCATGAAGCATTGTGATGATTGGAGTCACGGAGAATTGTGATGACATGGGCCATGGAGCATTGTGATAACAAGGGCATGGAGCATTGTGATGACAAGGGCATGGAATATTGGTCTAATAAGTTTCATGGATTATTGTGATGACAGTTAGAATGGCGCATTGTGATGACAACGGCATGGAGCATTGTGATGACCAGGCCATGCAGTATTGTGAAGACAGGTGTCAGGGAGCATTGTGATGACATATATAATGGCCCTTTGTGATGACAATGGCATGGAGCATAGTGATGCCAAGTGTCATGGAGGATACTGATGACAAAAGTAATGGAGCATTGTGATGACAAGGGTCAGGGAGCATTGTGCTGACAAGTGCGTGGAGAATTGTGATGACAAGGGTCGTGGAGCATTCTGATGACAAACTTGTGGAGTATTTTGATGAAAATGGCATGGATCATTTTGATGAAAACGGCATGGGGCATTGTGATGAAAAAGGCATGGAGCCTTTTCGTGACAGGGTTCAAGGAGCATTCTGATGACAAGTGTCAGGGAGCATTGTGATGACAAGTGTATTGAGAATTGTGATGAAAAAGGTCATGGAGCATTGTGATGAAAAGAGCATGGAGTATAGTGATGACAGGCATCATGGAGCGTTGTGATGACAAGTGTTATGGAACTTTGTGATCACAAGGGTTTGGAGTATTGTGATGAGAGAGGTCATGGATCATTTTGATTTCAAGGAGCATGGAGCATTGTGATGACAAGGGCATGAAGAAATGTGATACCAAGTTTCATGGAGGATTGTGATGCCAAGGGTCATGGAGTTTTGTGATGACAAGTCATGGAGCATTTTGATGACAAGGGCATTGTGCATTGTGATGAGAAGTGCAGGGAGCATTTTGATGACCGGGCCATGCAGCAACTTGATGACAAGTGTAATGGAATATTTTGATGGCAGGTGTTATAGAACATTGTGATGTCAGGGGTCTTGGAGCTTTGGGATGAAAAGGATCATGGAGCATTTTGATGACAGGGGTTATGGAACATTGTGATGTCAGTGGTCATGGAACATTGTGATGATAAGGGGATGTAGCAGTGTGATGACAGGGTCATGGAACATTGTGATTACAGGGGTGAGGGTGTATTGTGATGACTAGTCATGGAACACTGTGATATCTCTGGTGAGAGAGCATTTTGATGAGAAGTGCATGGACCATTGTGATTACAAGGATTATGGAGCATTGCAATGACAATGTTGTGGACCGTTGTGATGAAATGCACGTGGTACATTGTGAAGACAATGGTCATGGAGCATTGTTCTGACAAAGACATGGAGCATTGTGATGACAAGGGTCACTGTGAATTGTGATGAAAAGTTCATGGAGCATTGTGGTTACAAAGGTCACAGAACCTTGTGATGACACGGGCATGGATCATTGTGATGACAAACGTTATGAAGCATTTTGATGACTGGAGTCACGGAGCACTGTGATGACAGGCGTCATGGAGCATTGTGATGACATGTGTCATGGAGCATTGTGCTGACAAGCGCATGGAGCATTGTGATGACAAGGGTCATGGAGCATTGTGCTGAGAAAGGCATAGAGCATTGTGATGACAAGGGTCAAAGAGCATTGTGATGAAAAGTTCATGGATCATTTTGGTTAAAAAGCTCACAGAGAGTGATGATGACGAGGGCATTGCCCATTGTGGTGACAAAGGTCATGAAGCATTGTGATGACTGGAGTCACAGATCATTGTGATGGCATGGGTCATGGAGCAGTGTGATAACAAGGGCATGGAGCATTGTGATGACCAGGGCAAGGAGCATTGGTCTAATAATTTTCATGGATTATTGCGATGACAGTTGGAATTGCGCATTGTGATGACAAGGGCATGGAGCATTGTGATGGCCAGGTCATGCAGTATTGTGAAGACAGGTGTCAGGGAGCATTGTGATGACATATGTAATGGCCCATTGTGATGACAATGGCGTGGAGCATTGGGATGCCAAGTGTCATGGAGGATTCTGATGGCAAAGGTAATGGAGCATTGTGATGACAATGGCTTGGAGCATTGTGATGACAAGGGTCAGAGAGCATTGTGCTGACAAGTGCATGGAGAAATGTGATGACAAGGGTCATGGAGCATTCTGATGACAAGCTTGTGGAGTATTTTGATGACAATGGCATGGAGCATTGTGATGAAAACGGCATGGGGCATTGTGACGAAAAAGGCATGGAGCCTTTTCCTGACAGGGTTCAAGGAGCATACTGATGTCAAGTGTCAGGGAGCCTTGTGATAACAAGTATATTGAGAATTGTGATGACAAAGGTCATGGAGCATTGTGATGAAAAGTGCATGGAGTATTGTGATGACAGGCATCATGGAGCGTTGTGATGACAAGTGTTATGGAACATTGTGATCACAAGAGTTTGGAGCATTGTGATGACAGAGGTTATGGATCATTTTGGTTTCAAGGAGCATGGAGCATTGTGAGGACAAGGGCATGAAGCAATGTGATCCCAAGTTTCATGGAGGATTGTGATGACAATGGAAATGGAGTATTGTGATGACAAGCGCATAGAGCATTGTAATGACAAGGTCATGTAGCATTTTGCTGACAAAGGCATGGAGCATTGTGATGACATGTGCCATGGAGCACTGTGATGACAAGCGTCACGGAGCACTGTGAATACAGGGGTCATGGAGCATTGGGATGACAAGGGCATGGATCATTGTGATGACAAGTGTCATGGAGCACTGGGCTGATAATGTTCATGGAGTGTTGTGATGACAGGTGTCATGAAACATTGTGATGACTATGGAATGGAGCATTGTTATGACAAGATTCGCGGATCATTGTGTTGTCGGGTGTCATGGAGTGTTGTGATGACAGTGGTCATGGAGCATTGTGATGATATTTGCCATGGAGCATTGTGATGAAGAGGTCTTGGAGCATTGGGCTGAAAATATTCATGGATTATTGTGATGACAGGGGTCATGGAGCATTGTGATGAGAAGGGAATGTAGCATGGTGATGACAAGGTCCTGGAGCATTGTGATGAGAAGACCATGGAGACTTGTCATGACAAGTCTCATGGAGCATTCTGATGAAAAGGGGCATGGAGCACTGTGATTACAGGGGTCTTGGAGCATTGTGATGACTAGGGCATGGAACACTGTGATACATGTGTCATGGGTCATGGAGGATTGTGATGACACGTCATGGAGCATTGTGATGACAAGGGCATGGAGCATTGTGATGACTGGAGCATGGAGCATTTGTCTGACAAGATTCACAGATTATTGTGATGACAGTGGACATGGTGCATTGTGATGACAAGGGCATGTATCATTGTGTAGAGAAGGTCATGGTGTATTGTGAAGACAGGTGTCAGGGAGCATTGTGATGACATAGGTCATGGTCCATTGCGATGACAATGGCAGGGAGTATAGTGATGCCAAATGAAATGGAGAATTGTGATGACAAATATAATGGAGCATCGTGATGACTATGGCTTGGAGCAGTATGATGACAATGGCCATTGAGAATTTTCATGACAAGGTCATGAAGCATTGTGATGACTGCAGTCACGGAGCATTGTGATGACATGGGTCATGGAGCATTGTGATAACAAGGGCATGGAGCATTGTGATTACAAGGGCATGGAGCATTGGTCTAGTAAGTTTCACGGATTATTGCGATGACAGTTGGAATGGCGCATTGTGATGACAACGGCATGCAGCATTGTGATGACCAGGTCATGCAGTATTGTGAAGACAGGTGTCAGGGCTCATTGTGATGACATATGTAATGGCCCATTGTGATGACTATGGCATGGAGCATTGTGATGCCAAGTGTCATGGAGGATTCTCATCACAAAGGTACTGGAGCATTGTGATGACAATGGCTTGGAACATTGTGATGACAAGGGTCAGGGAGCATTGTGCTGACAAGGGCATGGAGAATTGTGATGACAAGGGTCATGGAGCATTTTGATGACAGAGTTTATGGAACATGGTGATGTCAGTGGTGACGGAACATTGTGATGATAAGGGGATATAGCATTGTGATGACTGGGTCATGGAACATTGTGATTCCAGAGGTGAGGGAGTATTGTGATGAGTAGTGATGGAACATTGTGATATCTCTGGTGAGAGAGCATTTTGATGAGAAGTCCATGGACCATTGTGATTATAAGGTTTATGGAGCATAGCGATTACAAATTTGTGGACCGATGTGATGAAAAGCACGTGGCATATTGTGATGACAAGGGTCAAGGAGCATTGTTCTGACAAAGGCATGGAGCATTGTGATGACAATGGTCACGGAGCATTGTGATGAAAAGTTCATGGAGCATTGTGGTTACAAAGGTCACAAAGCCTTGTGATGACGCGGGCATGGGCCGTTTTGATGACAAACTTTATGAATCATTGTGATGACTGGAGTCACAGAGCATTGTGATGAGAGGGTTCATGGAGCATTGTGATGACAAGGGCATGGAGCTTTGTGTTGACAGGGGCATGGAACATTGGTCTGACAAGTTTCATAGATTATTGTGATGAGAGTGGACATGGTGCATTTTGATGACAAGGCCATGGATCATTGCGAAGAGAAAGTCATGGAGTATTGTGAGGACAGGTATCAGGGAGCATTGTGATGACATATGCCATGGTCCATTGCAATGACAATGGCAGGTAGCATTGTGATGCCAAATGTAATGGAGGATTTTGATGAGAAATATAATTGAGCATTGTGATGACTAGAGCTTGGAGCATTATGATGACAAGGGCCATTGAGAATTTTCAGAAAAAGGTCGTGAAGCATTGTGATGACGAGGTCCTGGAGCATTGTGATGAGTAATGCATAGAGACTTGTGATGACAAATCTCAGGGAGCATACTGATGAAAAGGGGCATGGAGCATTGTAATTACAGGGGTCTTGGAACATTGTGATGACATGGGCATGGAGCATTGTGAGGAGAAGGCCAAGGAGCATTCTGAAGACATGTTTCATTGAGCTTTGTGATGCCAAGGGCATGGAGCATTGTGTTTAAAGGGGTCTTGGATCATTGTGATGAAAAGAGCATGGATCATTGTGATGAAAAAGGCATGGAGCCTTGTCATGACAGGGTTCAAGGAGCATACAGACTACAAGTGTCAGGGAGCATTTTGATGACAAGCGTATTGAGCATTGTGATGACAAAGGTCATGGAGCATTGTGATGAGAAGACCATGGATAACTGTGATGACGAGCGTCACGGGGCACAGTGATGACACGTGTTATGGAGTATTGTGATCACAAGGGTTTGGAGCATTGTTATGACAGAGGTCATGGAGCATTTTGATTTCATTGTGATGACAATAGCATGAAGCATTATGATGATGGGCATGGTGCACTGTGATGACAGGGTTCTTGGAGCATTGAGATGAGAAGGGTCATGGAGCTTTGTGATGACAAGGCCACGGAACATCGTGATGGCAGTGGTCATGGAGCATTGTTATGAGAGGGGTAATGGAGCACTGTGATGGCAAGCGCATGGAGCATTGTGATGAGAAGGCCACGGAGCATTCTGATGACATGTGTCATGGAGCTTTGTGATGACAAGTCATGGAGCATTGTGATGAGAAGGTCATGGAATATTGTGAAGACAGGTGTGAGGGAGCATTGTGATGACATATGACATGGTCCACTGTGATGACAATGGCATGGAGCATTGTGATGACAAATGTAATGGAGGATTGTGATGACAAATATAATGGAGCATTGTGATGATTAGGGCTTGGAGCACTATGATGGCAAGGGCCATTGAGAATTTTCATGAGAAAGTCGTGAAGCATTATGTTGACAATGTCCTGGAGCATTGTGATGACAAATCTATGGAGCCTTGTGATGACCAGTCTCATGGAGCATACTGATGAAAAGGGGCATGGAGCATTGTGATTACAGGGGTCAGCGAATATTGTGATGACAAGGGCATGGAACATTGTGAGGAGAAGACCAAGGAGCATTCTGATGGCATGCGTCATTGAGCTTTGTGATGACAAGGGCATGGAGCATTGTGTTTAAATGGGTCTTGGAGCATTTTGATGAAAAGGGCATGGATCATTGTGATGAAAAAGGCATGGAGCCTTGTCATGACAGGGTTCAAGGAGCATACAGTCAACAAGTGTCAAGGAGCATTTTGATGATAAGTTTATTGAGCATTGTGATGAGAAAGGTCATGGAGCATTGTGATGAGAAGACCATGGATAATTGGGATGACGAGTGTCATGGGGCACTGTGATGACAAGTGTTATGGAAAATTGTGATCACAAGGGTTTGGAGCATTGTTATGACAGAGGTCATGGAGCAATTTGATTTCATTGTGATGACAATAGCATGAAGCATTATGATGATGGGCATGGTGCATTGTGATGACAGGGTTCATGGATCATTGAGATGAAAAGGGGCATGGAGCATTGTGATTACAGGGTTCTTGGATTGTTGTGATGAGAATGGTCATGGAGCCTTGTGATGACAAGGCCATGGAACATCGTGAGGGCAGGGGTTATGGAGCATTGTTATGAGAGGGGTAATGGAGCATTGTGATGGCAAGGGCATGGAGCATTGTGGTGAGAATGCCATGGAGCATTCTGATGACATGTGTCATAGAGCTTTGTGTAGACAAGGGCATGGAGAAATATGATGAGAGCGTTCATGGAGCATTGTGATGACAATGATATGGAGCATGGTGATTCAAAGGGTCATGGATCATTGTGATGACAAAGGTCATGGAGCATTTTGATGGAAAGGGCATTGTGCACTTTGATGAGAAGGCCAAGAAGCATTCTGATGACATGCGTCATGGAGCTTTTTGATGACAAGGGCATGGAGCATTGTGATTACAGGGATCTTGGAGCACTGTGATGAAAAGGGCATGGGGTATTGTGATGAAAAAGGCATGGAGCCTTGTCATGACTGGGTTCAAGGAGTATACTGACGACAAGTGTCAGGGAGCATTGTGAGGACAAGTGTATTGAGCATTGTGATGACAAAGTTCATGGAGCATTGTGATGAGAAGACCATGGATAATTGTGATGAGGAGCGTCATGGGGTGTTGTGATGATAAGTGTTATGGAACATTGTGATCACAAGGTTTTGGAGCATAATGATGACAGATGTCATGGAGAATACTGATTTCATTGTGATGACAATAGCCTGAAGCATTATGATGATGGGCATGGTGCATTGTGATGACAGGGTTCGTGGAGCATTGAAATGAAAAGGGGCAAGAGCATTGTGTTTACAGGGGTCTTGGAGCATTGTGATGACTAGGGCATGGAGCACTGTGATAAGAAGGCCATGGAACATTCTGATGACATGCGTCATGGAGCTTTGTGATGACAAGTCATGGAGCATTTTGATGACAAGGGCATGGTGCATTGTGATGAGAAGGGCAGGGAGCATTTTGATGACCGTGCCATGCAGCAATTTGATGAAACGTGTAATGGAATATTTTGATGGCAGGGGTTATAGAATATTGTGATGTCAGGGGTCTTGGAGCTTTCGGATGAAATGGGTCATGGAGCATTTTGATGACAGGTGTCATGGAGCACTGTGATGACAAGCGTCATAGAGCATTGTGAATACAGATTTTATGGAGCATTGGGATGTCAAGGGCATGGATCACTGTGATGACAATTTTCCTGGAGCATTGTGATGACTAGGGAATGGAGCATTGTGATGACAAGAGTCCGGATCATTGTGTTGTCAGCTGTTATGGAGTGTTGTGATGACATTGGTCATGGAGAATTGTGATGATATTGGTCATGGAGCATTGCGATGACAAGGGAATGGAGCATGGTGATGACAAAGTCCTGGAGCATTGTAATGAGAAGACCATGGAGACTTTTGATGAGAAGTCTCATGGAGCATTCTGTTGAAAAGGGGCATGGATCATTGTGATTACAGGGGTCTTGGAGCATTGTGATGAGAAGGGCATTGATCATGGTGATGAGAAGGCCATGGAGCATTCTGATGACATGCGTCCTGGAGCTTTGTGATGACAAGGGCATGGAGCATTGTGATTACAGGGGTCTTGGAGCATTGTTATGAAAAGGGCATGGGACATTGTGATGAAAAAGGCATGCAGCCTTGTCATGACAGGGTTCAGGAGCATACTGACGACAAGTGTCAGGGATCATTGTGATGACAAGTGTATTGAGCATTGTGATGACAAAGATCATGGAATATTGTGATGAGAAGACCATGGATAATTGTGATGACGAGCGTCATGGGGCATTGTGATGACAAGTGTCATGAGGCCTTGTGATGACAAGGCCGTGGAACATTGTGATGGCAGGGGTCATGGAGCATTGTTATGACAGGTGTAATGGAGCATTTTGATGAGAAGGGCATTGAATATTGGTCTGAAATATTTCATGGATTATTGTAATGAGAGTGGCATGGTGCATTGTGATGACAAGGACATGGAACACTGTGATACATGGGTCCTGGGTCATGGAGCTTTGTGAGGACAAGTCATGGAGCAGTGTAATGACAAGGTCATGTAGCATTTTGCTGACAAAGGCATGGAGCATTGTGATGACAGGTGTCATGGAGCACTGTGATGACAAGCGTCATGGAGAATTCTGATGACACAGGTAATGGAGCATTGTGATGACAATGGCTTGGAGCATTGTGATTAAAAGTGTCAGGGAGCATTGTGCTGGCCAGTGCATGTGGAAATGTGTTGACAAGGGTCATGGAGCATTTTGATGACAGGGGTTATGGAACATTGTTATGTCAGGGTTCATGGAAAATTGTGATGATAAGGGGATGTAGCATTGTGATGACAGGGTCATGGAATATTGTGATTCCAGGGGTGAGGGAGTATTGTGGTGACTAGTGATGGAACATTGTGATATCTCTGGTGACAGAGCATTTTGATGAGAAGTGCATGGACCATTGTGATTACAAAGTTTATGGAGCATTGCAATGATAAGTTTGTGGACCGATGTGATGAAATGCGCATGGCACATTGTGATGACAATGGTCATGGAGCATAGTTCTGACAAAGACATGGAGCCTTGTGATGACAAGGGTCATAGAGAATTGTGATGAAAAGTTCATGGAGCATTGTGGTTACAAAGGTCACAGAGCCTTGTGATGACGCTGGAATGGACCATTGTGATGACAAACGTTATGAAGCATTGTGATGACTGCAGTCACGGAGCATTGTGATGACAGGGGTCATGGAGCATTGTAATGACAAGGGCATGGAGCATTGTTTTGACAGGAAAATGGAGCATTCGTCTAACAAATTTCATTGATTATTGTGATGACAGTGGGCATGGTGCATTGTGATGACAAGGGCATGGAGCATTGTGATGAGAAGGTCATGGAGTATTGTGAAGACAGGTGTCAGGGAGCATTGTGATGACATATGTCATGGTCCATTGCGATGACAATGGCATGGAGCATTGTGATACCGAATGTAATGGAGGATTGTGATGACAAATATAATGGAGCATTGTGATGATTAGCGCTTGGAGCATTATGATGACAAGGGTCATTGAGAATTTTCATGACAAGGTCTGAAGCATTGTGATGACAAAGTCCTGGAGCATTGTGATGACAAAACTATGGAGCCTAATGATGACAAGTCTCATGGAGCATACTGATGAGAAGGGGCATGGAGCATTGTGATTACAGGGATCTTGGAGCATTGTGATGACAAGGGTCACAGAGAATTGTGAAGAAATATTCATGGAGCATTGTGGTTACAAAGGTCAAAGAGCCTTGTGATGACGCGGGCATGGACCACTGTGATGACAAAGGTTATGAAGCGTTTTGATGACTGGAGTCACGGAGCATTGTGATGAAAGGGGTCATGGAGCATTGTGATGACATGTGTCATGGAGCTAGGTGCTGACAAGCGCATGGAGCATTGTGAAGACAAGGGTCATGGAGCAATGTGGTGAGAAAGGCATAGAGCATTGTGATGACAAGGGTCAAAGAGCATTGTGATGAAAATTTCATGGAGCATTGTGGTTAAAAAGGTCACAGAGACAGTAGATGACGAGGGCACGGACCATTGTGATGACAAAGGTCATGAAGCATTGTGATGACTGGAGTCACGGAGCATTGTGATGACAGGGGTCATGGAGCATTGTGATAATAAGGGAATGGAGAATTGTGATGACAAGGGCATGGAACATTGGTCTAATAAGTTTCATGGATTATTGCGATGACAGTTGGAATGGCGCATTGTGATGACAGGGCCACGGAGCATTGTGATGACCAGGTCATGCAGTATTGTGAAGAGAGGTGTCAGGGATCATTGTGATGACAATGGCATGGAGCATTTTGATGCCAAGTGTCATGGAGGATTCTGATGACAAAGGTAATGGAGAGTTGTGATGAGAATGGCTTGGAGCATTGTGATTACAAGGGTCAGGGATCATTGTGCTGACAAGTGCATGGAGAATTGTGATGAGAAGGGTCATGGAGCATTCTGATGACAAGCTTCTGGAGTATTTTGATGACAATGGCATGGAGCATTGTGATGAAAATGGCATGGCGTATTGTGATGAAAAAGGCATTGAGCCTTTTTGTGACAGGGTTCAAGGAGCATTCTGATGACAAATGTCAGGGAGCATTGTGATGACAAGTGTATTGAGCATTTTGATGACAAAGTTCATGGAGCATTGTGATGAAAAATGCATGGAATATTGTGATGACAGGCATTTGTAGCGTTGTGATGACAAGTGTTATGGAACATTGTGATCACAAGGGTTTGGAGCATTGTGATGACAGAGGTCATGGATCATTTTGATTTCAAGGAGCATGGAGCATTGTGATGACAAGGGCATGAGGCAATGTGATCCCAAGGTTCATGGAGGATGGTGATGACAATGGAAATGGAGTATTGTGATGACAAGTGCATAGAGCATTGTAATGACAAGGTCATGTAGCATTTTGCTGACAAAGGCATGGAGCATTGTGATGACATGTGTCATGGAGCACTGTGATAACAGGCGTCACGGAGCATTGTAAATACAGGGGTCATGGAGAATTGGGATGAAAAGGGCATGGATCATTGTGATGACAAGGGTCATGGAGCACTGGGCTGAAATGTTCATGGAGTGTTGTGATGACAGGTGTCATGGAGCATTGTGATGACAAGAGTCCCGGATCATTGTGTTGTCAGGAGTAATGGAGTGTTGTGATGACAGTGGTCATGGAGCATTGTGATGATATTGGCCATGGAGCACTGTGATGTGTAGGTCGTGGAACATTGGGCTGAATATGTTCATGGATTATTGTGATGATACGGGTCATGGAGCATTGTGATGACAAGGGAATGGAGCATGGTGATGACAAGGCCCTGGAGCATGGTGATGAGAAGACCATGGAGCATTCTGATGACATGTGTCATGGAGTTTTGTGATGACAAGGGCATGGAGCATTGTGATTACAAGGGTCTTCAGCATTGTGATAAAACGTCTCATGGAAACTTGTGATGACTATGCTGTGGAACATTGTGATGGCAGGGGTCATGGTGTATTGTTATGACAGAGGTAATGGAGCATTGTGATGAGAAGGGCATGGAACATTGGTCTAAAATGTTTCATGGATTATTGTGATGAGAGTGGGCATAGAGCATTGTGATGACAAGGGTAAGGAACACTATGATGCATGAGTCATGCAGGATTGTAATGACAAGGGCATGGAGCATTGGGATGACAAAGGTCATGAAGCATTGTGATGACTGGAGTCACGGAGCATTGTGATGAAATGGGCATGGAGCATTGTGATGAGAAGGTCATGGAGTATTGTGAAGACAGGTTTCAGGGAGCATTGTGATGACCTATGTCATGGTCCATTGCGATGACAATGGCATGGAGCATTGTGATGCCAAATGTAATGGAGGATTGTGATGACAAATATAATGGAGCATTGTGATGATTAGCGCTTGGAGCATTATGATGACAAGGGTCATTGAGAATTTTCATGACAAGGTCTGAAGCATTGTGATGACAAAGTCCTGGAGCATTGTGATGACAAAACTATGGAGCCTAGTGATGACAAGTCTCATGGAGCATACTGATGAAAAGGGGCATGGAGCATTGTGATTACAGGGATCTTGGAGCATTGTGATGACAAGGGTCACAGAGAATTGTGAAGAAATATTCGTGGAGCATTGTGGTTACAAAGGTCAAAGAGCCTTGTGATGACGCGGGCATGGACCACTGTGATGACAAAGGTTATGAAGCATTTTGATGACTGGAGTCACGGAGCATTGTGATGAAAGGGGTCATGGAGCATTGTGATGACATGTGTCATGGAGCTAGGTGCTGACAAGCGCATGGAGCATTGTGAAGACAAGGGTCATGGAGCATTGTGGTGAGAAAGGCATAGAGCATTGTGATGACAAGGGTCAAAGAGCATTGTGATGAAAATTTCATGGAGCATTGTGGTTAAAAAGGTCACAGAGACAGTAGATGACGAGGGCACGGACCATTGTGATGACAAAGGTCATGAAGCATTGTGATGACTGGAGTCACGGAGCATTGTGATGACAGGGGTCATGGAGCATTGTGATAATAAGGGAATGGAGAATTGTGATGACAAGGGCATGGAACATTGGTCTAATAAGTTTCATGGATTATTGCGATGACAGTTGGAATGGCGCATTGTGATGACAGGGCCACGGAGGATTGTGATGACCAGGTCATGCAGTATTGTGAAGAGAGGTGTCAGGGATCATTGTGATGACATATGCAATGGCCTATTGTGATGACAATGGCATGGAGCATTTTGATGCCAAGTGTCATGGAGGATTCTGATGACAAAGGTAATGGAGAGTTGTGATGAGAATGGCTTGGAGCATTGTGATGACAAGGGTCAGGGATCATTGTGCTGACAAGTGCATGGAGAATTGTGATGAGAAGGGTCATGGAGCATTCTGATGACAAGCTTCTGGAGTATTTTGATGACAATGGCATGGAGCATTGTGATGAAAATGGCATGGCGTATTGTGATGAAAAAGGCATTGAGCCTTTTTGTGACAGGGTTCAAGGAGCATTCTGATGACAAATGTCAGGGAGCATTGTGATGACAAGTGTATTGAGCATTTTGATGACAAAGTTCATGGAGCATTGTGATGAAAAATGCATGGAATATTGTGATGACAGGCATTTGTAGCGTTGTGATGACAAGTGTTATGGAACATTGTGATCACAAGGGTTTGGAGCATTGTGATGACAGAGGTCATGGATCATTTTGATTTCAAGGAGCATGGAGCATTGTGATGACAAGGGCATGAGGCAATGTGATCCCAAGGTTCATGGAGGATGGTGATGACAATGGAAATGGAGTATTGTGATGACAAGTGCATAGAGCATTGTAATGACAATGTCATGTAGCATTTTGCTGACAAAGGCATGGAGCATTGTGATGACATGTGTCATGGAGCACTGTGATAACAGGCGTCACGGAGCATTGTAAATACAGGGGTCATGGAGAATTGGGATGAAAAGGGCATGGATCATTGTGATGACAAGGGTCATGGAGCACTGGGCTGAAATGTTCATGGAGTGTTGTGATGACAGGTGTCATGGAGCATTGTGATGACAAGAGTCCCGGATCATTGTGTTGTCAAGAGTAATGGAGTGTTGTGATGACAGTGGTCATGGAGCATTGTGATGATATTGGCCATGGAGCACTGTGATGTGTAGGTCGTGGAACATTGGGCTGAATATGTTCATGGATTATTGTGATGATACGGGTCATGGAGCATTGTGATGCCAAATGTAATGGAGGATTGTTATGACAAATATAATGGTACATTGTGATGACTAGCGCTTGGAGCATTATGATGACAAGGGCCATTGAGAATTTGCATGACAAGGTCGTGAAGCATTGTGATGACAAAGTCCTGGAGCATTGTGATGAGAAAACCATGGAGCCTTGTGATAACAAATCTCATGGAGCATACTGATGAAAAGGTTCATGGACCATTGTGATTACAGGGGTCTTGGATCATTGTGATGAAAAGGTCATGGGACCTTGTTATGACAGGGTTCAAGGAGAGTACAGACAACAAGTGTCAGGGAGGATTTTGATGATAAGAGTACTGAGCATTGTGATGACAAAGGTCATGGAGCATTGTGATGAGAAGACCATTGATAACTGTGATGACGAGCGTCATGGGGCATTGTGATGACAAGTGTTATGGAATATTGTGATCACAAGGGTTTGGAGCATTGTTATGACAGAGGTCATGGAGCATTTTGATTTCATTGTGATGACAATAGCATGAAGCATTATGATGATGGGCATGGTGCATTGTGATGACAGGGTTCATGGATCATTGAGATGAAAAGTGGCATGGAACATTGTGATTACAGGGTTCTTGGAGCATTGTGATGAGAAGGGTCATGGAGCCTTGTGATGACATTGCCATTGAACATCGTGATGGCAGGGATCATGGAGCATTGTTATGACAGGGGTAATGTAGCATTGTGATGGCAAGGGCAAGGAGCTTTGTGATGAGAAAGCCATGGAGCTTTCTGATGACATGTGTCATGGAGCATTGTGATGACAAGGGTCCCGGAGCATTGTGATGAAAAGTTCATTGAGAATTGTGGTTATAAAGGTCACAGAGACTTGGGATAACGGGGGCATGGGCCATTGTGATGACAAACGTTATGAAGCATTGTGATGACAGTTGTGACGGAGCATTGTGATGACAGGGGTCATCGATAATGGTGATGACTAGGGAATGGAGCATAGTGATGACAAGAGTCCCGGATCATTGTGTTGTCAGGTGTCATGGAGTGTTGTGATGACAGTTGTCATGGTGCACTGTGATGATATTGGTCATGGAGCATTGTGATGAGAATGTCATGGAGCATTGTGCTGATAATATTCATTGAGTATTGTGATGACAACGGTCATGCAGCTTGGTGATGACAAGGTCCTGTAGCACTGTGATGAGAAGACCATGGATGCTTGTGATGACAAGTTTCATGGAGCATTCTAATGAAAAGGGGCATGGATCATTGTGATTACAGTGGTCTTGGAGCATTGTGATGACAAGTGCATGGAGCATTGTCATGAGACGGCCATGCAGCATTCTGATGACATGCGTCATGGAGCTTTGTGATGACAAGGGCATGGAGCATTGTGATTACAGGGGTCTTGGAGCATTGTGATGAAAAGGGCATGGATCATTGTGATGAAAAAGGCATGGAGCCTTGTCATGACAGGGTTCAAGGAGCATACTGACGACATGTGTCAGGGAGCATTGTGAAGACATGTGTATTGGAGCATTGTGTTGACAAATGTCATGGAGCATTGTGATGAGAAGACCATGGATAATTGTGATGATGAGTGTCATGGTGTGTTGTGATGATAAGTGTTATGGAACATTGTGATCAAAAGGTTTTGGAGCATTATGATGACAGAGGTCATGGAGATTACTGATTTCATTGTGATGACAATAGACTGAAGCATTATGATGATGGGCATGGTGCATTGTGATGACAGGGTTCATGGAGGATTGAGATGAAAAGGGTCATGGAGCACTGTGATTAGAGTGGTTTTGGAGCATTGTGATGACAAGGGCATGGAGCACTGTGATGAGAATGCCATGGAACATTCTGATGACATGTGTCATGGAGCTTTGTGATGACAAGGGCATGGAGCATTGTGATTACAGGGGTCTTGGAGCATTGTGATGACAAGGGTCATGGAGCCTTGTGATGACAAGGCCGTGGATCATTGTTATGGCAGGGATCATGGAGCATTGTTATGACAGAGGTAATGGAGCATTGTGATGAGAAGGGCATTGAGCACTGGTCTGAAATGTTTCATGAATTATTTTGATGAGAGAGGGCATGGAGCATTGTGATGACAATGGCACGAAACACTGTGATACATGGGTCATGGAGGATTGTAATGACAAGGGCATGGATCATTGTGATGAGAAGGGCATCGAGCATTGTGATGACAAGTGTCATGGAGCTTTGTGATGACAAGGGCATGGAGCAATGTGATGAGAGGGTTCATGGAGCATTGTGATGACAATGACATGGAGCATTGTGATGCCAAGGGTCATTGAGCTTTGTGATGATAAAGGTCATGGAGCATTTTGATGACAAGTGTGTGGTGCATTGTGATGAGAAGGGCAGGGAGCATTTTGAAGACAGGGTCTTGCAGCAATTTGATGAAAAGTGTCATGGAACATTTTGATGACATGGGTTATAGAACATTGTGATGCCAGGGGTCATGGAGCTTTGGGATGAAAAGGGTCATGGAGCATTTTGATGACAGGTGTTATAGAACATTGTGATATCAGGTGTCATGGAACATTGTGATTACAGGGGTGAGGGAGTATTGTGATGACTAGTGATGGAACACTGTGATATCTCTGGTGAGAGAGCATTTTGATGACAAGTGCATGGAGCATTGTGATTACAAGATTTATGGAGCATACCGATGACAATGTTTTGGACCGTTGTAATGAAAAGCGCGTGGCACAGTGTGATGACAAGTTTCATTGAGCATTGTTCTGACAAAGGCATGGAGCATTGTGATGACAAGGGTCACGGAGCATTGTGATGAAATGTTCAAGGAGCACTGTGGTTACCAAGGTCACAGAGCCTTGTGATTACGCGGGCATGGACCATTGTGATGACAAACGTTATGAAGCATTGTGATGACTTGAGTCAAGGTGCATTGTGATGACATGTGTCATGGAGCATTGTGATGACAAGGGCATGGAGTATTGTGATGAAATGGGCATGGAGCATTTGTCTGACCTGTTTCATAGACTATTGTGATGACAGCGCACATGGTGCATTGTGATGGCAAGGGCAGGGACCATTGTGATGAGAAGGGCATGGAGCATTGTGATTACAAGGTTTATGGAGCATTGTCATGACCAATTTTTGGACCATTGGGATGAGAAGCGCTTGGCACATTGTGATGACAAGGGTCATGGAGCATTTTTCTGACAAAGGCATGGAGCATTGTGATGACAAGTGTCACGGAGCATTGTGATGAAAAGTTCATGGAGCATTGTGGTTACAAAGGTAACAGAGCCTTGTGATGACGTGGGCATCGACCACTGTGATGACAAATGTTATGAAGAATTGTGATGACTGGAGTCACGGAGCATTGTGATGACAGGGTTCATGGAGCATTGTGATGAGAAGGACATGGAGAATTTTGCTGAGAAAGGCATAGAGAATTGTGATGACATGGGTCAAATAGCATTGTGATGAAATGTTAATGGAGCTTTGTGGTTAAAAAGTTCACAGAGACTGTTGATGATGAGGGCATGGACCACTGTGATGACAAATATCATGGAGCATTGTGATGACTGGAGTCACGGAGCATTGAGATGACAGGGGTCATGGAGCATTGTGATAAAAAGGGCATGGAGCATTGTGATGAAAAGGGCATGTATCATTGGTCTAATATGTTTCATGGAGTATTGTGATGACTGTTGGAATGTCGCATTTTGATGACAAGGGCATGGAACATTGTGATGACCAGGTCATGCATTATTGTGAATAGAGGTGTCAGAGAACTTTGTGATGACATATGTAATGGCCCATTGTGATGCCAAAGGCATGGAGCATTGTGATGAAAACGGCATGGAGCATTGTGATAAAAACGTCATGGTGCCTTTTCGTGAGAGGGTTCAAGGAGCATTCTGATGACAAGTGTCAGGGAGCATTGTGATGACAAGTGTATTGAGAATTGTGATGACAAAGGTCATGGAGCATTGTGATGAAAAGTGCATGGAGTATTGTGAAGACAGGCATCATGGAGCGTTGTGATGACAAGTGTTATGGAACATTGTGATCACAAGGTTTTGGAGCATTGCGATGAGACAGTTCATGGATCATTTAGATTTCAAGGAGCAGGGAGCATTGTGATGACAAGGGCATAAAGCAATGTGATCCAAAGGTTCATGGAGATTGTGATGACAATGGTAATGGAGTATTGTGATGACAAGCGCATAGAGCATTGTAATGACAAGGTCATGTAGCATTTTGCTGACAAGTGCATGGAGAATTGTGATGACAAGGGCATGGAACATTTTGATGAGAAGGCCATGGAACATGCTGATGACATGTGTCATGGAGATTTGTGATGACAAGGGCATGGAGCATTGTGATTACAGGGGTCTTGGAGCATTGTGATGAAAAGGACATGGATCATTGTGATGAAATTGGCATGGAGCCTTGTCATGAAAGAGTTCAAGGTGCATACTGAGGGCAATAGTAAGAGAGCATTGTGATGACAAGTGTATTGAGCATTGTGATGACAAAAGTCATGGTGCATTGTGATGAGAAAACCATGGATAATTTTGCTGACCAGCGTCATGGGGCATTGTGATAACAAGTGTTATGTAACATTGTGATCACAAGGGTTTGCAGCATTGTGAGGACAGAGGTCATGGAGCATTTTGATTTCATTTTGATGACAATAGCATGAAGCATTATGATGATGGGCATGGTGCATTTTGATGACAGCGTTCATGGAGCACTGTGATGAAAAGTGGCATGGAGCATTGGTCTGACAAGTTTCATGGATTATTGTGATAAGATTGGGCATGGCACATTGTAATGACAAGGGCATGGAGCACTGTGATGACAAGGTCATGGATTATTGTGAAGAAAGGTGTCAGGGAGCATTGTGATGAAATATGTCATGTTCCAGTTTGATGACCATATCATGGAGCACTGTGATGACAAATGTCATGGAGGTTTGCTGTGACAAAGTAAAGGAGCATTGTGATGACAAGGGCATGGAGCATTGTGATATCAAGGGCCATTGATAATTTTAATGTCCAGGTCGTGAAACATTGTGATGAACAGTGCATGGAGCTTCCTATAACAGGGGTCATGGAGCATTGCGATGACAAGTGCATGGAGTATTGTGATGACAAGAGCATATAACATTTTGATGTGAAGTGCCAGGAGCATTGTAATGACAAGGACGTGGAGAATTGTGAGGACAAGGGACATTTAGCTTTGTGATGACTAGGCATGGAGCATGGTGATGGCAAAACTGTGGAGCATTGTGATGAGAAGACCTTGGGTAATTGTGGTGTCGAGCATCATGGAGCACTATAATGAAAAGGGGCATGAAGCATTGTGATGACAGGTGTCAGGGAGCACTGTGATGACAGGTGTCATGGAGCAATGTGATGACAAGGGCATGGAGCATTGTGATGACAAGTGCATGGAGCATTGCAATTTCAAATGCATGGAGAATTGTGATGACAAGAGCATGTAATATTTTGATGAGAAATGTCATGTAGCATTGTGATGACAAGGACGTGGAGAATTGTGATGACAAGGGACATGGAGCTTTGTGATAACCAGGGCATGGAGCACTGTGATGACAGGGGTCATGGAGCATTATTATGACAAGTCCATGGTGCATTCTGACATAAGATATCACTTATGAAGGGAATGTAAACATGGCTACATATGAACTGAATTAGGGAAAAGAACAGAGTCTCAGATTTAGAAAACACTCTAATGCTTGCTTAAGGGGAAAGACAGGTGGGGAGATGCACAAAACAAAAGTTTGATATTAGCACAGGTACCGTTCCATAATCCAAAAAGAGAAGAGACAAGCCCTACTCCTTCCTCAGTAAACGGAACTCAACATCCTTATTCCCCGCAGAGAAATATATCTGACTAGTAAGAATTTTAAAACCTATGTATTGATATGTCTCCGTAAGGGAACCGAGTGTGTCTAGAACGACATAAACATGGCAGTGAGAATCAGCTCAAACCCAATATAAAAATGAATTTCAAAACAAAACATAAAAATAGTAAAATTCTTACACAATACCTTCAGGGGTTCTGATGAAACCTGGAATGACCCTATCTACAATGACAGCTGGATGTGGCATAACGCTGGTCACTTGAGACTGAGAGGATTGGTGAGATTGGGTGAAAAAATGCAGACCCTTTAAAGCAATTATGCCTGCCATGCTTTCCATGGTTCCCAACTCTCCAAGTAGAAGGGAATATCACTACAGTTATAACATGTATGGGAACCTAGAGAATGGAAACCATCTGATGGTGAAAGGTTTCTAAAACTCTACTACTTTTTTTTCTCTCATTGTGCTCCAGTTTGACATTCCAACTGCTTTACTATTAATCTCCCAACTTGGAGAGTCAGCCCCTATAACCTCCTGGTTCGCACAGTTGGCAAATTGTGCAGAGGATATAAGGGAAGAGAGAGAACCAATGAGAGAGTACCTGTAGGCATTTGGACGACCACATTTCACTCTAATTACCCATCACGAAGAGGAATTAACCAAAGACTCAGCCTGCCCCCCCCAGAACCAGTATAGGTCCAGAAGCAAAACAGTGGATTTGCGGTCAGCTCACAAAAACACGAGTTATAAAATGGAGCTCAGGGCCACAGCAATTCACTAACCTGCAGAGTTATAAAGGACTACTCTCTTCCAAAAATCTGTTGAGGGAAAGCCACGATGCGGAAGTGAAAATGACGCAGAATGGCATGAAACAGATTTCAAGAGGCACATTGGAATTGCCTTTAAACACAGGAAAAGCATCACAACTTCGAAAATAATGGAAATGGCCATAAAGGGCATATGGGGTTTCACGTGAATATATTCAGGAGAAAACGCATATGCCCTTTTCAGCAAAGCAAGCAAGCGGGCAATGCAAATCTGCACTAAAAAGAAGTGTCACTTCCCACGAGCCAAAAGGGACATCCGCAAAATGTGTAAAAAACAGACAGGCAAGACAGGCCCTGGGGAACAGGGAGCCTTGTTATGCTGATGGGCGGGATGTAAATTGCCAACTGCCTCTCTGGAGGAGTGCACTGTGTTCCCTAAAACAAGTAAAAAACAGAGCTACAGAGCCAATCGCACTTCCAGTCTAGGTAATATAGCTTGGGAAAACTGAAAATTAATAAGACAGATCCACACCAAAATTCAGGGCTGCACTGCTTACAAAAAACTCAACTTGGGTACACCTTAAATATCCCAGGAAAGACAAAAATGGTTCAAGAAAATGTGGTACTTACATATGATGGAATATCCCTCAGCCATGAAATCAATGTCATAAGGCCAGTAGCAGCAAAATGAGTGGATTCAGGAACGATAATTCTAAGTGAAATAAGTCAAACAGAAAAAGAAAATTATCATAAGATATCACTTATGAAGATCCTGTAAACATGGCTACACATGAACTGAGATAGGAAAGAGAAGGGAGTCTCACATTGAGAAAACAACCTTATGCCTTCTTAAGGGGGAAGGAGAGGTGGGGTGATGCATAAAACCAGAGTTTGATATTAGTACAGGTACAGTTCCAAAAACCAAATACAGAATAGACAAGACCTACACGTTCCTCAGTGAAAGGGACTCAACACCCCATATTCAACGCAGAGTAATACATCTTACTAGTAAGAATCTTAAAACCTATGTATTGATATGTCTCCATAAGGGAATCAAGTGTGTCTAGACTGGCATAAACATGGCAGTGAGAATCAGCTCAACGCACTATAAAAAGGAATTTCAAAAACAAATCAAAAAAAACAGGCAAATTCCTTACAATTCCTTCAGGGTCTCTGATGAAACCTGGAATGACCCTATCTACAATGACAGCTGGATGTGGCATAAGGCTGGACACTTTGGACTGAGAGGAATGTTGAGATTGGGTGAGCAAATGCAGACCCTTTAAAGCAATAATGAGTGGCACCCATTCCATGGGTCCCAACTCTCCAGGTTGAAGGGAATATTACAACAGCTATAACATGTTCGGGAAACCTAGACAATGGACACACTGTGAATACGAAAGGTTTCTAAAACTCAACTAATAGTCAATCTCCTGGTGCTACGGTTTGACTTTCCAACTGCTTTACTATCAATCTCCCAACTTAGAGAGACAGCCCCTTTAACCTCCTGGTTCTCACAGGTTGCAAATTTGGCAGAGGATGAAAGGGAAGAGGGAGAATCAATGAGAGAGTAGCTGTTAAGCCTCTGGACCGCCAAATGTCACTCTAATTTTCCAGCCAGAAGAAGAATTAACAAAAGTCTCAGCCACCCACCGAAAACCAGTTTAGGTCCTGAACCAAAATATTGGACTTACGTTCAGCTCACAAAAAACGAGTTAAAAAATGGAGCTCAGGGGCCAAGCAATTCACAAACTGGCAGAGTAATAAAGGGCAACTATCTTCCAACAATCTTTTGAGGGAAGACAACTAGGCGGACTTGAAAGCGAGGCAGAATAGAAGGAAACAGATTTCAAGAGGTACGTTGGAATCGCCTTTAAAGCACAGGAAGAGGAACACAACTTCGACAATGATGCACGTGGCCAAAAAGGCCGTATGCGTTTTCCCCTGAATATATTCAGGGGAAAACGCATACGCACTTTTCGCCAAGCAAGCAAGTGGGCAATGCAAGTCTGCACTACAAAGAAGTATCACTTCCCATCGGTCCAAAGGGACATCCACAAAATGGGTAAAAAAAAGAAAGGCAAGACAGGCCCTGGAGAACAAGGGGCCTTGTTATGCAGATGGCCGGGATGTAAATTGCCAACTGCCTCTCTGGAGTAGTGCATTGTGTTCCCTAAAAGAAGTAAACAACAGAGCTACAGAGCCAAGTACACTCCCAGTCTAGGGAATATACCTTGGGAAAACTGAAAATGAATAAGACAGAGCCACCCCAAAATTTAGAGCTGCAATGCTTACAAGAACCTCAACTTGGGTACACCTTAAGTATCCCAGGAAAGGTAAAAATGGTTCAAAAAATTGTGGTACTTACGGATGATGGAATATCCCTCAGCCATGAAATCAATGTCATAAGACCAGTAGCAGCAAAATGAGTGGATTCAGGTACGATGATTCTAAGTGAATTAAGTCACACAGAAGAAAAAAAACTTATCATAAGATATCACTTATGAAGATCCTGTAAACATGGCTACACATGAACTGAGTTAGGAAAGAGAACAGAGTCTCACATTTAGAAAACACTCTTATGCCTGCTTAAGGGGGAATGAGAGGTGGGGTGATGCACAAAACCAGAGTTTGATATAAGCACAGGTACCCTTCCAAAAACCAACTATGGAATAAACAACACCTACACCTTCCTCAGTGAAAGGGACTCAAAACCCCATATTTCCCGCAGAGGAATATATCTGACAAGTAAGCATCTTAAAACCTATGTATTGATATGTCTCCGTAAGGGAATCAATTGTGTCTAGACTCGCATAAAGATGGCAGCGAGAATCACATCAACCCAACTATAAAACGGAATTTCAAAAACGAAACAAAAAAACAGGGAAATTCTTTACAATTCCTTCAGGCTCTCTGATGAACCTTGGAATGACCCTATCTACAACGACAGCTGGAGGTGGCATAAGGCTGGACACATGGGACTGAGAGGATTTGTGAGATTGGGTGAGCAAATGCAGACCCTGTAAAGCAATAATGCATGTCACCCATTCCATGGGTCCCAACTCTCCAGGATGAAGCGAATATTACTACAACTATAACAGGTATGGGAAACCTAGAGAATGGACACACTGTGAATACGAAATGTTTCTAAAACTCAACGAATAATCGCTCTCCTGGTGCTCCAGTTTGACTTTCCAACTGCTTTACTATCAATCTCCCAACATGGAGAGACAGCACCTTTAACCTCCAGGTTCACACAGGTTGCCAATTTGGGAAAGGATGAAAGGGAAGAGGGGGAACCAAAGAGAGAGTAGCTGTTAGGTATCTGCATGGGCATATGTCACTCTTATTTCCCGGGAGGAAGAAGAATTAACCAAAGTCTCAGCCACCCACCTGGAACTAGTATAGGTCCTGAACCAAAATATGGGACTTGCTTTCAGCTCACAAAAAACGAGTTAAAAATGGAGCTCAGGGGCACAGTAATTCACAAACTGGCAGAGTAATAAAGGACAACTATCATCCAAAAATCTGTTGAGGGAATGCAACGAGGTGGACATGAATGTGAGGCAGAATAGCAGGAAACAGATTTCAAGAGGTATGTTGGAATCGCCTTTAAAGCACAGGAACAGGGACACAACTTCGACAATGATGCACTTGGCCAAAGAGGGCGTATGCGTTTTCACCTGAGTATATTCAGGAGAAAACGCATACGCCCATATTGGTGAAGCAAGCAAGAGGGCAATGCAAATCTCCACTACAAAGAAGTATCTCTTCCCACCGGTCCTAAGGGACATCCACATAAAGGGTAAAAACCAGAAATTCAAGACAGGCCCTGGAGAACAGGGAGCCTTGTTATGCTGTTGGGTGGGATGTAAATTGCCAACTGCCTCTCTGGAGGAGTGCATTGTGTTCCCTAAAACAAGTAAACAACAGAGCTACAGAGCCAAGGGCACTTCCAGTCTAGGGAATATACCTTGGGAAAACTGAAAATCAATAAGAGAGAGGCACCCCAAAATTTAGGGCTGCACTGCTTACAATAACCTCAACTTGGGTACAACATAAATATCCCAGGAAATATAAAAATGGCTCAAAAAATTCTGGTACTTACGTACGATGGAATATCCCTCAGCCATGAAATCAATGTCATAAGACCAGTAGCAGCAAAATGAGTGGATTCAGGTACGATGATTCTAAGTGAAATAAGTCACACAGAAAAAGAAAAGTATCATAAGATATCACTTATGAAGATCCTGTAAACATGGCTACACATGAACTGAGTGAGGAAAGAGAACAGAGTCTCACATTTAGAAAACACTCTTATGCCTGCTTAAGGGGGAAGGAGAGGTGGGGTGATGCATAAAACCAGAGTTTGATATAAGCACAGGTACCTTTCCAAGAACCAACTATGGAATAAAGAACACCTACACCTTCCTCAGTGAAAGGGACTCAAAACCCCACATTTCCCGCAGAGGAATATATCTGACTAGTAAGAATCTTAAAACCTATGTATTGATATGTCTCCAGAAGGGAATCAATTGTGTCTAGACTGGCATAAAGATGGCAGCGAGAATCAGATCAAACCCACTATAAAAAGGAATTTCAAAAACAAAACAAAAAAACAGTGAAATTCTTTACAATTCCTTCAGGATCTCTGATGAACCTTGGAATGACCGAATCTACAACGACAGCTGGAGGTGGCATAAGGCTGGACACATGGGACTGAGAGGATTGGTGAGATTGGGTGAGCAAATGCAGACTCTTTAAAGCAATAATGTACGTCACCCATTCCATGGGTCCCAACTCTCCAGTTTGAAGGGAATATTACTACAGCTATAACAGGTATGGGAAACCTAGCGAATGGACACACTGTGAATACGAAAGGTTTCTAAAACTCAACGAATAATCGCTCTCCTGGTGCTCCAGTTTCACTTTCCAACTACTTTACTATCAATCTCCCAACTTGGATAGACAGCACCTTTAACCTCCAGGTTCACACAGGTTGCCAATTTGGCAAAGGATGAAAGGGAAGAGGGAGAACCAAAGAGAGAGTAGCTGTTAGGCATTTGGACAGGCACATGTCACTCTTATTTCCCGGGAGGAAGAAGAATTAACCAAAGTATCTGCCACCCACCGGGAACCAGTATAGATCCTGAACCAAAATATGGAAATGCGTTCAGCTCACAAAAAAACGAGTTAAAAAATGGAGCTCAGGGGCCCAGCAATTCACAAACTGGCAGAGTAATAAAGGGCAACTATCATCCAAAAATCTCTTGAGGGAACGCAACGAGGTGGACTTGAATGTGAGGCAGAATAACAGGAAACAGATTTCAAGAGGTACATTGGAATCACCTTTAAAGCACAGGAAAAGGGGCACAACTTCGACAATGATGCACTTTGCCAAAGAGGGCGTATGTGTTTTCTCCTGAGTATATTCAGGAGAAAACGCATACGCCCATTTTGGTCAAGCAAGCAAGCGGGCAATGTAAATCTGCACTACAAGGAAGTATCACTTCCCACCGGTCCTAAGGGACATCCACATAAAGGGTAAAAACCAGAAATTCAAGACAGGCCCTGGAGAACAGGGAGCCTTGTTATGCTGATGGGCTGGATGTAAATTGCCAACTGCCTCTCTGGAGGAGTGCATTGTGTTCCCTAAAACAAGTAAACAACAGAGCTACAGAGCCAAGGACACTTCAAGTCTAGGGAATATACCTTGGGAAAACTGAAAATCAATAAGACAGAGCCACCCCAAAATTTAGGGATGCACTGCTTACAATAACCTCAACTTGGTTACACCTTAAATATCCCAGGAAATATAAAAATGGTTCAAAAAATTGTGGTACTTACATACGATGGAATATCCCTCAGCCATGAAATCAATGTCATAAGACCAGTAGCAGCAAAATGAGTGGATTCAGGTACGATGATTCTAAGTGAAATAAGTCACACAGAAAATGAAACGTATCATAAGCTATCACTTATGATGATCCTGTAAACATGGCTACACATGAACTGAGTTAGGAAATAGAACAGAGTCTCACATTTAGCAAACACTCTTATGCCTGCTTAAGGGGGAAGGAAAGGTGGGGTGATGAATAAAACCAGAGTTTGATATAAGCACAGGTACCGTTCCAAAAACCAACTATGGAATAGACAAGACCTACACCTTCCTCAGTGAAAGGGACTCAAAACCCCATATTTCCCGCAGAGGAATATATTTGACAAATAAGAATCTTAAAACCGATGTATTGATATGTCTCTGTAAGGGTATCAAGTTGGTCTAGACTGGCATAAATATGGCAGCGAGAATCAGCTCAAACCCACTATAAAAAGGAATTTCAAAACAAAACAAAAAAACAGGGAAATTCTTTACAATTCCTTCAGGGTCTCTGATGAAACCTGGAATGACCCTATCTACAACGACAGCTGGATGTGGCATAAGGCAGGACACATGGGACTGAGAGGATTGGTGAGATTGGGTGAGCAAATGCAGACACTTTAAAGCAATAATTCATGGCACCCATTCCATGGGTCCCAACTCTCCAGGTTGAAGGGAATATTACTACAGCTATAACATGTTCGGGAAATATAGAGAATGGACACACTGTGAATATGAAAAGTCTCTAAAACTCAACGAATAGTCCCTCTCCTGGCATTCCAGTTTGACATTCCAAATGCTTTACTATCAATCTCTCAACCTGGAGAGACAGCACCTTTAACCTCCTGTTTCGCACAGGTTGCCAATTTCGCAGAGGATGAATGGGAAGAGAAAGAACCAATGAGAGAGTAGGTGTTAGGTATTTGGACGGGCATATGTCATTCTTATTTCCCGGGAGGAATAAGAATTGACCAAAGTCTCAGCCACCCACCGAAAACCAGTATAGGTCCTGAACCAACATATTGGATTTGGGTTCAGCTCAGAAAAAACGAGTTAATAAATGGAGCTATGGGGCAGAGCAATTCACAAACTGGGAGAGTAATAAAGGACAACTATCATCCAAAAATCTGTTGAGGTAAGGCAACGAGGCGGACTTGAAAGTGAGGCAGAATAGCAGGAAACAGATTTCAAGAGGTATGTTGGAATCGCCTTTAAAGCACAGGAAAGGGGCACAACTTCGACAATGATGCACTTGGCCAAAAAGGGCGTATGTGTTTCATCCTTAATATTTTCACGAGAAAACTCATACTCCCTTTTTTGCCAAGCAAGCAAGCGGGCATTGACAATCTGCACTACAAAGAAGTATCACTTCCCACTGGTCAAAAGGGACATCCACAAAATGGGTGTAAACCAGAAAGGCAAGACAGGCACTGGACAACAGGGAGCCTTGTTATGCTGATGGGTGGAATGTAAATTGCCAACTGTCTCTCTGGAGGAGTGCATTGTGTTCCCTCAAACAAGTAAACAACAGAGCTACAGAGCCAAGTGCACTTCCAGTCTTGGGAATATACCTTTGGAAAACTGAAAATCAATAAGACAGAGCCACCCCAAAATTTAGGGCTGCACTGCTTACAAGAACCACAACTTGGGTACACCTTAAGTTTCCCAGGAAAGACAAAAATAGTTCAAGATATTGTGGTACTTACGTACGATGGAATATCGCTCAGCCATGAAATCAATGTCATAAAGCCAGTAGCAGCAAAAAGAGTGGATTCAGGTACGATGATTCTAAGTGAAATAAGTCACACAGAAAAAGAAACTTATCATAAGATATAACTTATGAAGTCCCTGTAAACATGGCTACACATGAACTGAGTTAGGAAAGATTACAGAGTAAATAATCTTATCATAAATTATCACTCATAGCGGGAATGTACACATGACTACACATGAACTGAATTACAAACACAACAGAGTCACACATTTAGAAATCATCTTCTGCCTGATAATGGGAAAGCCGAAGTGGGGTGATGCATAAAACCACAATTTTAAATTACAACAGATACCGTTATATAAACCATGTATGTAATAGACAACACCTACTCCCGGCACAATGAACTGGACTCAACACCCCCTATTCATTGCAGAGGAATATGTCTGACTCTAAGTATTTTAAAACATATGTATTCTCATGTCTCCATAATGGAATCATGTGTGTGTATAACGGCATGAACAGAGCACTGAAATTCAGTTAAACCCACTTATAAAAATAAATTTCAAAAGCAAAATGCAAAAACAGCGAAAAAGTCTTAAAAATTACGTTCAGGGCCTGTGATGCAAGCTAGATTGACCACCTTTACATCCACAGCTGGATGAGACATATGACTGGACACTTGGGGCTGACAAGATTGCTGCAGTTGTGTGAACAAAAGAACACCACTTAGAGCAATACTGTGTGCTACCCATTCTAGTGGTCCCAACTCTCCAGGTTTAAGGGAATCTTCCTCCAGTTAAAACATGCATGGGAAACCCAGTGGATGGTACACTGTGTAATTGGGAAAGTTTTCTAAAAGGTACCTCATTTTTCCTTTTGTCATGATCGGATTCGCCATTTCATCTGCATTATTCAAAATCTCCCCACTTGGAGTGTCAGCCCCTTTACCCTCCCGTTATGCACAGTTTGCAAATTGTGCACAGGATGAACAGGAAGAGGGGAAATAAATGAGAGATTAGCTGTAGGTGTTTGGATGGGCACATGTCACTCTAGTTTCCCATCAGGAAGAAGAATTAACCAAAGGCTCAGCCTGAAGCCCCGGAACCAGACTAGGGCCTAAAGCCATCCTGCGGTATTGCAGCCAGCTCACAAAGAGGCGAGTTGAAAAATGGAAATCAGGGGCACAGCAATTCCCAAACTTGCAGATTTATAAAGGACAACTATCATCCAGAAATATATTGAGGAAAGGCAGTGAAGAGGATTTGAATGCAAGGCAGAATTGAAGGAAACAGATTTCAAGAGGTAGATTGGAGTCGTCTCTAAGCACATGAAAAGCGACAGAATTTCGACAATGTTGCCCTTGGCTGAAAAGGGATTATGTGTATTTTCTTGAATATATTCGGGAAAATATGCATATGCCCTTTTTGGCCAAGCAAGTCCTCAGGCATTGCAAATCCACACTACATAGAAGTGTCCCTTACCTCCAGTCTAAAGGGTCATCCACAAATAGTGTAAAAACCACAAATGCAGGACAGGCCATGGAGAAAAGGGAGCCTGGTTACGACGATGGACAGGATCTAAATTGCCAACAGCCTCTCTGGAGAACTGTATGTTGTTTTCTAAAACAGAGCTACAGAGCATAGCACACTTCCACTCATGGGCGTGTATTTTGGGAAAACTAAAAATCCTCAACAAACAGCCATCCCAAAGTTTAGGGCTGCTCTGTTTACAAGAACCTCGAGTTCGGTACACTATATATATCCCAGGAAAGGAAAAAAAATGGATATAGATGTTGTGGTACTTATATACAATGGAATGTCACTCAGACATAAAATCAATGTCATAAGGCCAATAGCAGCTTAATGAGTGGCTTTAGGTACGATGATGCTAAGTGAAATGAGCCACAAAGAAAAAGAAACTTATTGTAATATATCACTTATAGAGGAAATGTAAACGTGGCTACACATGAACTGAATTTCAAAAGAGAACAGAGTTACACATTTAGAAAACACACTTATGCCTCCTTAAGGGGAAAGGTGACGTGGGGTGATGTGTAAAAGCAGAGTTTGAAATTAGCACAGATTCCATTTCATATACCAAATATGTAATAGACAAGACCTACTCCTTTCTCAATGAACTGGACACAAAACACCCTATTCACTGAAGAGGAATATATCTGACTGGTAATAACCTTGAAACCTATGTATTTATATGTCTCCATAATGGAATCAAGTTTATGTAGATTGGCATAAACACAGATCAATGGAACAGGACAGAAAGCCCAGAGATAAACCTACATACCTATGGCTATCTCATCTATGACAAAGGAGCTAAGGATATACAATGGAGAAAAGACAGTCTCTTCAGTAATTGGTGCTGGAAAAACTGGACCCCTACACATAAAGGAATGAAATTAGAACACTCCATAACACCATACACAAAAATAGACTCTAAATTGATTAGAGATCTAAATATAAGACCAGACACTATAAAACACTTAGAGGAAACCATAGGCAGAACACTCTATGACATAAATCACAGCAAGATCCTTTTGGACCCACTTCCTAGAGAAATGGAAATAAAAACAGAAATCAACAAATGGGACCTAATGAAACTTAAAAGCTTTTACACAGTACAGGAAAACATAAACAAGATGCAAAAACAACCCTCAGAATGGGAGAAAATATTTTCAAATGAAGCAATTGACAAAGGATTAATCTCCAAACTTTACAAGCACCACATGTAGCTCAATATCACAAAAACAAACAACCCAATCCAAAAACGCGCAGAAGACCTAATAGACATTTCTCCAAAGAAGATATACAGATTACCAAGAAACACATGAAAGGATGCTGAACATCACTAATCATTAGAGTAATGCAAATCAAAACTACCGTGAGGTATCACCTCACAGCAATCAGAGTGGCAATCATCAAAAAAATCTACAAAACAATAAATGCTGGAGAGGCCTTTATTGGAGAAAAGGGAACACATTTGCACTGTGGGTGGGAATGTAAATTGATATGAGCACTAGGGAGAACATTACGGAGGTTCCTTTAAATAACTAACAATAGAAGTACCATACGACACAACAATCCAACTACTGGGCATTTGCCTTGCGAAAACCATAATTCAAAAAGACACATTCACCACAATGTTCACTGCAGCACTATTTACAATAGACAGGTAATGAAAGCAACCTAAGTGCCCACAGACAGACGAATGGATAAAGACGTGGTACATATATACAACGGAATATTACTCAGCCATACATAGGAATGAAATTGGGTCATTTGTAGAGACCTTGATGGATCTAGAGACTGTCATACAGAGTGAAGTAAGTCAGAAAGAGAAAAACAAATATTGTATATTAATGCATATATGTTGAACCTAGAATAATGGTACAGATGAACCAGTTTGCAGGGCACAGAGAGAGACAGATGTAGAGAACAAACATATGGACACCAAGGAGGGAACGCCATGTGAGGGTGGTGGTGGGATGAATTGGGAGACTGGGATTCACATGTGCACACTTATATGTATAAAATACATATCCAATGAGAACCTGCTGTATAAAATAAATAAATATAAAAAAATAAAAATAAATAAATAACATTTAATAAAATAAAACAGAAAAAAAGTTTTTCCCTTCACATAGACGTCTTTATATTAATGCATTATTTCCATGTTTATATCTCCAAATTAAAAAAAAAAAGATGAATAAATAAAATCTAACTTGAACCAAAAAGAAAAAAAAAAAAAATCAGAACTCACCAGTTATACAGAGGAAAATCGTATCAGGGCACTTGCTCCAGTGGTAAAAAATTCTTAAGTTGGTCAGAGGTGGGAAATCGTCTCCCATGCACTCAGCAGCGCTCCCCCCGACAAGGAGCATCCTCATTGCAAAGCTGGGGGACTGTGTCGAGGCGTCTGTGAGTAAATGTGAGCTGAGCCCCAGTCCTGCTGCAGCTGAACTCTTCCCACCCTTTCCAGGTAAAACACCTGAATATGTACAAGCACTTGCAAGCCTAGAGGAAGGGCTGTGGAGCCACACTAGCGAGAGCACGCAGGCGGACGTGGTGCCTGCAGGCCAGCCAGGATGGTCCTGGCCCCAGATGCTCTTCTGGAATCTTTCCATTTCCCTGCCTGTGATACCCCTCCTGCCACGGCCCCCACTGCTTTTTTACTTCCTCACCTCGGCCTGGGGAGAAATTCCAGTGGCAGGTATGGGTGACACATCCTCTTCTTTAGCAGGTGGCAGCCTGGCAACTCCTGCAGAGAGTCCAGCAGAGCCCCACTTACACTGGGCCACCCACAAAGCCACGGCCCCTCCCTCCCTCCCACCACCCCAGCCCCGACACTGCTGACGGGGCAGCGAATATGGCGTCAGGCACAGCTACAGGGGCTCTTGCTGACTGGAGAGGTGTTTGTATTGACCTCAACCCAGGCACACCTGTTGGGGGGGGCTGGCAGGCAGTGTCAGGCTGCCCAAATCAGCCAATCCTCACCCCTCAGGGGCTCACAGTTGCAGAAAATGAACCTTGCTAAACGGGTCAGTCCCAAGGAACAGGTGTGGGCTCTTGAGAGTCAGGCTAGACAAGGGGCTGCAGCTGCGGCTTGTTTTCTTATCATTTTATCTGGTCCATGAGTGGAAAACAACTTCAAGAAGACCCTATCCTAATGAGAGGAACCCAGGAGTCAGGGAGAGGAGTGATGGTGGGTGGAGACAGAGGCCTGGTGCCCTGGCTGCAGTGGAAGTGTCTGGAAGACCAGGCAGAGAGATGCTGCACAGAGTGATAGCCAGGGTCACAGACCTGTCAGAGCTGCTGTTTGTTAGTTCAAGTCCTGCTCGGAGGTGTTCTGTGTCAGCTGTGAGCGACAGGTGAGCTGGGGGTTCTCTGCAAGGTGGGCTATGTGCACAGTTCCTGTGTGTCCAGCCCTGCTGGGGTACCTGCCCAGGGGAGTTCCGTATCCTGGGAAGGGCCAGACTATGAGAGCCCCATGGGCTGCTGGGTAGCTGCACAGGTGAGCTCCATACCCTGGGAGGGACTTGAACACGAGAGCCCCGTGGGCTGTGGGGGTGCGGGATGCAGCCCAGGTGAGCTCCATATCCTGGGATTGGCCTGACCACGAGAGCCCCATGGGCTGCTGGAGACCTGGTAAAGGATATCAGGACAGTCAGTGAAGCCACCGAGGATATACATCCAGTAGCTCCTATTTCCTACACCCTGCTGGAAATTCTACCATCCACCAGGCCATGGCATTCTGTATTACACTTCAATGATGCCTTCTTCTGTATTCCATTCATCTCAGAGTCACAAGAATTTTTGGCTTGTGAGTGGCAGGACACAACATGCAACACAAGCAATAATGCTTGGCCGTCCTGCCCCAATGGTTCAAAAATCCCCACACCATCATTGGGGAAATGTCCTCTAAAGACCTAAACGTTCTACCTCTGTAAAAGGGAAACCTCCTTCAATGTGCAGATGACATTCTGATCACCAGGCCTACTAAAGACGCCTCTGAACTACCTAGCCAAGAAACGATAGAAGGTGTCCAAGAAAAAGGCTCAAATATACCAGGCTCAGGTGACATGCCTGGGCTTCATCCTCACAGATATTTGGAGAAACACATCCCAGGATAGGGAAGAAGCCATTTGCAGCCTTACCTCTTCTAAAACTAGAAGACAGCTTAGGGGTTCCTTGGGAGGCCAAGGTTTTCTGCATCTGGATCCCTAAATACAGTCTAATAGCTGGGCCTCTACATGAAACACTGACACGAAAAGATGATGATCCCTTTGTATAGAATCCAGAAGCAGCCTTTCAAGAATGGAATGAGCAATCAATTCAGATCCTTGCCCAGGAACTCGCTAATTTAGCTAAACCCTTTGACTTTTACATACCCGGTCAAAGGTTAATCGCCCTTGGAGCCTTAGTGCAAAAACTGGGACCACTTGAAATGGAGCAACACAAGAATGCCCTTCAGGTATGATAAACTATGGTCACCAAGGGCTTTGCCCACCGACTCATCAGGCCAGGATACTGGGGTATCTAAAAAGCTGGAAATCAGCAGCCCACAAGGCCAGCTCCCTCCTAAGGGAAAAGGACCCCACGTGGTGATCCTAACCACCCATCATGTCCTGAAGTTGCAGGGGTCGCTCTGTGGACACACTGACCTCGAGTGAGGAGGCCCTCCAACTCCTACCTCCAGAGAGACAAATGGGGGCAACGGGCCCCCAAGATGACTCGTGTGACCATCACTTGACCTGGAGTTTCTCTCAGAAAACAAGAAGACTGTGCCCCGAAAGAGCAGATTACTGCTTGCAGGACTTACTTCACCCAGAGGGGAGCTAATAAGCTTGGCGGGGGAAACGTATATCACGCTTTCACCATAGAAAACCCTACAGACACCGCGGTGATGGTGGCCAATATGACCGGCTGGACTGCTGGCTACTTCTAAAGGCCGTTGACTCAGTGGACGTCATGGTCCTGGATCACCAGTGACCCTGGACTGTCTGGGAGTTGCACGGGCAGGGCTCTGACACATGATGCTGTTTGTACATTAATTCACGGACCTAATTAAAGAAAGCACAGACTACTGGTCAGAGCATATAGGCTGGCAAAAACCGTCAGCCTAATGTCACCGAACAAATGTGGGGTGGGGTGAAACCTGCCACCACAGCATCTCTGCGCATCTCTTTCCTGGACCCCTAAAGGTCATTAGAATCTATAACACTTCCAATGCTGGTGCTCAGGCGGACGAGAAGTGAGGCAGGAGGCCTTGGGACAATCAACCTCACCTGGAGGCTGGTGGGCAGAAGTTTTGCCCCTTCCCCCACGTATCAGGGCTCCCACCACAGCATGAAGCAATTACAAAAGAGGGGTCTGCACCCTCAACACCTCAAGAATGAGGAACGGAACAAAAAGCAGAGGAGGGGTTCGTCTCTGGCAACGTTCATTAAAAATTCCTGGGAGATAAAAAGAGAATCTGGGCAATAAAATAAAGTCTTACCTGTTTTTCCTTTGTGCTTTGTCTAATTTCACGTGCTCCTAGGGTTCCGCATGCAGAGGTCCCACACCCGGCACTTCAGACCCGATTTCCTAGTGCAGAATGGCTGGGTCGACACCTCAGCTAGCGGAGTCCCATGCAGACTGCACGGCATAGAGCCTGAGCTGCAGCCAACCCAGCCCTCGAGAGCTCCATCCACTAACTCCCACTGACGCTGTCGGGATCCCTACACAGCAGCCCAGCCCACAGCCCGTGGGGAACTGCACGCTCTCACCTCTCCATTCGGTTTTCAAAATAATGTTTCCTTTGCTTCTGAACCAAAGTCAGTCTTGATCTGTTGGCTCCAATGACACTGGGCACGGGGGCTCCTGTTCGGGTTCCCTCTGGAGGATCAGTAACAGTAATTGAGAACATTGTAACTTCATTGAACAGATGTGTGAGCCAAACTGTAGTTAACATAGAGCAGTGTATAATGCTCGGGTAAAATAAGATTTTTCTAAGACTTATATTTGATATTTCCATCACTTTACTATAAGCAAGTTCAGTGAAGACGTCTGTCTTATTTGTCAGGTCAACATTACAGAAATGAAGTGATTTATTTCCATGGATGTACATCGAATACTCATGGCTGAAGCTTCAATCTTGTTTTGAATGCTTTTCCATTGAAAATGATACCTCTCTTTCAGCTCCCCCATTTCTGAGAAGTATAAAATCTTATAATTTATTATTACCAAAGGGGAAAGGTAGGAGAAGGGATAAATTAACAGTTTGGGATTAACACATACACACTGCTATGTATAAAATAGATCATCAACAAGGAACTACTGTATAGCACAGGGAACTACACTGAATATTTTGCAATAACCTATAAGGGGAAATAATCTGAAAAAGAATCGATATTTTTATTGACATCATCTATCAATGACAGATAAAATGTAACCTAAGCAAGGCCGATGGTGAGCACTTCTGAACCTGAAGATTTCAATCATCTAAAGTTTGGGCTCTGCCTATTTCCCAAGGCCCTTAATGGACATACGTGTAGCCGTAGCTTAAAAATTCCCCTGTTTGGAGTTCGGGGAGGCACTGATTTGGAAAAAATCCCTGGTGTTCTCCTTCCATGCACGGGACCCTTCCTACAGCTAAAACATGCCTGTCACACCTAGAGGATGGTACACCGGTTGATCGGAAAGAGTTTGGAAAAGGCACCTCATCTCCTCATCACCTGGTGCTCGGGTTCACCCCTCCAGCATCTTTCCTAACAATCTCCTCACTTGGGGATATCAGAACCGTCAACATCCTGTTGCACACAGTTTGTAATTTGTCCAGAGGATGAAGTGGAAGGATGAGAAAAATTTAGAGACAAATCTTAGGTGTTCGGACAGGCACATGCCACTCTAATTTCCAATCTGGAAGACAAATTCATCGAAGGCTAGAATTGCCCATGGAAAGAGAATAGGGCTAGAGGAAATCCCGCTGTTTTGTGTCCAGTTTCCAAAAACACAAGTTGAAAAATGGAACTCAGGGGCACTAAACTTCATGAAACTGCAGAGTTGAAAATATATATTGTTGAAAAATGTCTTGAGGTAAGTCACAGAAAAGGACTTGTAAGCAAGGGGGAGTGGCAGGAAACAGATTTGAAGAGGTAGAAAGGTCTCCCCATTAAAACACAAGAAAAGGGGCTGAACATCGCCAATGATGCACTGGGCTCAAAAGGGCGTATGCATTTTTTTCTGAATATATTCAAGTAAAGGCCATTCACACTTTTTATCCAACCAAACAGGTGGGCACTGTAAATCAATACTACAAAATATATCACTTCACATCAGTCAGAAGGGCCATCCACATAAAGTGTAAACACCAGAAATGCAGGACAGGGTGAGGAGAAAAGGGAGCCCTGTGAGGCTGATAGTGGAAATGTAATTTGCCAACGGCCACTCTGGAGAAGTGTATTGTGTTTGCTAAAACATATGAAAACTGAGCTACAGAGCATAGGGCACTTGCACTCATGGGCGTATACCTTGGGAAAAACAAAAAATGACAGAAAACAGGCACCCCAACGTTTACCACCTCTCTGTTAAAAAGGGCCTCCACTTGGATATAACCTAAATGTCCCTGGAAGGATAAAATGGATAAAAGAGATGGGGTACTTATGTAGAGTGGAATATTACTCATCCAGAAATCAATGAAATAAGGCCAGTTGTAACAACTCTGGAGGAGTTACATACGATCATTCTAAGTGACACATGACAGAAAGAAAAAGACACATATCATAAGATGTCACTTAAAGGTGGAATCAAAAATGGCTACACATGAAATAAACTACAAAACAGAAACATAGTCAAATATGTAGAAAATAGACATAAGGCTGCTAAATGGGAAAGGTGGGGAATGGTGAGGTATTATCCAGGAGGTTGAAATTAGCAAAGATACCATTCCAAGTACCGAATTGAATAACTGGCAAGGCCTACACGGTACCTCAAAGAACGGCACTCAGTCCACTCAAGTCACTGGAAAATAATACATATGACTCGTAAGCATCTGAGAAAGAATTTATTGTTGTCTCACAGTACATGAATCAAGTGGATGTACAGCAGCAAAAAACAGACCTTTGAAAATCAGCTGTAACCAATATAAAAATAAATTTAAAAATATTTATAAAAACAGTGAGACAGACAAAAATTCTTACAACTTTTGTTGAAGGGCTACGATGTAACATGGATTGAACACATGTAGACCCACAGCAGGATGATATATAAGGCTGGAAGCTATGCACGCTAAGAGATGTTAGAGAGGCTGGGTGAGGAAATGCAGACCTTTTAAAGTAATACTGCCTGGTACCCATTCCATGGGTCCGAAATCTGCAGTTTCAAGGGAATCTTCTGACAGCAAAAACATGCCTGGGAAACCGAGATGAATGTACACCATGTGCTCAGAAGAGGTGTCTAAAATGCACCTCATTTTTGATCTCCTGGTGCTCGGGTTCGCCATTCCAGCCCCATTACTAACAATCTCCCCACTTGGAGAATCAGCACCTTTAACCTCCTGTTTCACACAGTTTGCAATTTTTGCAGAGGATAAATGGGAAGAGGAGGAACCAATGAGAGATTAACTGTAGGAGTTTTGACAGGCACATGTCACTCTAATTTCCCATTAGGAAGAAGAATTAACCAAAGGCTCAGCCTGCCTCCCCAGAACCAGAATAGGGGCGGAATCAATCCAATGGTTTGGTGGTCAGCTCACAAAAAAAGCGAGTTGCAAAATGGAGCTCAGGAGCAGACAATTCAAAGACCTGCAAAGATATAAATGATAACCAACGTCCAAAAATATATTCAGGTAAGGCAACGAAGAGGTTCTGAATGAGAGGCAGAATTGCAGGAAACATTTTACAAAAGGTAGATTGTATTCACATTTAAAGCATATGAAAAGCAGCAGAATTTCTAAAATGATGCAGTTGGGCAAAAGGGTGTATGCGTTTTTTTCGTGAATATCTTCAGGAAAAAAACACAGAGAGAGTTTTTGGCCAACCAAGCAAGGGGGAAATGCAAATCCGCACAATAAAGAAGTCTCAATTTCCACTGCTCAGAAAGTCCATCCAAAAAATGTGTACAAATCAAAAATGCAGGAGAGGCCATGGAAAACAGGGAGACTAGTCACGCTGATGGGTGGGGTATAAATATCCAAGAGCTACTCTGAAGAAGTGTATGCTGTTTCCTAAAACATCTAAAATACAAAGCCCCTGAGCAAAGGGGACTTCAACTCATGGACATATAACTTGGGAAGACTAAATATCAACAAGACACAGGCACCCCAAAGTTTAGGGCTGCTCTGCATACAAGAACCTCAACTTCGGTACACCTAAAGTATCCCAGGAAAAAGAGAAATGCATAAAGAACTTGTGGTAATTTTGTACAATGGAATATCACTCAGACGTGAAATCAATGTCATAAGGCCAGTAGCAGCATAATGAGAGGATTTAGGTATGATGATTCTAAGGGAAATTAGTCACACAGCAAAAGAATCTTATCATAAGATATCACTTACAGAGGGAATGTCAACATCACAACACATGAACTGAATTAGGAAAGAGAGCAGCGTCTCACATTTAGAAAACACTCTTATGCCTCCTTAAGGGGAAAGGAGAGGTGGGGTGATGCATAAAGCCAGAGTTTGATATTAGCACAGGTACCATTCCATAAACCAAATACAGAATAGACAAGACCTACACCTTCCTCAGTGAACGGGACTCAAAACCCCTATTCCCCACAGAGGAATATATCTGATTAGTAAGAATCTTAAAACCTATGTATTGATATGCCTCTGTAAGGGAATCAAGTGTGTCTAGACCGTCATAAACACGTCAGGGAAAATCAGCTCAACCCCATTATAAAAATGAATTTCAAAAACAAAACAAAAAAACAGCGAAATTCTTTCACAGTTCCTTCAGGGGTTCTGATGAAACCTAGAATGACCCTATCTGCAAAGACAGCTGGATGAGACATAAGGCTGGACACTTGGGACTGAGAGGACTGGTGAGATTGGGAGAGAAAATGCAGACCCTTTAAAGTAGTAATGCATGCCACCATTCCATGGGTCCCAAATTTCCAGGTAGAAGGGAATATCACTACAGTTATAACATGTATGGGAAACCTAGAGAATGGACACCCTGTGATGGCGAAAGGTTTCTGAAAGTCTCCTACTTTTTCCTCTCCTTGTGCTACAGTTTGGCATTCCAACAACTTTACTATCAATCTCCCAACTTAGGAGAGTCATCCCCTATAACCTCCTGGTTCGCACAGTTTGCTAATTGTGCAGAGGATGAAAGGGAAGAGGGAGAACCAATCAGAGAGTAGATGTAGGCATTTGGACGGACACATGTCACTCTAAATTCCCGTCAGGAAGAAGAATTAACCAAAGCCTCAGCCACCCACAGGCAACCAGTATAGCCACACCTGGAACCAGTATAGTTCCTGAAGCAAAATTGTGGATTTGCGGTCAACTCCCAATAATGGGATTTGAAAATTGGAGCTCAGGGGCAAAGCAAATCAAAAACCTGCAGAGTTACAAAGGACTACTGTCTTCCAAAAATCTGTTGAGGGAAGGCAACAAAGCAGACTTGAAAATGAGGCAGAATTGCACAAAACATATTTCAAGAGGTAAATTGGAATCGCCTTTAAAGCACAGGAAAGGCATCACAACTTCGAGAATGATGCACTTGGCCAAAAACAGCGTATGATTTTCTCCTGAATATATTCAGGAGAAAAGTCAGAGGCCCTTTTTGGCCAATCAAGCAAGCGCACAATGCAAATCCACACTACAAAGAATTGTCGCATCCCACCGGTCAAAAAGGGCATCCGAAAATCTGTAAAAACCAGAAAAGCAAGAGAGAGATGACAAGGGCATAAAGCAATATGATCCCAAGGGTCATGGAGGATTGTGATGACAAGCACATGGAACATTGTGATGACAAGATTATGTATCATTTTGCTGACAAAGGCATTGTGATGACAAGGTTCATGGAGCACTGTGATGACAAGCGTCATGGATCACTGTGATTAAAGGGTTCATGGAGCATTGGGATGACAAGGGCATGGAGCATTTTGATGACAAGAGTCCCGGATCATTGTGTTGTCAGGGTTCATGGAGCATTGTGATGACAGTGGTCATGGAGCATTGTGATGACAGAGGTCATGGAGCATTGTGATGAGAACCTCATGGAGCATTGGGCTGAAAATGTTCATGGAGTATTGTGATGACAGGGGTCAAGGAGCATTGAGATGAAAAGGTACTGGAGCACTGTGATGAGAAGACCATGGAGCCATGTGATGACAAGTCTCATGGAGCATTCGGATGAAAAGGGTCATGGAGCATTGTGATTACAGGGGTCTTGGAGCATTGTGATGACAAGGGCATTGAACATGGGGATGAGAATGTCATGGAGCGTTCTGATGACATGCATCATGGAGCTTTGTGATGACAAGGGCATGGAGCATTGTGATTACAGGGGTCTTGGAGCACTGTGAGGAAAAGGGCATGTAAAATTGTGATGAAAAAGGCATGGAGCCTTGTCATGACAGGGCTCAAGGAGCATACTGATGACAAGTGTCAGGGACCATTGTTATGACAAGGGTATTGAGCATTGTGATGACAAATGTCATGGAGCATTGTGATTAGAAGACCTTGGATAATTGTGATGACGAGCGTTATGGGGAGCTGTGATGATAAGTGTTATGGAATATTGTGATCACAAGGATTTGGAGCATTGTGATGACAGAGGTCATAGAGCATTTAGATTTCATTGTGATGACAATAGCATGAAGCATTATGATGATGTGCATTGGTGCATTGTGATGACAGCGTTCATGGTGCATTGAGATGAAAAGGGGCATGGATTATAATGATTAGAGGAGTCTTGGATCATTGTGATGAAAACGGCATGGAACATTGGTCTGAGATTTTTCATGGATTATTGTGATGAGAGGGGGCAAGGAGCATTGAGATAACAATGACAGAGAACACTGTGATACATGGTTCATGGAGGATTGTAATGACAAGCGCATGGAGCATTGTGAGAAGAATGGCATCGAGCATTGTGATGAAAAGCATCATGGATCCTGTGATGACAAGGGCTTGGAACGATGTGATGAGAGGTTTTTGGAGCATTGTGATGACAATGGCATGGAGCATTGTGATGCCAAGGGTCATGGAGTTTTGTGATGACAAAGGTCATGGAGCATTTTGATGACAAGGGTGTGGTGAATTCTCTTGTGAAGGGCAGGGAGCATTGTGATGACAGGGTCATGGAGCAATTTGATGAAAAGTGTCATGGAACATTTTGATGACAGGGGTTATGGAACATTGTGATGTCAGGAGTCATGGAACATTTTCATGACGGTGTTGTGGACCATTGTGATGACAGGGGAGTGGGTGTATTGTGATGACTAGTGAGGGAACATTTTGATATCATTCGTGAGAGAGCATTTTGATAAGAAGTGCATGGAGCATTGTGATGACAAGTTTTATGGAGCATTGTGATGACAAGATTGTGGAACATTGTGATGACAAGCACATGGCGCATTGTGATGACATGGGTCATGGAGCACTGTGCTGACAAAGACATGGAGCAATGTGATGACAAGGGTCACTGAGCATTGTAATGAAAATTTCATGGAGCATTTTGGTGACAAATGTCACAGAGCCTTGTGATGATGAGGGCATGGACCATTGTGATGACAAAGGTCATGAAGCATTGTGATGACTGGAGTCACGGAGCATTGTGATGACAGGGGTCATAGAGCATTTTGATGAAAAGGCAATGAGCATTGTGATGACAGGGGCATGGAGCATTGGCCTGACATGTTTCATGGATTATTGTGATGACAGTGGGCATGGTGCAATGTGATGACAAAGGCATGGAGCATTGTGATGAGAAGGTCATGGAGTATTTTGAAGACAGGTCTCAGGGAGCATTGTGATGACATATGTCATGGTCCATTGCGATGACAATGGAATGGAACATTGTGATGCCAAGTGTCATGGAGGATTGTGATGACAAATGTAATGGAGCATTTTGATGACAAGGGCTTGGAGCATTGTGATGACAATGGACATGGAGCATTGTGATGACAAGGGCAAGGAGCATTGTGATGACAAGGGCCATTGAGAATTTTTATGACAAGTTCATGAAGCATTGTGATGAGAAGCACATGGAGCTTCCTATGACAGGGGTCATGGAGCATTGCGATGACAAGTGCATAGAGAATTGTGATGACAAATCATGTAACACGGTGATGAGAAGTGTCAGGGAGCATAGTGATGCCAAGAACGAGGAGAATTGTGATGACAAGGGACATGGAGCATTGTGATGACCAGGGCATGGAGCACTGTGATGGAAAGACTGTGGAGCATTGTGATGAGAAGACCATGGATAACTGTGATGACGAGCGTTATGGAGCACTGTAATGACAAGGGGAATGCAGCATTGTGATGACAGTGGCCATGGAGCATTGTGATGACAAGGGTCATGGAGCATTTGATGACAAGGGCGTAGAGCATTGTGATGAGAAGACCATGGATAATTGTGATGACGAGCGTCATGGAGCCCAGTAATGACAAGGGGTATGGAGCATTGTGATGAGAGTGGCCATGGAGCATTGTGATGACAAGTGTCATGGAGCATTTTGATGACAAGGTCGTAGAGCATTGTGATGAGAAGACCATGGATAATTGTGATGACGAGCGTCATGGAGCACAGTAATGACAAGGGGTATGGAGCATTGTGATGACAGTGGCCATGGAGCATTGTGATGACAAGTGTCATGGAGCATTCTAATGACAAGTTTGTTCAGTATTGTGACGACAATGGCATGGAGCATTGTGATGAAAAGGGCAGGGAGCATTGTGATGAAATAGGCATGAATCCATTTCATGACAGGTTTCAAGGAGCATTCTGACGACAAATGTCAGGGAACATTGTGATGACAAGTGTATTGCGAATGGTGATGAAAAAGATCATGGAGAATTTTGACGAAAAGGGCATGGAGTATTGTGATGACAGGCATCATGGAGCGTTGTGATGACAAGTGTTATGGAACATTGTGATCACAAGGGTTTGGAGCATTGTGATGATAGAAGTCATGGATCATTTTGTTTTCAAGGAGCATGGAGCATTGGGATGACAACGGCATGAATCAATGTGATCCCAAGGTTCATGGAGGATTTTGATGACAATGGTAAGGGAGTATTGTGATGACAAGCAAATGGAGCATTTTGATGACAAGGTCATGTAGCATTTTGCTGACACAGGCATGGTGCATTGTGATGATAAGGGTCATGGAGCACTGTGATGAGAAGCATCACGGATCATTGTGATTATAAGGGTCATGGAGCATTGGGATGGCAAGGGCATGGATCATTGTGATGACAAGTGTCATGGAGCATTGGGCTGAAAATGTTCATGGAGCATTGTGCTGACTAGGTAATGGAGCATTGTGATGACAAGAGTCCTGGATCACTGTGTTGTTAGGGGTCATGGAGCGTTGTGATGACAGTGGTCATGGAGCATTGTGATTATAGGGATCATGAAGCATTGTGATGAGAAGTTCCTGGAGAATTGGACTGAAAATGTTCAGGAAGTATTGTGAGGACAGGGGTCATGGAGCATAGTGATGACAAGGGAATGGAGCACTGTGATGAAAAGTTCCTGGAGAATTGTGATGAGAAGACCATGGAGCCTTGTAATAACAAGTCTCATGGAGCATTCTGATGAAAAGGGGCATGGAGTATTCTGATTACAGAGGTCTTGGGGCATTGTGATTACAAGGGCATGGAGCATTGTGATTACTGGTGTCTTGGAGCATTGTGATGAAATTGGCATGGATCATTGTTATGAAATTCGTATGGAGCCTTGTCATGACAGTGTTCCAGGAGCATACTGATGACAAGTGTCAGGGAGCATTGTGATGACAAGTGTATAGAGCACTGTGATGACAAAGATCATGGAGCACTGTGATGAGAAGACCATGGATAATTGTGATGATGAGCGTCAAGTGACGTTGTGATGATAAGTGTTATGGAACATTGTGATCACAAGGATTTGGAGCATTGTGATGAGATAGATCATCGAATATTTTGATTTCATTGTGATGACAATAGCCTGAAGCATTATGATGATGGGCATGGTGCATTTTGATGACAGGGTTCATGGAGCATTGAGATGCAAGTGTGCATGGTGCATTGTGATTAGAGGGTTCATGGAGCATTGTGATGACAATGGCATGGAGCATTGAGATGCAAAAGGTCATGGATCCTTGTGATGACAAAGGTCATGGAGCATTTTGATGACAAGGGCGTGGTACATTGTGATGAGAAGGGCAGGGAGCATTGTGATGACAGGGTTATAGAGCAATTTGATGAAAAGGGTCATGGAATAATTTGATGACAGGTGTTATGGTACATTGTGATGTCAGGGGTCATTGAGCATTTTGAGGAAAAGTGTTATGGAGAATTTTGATGACAGGGGTTATGGAACATTATGATTTCAGGGGTCATCGAACTTTGTGATGATAAGTGCATGTAGCATTGCAAAGACAGAAGTAATGGAACATTATGATGACAGGGGTGAGGGAGTATTGTGATGAATAGTGATGTAACATTGTGATATCAGTGTTGAGAGAGCATTTTGTTGAGAAGTGCATGGAGCATTGTGGTGACAAGATTGTGGAGCACAGTGATGAAAAGTACAGGGTGCATTGTGATGACATGGGTCATGGAACATTGTGCTGACAAGCGCATGGAGCATGGTGATGACGAGGGTCATGGAGCATTGTGCTGAGAAAGGCATAGAGCATTGTGATGACAATGGTCAAAGAGCATTGTGATGAAAAGTTCATGGAGCATTGTGGTTAAATATGTCACAGAGACTGTTGATGACTAGGGCATGGACCACTGTGATGACAAAGGTCATGAAGCATTGTGATGAAAGGAGGCATGGAGCATTGTGATGACAGGGTCATGGACCATTGTGATAACAAGGGCATGGAGCCTTGTGATGACAAGGGAATGGAGCATTGGTCTAATAAGTTTCATGGATTATTGTGATGACAGTTGGAATGGCGCATTGTGATGACAAGGGCATGGAGCATTGTGATGACCAGGTCATGCAGTACTGTGAAGACAGGTGTCAGGGAGCATTGTGATGACATATGTAAAGGCCCATAGTGATGACAATGGCATGGAGCATTGTGATGCCAAGTGTCATGGAGGATTCTGATGACAAAGGTAATGGAGCATTGTGATGACAATGGCTTGGAGCATTGTGATGACAAGGGTCACGGAGCATTGTGCTAACAGGTGCATGGAGAATTATGATGAAAAGGGTCATGGAGTTTTCTGATGACAAGCTTGTGGAGTATTTTGATGACAATGGCATGGAGCATTGTGATGAAAATGGCATGGGGCATTGTGATGACAAGTGTATTGAGAATTGTGATGACAAAGTCTTGGAGCATTGTGATGAAAAGGGCATGGAGTATTGTGATGACAGGCATCATGCAGCGTTGTGATGACAAGTGTTATGGAACACTGTGATCACAAGGGTTTTTAGCATTGTGATGACAGAAGTCATGGATCATTTTGATTTCAAAGAGCATGGAGCTTTGTGATGACAAGGGCATGAAGCAATATGATCCCAAGGTTCATGGAGGATTGTGATGACAATGGTAATGGAGTATTGTGATGACAAACGAATAGAGCATCGCAATGACATGGTCAGGTAGCATTTTGCTGACAAAGTCATGGAGCATTGTGATGACAGGTGTCATGGAGCACTGTGATGGCAAGCGTCACGGAGCATTGTGAATACAGGGGTCATGGAGCATTGGGATGACAAGGGCATGGATCATTGTGATGACAAGGGTCATGGAGCATTGGGCTGAAAATGTTCATGGAGTATTGTGATGACAGGGGTCATGGAGCATTTTGATGAGAAGGTCATGGAGCATTGGGCTGAAAATATTCATGGAGTATTGTGATGACAGGGATCATGGAGCATTTTGATGTCAAGTTCCTAGAGCACTTTGATGAGAAGACAATGGAGACTTGTGATGATAAGTCTCATGGAGCATTCTGATGAAAAGGGACATGGAGCATTGTGATTACAGGGGTCTTGGAGCATTGTGATGACTAGGGCATGGAGCATTGTGATGAGAAGGCCATGGAGCATTCTAATGACATGCGTCATTGAGCTTTGTGATGACAAGGGCATGGAGCATTGTGATTACATGGGTGTTGGAGCATTGTGATTAAAAGGGCATTGATTATTGTGTTGAAAAAGGCATGGAGCCTTGTCATGACATGGTTCAAGGAGCATACAGACACCAAGTGTCAGGGAGCATTTTGATGACAAGTGTATTGAGCATTGTGATGACTAAGGTCATGGAGCATTGTGATGAGAAGAACATGGATAATTGTGATGACGAGTGTCATGGGGCACTGTGATGACAAGTGTTATGGAATATTGTGATCACAAGTTTTTGGAGCATTGTTATGACTAAGGTCATGGAGCATTTTGATTTCATTGTGATGACAATAGCATGAAGCATTAGGATGATGGGCATGGTGCATTGTGATGATAGGGTTCATTGATCATTGAGATGAAAAATGGGCATGGAGCATTGTGATTACAGGGGTCTTGGAGCATTGTGATGAGAAGGGTCATGGAGCCTTGTGATGACAAGGCCACGGAACATCGTGATGGCAGGGGTCATGGAGCATTGTTATGACAGGGGTAATGGAGCATTTTGACGGCAAGGGCATGGACCATTGTGATGAGAAGGCCATGGAGCATTCTGAAGACATGTGTCATGGAGCTTTGTGATGACAAGGGCATGGAACAATGTGTTGAGAGTGTTCATGGAGCATTGTGATGACAATGACATGGAGCATTGTGATGCCAAGGGTCATGGATCTTTGTGATGACAAAGGTGATGGAGCAATTTGATGACAAGGGCGTTGTGCATTGTGATGAGAAGGGCAGGGAGCATTGTGATGAGAGGGTCATGGAGAAATTTGATGAAAAGTGTCATGAGACATTTTGATGACAGGGGATATGGAACATTGTGATGTCAGGGGTCATGGAGGATTATGATGAAAAGGGACATGGAGCATTTTGATGACCGGGGTTATGGAGCATTGTGATGTCAGTGGTCATCGAACATTGTGATGATAAATGCATGTAGCATTGTGATGACAGGGGTCATGGAACATTGTGATAACCGGGGTGAGTGAGTATTGTGACGAATAGTGATGTAACATTGTGATATCTGTGGTGAGAGAGCAATTTGATGAGAAGTGCATGGAGCATTGTGATGACAATGTTTATGGAGCATTGTGATGACACACTTGTGGAGCGATATGATGACAAGCACATGGTGCCTTATGATGACATGTGTCATGGAGCATCGTGCTGACAAGCGCATGGACCATTGTGATGACAAGGGTCATGTAGCATTGCGCTGTGAAAGGCATAGAGCATTGTGATGACAAGGATCAAAGAGCATTGTGATGAAAAGTTCATGGAGCATTGTGATTACAAGGGTCATGGAACATTGAGATGACAAGGGCATGGAGCATTGGTCTTATAATTTTCATGGATTATTGTGATGACTGTTGGAATGGTGCATTGTGGTGACAAGAGCATGGAGAATTGTGATGAGCAGATCATGCAATATTGTGAAGAGAGGTGTCAGGGAGCACTGTGATGACATATGTAATGGCCCATTGTGATGACAATGGCATGGAGCATTGTGATTCCAGGTGTCATGGAGGATTCTGATGACAATGGTAATGGTGCATTGTGATGACATTGGCTTGGAGCATTGAGATGACAAGGGTCAGGGAGCATTGTGCTGACAAGTGCATGGAGAATTGTGATGACAAGGGTCATGGAACATTCTCATGATAAGCTTGAGGAGTTTTTTGCTGACAGTGGCGTGGAGCATTGTGATGAAAACGGCATGGGGCATTGTGTTGAAAAAGGCATGGCACCTTTTCGTGACAGCGTTCAAGAAGCATTCTGATGACAAGTGTCAGGGAGCATTGTGATGACAAGTGTATTGAGAATTGTGATGACAAATGTCATGGAGCATTGTGATGAAAAGTGCATGGATTATTGTGATGACAGGCATCATGGAGCGTTGGGATGACAAGTGTTATGGAACATTGTGATCCCAAGGTTTTGGAGCATTGTAATGACAGAGGTCATGGATCATTTAGATTTCAAGGAGCATGGAGCATTGTGATGACAAGGGCATGTAGCATTGTGATCCCAAGTTTCATGGAGGATTGTGATGACAATGGTAATGGAGTATTTTGATGACAAGCGCATAGAGCATGGTAATCACAAACTCATGTAGCATTTTGCTGACAAAGGCATGGAATATTGTGATGACAGGTGTCATGGAGCACTGTGATGACAAGCGTCATGGAGCATTGTGAATACAGGGGTCATGGAGCATTGGGATGACAAGGGCATGGAGCATTGTGATGACAGATGTCATGGATCACTGTGATGACAAGCGTCCTGGAGAATTGTAATACAGGGGTCTTGGAGCATTGGGATGACAAGGGCATGGATCATTGTGATGACAAGGGTCATGGAGCATTGGGCTGAAAATGTTCATGGAGTATTTTGATGACAGGGGTCATGGAACATTGTGATGAGAGAAGTCATGGAGAATTTTTATTTCATTGTGGTGACAATAGCCGGAAGAATTATGATGAAGGGTATGATGCATTGTGATGACAGGGTTCATGGAGCATTGAGATGAAAAGGGGCATGAAGCATTGTGATTACAGGGGTCTTGGAGCACTTTAATGACAAGGGCATGGAGCATTTTGATGAGAAGGCCGTGGAGCATTCTGATGACTTGCGTCATTGAGCTTTCTGATGACAAGTGCATGGAGCATTGTGATTACATGTGTCTTGGAGCGTTGTGATTAAAAGGACATGGATCATTGTGATGAAAAAGGCATGGAGACGTGTCATGACAGGGTTAATGGAGCATACTGATGACTAGTGTCAGGGAGCATTGTGATGACAAGTGTCTTGAGCATTGTGATGACAAAGTTCATGGAGCATTGTGATGAGAAGACCATGGATAATTGTGATGATGAGCGTCATGGAGTGTTGTGATGATAAGGGCTATGGAAAATTGTGATCACCAGGGATTGGAGCATTGTGATGACAGAGGTCATGGAGCATTTTGATTTAATTGTGATGACAATAGCCTGAAGCATTATGATGATGGGCAGGGTCCATTGTGATGACAGGGTTCATGGTGCATTGAGATGAAAAGACGCATGGAGCATTTTGATTAAAAGGGTCATGGAGCATTGTGATGACAAGTGAATGGAGCCTTGTGATGACAGGGCCATGGAACATTCTGATGACATGCGTCATGTTGCTTTTTGATGACAAGGGCATGGAGCATTTTGATTAGAGGGGTCGTGGAGCATTGTGATGACAAGTGTCATGGAGCCTTGTGATGACAAGGCCATGGAACATTTTGATGGCAGGTGTCATGGAGCATTGTTATGAAAGAGGTAAAGGAGAATTGTGATGAGAAGGGCATGGAGCATTGGTCTGAAATATTTCATGGATTATTGAGATGAGAGTGGGCATAGAGCATTGTGATGATAAGGGCATGGAACACTATGATACATGGGTCATGGAGGATTGCAATGAGAAGATCATGGGGCATTGTGATGAGAAAGGCATCGAGCATTGTGATGACAAGTGATATGGAGCTTTGTGATAACAAGGGCATGGAGCAATGTGATGAGAGGGTTCATGGAGCATTGTGATGACAATGACATGGAGCATTGTGATGCCAAGGGTCATGGCGCTTTGTGATGACAAAGGTCATGGAGCATTTTGAAGACAATTGCATGGTGCATTGTGATGAGAAGGGCAGGGAGTACTTTGATGACAGGGTCATGCAGCAATATGATGGAAAGTGTATTGGAACATTTTGATGACAGGGGTTATAGAATATTGTGATGTCAGGGGTCATGGAACTTTGTGATGATAAAGGGATGTAGCATGGTGATGACAGGGGTCATGGGATATTGTGATTACAGTGGTGAGGGAGTATTGTGACAACTAGTGATGGAACACTGTGATATCTCTGGAGAGAGAGCATTTTGATGAGAAGTGTATGGAGCATTGTGATTACAAGTTTTATGGAGCATTGCAATGACTATTTTCTGGACCGTTGTAATGAAAAGCGAATGGCACATTGAGATGACAAGGGTCATGGAACATTTTTCAGACAAAGTCATGGAGTATTTTGATGACAATGGTCACGGAGCATTGTGATGAAAACTGAATGGGGCATGGTGATGAAAAAGGCATGGAGCCTTTTCGTGACAGGGTTCAAAGAGCATTCTGATGACAAGTGTCAGGGAGCATTGTGATGAAAAGTGTACTGAGAATTGTGATGACAAATGTCATGGAGCACTGTGATGAAAAGGGCATGGAATTTTGTGATGACAGGCATCATGGAGCATTGTGATGACAAGTGTTATGGAACATTGGGATCAAAAGGGTTTGGAGCATTGCGATGACAGAGGTCATGGATCATTTTGATTTCAAGGAGCATGGAACATTGTGATGACAAGGGCATGAAGCAATGTGATCTCAAGGTTCATGGAGGATTGTGATGACAATGGAAATGGAGTATTGTGATGACAAGGTCATGTAGCATTTTGCTGACAAAGCCATGTAGCACTGTGATGACAGGTGTCATTGAGCACTGTGAAGACAAGCGCCATGGAGCATTGTGAATACATGGGTCATGGAGCATTGGGATGACAAGGCCATGGATCATTGTGATGAGAAGGTCCTGGAGTATTGTAAACACAGGTGTCAGGGAGCATTGTGATGACATATGTCATGGTCCATTGCAATGACAATGGCAGGGAGCATTGTGATGCCAAATGTAATGGAGGATTGTGATGACAAATATAATGGAGCATTGTGATGACTAGGGCTTGGAGCATTATGATGACAAGGGCCATTGAGAATTTTCATGACAATGTCGTGAAGCATTGTGATGACAAGGCCTTGGAGCATTGTGATGAGAAATCCATAGAGACTTGTAAGGACAAATATCATGGAGCATACTGATGAAAAGGGGCATGGACCATTGTGATTACAGGGGTCTTGGAACATTGTGATGACATGGGCATGGAGCATTGTGAGGAGAAGGCCAAGGAGCATTCTGAAGACATGTTTCATTGAGCTTTGTTATGACAAGGGCATGGAGCATTGTGTTTAAAGGGGTCTTGGAGCATTGTGAGGAAAAGGGCATGGATCATTGTGATGAAAAAGGCATGGAGCCTTGTCATGACAGGGTTCAAGGAGCATACAGACAAGTGTCAGGGAGCATTTTGATGACAAGTGTATTGAGCATTGTGATAACAAATGTCATGGAGCATTGTGATGAGAAGACCATGGATAATTGTGATAATGAGTGTCATGGGGCACTGGGATGACAAGAGTTATGGAATATTGTGATCACAAGGGTTTGGAGCATTGTTATGACAGAGGTCATGGAGAATTTTGATTTCATTGTGATGACAATAGCATGAAGCATTATGAAGATGGGCATGGTGCATTGTGATGGCAGGGTTCATGGATCATTGAGATGAAAAGGGGCATGGAGCATTGTGATTACAGGGGTCTTGGAGCATTGTGATGAGAAGGGTCATGGAGACTTTTGATGACAAGGCCATGGAACATCGTGATGGCAGGTGTCATGGAGGATAGCTATGACAGGGGTAATGGAGCATTGTGATGACAAGCGCATAGAGCATTGTGATGAGAAGGCCATGGAGCATTCTGATGACATGTGTCATGGAGCTTTGTGATGACAAGGGCATGGAGCAATTTCATGAGAGTGTTCATGGAGCACTGTGATGAAAATGACATGGAGCACTGTGATGCCAAGGGTCATGGATCTTTCTTATGACAAAAGTCATGGAACATTTTGATGACAAGTGCGTTGTGCATTGTGATGAGAAGGGCAGGGAGCACTGTGATGACAAAGTTTATGGAGCATTGTGATGACAAGATTGGGAAGCACTGTGATGACAAGCGCATGTGCATTTTGATGACATGTGTCATGGAGCATCGTGCTGACAAGCGCATGGAGCATTGTGATGACAAGGGTCATGGAGCATTGTGCTGAGAAAGGCATAGAGAATTGTGATGACAAGGATCAAAGAGCATTGTGATGAAAAGTTCATGGAGCATTGTGATGACATGGGTCATGGAGCATTGTGATGACAAAGGCATGGAGCATTGGTCTAATAAGTTTCATGGATTATTGCGATGACTGTTGGAAAGGTGCATTGTGTTGCCAAGGGCATGGAGCATTGTGATGACCAAGTCATGCATTATTGTGAAGACTGGTGTCAGGGAGCATTGTGTTGACATATATAATGGCCCATTGTGATGACAATGGCATGGAGCATTGTGATGCCAAGTGTCATGGAGGATTCTGATGACAAAGGTAATGGTGCATTGTGATGACAATGGCTTGGAGCATTGAGATGACAAGGGTCAGGGAGCATTGTGCTGACAAGTGAATGGAGAATTGTGATGACAAGGATCATGGAGCATTCTCATGACAAGCTTGTGGAGTATTTTGATGACAGTGGCGTGGAGCATTGTGATGAAAATGGCATGGGGCATTGTGATGAAAAAGGCATGGAGCCTTTTCGTGACAGGATTCAAGGAGCATTCTGATGACAAGTGTCAGGGAGCATTGTGATGACAAGTGTATTGAGAATTGTGATGACAAAGGTCATGGAGCATTGTGATGAAAAGGGCATGGAGTATTGTGATGACAGGCATCATGGAGCTTTGTGATGACAAGTGTTATGGAACATTTTGATAACAAGTGTTTGGAGCATTGTGATGACAGGGGTCATGGATCATTTTGATTTCAAGGAGCATGGAACATTGTGATAACAAGGGCATGAAGCAATGTGATCCCAAGGTTCATGGAGGATTGTGATGACAATCGTAATGGAGTATTGTGATGACAAGTGCATAGAGCATTGTATAGACAAGGTCATGTAGCATTTTGCTGACAAATTCATGGAGCATTGTGATGACAGGTGTCATGGATCACTGTGATGACAAGCGTCACGGAGCATTGTGAATACAGGGGTCATGGAGCATTGCGATGACAAGGGCATGGATCATTCTGATGACAAGGGTCATGGAGCATTGGGCTGAAAATATTCATGGAGTATTGTGATGACAGGGGTCATGGAGAATTTTGATTTCATTGTGCTCACAATAGCCGGAAGCATTATGATGATGGGCATGGTGCATTTTGATGACAGGGTTCATGGAGCATTGAGATGAAAAGGGGCATGGAGCATTGTGATTACAGGGGTCTTGGAGCACTGTGATGACAAGGGCATGGAGCATTTTGATTAGAAGGGCATGGAACATTCTGATGGCATGTGTCATGGAGCTTTGTGATGACAAGGGCATGGAGCATTGTGTTTAAATGGGTCTTGGAGCATTTTGATGAAAAGGGCATGGATCATTGTGATGAAAAAGGCATGGAGCCTTGTCATGACAGGGTTCAAGGAGCATACAGTCAACAAGTGTCAAGGAGCATTTTGATGATAAGTTTATTGAGCATTGTGATGAGAAAGGTCATGGAGCATTGTGATGAGAAGACCATGGATAATTGTGATGACGAGCGTCATGGGGCATTGTGATGACAAGTGTTATGGAAAATTGTGATCACAAGGGTTTGGAGCATTGTTATGACAGAGGTCATGGAGCAATTTGATTTCATTGTGATGACAATAGCATGAAGCATTATGATGAAGGGCATGGTGCATTGTGATGACAGGGTTCATGGATCATTGAGATGTAAAGGGGCATGGAGCATTGTGATGAGAAGGGTCATGGAGCCTTGTGATGACAAGGCCACAGAACATCGTGATGGCAGGTGTCATGGAGAATTGTTATGACCGGGGTAATGGAGCATTGTGATGGCAAGCACATAGAGCATTGTGATGAGAAGGCCATGGAGCATTCTGATGACATGTGTCATGGATCTTTGTGATGACAAGGGCATGGAGCAATGTGATGAGAGTGTTCATGGAGCATTGTGATGACAATGACATGGAGCATTGTGATGCCAAGTGTCATGGATCTTTATGATGACAAAGGTCATGGAGCATTTTGATGACAAGTGCGTTGTGCATTGTGATGAAAAGGGCAGGGAACATTGTGATGACAGAGTCATGGAGCAATTTGATGAAAAGTGTCATGGAACATTTTGATGACAGGTGTTATGCAACACTGTGATGTCAGGGGTCATAGAGCATTTTGATGGAAAGGGTCATGGAGCATTTTGATGACAGGGGTTATGGAGCATTGTGATGTCAGTGGTCATCGAACATTGTGATGAGAATGCATGTAGCATTGTGATGAAAGGAGTCATGGAACATTGTGATAACAGGGGTGAGGGAGTATTTTGACGAATAGTGATGTAACATTGTGAAATCTGTGGCGAGAGAGCATTTTGATGAGAAGTGCATGGAGCATTGTGATGGGAAGGTTTATGGAGCACTGTGATGACAAGATTGTGGAGCACGGTGATGACAAGCACATGGTGCATTGTGATGACATGTGTCATGGAGCATCGTGCTGAGAAAGGCATAGAGAATTGTGATGACAAGGATCAAAGAGCATTGTGATGAAAAGTTTATGGAGCATTCTGATGACAAGGGTCATGGAGCATTGTGATGACAAGGGCATGGAGCATTGGTCTAATAAGTTTCATGGATTATTGTGATGACTGTTGGAATGGTGCATTGTGGTGACAAGTGCATGGAGCATTGTGATAACCAGGTCATGCAGTATTGTGAAGACTGGTGTCAGGGAGCATTGTGTTGACATATGTAATGGCCCATGGTGATGACAATGGCATGGAGCATTGTGATGCCAAGTGTCAGGGAGGATTCTGATGACAAAGATAATGGTGCATTGTGATGACAATGGCTTGGAGCATTGAGATGAAAAGGGTCAGAGAGCATTGTGCTGACAAGTGCATGGAGAATTGTGATGACAAGAGTCCTGGAGCATTTCCATGACAAGCTTGTGGAGAATTTTGATGACAGTGGCGTGGAGCACTGTGATGAAAACGGCATGGGGCATTGTGTTGAAAAAGGCATGGAGCCTTTTCGTAACAGGTTTCAAGGAGCATTCTGACGACAAGTGTCAGGGAGCATTGTGATGACAATTGTATTGAGAATTGTGATGACAAAGGTCATGGAGAATTGTGATGAAAAGTGCATGGAGCATTGTGATGACAAGTGTTATGGAACACTGTGATCACAAGGGTTTGGAGCATTGAGGTGACACAGGTCATGGATCATTTTGATTTCAAGGAGCATGGAGCATTGTGATTACAAGGGCATGAAGCAATTTGATCCCAAGGTTCATGGAGGATTTTGATGACAATGGTAATGGAGTATTGTGATGACAAGTGCATAGAGCATTGTAATGACAAGGTCATATAGCATTTTGCTGACAAAGTCATGGAGCATTGTGATGACATGTGTCATGGAGCACTGTGATGACAAGCGTCACGGAGCATTGTGAATACAGGGTTCATGGAGCATTGGGATGACAAGAGCATGGATCATTGTGATGACAATGGTCATGGAGCATTGGGCTGAAAATGTTCATGGAGTATTGTGATGACAGAGGTCATGGAGAATTTTGATTTCATTGTGCTGACAATAGCCAGAAGCATTATGATGATGGGCATGGTGCATTGTGATGACAGGGTTCATGGAGTTTTGAGATGAAAAGGGGCATGGAGCATTGTGATTACAGGGGTCTTGGAGCACTGTGATGACAAGGGCATGGAGCATTTTGATGAGAAGGACATGGAACATTCTGATGGCATGTGTCATGGAGCTTTGTGATGACAAGTGCATGGAGCATTGTGATTACAGGGGTCTTGGAGCATTGTGATGACAAGTGTCATGGAGCCTTGTGATGACAATGCCGTGGAATATTGTGATGGCAGTGGTCATGGAGCATTGTTATGACAGGGGTAATGGAGCATTGTGATGAGAAGGGCATGGAGCATTGTGATTACAAGGTTTGTGGAGCATTACCATGACAAATTTGTGGACCGTTGTGATGAAAAGCGCGTAGCACATTGTGATAACAAGGGTCAAGGAGCATTTTTCTGACAAAGGCATGGAGCATGTTGATGACAAAGGACACGGAGCATTGTGATGAAAAGTTCATGGAGCATTGTGGTTATAAAGGCCACAGAGCCTTTTGCTGACGCGGGCATGGACCACTGTGATGACAAATGTTATGAAGCATTGTGATGACTGGAGTCACGGAGCATTGTGATGACAGGGGTCAGGGAGCATTGTGATGACAAGGGCATGGAGCATTGTGGTGACAGGGGCATGGACTATTGGTCTGACAAATTTCATAGATTATTGTGATGACAGTGGACATGGTGCATTGTGATGACAAGGGCATGGATCATTGTGATGAAAAGGTCGTGGATTATTGTGAAGACAGGTGTCATGGAGCATTGTGATGACATATGTCATGGTCCATTGCAATGACAATGGCAGGGAGCATTGTGATGCCAAATGTAATGGAGGATTTTGATGACAAATAAAATGGAGCATTGTGATGACTAGGGCTTGGAGCATTATGATGACAAGGGCCATTGAGAATTTTCATTGCAAGGTCGTGAAGCATTGTGATGACAAGGTCCTGGAGCATTGTGATGAGAAATCCATAGAGACTTGTGATGACAAATCTCATGGAGCATACTGATGAAAAGGGGCATGGACCATTGTGATTACAGGGGTCTTGGAACATTGTGATGACATGGGCATGGAACATTGTGAGGAGAAGGCCAAGGAGCAATCTGAAGACATGTTTCATTGAGCTTTGTGATGACAAGGGCATGGAGCATCGTGTTTAAAGGGGTCTTGGAGCATTGTGAGGAAAAGGGCATGGATCAGTGTGATGAAAAAGGCATGGATCCTTGTCATGACAGGGTTCAAGGAGCATACAGACAACAAGTGTCTGGGAGCATTTTGATGACAAGTGTATTGAGCATTGTGATGACAAATGTCATGGAGCATTGTGATGAGAAGACCATGGATAATTGTGATGACGAGTGTCATGGGGCACTGTGATGACAAGTGTTATGGAATATTATGATCCCAAGGGTTTGGAGCATTGTTATGACAGAGATCATGGAGCATTTTGAATTCACTGTGATGGCAATAGCATGAAGCATTATGATGATGGGCATTGTGCATTGTGATGACAGGGTTCATGGTTCATTGAGATGAAAAGGGGCATAGAGCATTGTGATTACAGGGTTTATGGAGCATTGCTATGACAAATATGTGGACCGTTGTGATGAAAAGCGCATGGCACATTGTGATGACAAGGGTCATGGAGCATTTTTCTGACAAAGGCATGGAGCATTGTGATGACAAGTATCACGGAGCATTGTGATGAAAAGTTCATGGAGCACTGTGGTTACAAAAGTCACAGAGCCTTGTGATGACGCGGGCATGGACAATTGTGATGACAAATCTTATGAAGCATTGTGTTGACTGGAGTCACGGAGCATTGTGATGACAGGGGTCATGGAGTACTGTGATGACAAGGGCCTGGAGCATTGTGATGACAAGGGCACGGAGCATTTTGATGACAGGGGCATGGATCATTGGTCTGACAAGTTTCATAGATTATTGTGATGACAGGGCACATGGTGCATTGTGATGACAAGGGCATGGATCACTGTGATGAGAAGGTCATGGAGTATTGTGAAGATAGGTGTAAGGGAGCATTGTGTTGACATATGTCATGGTCCATTGCGATGACAAAGGCAGGGAGCATTGTGATGCCAAATGTAATGGAGGATTTTGATGACAAATAAAATGGAGCATTGTGATGACTAGGGCTTGGAGCATTATGATGACAAGGGCCATTGAGAATTTTCATTGCAAGGTCGTGAAGCATTGTGATGACAATGTCCTGGAGCATTGTGATGAGAAAACCATGGAACACTGTGATGACAAATCTCATGGAGCATACTGATGAAAAGGGGCATGGACCATTGTGATTACAGGGGTCTTGGAACATTGTGATGACATGGGTATGGAGCATTGTGAGGAGAAGGCGAAGGAGCATTCTGAAGATATGCGTCATTGAGCTTTGTGATGACAAGGGCATGGAACATTGTGATTACAGGGTTCTAGGAGCATTGTGATGAAAAGGGCATGGATCATTGTGATGAAAAAGGCATGGAGCTTTGTCATGACAGGGTTCAAGGAGCATACTGACGACAAGTGTCAGGGAGCATTGTGATGACAAGTGTATTGAGCATTGGGATGAAAAAGGTCATGGAGCACTGTGATGAGAAGACCATGGATAATTGTCGTGACGAGCGTCATGGGGCATTGTGATGACAAGTGTTATGGAATAATGTGATCACAAGTGTTTGGATCATTGTTATGACAGAGGTCATGAAGAATTTTGATTTAATTGTGCTGACAATAGCATGAAGCATTATGATGATGGGCATGAGGCATTGTGATGACAGGGTTCATGGAGCATTGTGTTGAAAAGGGGCATGGATCATTGTGATTACAGGGGTCTTGGATCATTTTGTTGACAAGTGTCATGGAGCCTTGTGATGACAAGGCCGTGGAACATTGTGATGGCAGGGGTCATGGAGCATTGTTATGACAGGTGTAATGGAGCATTGTGATGGCATGGGAAAGGAACACTGTGATGAGAAAGCCATGGAGCATTCTGATGAGATGTGTCATGGAGCTATGTGATGACAAGGGCATGAAGCAATGTGATGAGAGCGTTTATGGTGCATTGTGATGACAATGACTTGGAGCATTGTTATGCCAAGGGTCATATATCTTTGTGATGACAAAGGTCATGGTGCATTTTGATGACAAGTGCGTTTTGCATTGTGATGAGAAGAGCAGGAAGCATTGTGATGACAGGGTCATGGAGCAATTTGATGAAAAATGTCATGGAATATTTTGATGACAGGGGTTATGGAACATTGTGATGTCACGGGTTATGGAGCATGTTGATGAAAATGGTCATGAAACATTTTGATGACAGGGGTTATGTAACATTGTGATGTCAGTGGTCATCGAACATTGTGATGATAATGCATGTAGCATTGTGATGACAGGAGTCATGGAACATTGTGATGACAGGGGTGAGGGAGTATTGTGACGAATAGTGATGTAACATTGTGATATCAGTTGTGAGAGAGCATTGTGATGAGAAACGCATGGAGCATTGTGATGACAAGGTTTATGGAGCATTGTGATGACAAGATTGTGGAGCACTGTGATGACAAGCGCATGGAGCTTTGTGATGACATGTGTCATGGAGCATTGTGCTGACAAGCGCATGGAGCATTGTGATGACAATGGTCATGGAGCATTGTGCTGAGAAAGGCATAGAGCATTGCGATGACAAGGGCCACAGAGCATTGTGATGAAAAGTTCATGGAGCATTGTGGTTAAAATGTCACAGAGACTGTTGATGATGAGGGCATGGACCATTGTGATGACAAAGGTCATGAAGTATTTTGATGACTTTAGTCACGGAACATTTTGATGACAGGGGTCATGGAGCATTGTGATAAGAAGGGCATGGAGCATTGTGATGACAAGGGCATGGAGCATTGGTCTAATAAGTTTCATGGATTATTCGATGAGAGTTGGAATGGCGATTTGTGATGACAAGGGCATGGAGCATTTTGATGACCAGGTCATGCAGTATTGTGAAGAGAGGTGTCAGGGCGCATTGTGATAACATATGTAATGGCCCATTGTGATGACAATGGCATGGAGCATTGTGATGCCAAGTGTCATGGAGGATTCTGATGACAAAGGTAATGGAGCATTGTGATGACAATGGCTTGGAGCATTGTGATGACAAGTGTCAGGGAGCATTTTGCTGACAAGTGCATGAAGAATTATGATGACAAGGGTCATGGAACATTCTGATGACAAGCTTGTGGAGTATTTTGATGACAATGACATCTATCAGTTTGATAAAAACGGCATGGGGCCTTGTGATGAAAATGTCATGGAGCCTTTGGTGACAGGGTTCAAGGAGCATTGTGACGACAAGTGTCAGGGAGCATTGTGATGACAAGTGTATTGAGAATTGTGATGACAATGATCATGGTGCATTGTGATGAAAAGGGCATGGAGTATTGTGATGAAAGGCATCATGGAGCGTTGTGATGACAAGTGTTATGGAACATTGTGATCACAAGGTTTTGGAGCATTGTGATGACAGAGGTCATGGATCATTTTGATTTCCAGGAGCATGGAGCATTGTGATGACAAAGGCATGAAGCAATGTGATCAAAAGTTTCATGGAGGATTGTGATGACAGTGGTAATGGAGTATTGTGATGACAAGCACATAGAGCATTGTAATGACAAGGTCATGTAGCATTTTGCTGACAAAGTCATGGAGCATTGTGATGACAGGTGTCATGGAGAACTCTGATGACAAGTGCCACGGAGCATTGTGAATACAGGGGTCATGAAGCATTGGGATGAGAAGGGCATGGATCATTGTGATGACAAGGGTCATGGAGCATTGTGATGAAAATGTTCATGGAGTATTGTGATGCTTTGGGTCATGGAGAATTGTGATGACAGAGGTCATAGAGAATTTTGATTTCATTGTGCTGACAATAGCCAGAAGCATTATGATGATGGGCATGATTCACTGTGATATCAGGGTTCATGGACCATTGATAGGAAAAGGGGCATGGAGCACTGTGATTACAGGGGTCTGGGAACATTGTGATGACAAGGGCATGGAGCATTTTGATGAGAAGGACATGGAACATTCTGATGGCATGTGTCATGGAGCTTTGTGATGACAAGGGCATGGAGCATTGTGATTACAGGGGTCTTGGAGCATTGTGGTGACAAGTGTCATGGAGCCTTGTGATGACAATGCCGTGGAATATTGTGATGGCAAGGGTCATGGAGCATTGTTATGACAGGGGTAATGGAGAATTGTGATGAGAAGGGCATGGAGCATTGTGATTACAAGGTTTATGGAGCATTACCATGACAAATTTGTGGACCGTTGTGATGAAAAGCGCGTAGCACATTGTGATAACAAGGGTCAAGGAGCATTTTTCTGACAAAGGCATGGAGCATGTTGATGACAAAGGACACGGAGCATTGTGATGAAAAGTTCATGGAGCATTGTGGTTATAAAGGCCACAGAGCCTTTTGCTGACGCGGGCATGGACCACTGTGATGACAAATGTTATGAAGCATTGTGATGACTGGAGTCACGGAGCATTGTGATGACAGGGGTCATGGAGCATTGTGATGACAGGTACATGGAGCATTGTGGTGACAGGGGCATGGACTATTGGTCTGACAAATTTCATAGATTATTGTGATGACAGTGGACATGGTGCATTGTGATGACAAGGGCACGGATCATTGTGATGAGAAGGTCGTGGATTATTGTGAAGACAGGTGTCATGGAGCATTGTGATGACATATGTCATGGTCCATTGCAATGACAATGGCAGGGAGCATTGTGATGCCAAATGTAATGGAGGATTTTGATGACAAATAAAATGGAGCATTGTGATGACTAGGGCTTGGAGCATTATGATGACAAGGGCCATTGAGAATTTTCATTGCAAGGTCGTGAAGCATTGTGATGACAAGTTCCTGGAGCATTGTGATGAGAAATCCATAGAGACTTGTGATGACAAATCTCATGGAGCATACTGATGAAAAGGGGCATGGACCATTGTGATTACAGGGGTCTTGGAACATTGTGATGACATGGGCATGGAACATTGTGAGGAGAAGGCCAAGGAGCAATCTGAAGACATGTTTCATTGAGCTTTGTGATGACAAGGGCATGGAGCATTGTGTTTAAAGGGGTCTTGGAGCATTGTGAGGAAAAGGGCATGGATCAGTGTGATGAAAAAGGCATGGATCCTTGTCATGACAGGGTTCAAGGAGCATACAGACAACAAGTGTCTGGGAGCATTTTGATGACAAGTGTATTGAGCATTGTGATGACAAATGTCATGGAGCATTGTGATGAGAAGACCATGGATAATTGTGATGACGAGTGTCATGGGGCACTGTGATGACAAGTGTTATGGAATATTATGATCCCAAGGGTTTGGAGCATTGTTATGACAGAGATCATGGAGCATTTTGAATTCACTGTGATGGCAATAGCATGAAGCATTATGATGATGGGCATTGTGCATTGTGATGACAGGGTTCATGGTTCATTGAGATGAAAAGGGGCATAGAGCATTGTGATTACAGGGTTTATGGAGCATTGCTATGACAAATATGTGGACCGTTGTGATGAAAAGCGCATGGCACATTGTGATGACAAGGGTCATGGAGCATTTTTCTGACAAAGGCATGGAGCATTGTGATGACAAGTATCACGGAGCATTGTGATGAAAAGTTCATGGAGCACTGTGGTTACAAAAGTCACAGAGCCTTGTGATGACGCGGGCATGGACAATTGTGATGACAAATCTTATGAAGCATTGTGTTGACTGGAGTCACGGAGCATTGTGATGACAGGGGTCATGGAGTACTGTGATGACAAGGGCCTGGAGCATTGTGATGACAAGGGCACGGAGCATTTTGATGACAGGGGCATGGATCATTGGTCTGACAAGTTTCATAGATTATTGTGATGACAGGGCACATGGTGCATTGTGATGACAAGGGCATGGATCATTGTGATGAGAAGGTCATGGAGTATTGTGAAGATAGGTGTAAGGGAGCATTGTGTTGACATATGTCATGGTCCATTGCGATGACAAAGGCAGGGAGCATTGTGATGCCAAATGTAATGGAGGATTTTGATGACAAATAAAATGGAGCATTGTGATGACTAGGGCTTGGAGCATTATGATGACAAGGGCCATTGAGAATTTTCATTGCAAGGTCGTGAAGCATTGTGATGACAATGTCCTGGAGCATTGTGATGAGAAAACCATGGAACACTGTGATGACAAATCTCATGGAGCATACTGATGAAAAGGGGCATGGACCATTGTGATTACAGGGGTCTTGGAACATTGTGATGACATGGGTATGGAGCATTGTGAGGAGAAGGCGAAGGAGCATTCTGAAGATATGCGTCATTGAGCTTTGTGATGACAAGGGCATGGAACATTGTGATTACAGGGTTCTAGGAGCATTGTGATGAAAAGGGCATGGATCATTGTGATGAAAAAGGCATGGAGCTTTGTCATGACAGGGTTCAAGGAGCATACTGACGACAAGTGTCAGGGAGCATTGTGATGACAAGTGTATTGAGCATTGGGATGAAAAAGGTCATGGAGCACTGTGATGAGAAGACCATGGATAATTGTCGTGACGAGCGTCATGGGGCATTGTGATGACAAGTGTTATGGAATAATGTGATCACAAGTGTTTGGATCATTGTTATGACAGAGGTCATGAAGAATTTTGATTTAATTGTGCTGACAATAGCATGAAGCATTATGATGATGGGCATGAGGCATTGTGATGACAGGGTTCATGGAGCATTGTGTTGAAAAGGGGCATGGATCATTGTGATTACAGGGGTCTTGGATCATTTTGTTGACAAGTGTCATGGAGCCTTGTGATGACAAGGCCGTGGAACATTGTGATGGCAGGGGTCATGGAGCATTGTTATGACAGGTGTAATGGAGCATTGTGATGGCATGGGAAAGGAACACTGTGATGAGAAAGCCATGGAGCATTCTGATGAGATGTGTCATGGAGCTATGTGATGACAAGGGCATGAAGCAATGTGATGAGAGCGTTTATGGTGCATTGTGATGACAATGACTTGGAGCATTGTTATGCCAAGGGTCATATATCTTTGTGATGACAAAGGTCATGGTGCATTTTGATGACAAGTGCGTTTTGCATTGTGATGAGAAGAGCAGGAAGCATTGTGATGACAGGGTCATGGAGCAATTTGATGAAAAATGTCATGGAATATTTTGATGACAGGGGTTATGGAACATTGTGATGTCACGGGTTATGGAGCATGTTGATGAAAATGGTCATGAAACATTTTGATGACAGGGGTTATGTAACATTGTGATGTCAGTGGTCATCGAACATTGTGATGATAATGCATGTAGCATTGTGATGACAGGAGTCATGGAACATTGTGATGACAGGGGTGAGGGAGTATTGTGACGAATAGTGATGTAACATTGTGATATCAGTTGTGAGAGAGCATTGTGATGAGAAGCGCATGGAGCATTGTGATGACAAGGTTTATGGAGCATTGTGATGACAAGATTGTGGAGCACTGTGATGACAAGCGCATGGAGCTTTGTGATGACATGTGTCATGGAGCATTGTGCTGACAAGCGCATGGAGCATTGTGATGACAATGGTCATGGAGCATTGTGCTGAGAAAGGCATAGAGCATTGCGATGACAAGGGCCACAGAGCATTGTGATGAAAAGTTCATGGAGCATTGTGGTTAAAATGTCACAGAGACTGTTGATGATGAGGGCATGGACCATTGTGATGACAAAGGTCATGAAGTATTTTGATGACTTTAGTCACGGAACATTTTGATGACAGGGGTCATGGAGCATTGTGATAAGAAGGGCATGGAGCATTGTGATGACAAGGGCATGGAGCATTGGTCTAATAAGTTTCATGGATTATTCGATGAGAGTTGGAATGGCGATTTGTGATGACAAGGGCATGGAGCATTTTGATGACCAGGTCATGCAGTATTGTGAAGAGAGGTGTCAGGGCGCATTGTGATAACATATGTAATGGCCCATTGTGATGACAATGGCATGGAGCATTGTGATGCCAAGTGTCATGGAGGATTCTGATGACAAAGGTAATGGAGCATTGTGATGACAATGGCTTGGAGCATTGTGATGACAAGTGTCAGGGAGCATTTTGCTGACAAGTGCATGAAGAATTATGATGACAAGGGTCATGGAACATTCTGATGACAAGCTTGTGGAGTATTTTGATGACAATGACATCTATCAGTTTGATAAAAACGGCATGGGGCCTTGTGATGAAAATGTCATGGAGCCTTTGGTGACAGGGTTCAAGGAGCATTGTGACGACAAGTGTCAGGGAGCATTGTGATGACAAGTGTATTGAGAATTGTGATGACAATGATCATGGTGCATTGTGATGAAAAGGGCATGGAGTATTGTGATGAAAGGCATCATGGAGCGTTGTGATGACAAGTGTTATGGAACATTGTGATCACAAGGTTTTGGAGCATTGTGATGACAGAGGTCATGGATCATTTTGATTTCCAGGAGCATGGAGCATTGTGATGACAAAGGCATGAAGCAATGTGATCAAAAGTTTCATGGAGGATTGTGATGACAGTGGTAATGGAGTATTGTGATGACAAGCACATAGAGCATTGTAATGACAAGGTCATGTAGCATTTTGCTGACAAAGTCATGGAGCATTGTGATGACAGGTGTCATGGAGAACTCTGATGACAAGTGCCACGGAGCATTGTGAATACAGGGGTCATGAAGCATTGGGATGAGAAGGGCATGGATCATTGTGATGACAAGGGTCATGGAGCATTGTGATGAAAATGTTCATGGAGTATTGTGATGCTTTGGGTCATGGAGAATTGTGATGACAGAGGTCATAGAGAATTTTGATTTCATTGTGCTGACAATAGCCAGAAGCATTATGATGATGGGCATGATTCACTGTGATATCAGGGTTCATGGACCATTGATAGGAAAAGGGGCATGGAGCACTGTGATTACAGGGGTCTGGGAACATTGTGATGACAAGGGCATGGAGCATTTTGATGAGAAGGACATGGAACATTCTGATGGCATGTGTCATGGAGCTTTGTGATGACAAGGGCATGGAGCATTGTGATTACAGGGGTCTTGGAGCATTGTGGTGACAAGTGTCATGGAGCCTTGTGATGACAATGCCGTGGAATATTGTGATGGCAAGGGTCATGGAGCATTGTTATGACAGGGGTAATGGAGAATTGTGATGAGAAGGGCATGGAGCATTGTGATTACAAGGTTTATGGAGCATTACCATGACAAATTTGTGGACCGTTGTGATGAAAAGCGCGTAGCACATTGTGATAACAAGGGTCAAGGAGCATTTTTCTGACAAAGGCATGGAGCATGTTGATGACAAAGGACACGGAGCATTGTGATGAAAAGTTCATGGAGCATTGTGGTTATAAAGGCCACAGAGCCTTTTGCTGACGCGGGCATGGACCACTGTGATGACAAATGTTATGAAGCATTGTGATGACTGGAGTCACGGAGCATTGTGATGACAGGGGTCATGGAGCATTGTGATGACAGGTACATGGAGCATTGTGGTGACAGGGGCATGGACTATTGGTCTGACAAATTTCATAGATTATTGTGATGACAGTGGACATGGTGCATTGTGATGACAAGGGCACGGATCATTGTGATGAGAAGGTCGTGGATTATTGTGAAGACAGGTGTCATGGAGCATTGTGATGACATATGTCATGGTCCATTGCAATGACAATGGCAGGGAGCATTGTGATGCCAAATGTAATGGAGGATTTTGATGACAAATAAAATGGAGCATTGTGATGACTAGGGCTTGGAGCATTATGATGACAAGGGCCATTGAGAATTTTCATTGCAAGGTCGTGAAGCATTGTGATGACAAGTTCCTGGAGCATTGTGATGAGAAATCCATAGAGACTTGTGATGACAAATCTCATGGAGCATACTGATGAAAAGGGGCATGGACCATTGTGATTACAGGGGTCTTGGAACATTGTGATGACATGGGCATGGAACATTGTGAGGAGAAGGCCAAGGAGCAATCTGAAGACATGTTTCATTGAGCTTTGTGATGACAAGGGCATGGAGCATTGTGTTTAAAGGGGTCTTGGAGCATTGTGAGGAAAAGGGCATGGATCAGTGTGATGAAAAAGGCATGGATCCTTGTCATGACAGGGTTCAAGGAGCATACAGACAACAAGTGTCTGGGAGCATTTTGATGACAAGTGTATTGAGCATTGTGATGACAAATGTCATGGAGCATTGTGATGAGAAGACCATGGATAATTGTGATGACGAGTGTCATGGGGCACTGTGATGACAAGTGTTATGGAATATTATGATCCCAAGGGTTTGGAGCATTGTTATGACAGAGATCATGGAGCATTTTGAATTCACTGTGATGGCAATAGCATGAAGCATTATGATGATGGGCATTGTGCATTGTGATGACAGGGTTCATGGTTCATTGAGATGAAAAGGGGCATAGAGCATTGTGATTACAGGGTTTATGGAGCATTGCTATGACAAATATGTGGACCGTTGTGATGAAAAGCGCATGGCACATTGTGATGACAAGGGTCATGGAGCATTTTTCTGACAAAGGCATGGAGCATTGTGATGACAAGTATCACGGAGCATTGTGATGAAAAGTTCATGGAGCACTGTGGTTACAAAAGTCACAGAGCCTTGTGATGACGCGGGCATGGACAATTGTGATGACAAATCTTATGAAGCATTGTGTTGACTGGAGTCACGGAGCATTGTGATGACAGGGGTCATGGAGTACTGTGATGACAAGGGCCTGGAGCATTGTGATGACAAGGGCACGGAGCATTTTGATGACAGGGGCATGGATCATTGGTCTGACAAGTTTCATAGATTATTGTGATGACAGGGCACATGGTGCATTGTGATGACAAGGGCATGGATCACTGTGATGAGAAGGTCATGGAGTATTGTGAAGATAGGTGTAAGGGAGCATTGTGTTGACATATGTCATGGTCCATTGCGATGACAAAGGCAGGGAGCATTGTGATGCCAAATGTAATGGAGGATTTTGATGACAAATAAAATGGAGCATTGTGATGACTAGGGCTTGGAGCATTATGATGACAAGGGCCATTGAGAATTTTCATTGCAAGGTCGTGAAGCATTGTGATGACAATGTCCTGGAGCATTGTGATGAGAAAACCATGGAGCACTGTGATGACAAATCTCATGGAGCATACTGATGAAAAGGGGCATGGACCATTGTGATTACAGGGGTCTTGGAACATTGTGATGACATGGGTATGGAGCATTGTGAGGAGAAGGCGAAGGAGCATTCTGAAGATATGCGTCATTGAGCTTTGTGATGACAAGGGCATGGAACATTGTGATTACAGGGTTCTAGGAGCATTGTGATGAAAAGGGCATGGATCATTGTGATGAAAAAGGCATGGAGCTTTGTCATGACAGGGTTCAAGGAGCATACTGACGACAAGTGTCAGGGAGCATTGTGATGACAAGTGTATTGAGCATTGGGATGAAAAAGGTCATGGAGCACTGTGATGAGAAGACCATGGATAATTGTCGTGACGAGCGTCATGGGGCATTGTGATGACAAGTGTTATGGAATAATGTGATCACAAGTGTTTGGATCATTGTTATGACAGAGGTCATGAAGAATTTTGATTTAATTGTGCTGACAATAGCATGAAGCATTATGATGATGGGCATGAGGCATTGTGATGACAGGGTTCATGGAGCATTGTGTTGAAAAGGGGCATGGATCATTGTGATTACAGGGGTCTTGGATCATTTTGTTGACAAGTGTCATGGAGCCTTGTGATGACAAGGCCGTGGAACATTGTGATGGCAGGGGTCATGGAGCATTGTTATGACAGGTGTAATGGAGCATTGTGATGGCATGGGAAAGGAACACTGTGATGAGAAAGCCATGGAGCATTCTGATGAGATGTGTCATGGAGCTATGTGATGACAAGGGCATGAAGCAATGTGATGAGAGCGTTTATGGTGCATTGTGATGACAATGACTTGGAGCATTGTTATGCCAAGGGTCATATATCTTTGTGATGACAAAGGTCATGGTGCATTTTGATGACAAGTGCGTTTTGCATTGTGATGAGAAGAGCAGGAAGCATTGTGATGACAGGGTCATGGAGCAATTTGATGAAAAATGTCATGGAATATTTTGATGACAGGGGTTATGGAACATTGTGATGTCACGGGTTATGGAGCATGTTGATGAAAATGGTCATGAAACATTTTGATGACAGGGGTTATGTAACATTGTGATGTCAGTGGTCATCGAACATTGTGATGATAATGCATGTAGCATTGTGATGACAGGAGTCATGGAACATTGTGATGACAGGGGTGAGGGAGTATTGTGACGAATAGTGATGTAACATTGTGATATCAGTTGTGAGAGAGCATTGTGATGAGAAACGCATGGAGCATTGTGATGACAAGGTTTATGGAGCATTGTGATGACAAGATTGTGGAGCACTGTGATGACAAGCGCATGGAGCTTTGTGATGACATGTGTCATGGAGCATTGTGCTGACAAGCGCATGGAGCATTGTGATGACAATGGTCATGGAGCATTGTGCTGAGAAAGGCATAGAGCATTGCGATGACAAGGGCCACAGAGCATTGTGATGAAAAGTTCATGGAGCATTGTGGTTAAAATGTCACAGAGACTGTTGATGATGAGGGCATGGACCATTGTGATGACAAAGGTCATGAAGTATTTTGATGACTTTAGTCACGGAACATTTTGATGACAGGGGTCATGGAGCATTGTGATAAGAAGGGCATGGAGCATTGTGATGACAAGGGCATGGAGCATTGGTCTAATAAGTTTCATGGATTATTCGATGAGAGTTGGAATGGCGATTTGTGATGACAAGGGCATGGAGCATTTTGATGACCAGGTCATGCAGTATTGTGAAGAGAGGTGTCAGGGCGCATTGTGATAACATATGTAATGGCCCATTGTGATGACAATGGCATGGAGCATTGTGATGCCAAGTGTCATGGAGGATTCTGATGACAAAGGTAATGGAGCATTGTGATGACAATGGCTTGGAGCATTGTGATGACAAGTGTCAGGGAGCATTTTGCTGACAAGTGCATGAAGAATTATGATGACAAGGGTCATGGAACATTCTGATGACAAGCTTGTGGAGTATTTTGATGACAATGACATCTATCAGTTTGATAAAAACGGCATGGGGCCTTGTGATGAAAATGTCATGGAGCCTTTGGTGACAGGGTTCAAGGAGCATTGTGACGACAAGTGTCAGGGAGCATTGTGATGACAAGTGTATTGAGAATTGTGATGACAATGATCATGGTGCATTGTGATGAAAAGGGCATGGAGTATTGTGATGAAAGGCATCATGGAGCGTTGTGATGACAAGTGTTATGGAACATTGTGATCACAAGGTTTTGGAGCATTGTGATGACAGAGGTCATGGATCATTTTGATTTCCAGGAGCATGGAGCATTGTGATGACAAAGGCATGAAGCAATGTGATCAAAAGTTTCATGGAGGATTGTGATGACAGTGGTAATGGAGTATTGTGATGACAAGCACATAGAGCATTGTAATGACAAGGTCATGTAGCATTTTGCTGACAAAGTCATGGAGCATTGTGATGACAGGTGTCATGGAGAACTCTGATGACAAGTGCCACGGAGCATTGTGAATACAGGGGTCATGAAGCATTGGGATGAGAAGGGCATGGATCATTGTGATGACAAGGGTCATGGAGCATTGTGATGAAAATGTTCATGGAGTATTGTGATGCTTTGGGTCATGGAGAATTGTGATGACAGAGGTCATAGAGAATTTTGATTTCATTGTGCTGACAATAGCCAGAAGCATTATGATGATGGGCATGATGCACTGTGATATCAGGGTTCATGGACCATTGATAGGAAAAGGGGCATGGAGCACTGTGATTACAGGGGTCTGGGAACATTGTGATGACAAGGGCATGGAGCATTTTGATGAGAAGGACATGGAACATTCTGATGGCATGTGTCATGGAGCTTTGTGATGACAAGGGCATGGAGCATTGTGATTACAGGGGTCTTGGAGCATTGTGGTGACAAGTGTCATGGAGCCTTGTGATGACAATGCCGTGGAATATTGTGATGGCAAGGGTCATGGAGCATTGTTATGACAGGGGTAATGGAGAATTGTGATGAGAAGGGCATGGAGCATTGTGATTACAAGGTTTATGGAGCATTACCATGACAAATTTGTGGACCGTTGTGATGAAAAGCGCGTAGCACATTGTGATAACAAGGGTCAAGGAGCATTTTTCTGACAAAGGCATGGAGCATGTTGATGACAAAGGACACGGAGCATTGTGATGAAAAGTTCATGGAGCATTGTGGTTATAAAGGCCACAGAGCCTTTTGCTGACGCGGGCATGGACCACTGTGATGACAAATGTTATGAAGCATTGTGATGACTGGAGTCACGGAGCATTGTGATGACAGGGGTCATGGAGCATTGTGATGACAGGTACATGGAGCATTGTGGTGACAGGGGCATGGACTATTGGTCTGACAAATTTCATAGATTATTGTGATGACAGTGGACATGGTGCATTGTGATGACAAGGGCACGGATCATTGTGATGAGAAGGTCGTGGATTATTGTGAAGACAGGTGTCATGGAGCATTGTGATGACATATGTCATGGTCCATTGCAATGACAATGGCAGGGAGCATTGTGATGCCAAATGTAATGGAGGATTTTGATGACAAATAAAATGGAGCATTGTGATGACTAGGGCTTGGAGCATTATGATGACAAGGGCCATTGAGAATTTTCATTGCAAGGTCGTGAAGCATTGTGATGACAAGTTCCTGGAGCATTGTGATGAGAAATCCATAGAGACTTGTGATGACAAATCTCATGGAGCATACTGATGAAAAGGGGCATGGACCATTGTGATTACAGGGGTCTTGGAACATTGTGATGACATGGGCATGGAACATTGTGAGGAGAAGGCCAAGGAGCAATCTGAAGACATGTTTCATTGAGCTTTGTGATGACAAGGGCATGGAGCATTGTGTTTAAAGGGGTCTTGGAGCATTGTGAGGAAAAGGGCATGGATCAGTGTGATGAAAAAGGCATGGATCCTTGTCATGACAGGGTTCAAGGAGCATACAGACAACAAGTGTCTGGGAGCATTTTGATGACAAGTGTATTGAGCATTGTGATGACAAATGTCATGGAGCATTGTGATGAGAAGACCATGGATAATTGTGATGACGAGTGTCATGGGGCACTGTGATGACAAGTGTTATGGAATATTATGATCCCAAGGGTTTGGAGCATTGTTATGACAGAGATCATGGAGCATTTTGAATTCACTGTGATGGCAATAGCATGAAGCATTATGATGATGGGCATTGTGCATTGTGATGACAGGGTTCATGGTTCATTGAGATGAAAAGGGGCATAGAGCATTGTGATTACAGGGTTTATGGAGCATTGCTATGACAAATATGTGGACCGTTGTGATGAAAAGCGCATGGCACATTGTGATGACAAGGGTCATGGAGCATTTTTCTGACAAAGGCATGGAGCATTGTGATGACAAGTATCACGGAGCATTGTGATGAAAAGTTCATGGAGCACTGTGGTTACAAAAGTCACAGAGCCTTGTGATGACGCGGGCATGGACAATTGTGATGACAAATCTTATGAAGCATTGTGTTGACTGGAGTCACGGAGCATTGTGATGACAGGGGTCATGGAGTACTGTGATGACAAGGGCCTGGAGCATTGTGATGACAAGGGCACGGAGCATTTTGATGACAGGGGCATGGATCATTGGTCTGACAAGTTTCATAGATTATTGTGATGACAGGGCACATGGTGCATTGTGATGACAAGGGCATGGATCATTGTGATGAGAAGGTCATGGAGTATTGTGAAGATAGGTGTAAGGGAGCATTGTGTTGACATATGTCATGGTCCATTGCGATGACAAAGGCAGGGAGCATTGTGATGCCAAATGTAATGGAGGATTTTGATGACAAATAAAATGGAGCATTGTGATGACTAGGGCTTGGAGCATTATGATGACAAGGGCCATTGAGAATTTTCATTGCAAGGTCGTGAAGCATTGTGATGACAATGTCCTGGAGCATTGTGATGAGAAAACCATGGAACACTGTGATGACAAATCTCATGGAGCATACTGATGAAAAGGGGCATGGACCATTGTGATTACAGGGGTCTTGGAACATTGTGATGACATGGGTATGGAGCATTGTGAGGAGAAGGCGAAGGAGCATTCTGAAGATATGCGTCATTGAGCTTTGTGATGACAAGGGCATGGAACATTGTGATTACAGGGTTCTAGGAGCATTGTGATGAAAAGGGCATGGATCATTGTGATGAAAAAGGCATGGAGCTTTGTCATGACAGGGTTCAAGGAGCATACTGACGACAAGTGTCAGGGAGCATTGTGATGACAAGTGTATTGAGCATTGGGATGAAAAAGGTCATGGAGCACTGTGATGAGAAGACCATGGATAATTGTCGTGACGAGCGTCATGGGGCATTGTGATGACAAGTGTTATGGAATAATGTGATCACAAGTGTTTGGATCATTGTTATGACAGAGGTCATGAAGAATTTTGATTTAATTGTGCTGACAATAGCATGAAGCATTATGATGATGGGCATGAGGCATTGTGATGACAGGGTTCATGGAGCATTGTGTTGAAAAGGGGCATGGATCATTGTGATTACAGGGGTCTTGGATCATTTTGTTGACAAGTGTCATGGAGCCTTGTGATGACAAGGCCGTGGAACATTGTGATGGCAGGGGTCATGGAGCATTGTTATGACAGGTGTAATGGAGCATTGTGATGGCATGGGAAAGGAACACTGTGATGAGAAAGCCATGGAGCATTCTGATGAGATGTGTCATGGAGCTATGTGATGACAAGGGCATGAAGCAATGTGATGAGAGCGTTTATGGTGCATTGTGATGACAATGACTTGGAGCATTGTTATGCCAAGGGTCATATATCTTTGTGATGACAAAGGTCATGGTGCATTTTGATGACAAGTGCGTTTTGCATTGTGATGAGAAGAGCAGGAAGCATTGTGATGACAGGGTCATGGAGCAATTTGATGAAAAATGTCATGGAATATTTTGATGACAGGGGTTATGGAACATTGTGATGTCACGGGTTATGGAGCATGTTGATGAAAATGGTCATGAAACATTTTGATGACAGGGGTTATGTAACATTGTGATGTCAGTGGTCATCGAACATTGTGATGATAATGCATGTAGCATTGTGATGACAGGAGTCATGGAACATTGTGATGACAGGGGTGAGGGAGTATTGTGACGAATAGTGATGTAACATTGTGATATCAGTTGTGAGAGAGCATTGTGATGAGAAGCGCATGGAGCATTGTGATGACAAGGTTTATGGAGCATTGTGATGACAAGATTGTGGAGCACTGTGATGACAAGCGCATGGAGCTTTGTGATGACATGTGTCATGGAGCATTGTGCTGACAAGCGCATGGAGCATTGTGATGACAATGGTCATGGAGCATTGTGCTGAGAAAGGCATAGAGCATTGCGATGACAAGGGCCACAGAGCATTGTGATGAAAAGTTCATGGAGCATTGTGGTTAAAATGTCACAGAGACTGTTGATGATGAGGGCATGGACCATTGTGATGACAAAGGTCATGAAGTATTTTGATGACTTTAGTCACGGAACATTTTGATGACAGGGGTCATGGAGCATTGTGATAAGAAGGGCATGGAGCATTGTGATGACAAGGGCATGGAGCATTGGTCTAATAAGTTTCATGGATTATTCGATGAGAGTTGGAATGGCGATTTGTGATGACAAGGGCATGGAGCATTTTGATGACCAGGTCATGCAGTATTGTGAAGAGAGGTGTCAGGGCGCATTGTGATAACATATGTAATGGCCCATTGTGATGACAATGGCATGGAGCATTGTGATGCCAAGTGTCATGGAGGATTCTGATGACAAAGGTAATGGAGCATTGTGATGACAATGGCTTGGAGCATTGTGATGACAAGTGTCAGGGAGCATTTTGCTGACAAGTGCATGAAGAATTATGATGACAAGGGTCATGGAACATTCTGATGACAAGCTTGTGGAGTATTTTGATGACAATGACATCTATCAGTTTGATAAAAACGGCATGGGGCCTTGTGATGAAAATGTCATGGAGCCTTTGGTGACAGGGTTCAAGGAGCATTGTGACGACAAGTGTCAGGGAGCATTGTGATGACAAGTGTATTGAGAATTGTGATGACAATGATCATGGTGCATTGTGATGAAAAGGGCATGGAGTATTGTGATGAAAGGCATCATGGAGCGTTGTGATGACAAGTGTTATGGAACATTGTGATCACAAGGTTTTGGAGCATTGTGATGACAGAGGTCATGGATCATTTTGATTTCCAGGAGCATGGAGCATTGTGATGACAAAGGCATGAAGCAATGTGATCAAAAGTTTCATGGAGGATTGTGATGACAGTGGTAATGGAGTATTGTGATGACAAGCACATAGAGCATTGTAATGACAAGGTCATGTAGCATTTTGCTGACAAAGTCATGGAGCATTGTGATGACAGGTGTCATGGAGAACTCTGATGACAAGTGCCACGGAGCATTGTGAATACAGGGGTCATGAAGCATTGGGATGAGAAGGGCATGGATCATTGTGATGACAAGGGTCATGGAGCATTGTGATGAAAATGTTCATGGAGTATTGTGATGCTTTGGGTCATGGAGAATTGTGATGACAGAGGTCATAGAGAATTTTGATTTCATTGTGCTGACAATAGCCAGAAGCATTATGATGATGGGCATGATTCACTGTGATATCAGGGTTCATGGACCATTGATAGGAAAAGGGGCATGGAGCACTGTGATTACAGGGGTCTGGGAACATTGTGATGACAAGGGCATGGAGCATTTTGATGAGAAGGACATGGAACATTCTGATGGCATGTGTCATGGAGCTTTGTGATGACAAGGGCATGGAGCATTGTGATTACAGGGGTCTTGGAGCATTGTGGTGACAAGTGTCATGGAGCCTTGTGATGACAATGCCGTGGAATATTGTGATGGCAAGGGTCATGGAGCATTGTTATGACAGGGGTAATGGAGAATTGTGATGAGAAGGGCATGGAGCATTGTGATTACAAGGTTTATGGAGCATTACCATGACAAATTTGTGGACCGTTGTGATGAAAAGCGCGTAGCACATTGTGATAACAAGGGTCAAGGAGCATTTTTCTGACAAAGGCATGGAGCATGTTGATGACAAAGGACACGGAGCATTGTGATGAAAAGTTCATGGAGCATTGTGGTTATAAAGGCCACAGAGCCTTTTGCTGACGCGGGCATGGACCACTGTGATGACAAATGTTATGAAGCATTGTGATGACTGGAGTCACGGAGCATTGTGATGACAGGGGTCATGGAGCATTGTGATGACAGGTACATGGAGCATTGTGGTGACAGGGGCATGGACTATTGGTCTGACAAATTTCATAGATTATTGTGATGACAGTGGACATGGTGCATTGTGATGACAAGGGCACGGATCATTGTGATGAGAAGGTCGTGGATTATTGTGAAGACAGGTGTCATGGAGCATTGTGATGACATATGTCATGGTCCATTGCAATGACAATGGCAGGGAGCATTGTGATGCCAAATGTAATGGAGGATTTTGATGACAAATAAAATGGAGCATTGTGATGACTAGGGCTTGGAGCATTATGATGACAAGGGCCATTGAGAATTTTCATTGCAAGGTCGTGAAGCATTGTGATGACAAGTTCCTGGAGCATTGTGATGAGAAATCCATAGAGACTTGTGATGACAAATCTCATGGAGCATACTGATGAAAAGGGGCATGGACCATTGTGATTACAGGGGTCTTGGAACATTGTGATGACATGGGCATGGAACATTGTGAGGAGAAGGCCAAGGAGCAATCTGAAGACATGTTTCATTGAGCTTTGTGATGACAAGGGCATGGAGCATTGTGTTTAAAGGGGTCTTGGAGCATTGTGAGGAAAAGGGCATGGATCAGTGTGATGAAAAAGGCATGGATCCTTGTCATGACAGGGTTCAAGGAGCATACAGACAACAAGTGTCTGGGAGCATTTTGATGACAAGTGTATTGAGCATTGTGATGACAAATGTCATGGAGCATTGTGATGAGAAGACCATGGATAATTGTGATGACGAGTGTCATGGGGCACTGTGATGACAAGTGTTATGGAATATTATGATCCCAAGGGTTTGGAGCATTGTTATGACAGAGATCATGGAGCATTTTGAATTCACTGTGATGGCAATAGCATGAAGCATTATGATGATGGGCATTGTGCATTGTGATGACAGGGTTCATGGTTCATTGAGATGAAAAGGGGCATAGAGCATTGTGATTACAGGGTTTATGGAGCATTGCTATGACAAATATGTGGACCGTTGTGATGAAAAGCGCATGGCACATTGTGATGACAAGGGTCATGGAGCATTTTTCTGACAAAGGCATGGAGCATTGTGATGACAAGTATCACGGAGCATTGTGATGAAAAGTTCATGGAGCACTGTGGTTACAAAAGTCACAGAGCCTTGTGATGACGCGGGCATGGACAATTGTGATGACAAATCTTATGAAGCATTGTGTTGACTGGAGTCACGGAGCATTGTGATGACAGGGGTCATGGAGTACTGTGATGACAAGGGCCTGGAGCATTGTGATGACAAGGGCACGGAGCATTTTGATGACAGGGGCATGGATCATTGGTCTGACAAGTTTCATAGATTATTGTGATGACAGGGCACATGGTGCATTGTGATGACAAGGGCATGGATCACTGTGATGAGAAGGTCATGGAGTATTGTGAAGATAGGTGTAAGGGAGCATTGTGTTGACATATGTCATGGTCCATTGCGATGACAAAGGCAGGGAGCATTGTGATGCCAAATGTAATGGAGGATTTTGATGACAAATAAAATGGAGCATTGTGATGACTAGGGCTTGGAGCATTATGATGACAAGGGCCATTGAGAATTTTCATTGCAAGGTCGTGAAGCATTGTGATGACAATGTCCTGGAGCATTGTGATGAGAAAACCATGGAGCACTGTGATGACAAATCTCATGGAGCATACTGATGAAAAGGGGCATGGACCATTGTGATTACAGGGGTCTTGGAACATTGTGATGACATGGGTATGGAGCATTGTGAGGAGAAGGCGAAGGAGCATTCTGAAGATATGCGTCATTGAGCTTTGTGATGACAAGGGCATGGAACATTGTGATTACAGGGTTCTAGGAGCATTGTGATGAAAAGGGCATGGATCATTGTGATGAAAAAGGCATGGAGCTTTGTCATGACAGGGTTCAAGGAGCATACTGACGACAAGTGTCAGGGAGCATTGTGATGACAAGTGTATTGAGCATTGGGATGAAAAAGGTCATGGAGCACTGTGATGAGAAGACCATGGATAATTGTCGTGACGAGCGTCATGGGGCATTGTGATGACAAGTGTTATGGAATAATGTGATCACAAGTGTTTGGATCATTGTTATGACAGAGGTCATGAAGAATTTTGATTTAATTGTGCTGACAATAGCATGAAGCATTATGATGATGGGCATGAGGCATTGTGATGACAGGGTTCATGGAGCATTGTGTTGAAAAGGGGCATGGATCATTGTGATTACAGGGGTCTTGGATCATTTTGTTGACAAGTGTCATGGAGCCTTGTGATGACAAGGCCGTGGAACATTGTGATGGCAGGGGTCATGGAGCATTGTTATGACAGGTGTAATGGAGCATTGTGATGGCATGGGAAAGGAACACTGTGATGAGAAAGCCATGGAGCATTCTGATGAGATGTGTCATGGAGCTATGTGATGACAAGGGCATGAAGCAATGTGATGAGAGCGTTTATGGTGCATTGTGATGACAATGACTTGGAGCATTGTTATGCCAAGGGTCATATATCTTTGTGATGACAAAGGTCATGGTGCATTTTGATGACAAGTGCGTTTTGCATTGTGATGAGAAGAGCAGGAAGCATTGTGATGACAGGGTCATGGAGCAATTTGATGAAAAATGTCATGGAATATTTTGATGACAGGGGTTATGGAACATTGTGATGTCACGGGTTATGGAGCATGTTGATGAAAATGGTCATGAAACATTTTGATGACAGGGGTTATGTAACATTGTGATGTCAGTGGTCATCGAACATTGTGATGATAATGCATGTAGCATTGTGATGACAGGAGTCATGGAACATTGTGATGACAGGGGTGAGGGAGTATTGTGACGAATAGTGATGTAACATTGTGATATCAGTTGTGAGAGAGCATTGTGATGAGAAACGCATGGAGCATTGTGATGACAAGGTTTATGGAGCATTGTGATGACAAGATTGTGGAGCACTGTGATGACAAGCGCATGGAGCTTTGTGATGACATGTGTCATGGAGCATTGTGCTGACAAGCGCATGGAGCATTGTGATGACAATGGTCATGGAGCATTGTGCTGAGAAAGGCATAGAGCATTGCGATGACAAGGGCCACAGAGCATTGTGATGAAAAGTTCATGGAGCATTGTGGTTAAAATGTCACAGAGACTGTTGATGATGAGGGCATGGACCATTGTGATGACAAAGGTCATGAAGTATTTTGATGACTTTAGTCACGGAACATTTTGATGACAGGGGTCATGGAGCATTGTGATAAGAAGGGCATGGAGCATTGTGATGACAAGGGCATGGAGCATTGGTCTAATAAGTTTCATGGATTATTCGATGAGAGTTGGAATGGCGATTTGTGATGACAAGGGCATGGAGCATTTTGATGACCAGGTCATGCAGTATTGTGAAGAGAGGTGTCAGGGCGCATTGTGATAACATATGTAATGGCCCATTGTGATGACAATGGCATGGAGCATTGTGATGCCAAGTGTCATGGAGGATTCTGATGACAAAGGTAATGGAGCATTGTGATGACAATGGCTTGGAGCATTGTGATGACAAGTGTCAGGGAGCATTTTGCTGACAAGTGCATGAAGAATTATGATGACAAGGGTCATGGAACATTCTGATGACAAGCTTGTGGAGTATTTTGATGACAATGACATCTATCAGTTTGATAAAAACGGCATGGGGCCTTGTGATGAAAATGTCATGGAGCCTTTGGTGACAGGGTTCAAGGAGCATTGTGACGACAAGTGTCAGGAGCATTGTGATGACAAGTGTATTGAGAATTGTGATGACAATGATCATGGTGCATTGTGATGAAAAGGGCATGGAGTATTGTGATGAAAGGCATCATGGAGCGTTGTGATGACAAGTGTTATGGAACATTGTGATCACAAGGTTTTGAGCATTGTGATGACAGAGGTCATGGATCATTTTGATTTCCAGGAGCATGGAGCATTGTGATGACAAAGGCATGAAGCAATGTGATCAAAAGTTTCCATGGAGGATTGTGATGACAGTGGTAATGGAGTATTGTGATGACAAGCACATAGAGCATTGTAATGACAAGGTCATGTAGCATTTTGCTGACAAAGTCATGGAGCATTGTGATGACAGGTGTCATGGAGAACTCTGATGACAAGTGCCACGGAGCATTGTGAATACAGGGGTCATGAAGCATTGGGATGAGAAGGGCATGGATCATTGTGATGACAAGGGTCATGGAGCATTGTGATGAAAATGTTCATGGAGTATTGTGATGCTTTGGGTCATGGAGAATTGTGATGACAGAGGTCATAGAGAATTTTGATTTCATTGTGCTGACAATAGCCAGAAGCATTATGATGATGGGCATGATGCACTGTGATATCAGGGTTCATGGACCATTGATAGGAAAAGGGGCATGGAGCACTGTGATTACAGGGGTCTGGGAACATTGTGATGACAAGGGCATGGAGCATTTTGATGAGAAGGACATGGAACATTCTGATGGCATGTGTCATGGAGCTTTGTGATGACAAGGGCATGGAGCATTGTGATTACAGGGGTCTTGGAGCATTGTGGTGACAAGTGTCATGGAGCCTTGTGATGACAATGCCGTGGAATATTGTGATGGCAAGGGTCATGGAGCATTGTTATGACAGGGGTAATGGAGCATTGTGATGAGAAGGGCATGGAGCATTGTGATTACAAGGTTTATGGAGCATTACCATGACAAATTTGTGGACCATTGTGATGAAAAGCGCGTAGCACATTGTGATAACAAGGGTCAAGGAGCATTTTTCTGACAAAGGCATGGAGCATGTTGATGACAAAGGACACGGAGCATTGTGATGAAAAGTTCATGGAGCATTGTGGTTATAAAGGCCACAGAGCCATTTGCTGACGCGGGCATGGACCACTGTGATGAAAAATGTTATGAAGCATTGTGATGACTGGAGTCACGGAGCATTGTGATGACAGGGGTCATGGAGCATTGTGATGACAGGTACATGGAGCATTGTGGTGACAGGGGCATGGACTATTGGTCTGACAAATTTCATAGATTATTGTGATGACAGTGGCCATGGTGCATTGTGATGACAAGGGCACGGATCATTGTGATGAGAAGGTCGTGGATTATTGTGAAGACAGGTGTCATGGAGCATTGTGATGACATATGTCATGGTCCATTGCAATGACAATGGCAGGGAGCATTGTGATGCCAAATGTAATGGAGGATTTTGATGACAAATAAAATGGAGCATTGTGATGACTAGGGCTTGGAGCATTATGATGACAAGGGCCATTGAGAATTTTCATTGCAAGGTCGTGAAGCATTGTGATGACAAGGTCCTGGAGCATTGTGATGAGAAATCCATAGAGACTTGTGATGACAAATCTCATGGAGCATACTGATGAAAAGGGGCATGGACCATTGTGATTACAGGGGTCTTGGAACATTGTGATGACATGGGCATGGAACATTGTGAGGAGAAGGCCAAGGAGCAATCTGAAGACATGTTTCATTGAGCTTTGTGATGACAAGGGCATGGAGCATTGTGTTTAAAGGGGTCTTGGAGCATTGTGAGGAAAAGGGCATGGATCAGTGTGATGAAAAAGGCATGGATCCTTGTCATGACAGGGTTCAAGGAGCATACAGACAACAAGTGTCTGGGAGCATTTTGATGACAAGTGTATTGAGCATTGTGATGACAAATGTCATGGAGCATTGTGATGAGAAGACCATGGATAATTGTGATGACGAGTGTCATGGGGCACTGTGATGACAAGTGTTATGGAATATTATGATCCCAAGGGTTTGGAGCATTGTTATGACAGAGATCATGGAGCATTTTGAATTCACTGTGATGGCAATAGCATGAAGCATTATGATGATGGGCATTGTGCATTGTGATGACAGGGTTCATGGTTCATTGAGATGAAAAGGGGCATAGAGCATTGTGATTACAGGGTTTATGGAGCATTGCTATGACAAATATGTGGACCGTTGTGATGAAAAGCGCATGGCACATTGTGATGACAAGGGTCATGGAGCATTTTTCTGACAAAGGCATGGAGCATTGTGATGACAAGTATCACGGAGCATTGTGATGAAAAGTTCATGGAGCACTGTGGTTACAAAAGTCAGAGAGCCTTGTGATGACGCGGGCATGGACAATTGTGATGACAAATCTTATGAAGCATTGTGTTGACTGGAGTCACGGAGCATTGTGATGACAGGGGTCATGGAGTACTGTGATGACAAGGGCCTGGAGAATTGTGATGACAAGGGCACGGAGCATTGTGGTGACATGGGCATGGACTATTGGTCTGACAAATTTCATAGATTATTGTGATGACAGTGGACATGGTGCATTGTGATGACAAGGGCACGGATCATTGTGATGAGAAGGTCGTGGATTATTGTGAAGACAGGTGTCATGGAGCATTGTGATGACATATGTCATGGTCCATTGCAATGACAATGGCAGGGAGCATTGTGATGCCAAATGTAATGGAGGATTTTGATGACAAATAAAATGGAGCATTGTGATGACTAGGGCTTGGAGCATTATGATGACAAGGGCCATTGAGAATTTTCATTGCAAGGTCGTGAAGCATTGTGATGACAAGGTCCTGGAGCATTGTGATGAGAAAACCATGGAGCACTGTGATGACAAATCTCATGGAGCATACTGATGAAAAGGGGCATGGACCATTGTGATTACAGGGGTCTTGGAACATTGTGATGACATGGGCATGGAGCATTGTGAGGAGAAGGCGAAGGAGCATTCTGAAGATATGCGTCATTGAGCTTTGTGATGACAAGGGCATGGAACATTGTGATTACAGGGTTCTAGGAGCATTGTGATGAAAAGGGCATGGATCATTGTGATGAAAAAGGCATGGAGCTTTGTCATGACAGGGTTCAAGGAGCATACTGACGACAAGTGTCAGGGAGCATTGTGATGACAAGTGTATTGAGCATTGGGATGAAAAAGGTCATGGAGCACTGTGATGAGAAGACCATGGATAATTGTCGTGACGAGCGTCATGGGGCATTGTGATGACAAGTGTTATGGAATAATGTGATCACAAGTGTTTGGATCATTGTTATGACAGAGGTCATGAAGAATTTTGATTTAATTGTGCTGACAATAGCATGAAGCATTATGATGATGGGCATGAGGCATTGTGATGACAGGGTTCATGGAGCATTGTGTTGAAAAGGGGCATGGATCATTGTGATTACAGGGGTCTTGGATCATTTTGTTGACAAGTGTCATGGAGCCTTGTGATGACAAGGCCGTGGAACATTGTGATTGCAGGGGTCATGGAGCATTGTTATGACAGGGGTAATGGAGCATTCTGATGGCATGGGAAAGGAACACTCTGATGAGAAGGCCATGGAGCATTCTGAAGACGTGTCATGGAGCTATGTGATGACAAGGGCATGAAGCAATGTGATGAGAGCGTTCATGGTGCATTGTGATGACAATGACTTGGAGCATTGTTATGCCAAGGGTCATATATCTTTGTGATGACAAAGGTCATGGTGCATTTTGATGACAAGGGCGTTTTGCATTGTGATGAGAAGGGCTGGAAGCATTGTGATGACAGGGTCATGGAGCAATTTGATGAAAAATGTCATGGAATATTTTGATGACAGGGGTTATGGAACATTGTGATGTCACGGGTTATGGAGCATGTTGATGAAAATGGTCATGGAGCATTTTGATGACAGGGGTTATGTAACATTGTGATGTCAGTGGTCATCGAACATTGTGATGATAATGCATGTAGCATTGTGATGACAGGAGTCATGGAACATTGTGATGACAGGGGTGAGGGAGTATTGTGACGAATAGTGATGTAACATTGTGATATCAGTTGTGAGAGAGGATTGTGATGAGAAGCGCATGGAGCATTGTGATGACAAGGTTTATGGAGCATTGTGATGACAAGATTGTGGAGCACTGTGATGACAAGCGCATGGAGCATTGTGATGACATGTGTCATGGAGCATTGTGCTGACAAGCGCATGGAGCATTGTGATGACAATGGTCATGGAGCATTGTGCTGAGAAAGGCATAGAGCATTGCGATGACAAGGGCCACAGAGCATTGTGATGAAAAGTTCATGGAGCATTGTGGTTAAAATGTCACAGAGACTGTTGATGATGAGGGCATGGACCATTGTGATGACAAAGGTCATGAAGCATTTTGATGACTGTAGTCACGGAACATTTTGATGACAGGGGTCATGGAGCATTGTGATAAGAAGGGCATGGAGCATTGTGATGACAAGGGCATGGAGCATTGGTCTAATAAGTTTCATGGATTTTTCGATGAGAGTTGGAATGGCGATTTGTGATGACAAGGGCATGGAGCATTTTGATGACCAGGTCATGCAGTATTGTGAAGAGAGGTGTCAGGGCGCATTGTGATAACATATGTAATGGCCCATTGTGATGACAATGGCATGGAGCATTGTGATGCCAAGTGTCATGGAGGATTGTGATGACAAAGGTAATGGAGCATTGTGATGACAATGGCTTGGAGCATTGTGATGACAAGGGTCAGGGAGCATTTTGCTGACAAGTGCATGAAGAATTATGATGACAAGGGTCATGGAACATTCTGATGACAAGCTTGTGGAGTATTTTGATGACAGTGACATCGATCAGTTTGATGAAAACGGCATGGGGCCTTGTGATGAAAATGTCATGGAGCCTTTGGTGACAGGGTTCAAGGAGCATTGTGACGACAAGTGTCAGGGAGCATTGTGATGACAAGTGTATTGAGAATTGTGATGACAATGATCATGGTGCATTGTGATGAAAAGGGCATGGAGTATTGTGATGACAGGCATCATGGAGCGTTGTGATGACAAGTGTTATGGAACATTGTGATCACAAGGTTTTGGAGCATTGTGATGACAGAGGTCATGGATCATTTTGATTTCCAGGAGCATGGAGCATTGTGATGACAAAGGCATGAAGCAATGTGATCAAAAGTTTCATGGAGGATTGTGATGACAGTGGTAATGGAGTATTGTGATGACAAGCACATAGAGCATTGTAATGACAAGGTCATGTAGCATTTTGCTGACAAAGTCATGGAGCATTGTGATGACAGGTGTCATGGAGAACTCTGATGACAAGTGCCACGGAGCACTGTGAATACAGGGGTCATGGAGCATTGGGATGAGAAGGGCATGGATCATTGTGATGACAAGGGTCATGGAGCATTGTGATGAAAATGTTCATGGAGTATTGTGATGCTTTGGGTCATGGAGAATTGTGATGACAGAGGTCATAGAGAATTTTGATTTCATTGTGCTGACAATAGCCAGAAGCATTATGATGATGGGCATGATGCACTGTGATGTCAGGATTCATGGACCATTGATAGGAATAGGGGCATGGAGCACTGTGATTACAGCTGTCTTGGAGCACTGTGATGACAAGGGCGTGGAGCATTTTGATGAGAAGGACATGGAACATTCTGATGGCATGTGTCATGGAGCTTTGTGATGACAAGTGCATGGAGCATTGTGATTACAGGGGTCTTGGAGCATTGTGATGACAAGTGTCATGGAGCCTTGTGATGACAATGCCGTGGAATATTGTGATGGCAGGGGTCATGGAGCATTGTTATGACAGGGGTAATGGAGCATTGTGATGAGAAGGACAAGGAGCATTGTGATTACAAGGTTTATGGAGCATTACCATGACAAATTTGTGGACATTTGTGATGAAAAGCGCGTAGCACATTGTGATAACAAGGGTCAAGGAGCATTTTTCTGACAAAGGCATGGAGCATGTTGATGACAAAGGACACGGAGCATTGTGATGAAAAGTTCATGGAGCATTGTGGTTATAAAGGCCACAGAGCCTTTTGCTGACGCGGGCATGGACCACTGTGATGACAAATGTTATGAAGCATTGTGATGACTGGAGTCACGGAGCATTGTGATGACAGGGGTCATGGAGCATTGTGATGACAGGTACATGGAGCATTGTGGTGACAGGGGCATGGACTATTGGTCTGACAAATTTCATAGATTATTGTGATGACAGTGGCCATGGTGCATTGTGATGACAAGGGCACGGATCATTGTGATGAGAAGGTCGTGGATTATTGTGAAGACAGGTGTCATGGAGCATTGTGATGACATATGTCATGGTCCATTGCAATGACAATGGCAGGGAGCATTGTGATGCCAAATGTAATGGAGGATTTTGATGACAAATAAAATGGAGCATTGTGATGACTAGGGCTTGGAGCATTATGATGACAAGGGCCATTGAGAATTTTCACTGCAAGGTCGTGAAGCATTGTGATGACAAGGTCCTGGAGCATTGTGATGAGAAAACCATGGAGCCTTGGAATGACAAATCTCATGGAGCATACTGATGAAAAGGGGCATGGACCATTGTGATTACAGGGGTCTTGGAACATTGTGATGACATGGGCATGGAACATTGTGAGGAGAAGGCCAAGGAGCAATCTGAAGACATGTTTCATTGAGCTTTGTGATGACAAGGTCATGGAGCATTGTGTTTAAAGGGGTCTTGGAGCATTGTGAGGAAAAGGGCATGGATCAGTGTGATGAAAAAGGCATGGATCCTTGTCATGACAGGGTTCAAGGAGCATACAGACAACAAGTGTCTGGGAGCATTTTGATGACAAGTGTATTGAGCATTGTGATGACAAATGTCATGGAGCATTGTGATGAGAAGACCATGGATAATTGTGATGACAAGTGTCATGGGGCACTGTGATGACAAGTGTTATGGAATATTATGATCCCAAGGGTTTGGAGCATTGTTATGACAGAGATCATGGAGCATTTTGAATTCACTGTGATGGCAATAGCATGAAGCATTATGATGATGGGCATTGTGCATTGTGATGACAGGGTTCATGGTTCATTGAGATGAAAAGGGGCATAGAGCATTGTGATTACAGGGTTTATGGAGCATTGCTATGACAAATATGTGGACCGTTGTGATGAAAAGCGCATGGCACATTGTGATGACAAGGGTCATGGAGCATTTTTCTGACAAAGGCATGGAGCATTGTGATGACAAGTATCACGGAGCATTGTGATGAAAAGTTCATGGAGCACTGTGGTTACAAAAGTCAGAGAGCCTTGTGATGACGCGGGCATGGACAATTGTGATGACAAATCTTATGAAGCATTGTGTTGACTGGAGTCACGGAGCATTGTGATGACAGGGGTCATGGAGTACTGTGATGACAAGGGCCTGGAGAATTGTGATGACAAGGGCACGGAGCATTGTGGTGACATGGGCATGGACTATTGGTCTGACAAATTTCATAGATTATTGTGATGACAGTGGACATGGTGCATTGTGATGACAAGGGCACGGATCATTGTGATGAGAAGGTCGTGGATTATTGTGAAGACAGGTGTCATGGAGCATTGTGATGACATATGTCATGGTCCATTGCAATGACAATGGCAGGGAGCATTGTGATGCCAAATGTAATGGAGGATTTTGATGACAAATAAAATGGAGCATTGTGATGACTAGGGCTTGGAGCATTATGATGACAAGGGCCATTGAGAATTTTCATTGCAAGGTCGTGAAGCATTGTGATGACAAGGTCCTGGAGCATTGTGATGAGAAAACCATGGAGCACTGTGATGACAAATCTCATGGAGCATACTGATGAAAAGGGGCATGGACCATTGTGATTACAGGGGTCTTGGAACATTGTGATGACATGGGTATGGAGCATTGTGAGGAGAAGGCGAAGGAGCATTCTGAAGATATGCGTCATTGAGCTTTGTGATGACAAGGGCATGGAACATTGTGATTACAGGGTTCTAGGAGCATTGTGATGAAAAGGGCATGGATCATTGTGATGAAAAAGGCATGGAGCTTTGTCATGACAGGGTTCAAGGAGCATACTGACGACAAGTGTCAGGGAGCATTGTGATGACAAGTGTATTGAGCATTGGGATGAAAAAGGTCATGGAGCACTGTGATGAGAAGACCATGGATAATTGTCGTGACGAGCGTCATGGGGCATTGTGATGACAAGTGTTATGGAATAATGTGATCACAAGTGTTTGGATCATTGTTATGACAGAGGTCATGAAGAATTTTGATTTAATTGTGCTGACAATAGCATGAAGCATTATGATGATGGGCATGAGGCATTGTGATGACAGGGTTCATGGAGCATTGTGTTGAAAAGGGGCATGGATCATTGTGATTACAGGGGTCTTGGATCATTTTGTTGACAAGTGTCATGGAGCCTTGTGATGACAAGGCCGTGGAACATTGTGATTGCAGGGGTCATGGAGCATTGTTATGACAGGGGTAATGGAGCATTCTGATGGCATGGGAAAGGAACACTCTGATGAGAAGGCCATGGAGCATTCTGAAGACGTGTCATGGAGCTATGTGATGACAAGGGCATGAAGCAATGTGATGAGAGCGTTCATGGTGCATTGTGATGACAATGACTTGGAGCATTGTTATGCCAAGGGTCATATATCTTTGTGATGACAAAGGTCATGGTGCATTTTGATGACAAGGGCGTTTTGCATTGTGATGAGAAGGGCTGGAAGCATTGTGATGACAGGGTCATGGAGCAATTTGATGAAAAATGTCATGGAATATTTTGATGACAGGGGTTATGGAACATTGTGATGTCACGGGTTATGGAGCATGTTGATGAAAATGGTCATGGAGCATTTTGATGACAGGGGTTATGTAACATTGTGATGTCAGTGGTCATCGAACATTGTGATGATAATGCATGTAGCATTGTGATGACAGGAGTCATGGAACATTGTGATGACAGGGGTGAGGGAGTATTGTGACGAATAGTGATGTAACATTGTGATATCAGTTGTGAGAGAGCATTGTGATGAGAAGCGCATGGAGCATTGTGATGACAAGGTTTAGGGAGCATTGTGATGACAAGATTGTGGAGCACTGTGATGACAAGCGCATGGAGCATTGTGATGACATGTGTCATGGAGCATTGTGCTGACAAGCGCATGGAGCATTGTGATGACAATGGTCATGGAGCATTGTGCTGAGAAAGGCATAGAGCATTGCGATGACAAGGGCCACAGAGCATTGTGATGAAAAGTTCATGGAGCATTGTGGTTAAAATGTCACAGAGACTGTTGATGATGAGGGCATGGACCATTGTGATGACAAAGGTCATGAAGCATTTTGATGACTGTAGTCACGGAACATTTTGATGACAGGGGTCATGGAGCATTGTGATAAGAAGGGCAAGGAGCATTGTGATGACAAGGGCATGGAGCATTTTGATGACCAGGTCATGCAGTATTGTGAAGAGAGGTGTCAGGGCGCATTGTGATAACATATGTAATGGCCCATTGTGATGACAATGGCATGGAGCATTGTGATGCCAAGTGTCATGGAGGATTGTGATGACAAAGGTAATGGAGCATTGTGATGACAATGGCTTGGAGCATTGTGATGACAAGGTTCAGGGAGCATTTTGCTGACAAGTGCATGATGAATTATGATGACAAGGGTCATGGAACATTCTGATGACAAGCTTGGGGTGTATTTTGATGACAATGACATCGATCAGTTTGATGAAAACGGTATGGGGCCTTGTGATGAAAATGTCATGGAGCCTTTGGTGACAGGGTTCAAGGAGCATTGTGACGATAAGTGTCAGGGAGCATTTTGATGACAAGTGTATTGAGAATTGTGATGACAAAGATCATGGTGCATTGTGATGAAAAGGGCATGGAGTATTGTGATGACAGGCATCATGGAGCGTTGTGATGACAAGTGTTATGGAACATTGTGATCACAAGGTTTTGGAGCATTGTGATGACAGAGGTCATGGATCATTTTGATTTCCAGGAGCATGGAGCATTGTGATGACAAAGGCATGAAGCAATGTGATCAAAAGTTTCATGGAGGATTGTGATGACAGTGGTAATGGAGTATTGTGATGACAAGCACATAGAGCATTGTAATGACAAGGTCATGTAGCATTTTGCTGACAAAGTCATGGAGCATTGTGATGACAGGTGTCATGGAGAACTCTGATGACAAGTGCCACGGAGCACTGTGAATACAGGGGTCATGGAGCATTGGGATGAGAAGGGCATGGATCATTGTGATGACAAGGGTCATGGAGCATTGTGATGAAAATGTTCATGGAGTATTGTGATGCTTTGGGTCATGGAGAATTGTGATGACAGAGGTCATAGAGAATTTTGATTTCATTGTGCTGACAATAGCCAGAAGCATTATGATGATGGGCATGATGCACTGTGATGTCAGGGTTCATGGACCATTGATAGGAAAAGGGGCATGGAGCACTGTGATTACAGGGGTCTGGGAACATTGTGATGACAAGGGCATGGAGCATTTTGATGAGAAGGACATGGAACATTCTGATGGCATGTGTCATGGAGCTTTGTGATGACAAGTGCATGGAGCATTGTGATTACAGGGGTCTTGGAACATTGTGATGACAAGTGTCATGGAGCCTAGTGATGACAAGACCGTGTAACATTGTGATGGCAGGGGTCATGGATCATTGTTATGACAGGTGTAATGGAGCATTGTGATGAGAAGGGCATGGAGCATTGTGATTACAAGTTTTATGGAGCATTGCGATGACAAATTTCTGGACCGTTGGGATGAAATGCGCGTGGCCCATTGTGATGACAAGGGTCATGGCGCATTTTTCTCACAAAGGCATGGAGCATTGTGATGACAAGTGTCACGGAGCATTGTGATGAAAAGTTCATGGAGCATTGTGGTTACAAATGTAACAGAGCCTTGTGATGACGCGGGCATTGACCATTATGATGACAAATGTTATGAAGAATTGTGATGACTGGAGTCACGGAGCATTTTGATGACAGGGGTCATGGAGCACTGTGATGAGAAGGGCATGGAGCATTGTGATAAGAAATGCATAGAGAATTGTGATGACAAGGGTCAAAGAGCATTATGATGAAATGTTCATGGAGCATTGTGGTTAATTTGGTCACAGAGACTGTTGATGAAGACGGCATGGACCATTGTGATGACAAAGGTCATGGAGCATTGTGATGACTGGAGTCACAGAGCACTGTGTTGACAGGGGTCATGGAACATTGTGATAACAAGGGCATGGAGCATTATAATGACAAGGGCATGGAGCATTGTTCTAATAAGTTCAATGGAGTATTTTGATGACAGTTGGAATGGCGCATTGTGATGACAACGGCATGGAGCATTGTGATGACCAGGTCTTTCAGTATTGTGAAGAGAGGTCTCAGGGAGCACTGTGAAGACATATGTAATGACCCATTGTGATGACAATGGCATGGAGCATTGTGATGCCAAGTGTCATGGAGCATTCTGATGATAAATGTAATAGAGCATTGTGATGACAATGGCTAGGAACATTGTGATGACAAGGGTCAGGGAGCATTCTGATGATAAATGTAATAGAGCATTGTGATGACAATGGCTTGGAGCATTGTGATGCCAAGTGTCATGGAGGATTCTGATGACAAAGGTTATGGAATACTGTGATGACAATGGCTTGGAGCATTGTGATGACATGGGACAGGGAGCATTGTGCTGACAATTGCATGGAGAATTGTGATGACAAGGGGAATGGAGCATTCTGATGACAAGCTTGTGGAGTATTTTGATGACAATGGCATGGGGCATTGTGATGAAAATGGCATGGGGCTTTGTGATGAAAAAGACATGGAGCCTTTTCGTGGCAGGTTTCAAGGAGCATTCTGATGACAATGTCAGGGAGCATTGTGATGACATGTATATTGAGAATTGTGATGACAAAAGTTATGGAGCATTGTGATGAAAAGGGCATGGAGTATTGTGATGACAGGCCTCATGGAGCGTTGTGATGACAAGTGTTATGGAAGATAGTGATCACAAGGTTTTGGAGCATTGTGATGACAGAGGTCATGGATCATTTTGATTTCAAGGAGCATGGAGCATTGTGATGACAAAGGAATGAAGCAATGTGATCAAAAGATTCTAGGAGGATTGTGATGACAATGGTAATGGAGTATTTTGATGACAAGCACATAGAGCATTGTAATGACAAGGTCATGTAGCATTTTGCTGACAAAGGCATGAAGCATTGTGATGACAGGTGTCATGGAACACTGTTATGACAAGCGTCACAGAGCATTGTGAATACAGGGGTCATGGAGCATTGGGATGACAAGGGCATGGATCATTGTGATGACAAGTGTCATGGAGCAGTGGGCTGAAAATGTTCATGGAGTATTGTGATGACAGGGGTCGTGGAGCATTGTGATGACAGAGGTCATGGAGAAATTTGATTTCATTGTGCAGGCAATAGCTGGAAGCATTATGATGATAGGCATGATGCATTGTGATGACAGGGTTAATGGACCATTGATTTGAAAAGGGGCATTGAGCATTGTGATTACAGGGGTCTGGGAGCATTTTGATGACAAGGGCATGGAGCATTTTGATGAGAAGGCCATGGAACATTCTGATGACATGTGGCATGGAGCTTTGTGATGACAAGGGCATGGATCATTGTGATTACCGGGGTTTTGGAGCATTATGATGACAAGGGTCAAGGAGCAATTTTTCTGACAAAGGCATGGAGCATTTTGATGACAAGGGTCTCAGAGCATTGTGATGAAAAGTTCATGGAACATTGTGGTTACAAAGGTAACAGAGCATTTTGATGACGCGAGCATCGACCATTGTGATGACAAATGTTTTCAATAATTGTGATGACTGGAGTCATGGAGCATTGTGATGACAGGGGTCATGGAGCAATGTAGTGACAAGGGCATGGAGCATTGTCCTGAGAAAGGCATAGAGCATTGTGATGACAAGGGTCAAAAGCATTGTGATGAAATGTTCATGGAGCATTGTGCTTAAAAAGGTCACAGAGATTGTTGATGATGAGGGCATGGACCATTGTGATGACAAAGGTCATGAAGCATTTTGATGACTGTAGTCACGGAACATTTTGATGACAGGGGTCATGGAGCATTGTGATAAGAAGGGCATGGAGCATTGTGATGACAAGGGCATGGAGCATTGGTCTAATAAGTTTCATGGATTTTTCGATGAGAGTTGGAATGGCGATTTGTGATGACAAGGGCATGGAGCATTTTGATGACCAGGTCATGCAGTATTGTGAAGAGAGGTGTCAGGGTGCATTGTGATAACATATGTAATGGCCCATTGTGATGACAATGGCATGGAGCATTGTGATGCCAAGTGTCATGGAGGATTGTGATGACAAAGGTAATGGAGCATTGTGATGACAATGGCTTGGAGCATTGTGATGACAAGTGTCAGGGAGCATTTTGCTGACAAGTGCATGAAGAATTATGATGAAAAGGGTCATGGAACATTCTGATGACAAGCTTGTGGAGTATTTTGATGACAATGACATCGATCAGTTTGATGAAAACGGCATGGGGCCTTGTGATGAAAATGTCATGGAGCCTTTGGTGACAGGGTTCAAGGAGCATTGTGACGACAAGTGTCAGGGAGCATTGTGATGACAAGTGTATTGAGAATTGTGATGACAATGATCATGGTGCATTGTGATGAAAAGGGCATGGAGTATTGTGATGACAGGCATCATGGAGCGTTTTGATGACAAGTGTTATGGAACATTGTGATCACAAGATTTTGGAGCATTGTGATGACAGAGGTCATGGATCATTTTGATTTCCAGGAGCATGGAGCATTGTGATGACAAAGGCATGAAGCAATGTGATCAAAAGTTTCATGGAGGATTGTGATGACAGTGGTAATGGAGTATTGTGATGACAAGCACATAGAGCATTGTAATGACAAGGTCATGTAGCATTTTGCTGACAAAGTCATGGAGCATTGTGATGACAGGTGTCATGGAGAACTCTGATGACAAGTGCCACGGAGCACTGTGAATACAGGGGTCATGGAGCATTGGGATGAGAAGGGCATGGATCATTGTGATGACAAGGGTCATGGAGCATTGTGATGAAAATGTTCATGGAGTATTGTGATGCTTTGGGTCATGGAGAATTGTGATGACAGAGGTCATAGAGAATTTTGATTTCATTGTGCTGACAATAGCCAGAAGCATTATGATGATGGGCATGATGCACTGTGATGTCAGGGTTCATGGACCATTGATAGGAAAAGGGGCATGGAGCACTGTGATTACAGGGGTCTTGGAGCACTGTGATGACAAGGGCGTGGAGCATTTTGATGAGAAGGACATGGAACATTCTGATGGCATGTGTCATGGAGCTTTGTGATGACAAGTGCATGGAGCATTGTGATTACAGGGGTCTTGGAGCATTGTGATGACAAGTGTCATGGAGCCTTGTGATGACAATGCCGTGGAATATTGTGATGGCAGGGGTCATGGAGCATTGTTATGACAGGGGTAATGGAGCATTGTGATGAGAAGGGCATGGAGCATTGTGATTACAAGGGTTATGGAGCATTACCATGACAAATTTGTAGACCGTTGTGATGAAAAGCGCGTAGCACATTGTGATAACAAGGGTCAAGGAGCATTTTTCTGACAAAGGCATGGAGCATGTTGATGACAAAGGACACGGAGCATTGTGATGAAAAGTTCATGGAGCATTGTGGTTATAAAGGCCACAGAGCCTTTTGCTGACGCGGGCATGGACCACTGTGATGACAAATGTTATGAAGCATTGTGATGACTGGAGTCACGGAGCATTGTGATGACAGGGGTCATGGAGCATTGTGATGACAGGTACATGGAGCATTGTGGTGACAGGGGCATGGACTATTGGTCTGACAAATTTCATAGATTATTGTGATGACAGTGGCCATGGTGCATTGTGATGACAAGGGCACGGATCATTGTGATGAGAAGGTCGTGGATTATTGTGAAGACAGGTGTCATGGAGCATTGTGATGACATATGTCATGGTCCATTGCAATGACAATGGCAGGGAGCATTGTGATGCCAAATGTAATGGAGGATTTTGATGACAAATAAAATGGAGCATTGTGATGACTAGGGCTTGGAGCATTATGATGACAAGGGCCATTGAGAATTTTCACTGCAAGGTCGTGAAGCATTGTGATGACAAGGTCCTGGAGCATTGTGATGAGAAATCCATAGAGACTTGTGATGACAAATCTCATGGAGCATACTGATGAAAAGGGGCATGGACCATTGTGATTACAGGGGTCTTGGAACATTGTGATGACATGGGCATGGAACATTGTGAGGAGAAGGCCAAGGAGCAATCTGAAGACATGTTTCATTGAGCTTTGTGATGACAAGGGCATGGAGCATTGTGTTTAAAGGGGTCTTGGAGCATTGTGAGGAAAAGGGCATGGATCAGTGTGATGAAAAAGGCATGGATCCTTGTCATGACAGGGTTCAAGGAGCATACAGACAACAAGTGTCTGGGAGCATTTTGATGACAAGTGTATTGAGCATTGTGATGACAAATGTCATGGAGCATTGTGATGAGAAGACCATGGATAATTGTGATGACGAGTGTCATGGGGCACTGTGATGACAAGTGTTATGGAATATTATGATCCCAAGGGTTTGGAGCATTGTTATGACAGAGATCATGGAGCATTTTGAATTCACTGTGATGGCAATAGCATGAAGCATTATGATGATGGGCATTGTGCATTGTGATGACAGGGTTCATGGTTCATTGAGATGAAAAGGGGCATAGAGCATTGTGATTACAGGGTTTATGGAGCATTGCTATGACAAATATGTGGACCGTTGTGATGAAAAGCGCATGGCACATTGTGATGACAAGGGTCATGGAGCATTTTTCTGACAAAGGCATGGAGCATTGTGATGACAAGTATCACGGAGCATTGTGATGAAAAGTTCATGGAGCACTGTGGTTACAAAAGTCAGAGAGCCTTGTGATGACGCGGGCATGGACAATTGTGATGACAAATCTTATGAAGCATTGTGTTGACTGGAGTCACGGAGCATTGTGATGACAGGGGTCATGGAGTACTGTGATGACAAGGGCCTGGAGAATTGTGATGACAAGGGCACGGAGCATTGTGGTGACATGGGCATGGACTATTGGTCTGACAAATTTCATAGATTATTGTGATGACAGTGGACATGGTGCATTGTGATGACAAGGGCACGGATCATTGTGATGAGAAGGTCGTGGATTATTGTGAAGACAGGTGTCATGGAGCATTGTGATGACATATGTCATGGTCCATTGCAATGACAATGGCAGGGAGCATTGTGATGCCAAATGTAATGGAGGATTTTGATGACAAATAAAATGGAGCATTGTGATGACTAGGGCTTGGAGCATTATGATGACAAGGGCCATTGAGAATTTTCATTGCAAGGTCGTGAAGCATTGTGATGACAAGGTCCTGGAGCATTGTGATGAGAAAACCATGGAGCACTGTGATGACAAATCTCATGGAGCATACTGATGAAAAGGGGCATGGACCATTGTGATTACAGGGGTCTTGGAACATTGTGATGACATGGGTATGGAGCATTGTGAGGAGAAGGCGAAGGAGCATTCTGAAGATATGCGTCATTGAGCTTTGTGATGACAAGGGCATGGAACATTGTGATTACAGGGTTCTAGGAGCATTGTGATGAAAAGGGCATGGATCATTGTGATGAAAAAGGCATGGAGCTTTGTCATGACAGGGTTCAAGGAGCATACTGACGACAAGTGTCAGGGAGCATTGTGATGACAAGTGTATTGAGCATTGGGATGAAAAAGGTCATGGAGCACTGTGATGAGAAGACCATGGATAATTGTCGTGACGAGCGTCATGGGGCATTGTGATGACAAGTGTTATGGAATAATGTGATCACAAGTGTTTGGATCATTGTTATGACAGAGGTCATGAAGAATTTTGATTTAATTGTGCTGACAATAGCATGAAGCATTATGATGATGGGCATGAGGCATTGTGATGACAGGGTTCATGGAGCATTGTGTTGAAAAGGGGCATGGATCATTGTGATTACAGGGGTCTTGGATCATTTTGTTGACAAGTGTCATGGAGCCTTGTGATGACAAGGCCGTGGAACATTGTGATTGCAGGGGTCATGGAGCATTGTTATGACAGGGGTAATGGAGCATTCTGATGGCATGGGAAAGGAACACTCTGATGAGAAGGCCATGGAGCATTCTGAAGACGTGTCATGGAGCTATGTGATGACAAGGGCATGAAGCAATGTGATGAGAGCGTTCATGGTGCATTGTGATGACAATGACTTGGAGCATTGTTATGCCAAGGGTCATATATCTTTGTGATGACAAAGGTCATGGTGCATTTTGATGACAAGTGCGTTTTGCATTGTGATGAGAAGAGCAGGAAGCATTGTGATGACAGGGTCATGGAGCAATTTGATGAAAAATGTCATGGAATATTTTGATGACAGGGGTTATGGAACATTGTGATGTCACGGGTTATGGAGCATGTTGATGAAAATGGTCATGGAGCATTTTGATGACAGGGGTTATGTAACATTGTGATGTCAGTGGTCATCGAACATTGTGATGATAATGCATGTAGCATTGTGATGACAGGAGTCATGGAACATTGTGATGACAGGGGTGAGGGAGTATTGTGACGAATAGTGATGTAACATTGTGATATCAGTTGTGAGAGAGCATTGTGATGAGAAGCGCATGGAGCATTGTGATGACAAGGTTTATGGAGCATTGTGATGACAAGATTGTGGAGCACTGTGATGACAAGCGCATGGAGCATTGTGATGACATGTGTCATGGAGCATTGTGCTGACAAGCGCATGGAGCATTGTGATGACAATGGTCATGGAGCATTGTGCTGAGAAAGGCATAGAGCATTGCGATGACAAGGGCCACAGAGCATTGTGATGAAAAGTTCATGGAGCATTGTGGTTAAAATGTCACAGAGACTGTTGATGATGAGGGCATGGACCATTGTGATGACAAAGGTCATGAAGCATTTTGATGACTGTAGTCACGGAACATTTTGATGACAGGGGTCATGGAGCATTGTGATAAGAAGGGCATGGAGCATTGTGATGACAAGGGCATGGAGCATTGGTCTAATAAGTTTCATGGATTTTTCGATGAGAGTTGGAATGGCGATTTGTGATGACAAGGGCATGGAGCATTTTGATGACCAGGTCATGCAGTATTGTGAAGAGAGGTGTCAGGGCGCATTGTGATAACATATGTAATGGCCCATTGTGATGACAATGGCATGGAGCATTGTGATGCCAAGTGTCATGGAGGATTGTGATGACAAAGGTAATGGAGCATTGTGATGACAATGGCTTGGAGCATTGTGATGACAAGTGTCAGGGAGCATTTTGCTGACAAGTGCATGAAGAATTATGATGACAAGGGTCATGGAACATTCTGATGACAAGCTTGTGGAGTATTTTGATGACAATGACATCGATCAGTTTGATGAAAACGGCATGGGGCCTTGTGATGAAAATGTCATGGAGCCTTTGGTGACAGGGTTCAAGGAGTATTGTGACGACAAGTGTCAGGGAGCATTGTGATGACAAGTGTATTGAGAATTGTGATGACAATGATCATGGTGCATTGTGATGAAAAGGGCATGGAGTATTGTGATGACAGGCATCATGGAGCGTTGTGATGACAAGTGTTATGGAACATTGTGATCACAAGGTTTTGGAGCATTGTGATGACAGAGGTCATGGATCATTTTGATTTCCAGGAGCATGGAGCATTGTGATGACAAAGGCATGAAGCAATGTGATCAAAAGTTTCATGGAGGATTGTGATGACAGTGGTAATGGAGTATTGTGATGACAAGCACATAGAGCATTGTAATGACAAGGTCATGTAGCATTTTGCTGACAAAGTCATGGAGCATTGTGATGACAGGTGTCATGGAGAACTCTGATGACAAGTGCCACGGAGCACTGTGAATACAGGGGTCATGGAGCATTGGGATGAGAAGGGCATGGATCATTGTGATGACAAGGGTCATGGAGCATTGTGATGAAAATGTTCATGGAGTATTGTGATGCTTTGGGTCATGGAGAATTGTGATGACAGAGGTCATAGAGAATTTTGATTTCATTGTGCTGACAATAGCCAGAAGCATTATGATGATGGGCAAGATGCACTGTGATGTCAGGGTTCATGGACCATTGATAGGAAAAGGGGCATGGAGCACTGTGATTACAGGGGTCTGGGAACATTGTGATGACAAGGGCATGGAGCATTTTGATGAGAAGGACATGGAACATTCTGATGGCATGTGTCATGGAGCTTTGTGATGACAAGTGCATGGAGCACTGTGATTACAGGGGTCTTGGAGCATTGTGATGACAAGTGTCATGGAGCCTTGTGATGACAATGCCGTGGAATATTGTGATGGCAGGGGTCATGGAGCATTGTTATGACAGGGGTAATGGAGCATTGTGATGAGAAGGACATGGAGCATTGTGATTACAAGGTTTATGGAGCATTACCATGACAAATTTGTGGACAGTTGTGATGAAAAGCGCGTAGCACATTGTGATAACAAGGGTCAAGGAGCATTTTTCTGACAAAGGCATGGAGCATGTTGATGACAAAGGACACGGAGCATTGTGATGAAAAGTTCATGGAGCATTGTGGTTATAAAGGCCACAGAGCCTTTTGCTGACGCGGGCATGGACCACTGTGATGACAAATGTTATGAAGCATTGTGATGACTGGAGTCACGGAGCATTGTGATGACAGGGGTCATGGAGCATTGTGATGACAGGTACATGGAGCATTGTGGTGACAGGGGCATGGACTATTGGTCTGACAAATTTCATAGATTATTGTGATGACAGTGGCCATGGTGCATTGTGATGACAAGGGCACGGATCATTGTGATGAGAAGGTCGTGGATTATTGTGAAGACAGGTGTCATGGAGCATTGTGATGACATATGTCATGGTCCATTGCAATGACAATGGCAGGGAGCATTGTGATGCCAAATGTAATGGAGGATTTTGATGACAAATAAAATGGAGCATTGTGATGACTAGGGCTTGGAGCATTATGATGACAAGGGCCATTGAGAATTTTCACTGCAAGGTCGTGAAGCATTGTGATGACAAGGTCCTGGAGCATTGTGATGAGAAATCCATAGAGACTTGTGATGACAAATCTCATGGAGCATACTGATGAAAAGGGGCATGGACCATTGTGATTACAGGGGTCTTGGAACATTGTGATGACATGGGCATGGAACATTGTGAGGAGAAGGCCAAGGAGCAATCTGAAGACATGTTTCATTGAGCTTTGTGATGACAAGGGCATGGAGCATTGTGTTTAAAGGGGTCTTGGAGCATTGTGAGGAAAAGGGCATGGATCAGTGTGATGAAAAAGGCATGGATCCTTGTCATGACAGGGTTCAAGGAGCATACAGACAACAAGTGTCTGGGAGCATTTTGATGACAAGTGTATTGAGCATTGTGATGACAAATGTCATGGAGCATTGTGATGAGAAGACCATGGATAATTGTGATGACGAGTGTCATGGGGCACTGTGATGACAAGTGTTATGGAATATTATGATCCCAAGGGTTTGGAGCATTGTTATGACAGAGATCATGGAGCATTTTGAATTCACTGTGATGGCAATAGCATGAAGCATTATGATGATGGGCATTGTGCATTGTGATGACAGGGTTCATGGTTCATTGAGATGAAAAGGGGCATAGAGCATTGTGATTACAGGGTTTATGGAGCATTGCTATGACAAATATGTGGACCGTTGTGATGAAAAGCGCATGGCACATTGTGATGACAAGGGTCATGGAGCATTTTTCTGACAAAGGCATGGAGCATTGTGATGACAAGTATCACGGAGCATTGTGATGAAAAGTTCATGGAGCACTGTGGTTACAAAAGTCAGAGAGCCTTGTGATGACGCGGGCATGGACAATTGTGATGACAAATCTTATGAAGCATTGTGTTGACTGGAGTCACGGAGCATTGTGATGACAGGGGTCATGGAGTACTGTGATGACAAGGGCCTGGAGAATTGTGATGACAAGGGCACGGAGCATTGTGGTGACATGGGCATGGACTATTGGTCTGACAAATTTCATAGATTATTGTGATGACAGTGGACATGGTGCATTGTGATGACAAGGGCACGGATCATTGTGATGAGAAGGTCGTGGATTATTGTGAAGACAGGTGTCATGGAGCATTGTGATGACATATGTCATGGTCCATTGCAATGACAATGGCAGGGAGCATTGTGATGCCAAATGTAATGGAGGATTTTGATGACAAATAAAATGGAGCATTGTGATGACTAGGGCTTGGAGCATTATGATGACAAGGGCCATTGAGAATTTTCATTGCAAGGTCGTGAAGCATTGTGATGACAAGGTCCTGGAGCATTGTGATGAGAAAACCATGGAGCACTGTGATGACAAATCTCATGGAGCATACTGATGAAAAGGGGCATGGACCATTGTGATTACAGGGGTCTTGGAACATTGTGATGACATGGGCATGGAGCATTGTGAGGAGAAGGCGAAGGAGCATTCTGAAGATATGCGTCATTGAGCTTTGTGATGACAAGGGCATGGAACATTGTGATTACAGGGTTCTAGGAGCATTGTGATGAAAAGGGCATGGATCATTGTGATGAAAAAGGCATGGAGCTTTGTCATGACAGGGTTCAAGGAGCATACTGACGACAAGTGTCAGGGAGCATTGTGATGACAAGTGTATTGAGCATTGGGATGAAAAAGGTCATGGAGCACTGTGATGAGAAGACCATGGATAATTGTCGTGACGAGCGTCATGGGGCATTGTGATGACAAGTGTTATGGAATAATGTGATCACAAGTGTTTGGATCATTGTTATGACAGAGGTCATGAAGAATTTTGATTTAATTGTGCTGACAATAGCCAGAAGCATTATGATGATGGGCATGATGCACTGTGATGTCAGGGTTCATGGACCATTGATAGGAAAAGGGGCATGGAGCACTGTGATTACAGGGGTCTTGGAGCACTGTGATGACAAGGGCGTGGAGCATTTTGATGAGAAGGACATGGAACATTCTGATGGCATGTGTCATGGAGCTTTGTGATGACAAGTGCATGGAGCATTGTGATTACAGGGGTCTTGGAGCATTGTGATGACAAGTGTCATGGAGCCTTGTGATGACAATGCCGTGGAATATTGTGATGGCAGGGGTCATGGAGCATTGTTATGACAGGGGTAATGGAGCATTGTGATGAGAAGGGCATGGAGCATTGTGATTACAAGGGTTATGGAGCATTACCATGACAAATTTGTAGACCGTTGTGATGAAAAGCGCGTAGCACATTGTGATAACAAGGGTCAAGGAGCATTTTTCTGACAAAGGCATGGATCATGTTGATGACAAAGGACACGGAGCATTGTGATGAAAAGTTCATGGAGCATTGTGGTTATAAAGGTCACAGAGCCATTTGCTGACGTGGGCATGGACCACTGTGATGACAAATGTTATGAAGCATTGTGATGACTGGAGTCACGGAGCATTGTGATGACAGGGGTCATGGAGCATTGTGATGACAGGTACATGGAGCATTGTGGTGACAGGGGCATGGACTATTGGTCTGACAAATTTCATAGATTATTGTGATGACAGTGGCCATGGTGCATTGTGATGACAAGGGCACGGATCATTGTGATGAGAAGGTCGTGGATTATTGTGAAGACAGGTGTCATGGAGCATTGTGATGACATATGTCATGGTCCATTGCAATGACAATGGCAGGGAGCATTGTGATGCCAAATGTAATGGAGGATTTTGATGACAAATAAAATGGAGCATTGTGATGACTAGGGCTTGGAGCATTATGATGACAAGGGCCATTGAGAATTTTCATTGCAAGGTCGTGAAGCATTGTGATGACAAGGTCCTGGAGCATTGTGATGAGAAATCCATAGAGACTTGTGATGACAAATCTCATGGAGCATACTGATGAAAAGGGGCATGGACCATTGTGATTACAGGGGTCTTGGAACATTGTGATGACATGGGCATGGAACATTGTGAGGAGAAGGCCAAGGAGCAATCTGAAGACATGTTTCATTGAGCTTTGTGATGACAAGGGCATGGAGCATTGTGTTTAAAGGGGTCTTGGAGCATTGTGAGGAAAAGGGCATGGATCAGTGTGATGAAAAAGGCATGGATCCTTGTCATGACAGGGTTCAAGGAGCATACAGACAACAAGTGTCTGGGAGCATTTTGATGACAAGTGTATTGAGCATTGTGATGACAAATGTCATGGAGCATTGTGATGAGAAGACCATGGATAATTGTGATGACGAGTGTCATGGGGCACTGTGATGACAAGTGTTATGGAATATTATGATCCCAAGGGTTTGGAGCATTGTTATGACAGAGATCATGGAGCATTTTGAATTCACTGTGATGGCAATAGCATGAAGCATTATGATGATGGGCATTGTGCATTGTGATGACAGGGTTCATGGTTCATTGAGATGAAAAGGGGCATAGAGCATTGTGATTACAGGGTTTATGGAGCATTGCTATGACAAATATGTGGACCGTTGTGATGAAAAGCGCATGGCACATTGTGATGACAAGGGTCATGGAGCATTTTTCTGACAAAGGCATGGAGCATTGTGATGACAAGTATCACGGAGCATTGTGATGAAAAGTTCATGGAGCACTGTGGTTACAAAAGTCAGAGAGCCTTGTGATGACGCGGGCATGGACAATTGTGATGACAAATCTTATGAAGCATTGTGTTGACTGGAGTCACGGAGCATTGTGATGACAGGGGTCATGGAGTACTGTGATGACAAGGGCCTGGAGAATTGTGATGACAAGGGCACGGAGCATTGTGGTGACATGGGCATGGACTATTGGTCTGACAAATTTCATAGATTATTGTGATGACAGTGGACATGGTGCATTGTGATGACAAGGGCACGGATCATTGTGATGAGAAGGTCGTGGATTATTGTGAAGACAGGTGTCATGGAGCATTGTGATGACATATGTCATGGTCCATTGCAATGACAATGGCAGGGAGCATTGTGATGCCAAATGTAATGGAGGATTTTGATGACAAATAAAATGGAGCATTGTGATGACTAGGGCTTGGAGCATTATGATGACAAGGGCCATTGAGAATTTTCATTGCAAGGTCGTGAAGCATTGTGATGACAAGGTCCTGGAGCATTGTGATGAGAAAACCATGGAGCACTGTGATGACAAATCTCATGGAGCATACTGATGAAAAGGGGCATGGACCATTGTGATTACAGGGGTCTTGGAACATTGTGATGACATGGGCATGGAGCATTGTGAGGAGAAGGCGAAGGAGCATTCTGAAGATATGCGTCATTGAGCTTTGTGATGACAAGGGCATGGAACATTGTGATTACAGGGTTCTAGGAGCATTGTGATGAAAAGGGCATGGATCATTGTGATGAAAAAGGCATGGAGCTTTGTCATGACAGGGTTCAAGGAGCATACTGACGACAAGTGTCAGGGAGCATTGTGATGACAAGTGTATTGAGCATTGGGATGAAAAAGGTCATGGAGCACTGTGATGAGAAGACCATGGATAATTGTCGTGACGAGCGTCATGGGGCATTGTGATGACAAGTGTTATGGAATAATGTGATCACAAGTGTTTGGATCATTGTTATGACAGAGGTCATGAAGAATTTTGATTTAATTGTGCTGACAATAGCATGAAGCATTATGATGATGGGCATGAGGCATTGTGATGACAGGGTTCATGGAGCATTGTGTTGAAAAGGGGCATGGATCATTGTGATTACAGGGGTCTTGGATCATTTTGTTGACAAGTGTCATGGAGCCTTGTGATGACAAGGCCGTGGAACATTGTGATTGCAGGGGTCATGGAGCATTGTTATGACAGGGGTAATGGAGCATTCTGATGGCATGGGAAAGGAACACTCTGATGAGAAGGCCATGGAGCATTCTGAAGACGTGTCATGGAGCTATGTGATGACAAGGGCATGAAGCAATGTGATGAGAGCGTTCATGGTGCATTGTGATGACAATGACTTGGAGCATTGTTATGCCAAGGGTCATATATCTTTGTGATGACAAAGGTCATGGTGCATTTTGATGACAAGTGCGTTTTGCATTGTGATGAGAAGAGCAGGAAGCATTGTGATGACAGGGTCATGGAGCAATTTGATGAAAAATGTCATGGAATATTTTGATGACAGGGGTTATGGAACATTGTGATGTCACGGGTTATGGAGCATGTTGATGAAAATGGTCATGGAGCATTTTGATGACAGGGGTTATGTAACATTGTGATGTCAGTGGTCATCGAACATTGTGATGATAATGCATGTAGCATTGTGATGACAGGAGTCATGGAACATTGTGATGACAGGGGTGAGGGAGTATTGTGACGAATAGTGATGTAACATTGTGATATCAGTTGTGAGAGAGCATTGTGATGAGAAGCGCATGGAGCATTGTGATGACAAGGTTTATGGAGCATTGTGATGACAAGATTGTGGAGCACTGTGATGACAAGCGCATGGAGCATTGTGATGACATGTGTCATGGAGCATTGTGCTGACAAGCGCATGGAGCATTGTGATGACAATGGTCATGGAGCATTGTGCTGAGAAAGGCATAGAGCATTGCGATGACAAGGGCCACAGAGCATTGTGATGAAAAGTTCATGGAGCATTGTGGTTAAAATGTCACAGAGACTGTTGATGATGAGGGCATGGACCATTGTGATGACAAAGGTCATGAAGCATTTTGATGACTGTAGTCACGGAACATTTTGATGACAGGGGTCATGGAGCATTGTGATAAGAAGGGCATGGAGCATTGTGATGACAAGGGCATGGAGCATTGGTCTAATAAGTTTCATGGATTTTTCGATGAGAGTTGGAATGGCGATTTGTGATGACAAGGGCATGGAGCATTTTGATGACCAGGTCATGCAGTATTGTGAAGAGAGGTGTCAGGGCGCATTGTGATAACATATGTAATGGCCCATTGTGATGACAATGGCATGGAGCATTGTGATGCCAAGTGTCATGGAGGATTGTGATGACAAAGGTAATGGAGCATTGTGATGACAATGGCTTGGAGCATTGTGATGACAAGTGTCAGGGAGCATTTTGCTGACAAGTGCATGAAGAATTATGATGACAAGGGTCATGGAACATTCTGATGACAAGCTTGTGGAGTATTTTGATGACAATGACATCGATCAGTTTGATGAAAACGGCATGGGGCCTTGTGATGAAAATGTCATGGAGCCTTTGGTGACAGGGTTCAAGGAGTATTGTGACGACAAGTGTCAGGGAGCATTGTGATGACAAGTGTATTGAGAATTGTGATGACAATGATCATGGTGCATTGTGATGAAAAGGGCATGGAGTATTGTGATGACAGGCATCATGGAGCGTTGTGATGACAAGTGTTATGGAACATTGTGATCACAAGGTTTTGGAGCATTGTGATGACAGAGGTCATGGATCATTTTGATTTCCAGGAGCATGGAGCATTGTGATGACAAAGGCATGAAGCAATGTGATCAAAAGTTTCATGGAGGATTGTGATGACAGTGGTAATGGAGTATTGTGATGACAAGCACATAGAGCATTGTAATGACAAGGTCATGTAGCATTTTGCTGACAAAGTCATGGAGCATTGTGATGACAGGTGTCATGGAGAACTCTGATGACAAGTGCCACGGAGCACTGTGAATACAGGGGTCATGGAGCATTGGGATGAGAAGGGCATGGATCATTGTGATGACAAGGGTCATGGAGCATTGTGATGAAAATGTTCATGGAGTATTGTGATGCTTTGGGTCATGGAGAATTGTGATGACAGAGGTCATAGAGAATTTTGATTTCATTGTGCTGACAATAGCCAGAAGCATTATGATGATGGGCAAGATGCACTGTGATGTCAGGGTTCATGGACCATTGATAGGAAAAGGGGCATGGAGCACTGTGATTACAGGGGTCTGGGAACATTGTGATGACAAGGGCATGGAGCATTTTGATGAGAAGGACATGGAACATTCTGATGGCATGTGTCATGGAGCTTTGTGATGACAAGTGCATGGAGCATTGTGATTACAGGGGTCTTGGAGCATTGTGATGACAAGTGTCATGGAGCCTTGTGATGACAATGCCGTGGAATATTGTGATGGCAGGGGTCATGGAGCATTGTTATGACAGGGGTAATGGAGCATTGTGATGAGAAGGGCATGGAGCATTGTGATTACAAGGGTTATGGAGCATTACCATGACAAATTTGTGGACAGTTGTGATGAAAAGCGCGTAGCACATTGTGATAACAAGGGTCAAGGAGCATTTTTCTGACAAAGGCATGGAGCATGTTGATGACAAAGGACACGGAGCATTGTGATGAAAAGTTCATGGAGCATTGTGGTTATAAAGGCCACAGAGCCTTTTGCTGACGCGGGCATGGACCACTGTGATGACAAATGTTATGAAGCATTGTGATGACTGGAGTCACGGAGCATTGTGATGACAGGGGTCATGGAGCATTGTGATGACAGGTACATGGAGCATTGTGGTGACAGGGGCATGGACTATTGGTCTGACAAATTTCATAGATTATTGTGATGACAGTGGCCATGGTGCATTGTGATGACAAGGGCACGGATCATTGTGATGAGAAGGTCGTGGATTATTGTGAAGACAGGTGTCATGGAGCATTGTGATGACATATGTCATGGTCCATTGCAATGACAATGGCAGGGAGCATTGTGATGCCAAATGTAATGGAGGATTTTGATGACAAATAAAATGGAGCATTGTGATGACTAGGGCTTGGAGCATTATGATGACAAGGGCCATTGAGAATTTTCACTGCAAGGTCGTGAAGCATTGTGATGACAAGGTCCTGGAGCATTGTGATGAGAAATCCATAGAGACTTGTGATGACAAATCTCATGGAGCATACTGATGAAAAGGGGCATGGACCATTGTGATTACAGGGGTCTTGGAACATTGTGATGACATGGGCATGGAACATTGTGAGGAGAAGGCCAAGGAGCAATCTGAAGACATGTTTCATTGAGCTTTGTGATGACAAGGGCATGGAGCATTGTGTTTAAAGGGGTCTTGGAGCATTGTGAGGAAAAGGGCATGGATCAGTGTGATGAAAAAGGCATGGATCCTTGTCATGACAGGGTTCAAGGAGCATACAGACAACAAGTGTCTGGGAGCATTTTGATGACAAGTGTATTGAGCATTGTGATGACAAATGTCATGGAGCATTGTGATGAGAAGACCATGGATAATTGTGATGACGAGTGTCATGGGGCACTGTGATGACAAGTGTTATGGAATATTATGATCCCAAGGGTTTGGAGCATTGTTATGACAGAGATCATGGAGCATTTTGAATTCACTGTGATGGCAATAGCATGAAGCATTATGATGATGGGCATTGTGCATTGTGATGACAGGGTTCATGGTTCATTGAGATGAAAAGGGGCATAGAGCATTGTGATTACAGGGTTTATGGAGCATTGCTATGACAAATATGTGGACCGTTGTGATGAAAAGCGCATGGCACATTGTGATGACAAGGGTCATGGAGCATTTTTCTGACAAAGGCATGGAGCATTGTGATGACAAGTATCACGGAGCATTGTGATGAAAAGTTCATGGAGCACTGTGGTTACAAAAGTCAGAGAGCCTTGTGATGACGCGGGCATGGACAATTGTGATGACAAATCTTATGAAGCATTGTGTTGACTGGAGTCACGGAGCATTGTGATGACAGGGGTCATGGAGTACTGTGATGACAAGGGCCTGGAGAATTGTGATGACAAGGGCACGGAGCATTGTGGTGACATGGGCATGGACTATTGGTCTGACAAATTTCATAGATTATTGTGATGACAGTGGACATGGTGCATTGTGATGACAAGGGCACGGATCATTGTGATGAGAAGGTCGTGGATTATTGTGAAGACAGGTGTCATGGAGCATTGTGATGACATATGTCATGGTCCATTGCAATGACAATGGCAGGGAGCATTGTGATGCCAAATGTAATGGAGGATTTTGATGACAAATAAAATGGAGCATTGTGATGACTAGGGCTTGGAGCATTATGATGACAAGGGCCACTGAGAATTTTCATTGCAAGGTCGTGAAGCATTGTGATGACAAGGTCCTGGAGCATTGTGATGAGAAAACCATGGAGCACTGTGATGACAAATCTCATGGAGCATACTGATGAAAAGGGGCATGGACCATTGTGATTACAGGGGTCTTGGAACATTGTGATGACATGGGCATGGAGCATTGTGAGGAGAAGGCGAAGGAGCATTCTGAAGATATGCGTCATTGAGCTTTGTGATGACAAGGGCATGGAACATTGTGATTACAGGGTTCTAGGAGCATTGTGATGAAAAGGGCATGGATCATTGTGATGAAAAAGGCATGGAGCTTTGTCATGACAGGGTTCAAGGAGCATACTGACGACAAGTGTCAGGGAGCATTGTGATGACAAGTGTATTGAGCATTGGGATGAAAAAGGTCATGGAGCACTGTGATGAGAAGACCATGGATAATTGTCGTGACGAGCGTCATGGGGCATTGTGATGACAAGTGTTATGGAATAATGTGATCACAAGTGTTTGGATCATTGTTATGACAGAGGTCATGAAGAATTTTGATTTAATTGTGCTGACAATAGCCAGAAGCATTATGATGATGGGCATGATGCACTGTGATGTCAGGGTTCATGGACCATTGATAGGAAAAGGGGCATGGAGCACTGTGATTACAGGGGTCTTGGAGCACTGTGATGACAAGGGCGTGGAGCATTTTGATGAGAAGGACATGGAACATTCTGATGGCATGTGTCATGGAGCTTTGTGATGACAAGTGCATGGAGCATTGTGATTACAGGGGTCTTGGAGCATTGTGATGACAAGTGTCATGGAGCCTTGTGATGACAATGCCGTGGAATATTGTGATGGCAGGGGTCATGGAGCATTGTTATGACAGGGGTAATGGAGCATTGTGATGAGAAGGGCATGGAGCATTGTGATTACAAGGGTTATGGAGCATTACCATGACAAATTTGTAGACCGTTGTGATGAAAAGCGCGTAGCACATTGTGATAACAAGGGTCAAGGAGCATTTTTCTGACAAAGGCATGGATCATGTTGATGACAAAGGACACGGAGCATTGTGATGAAAAGTTCATGGAGCATTGTGGTTATAAAGGTCACAGAGCCATTTGCTGACGTGGGCATGGACCACTGTGATGACAAATGTTATGAAGCATTGTGATGACTGGAGTCACGGAGCATTGTGATGACAGGGGTCATGGAGCATTGTGATGACAGGTACATGGAGCATTGTGGTGACAGGGGCATGGACTATTGGTCTGACAAATTTCATAGATTATTGTGATGACAGTGGCCATGGTGCATTGTGATGACAAGGGCACGGATCATTGTGATGAGAAGGTCGTGGATTATTGTGAAGACAGGTGTCATGGAGCATTGTGATGACATATGTCATGGTCCATTGCAATGACAATGGCAGGGAGCATTGTGATGCCAAATGTAATGGAGGATTTTGATGACAAATAAAATGGAGCATTGTGATGACTAGGGCTTGGAGCATTATGATGACAAGGGCCATTGAGAATTTTCATTGCAAGGTCGTGAAGCATTGTGATGACAAGGTCCTGGAGCATTGTGATGAGAAATCCATAGAGACTTGTGATGACAAATCTCATGGAGCATACTGATGAAAAGGGGCATGGACCATTGTGATTACAGGGGTCTTGGAACATTGTGATGACATGGGCATGGAACATTGTGAGGAGAAGGCCAAGGAGCAATCTGAAGACATGTTTCATTGAGCTTTGTGATGACAAGGGCATGGAGCATTGTGTTTAAAGGGGTCTTGGAGCATTGTGAGGAAAAGGGCATGGATCAGTGTGATGAAAAAGGCATGGATCCTTGTCATGACAGGGTTCAAGGAGCATACAGACAACAAGTGTCTGGGAGCATTTTGATGACAAGTGTATTGAGCATTGTGATGACAAATGTCATGGAGCATTGTGATGAGAAGACCATGGATAATTGTGATGACGAGTGTCATGGGGCACTGTGATGACAAGTGTTATGGAATATTATGATCCCAAGGGTTTGGAGCATTGTTATGACAGAGATCATGGAGCATTTTGAATTCACTGTGATGGCAATAGCATGAAGCATTATGATGATGGGCATTGTGCATTGTGATGACAGGGTTCATGGTTCATTGAGATGAAAAGGGGCATAGAGCATTGTGATTACAGGGTTTATGGAGCATTGCTATGACAAATATGTGGACCGTTGTGATGAAAAGCGCATGGCACATTGTGATGACAAGGGTCATGGAGCATTTTTCTGACAAAGGCATGGAGCATTGTGATGACAAGTATCACGGAGCATTGTGATGAAAAGTTCATGGAGCACTGTGGTTACAAAAGTCAGAGAGCCTTGTGATGACGCGGGCATGGACAATTGTGATGACAAATCTTATGAAGCATTGTGTTGACTGGAGTCACGGAGCATTGTGATGACAGGGGTCATGGAGTACTGTGATGACAAGGGCCTGGAGAATTGTGATGACAAGGGCACGGAGCATTGTGGTGACATGGGCATGGACTATTGGTCTGACAAATTTCATAGATTATTGTGATGACAGTGGACATGGTGCATTGTGATGACAAGGGCACGGATCATTGTGATGAGAAGGTCGTGGATTATTGTGAAGACAGGTGTCATGGAGCATTGTGATGACATATGTCATGGTCCATTGCAATGACAATGGCAGGGAGCATTGTGATGCCAAATGTAATGGAGGATTTTGATGACAAATAAAATGGAGCATTGTGATGACTAGGGCTTGGAGCATTATGATGACAAGGGCCATTGAGAATTTTCATTGCAAGGTCGTGAAGCATTGTGATGACAAGGTCCTGGAGCATTGTGATGAGAAAACCATGGAGCACTGTGATGACAAATCTCATGGAGCATACTGATGAAAAGGGGCATGGACCATTGTGATTACAGGGGTCTTGGAACATTGTGATGACATGGGCATGGAGCATTGTGAGGAGAAGGCGAAGGAGCATTCTGAAGATATGCGTCATTGAGCTTTGTGATGACAAGGGCATGGAACATTGTGATTACAGGGTTCTAGGAGCATTGTGATGAAAAGGGCATGGATCATTGTGATGAAAAAGGCATGGAGCTTTGTCATGACAGGGTTCAAGGAGCATACTGACGACAAGTGTCAGGGAGCATTGTGATGACAAGTGTATTGAGCATTGGGATGAAAAAGGTCATGGAGCACTGTGATGAGAAGACCATGGATAATTGTCGTGACGAGCGTCATGGGGCATTGTGATGACAAGTGTTATGGAATAATGTGATCACAAGTGTTTGGATCATTGTTATGACAGAGGTCATGAAGAATTTTGATTTAATTGTGCTGACAATAGCCAGAAGCATTATGATGATGGGCATGATGCACTGTGATGTCAGGGTTCATGGACCATTGATAGGAAAAGGGGCATGGAGCACTGTGATTACAGGGGTCTTGGAGCACTGTGATGACAAGGGCGTGGAGCATTTTGATGAGAAGGACATGGAACATTCTGATGGCATGTGTCATGGAGCTTTGTGATGACAAGTGCATGGAGCATTGTGATTACAGGGGTCTTGGAGCATTGTGATGACAAGTGTCATGGAGCCTTGTGATGACAATGCCGTGGAATATTGTGATGGCAGGGGTCATGGAGCATTGTTATGACAGGGGTAATGGAGCATTGTGATGAGAAGGGCATGGAGCATTGTGATTACAAGGGTTATGGAGCATTACCATGACAAATTTGTAGACCGTTGTGATGAAAAGCGCGTAGCACATTGTGATAACAAGGGTCAAGGAGCATTTTTCTGACAAAGGCATGGATCATGTTGATGACAAAGGACACGGAGCATTGTGATGAAAAGTTCATGGAGCATTGTGGTTATAAAGGTCACAGAGCCATTTGCTGACGTGGGCATGGACCACTGTGATGACAAATGTTATGAAGCATTGTGATGACTGGAGTCACGGAGCATTGTGATGACAGGGGTCATGGAGCATTGTGATGACAGGTACATGGAGCATTGTGGTGACAGGGGCATGGACTATTGGTCTGACAAATTTCATAGATTATTGTGATGACAGTGGCCATGGTGCATTGTGATGACAAGGGCACGGATCATTGTGATGAGAAGGTCGTGGATTATTGTGAAGACAGGTGTCATGGAGCATTGTGATGACATATGTCATGGTCCATTGCAATGACAATGGCAGGGAGCATTGTGATGCCAAATGTAATGGAGGATTTTGATGACAAATAAAATGGAGCATTGTGATGACTAGGGCTTGGAGCATTATGATGACAAGGGCCATTGAGAATTTTCATTGCAAGGTCGTGAAGCATTGTGATGACAAGGTCCTGGAGCATTGTGATGAGAAATCCATAGAGACTTGTGATGACAAATCTCATGGAGCATACTGATGAAAAGGGGCATGGACCATTGTGATTACAGGGGTCTTGGAACATTGTGATGACATGGGCATGGAACATTGTGAGGAGAAGGCCAAGGAGCAATCTGAAGACATGTTTCATTGAGCTTTGTGATGACAAGGGCATGGAGCATTGTGTTTAAAGGGGTCTTGGAGCATTGTGAGGAAAAGGGCATGGATCAGTGTGATGAAAAAGGCATGGATCCTTGTCATGACAGGGTTCAAGGAGCATACAGACAACAAGTGTCTGGGAGCATTTTGATGACAAGTGTATTGAGCATTGTGATGACAAATGTCATGGAGCATTGTGATGAGAAGACCATGGATAATTGTGATGACGAGTGTCATGGGGCACTGTGATGACAAGTGTTATGGAATATTATGATCCCAAGGGTTTGGAGCATTGTTATGACAGAGATCATGGAGCATTTTGAATTCACTGTGATGGCAATAGCATGAAGCATTATGATGATGGGCATTGTGCATTGTGATGACAGGGTTCATGGTTCATTGAGATGAAAAGGGGCATAGAGCATTGTGATTACAGGGTTTATGGAGCATTGCTATGACAAATATGTGGACCGTTGTGATGAAAAGCGCATGGCACATTGTGATGACAAGGGTCATGGAGCATTTTTCTGACAAAGGCATGGAGCATTGTGATGACAAGTATCACGGAGCATTGTGATGAAAAGTTCATGGAGCACTGTGGTTACAAAAGTCAGAGAGCCTTGTGATGACGCGGGCATGGACAATTGTGATGACAAATCTTATGAAGCATTGTGTTGACTGGAGTCACGGAGCATTGTGATGACAGGGGTCATGGAGTACTGTGATGACAAGGGCCTGGAGAATTGTGATGACAAGGGCACGGAGCATTGTGGTGACATGGGCATGGACTATTGGTCTGACAAATTTCATAGATTATTGTGATGACAGTGGACATGGTGCATTGTGATGACAAGGGCACGGATCATTGTGATGAGAAGGTCGTGGATTATTGTGAAGACAGGTGTCATGGAGCATTGTGATGACATATGTCATGGTCCATTGCAATGACAATGGCAGGGAGCATTGTGATGCCAAATGTAATGGAGGATTTTGATGACAAATAAAATGGAGCATTGTGATGACTAGGGCTTGGAGCATTATGATGACAAGGGCCATTGAGAATTTTCATTGCAAGGTCGTGAAGCATTGTGATGACAAGGTCCTGGAGCATTGTGATGAGAAAACCATGGAGCACTGTGATGACAAATCTCATGGAGCATACTGATGAAAAGGGGCATGGACCATTGTGATTACAGGGGTCTTGGAACATTGTGATGACATGGGCATGGAGCATTGTGAGGAGAAGGCGAAGGAGCATTCTGAAGATATGCGTCATTGAGCTTTGTGATGACAAGGGCATGGAACATTGTGATTACAGGGTTCTAGGAGCATTGTGATGAAAAGGGCATGGATCATTGTGATGAAAAAGGCATGGAGCTTTGTCATGACAGGGTTCAAGGAGCATACTGACGACAAGTGTCAGGGAGCATTGTGATGACAAGTGTATTGAGCATTGGGATGAAAAAGGTCATGGAGCACTGTGATGAGAAGACCATGGATAATTGTCGTGACGAGCGTCATGGGGCATTGTGATGACAAGTGTTATGGAATAATGTGATCACAAGTGTTTGGATCATTGTTATGACAGAGGTCATGAAGAATTTTGATTTAATTGTGCTGACAATAGCCAGAAGCATTATGATGATGGGCATGATGCACTGTGATGTCAGGGTTCATGGACCATTGATAGGAAAAGGGGCATGGAGCACTGTGATTACAGGGGTCTTGGAGCACTGTGATGACAAGGGCGTGGAGCATTTTGATGAGAAGGACATGGAACATTCTGATGGCATGTGTCATGGAGCTTTGTGATGACAAGTGCATGGAGCATTGTGATTACAGGGGTCTTGGAGCATTGTGATGACAAGTGTCATGGAGCCTTGTGATGACAATGCCGTGGAATATTGTGATGGCAGGGGTCATGGAGCATTGTTATGACAGGGGTAATGGAGCATTGTGATGAGAAGGGCATGGAGCATTGTGATTACAAGGGTTATGGAGCATTACCATGACAAATTTGTAGACCGTTGTGATGAAAAGCGCGTAGCACATTGTGATAACAAGGGTCAAGGAGCATTTTTCTGACAAAGGCATGGATCATGTTGATGACAAAGGACACGGAGCATTGTGATGAAAAGTTCATGGAGCATTGTGGTTATAAAGGTCACAGAGCCATTTGCTGACGTGGGCATGGACCACTGTGATGACAAATGTTATGAAGCATTGTGATGACTGGAGTCACGGAGCATTGTGATGACAGGGGTCATGGAGCATTGTGATGACAGGTACATGGAGCATTGTGGTGACAGGGGCATGGACTATTGGTCTGACAAATTTCATAGATTATTGTGATGACAGTGGCCATGGTGCATTGTGATGACAAGGGCACGGATCATTGTGATGAGAAGGTCGTGGATTATTGTGAAGACAGGTGTCATGGAGCATTGTGATGACATATGTCATGGTCCATTGCAATGACAATGGCAGGGAGCATTGTGATGCCAAATGTAATGGAGGATTTTGATGACAAATAAAATGGAGCATTGTGATGACTAGGGCTTGGAGCATTATGATGACAAGGGCCATTGAGAATTTTCATTGCAAGGTCGTGAAGCATTGTGATGACAAGGTCCTGGAGCATTGTGATGAGAAATCCATAGAGACTTGTGATGACAAATCTCATGGAGCATACTGATGAAAAGGGGCATGGACCATTGTGATTACAGGGGTCTTGGAACATTGTGATGACATGGGCATGGAACATTGTGAGGAGAAGGCCAAGGAGCAATCTGAAGACATGTTTCATTGAGCTTTGTGATGACAAGGGCATGGAGCATTGTGTTTAAAGGGGTCTTGGAGCATTGTGAGGAAAAGGGCATGGATCAGTGTGATGAAAAAGGCATGGATCCTTGTCATGACAGGGTTCAAGGAGCATACAGACAACAAGTGTCTGGGAGCATTTTGATGACAAGTGTATTGAGCATTGTGATGACAAATGTCATGGAGCATTGTGATGAGAAGACCATGGATAATTGTGATGACGAGTGTCATGGGGCACTGTGATGACAAGTGTTATGGAATATTATGATCCCAAGGGTTTGGAGCATTGTTATGACAGAGATCATGGAGCATTTTGAATTCACTGTGATGGCAATAGCATGAAGCATTATGATGATGGGCATTGTGCATTGTGATGACAGGGTTCATGGTTCATTGAGATGAAAAGGGGCATAGAGCATTGTGATTACAGGGTTTATGGAGCATTGCTATGACAAATATGTGGACCGTTGTGATGAAAAGCGCATGGCACATTGTGATGACAAGGGTCATGGAGCATTTTTCTGACAAAGGCATGGAGCATTGTGATGACAAGTATCACGGAGCATTGTGATGAAAAGTTCATGGAGCACTGTGGTTACAAAAGTCAGAGAGCCTTGTGATGACGCGGGCATGGACAATTGTGATGACAAATCTTATGAAGCATTGTGTTGACTGGAGTCACGGAGCATTGTGATGACAGGGGTCATGGAGTACTGTGATGACAAGGGCCTGGAGAATTGTGATGACAAGGGCACGGAGCATTGTGGTGACATGGGCATGGACTATTGGTCTGACAAATTTCATAGATTATTGTGATGACAGTGGACATGGTGCATTGTGATGACAAGGGCACGGATCATTGTGATGAGAAGGTCGTGGATTATTGTGAAGACAGGTGTCATGGAGCATTGTGATGACATATGTCATGGTCCATTGCAATGACAATGGCAGGGAGCATTGTGATGCCAAATGTAATGGAGGATTTTGATGACAAATAAAATGGAGCATTGTGATGACTAGGGCTTGGAGCATTATGATGACAAGGGCCATTGAGAATTTTCATTGCAAGGTCGTGAAGCATTGTGATGACAAGGTCCTGGAGCATTGTGATGAGAAAACCATGGAGCACTGTGATGACAAATCTCATGGAGCATACTGATGAAAAGGGGCATGGACCATTGTGATTACAGGGGTCTTGGAACATTGTGATGACATGGGCATGGAGCATTGTGAGGAGAAGGCGAAGGAGCATTCTGAAGATATGCGTCATTGAGCTTTGTGATGACAAGGGCATGGAACATTGTGATTACAGGGTTCTAGGAGCATTGTGATGAAAAGGGCATGGATCATTGTGATGAAAAAGGCATGGAGCTTTGTCATGACAGGGTTCAAGGAGCATACTGACGACAAGTGTCAGGGAGCATTGTGATGACAAGTGTATTGAGCATTGGGATGAAAAAGGTCATGGAGCACTGTGATGAGAAGACCATGGATAATTGTCGTGACGAGCGTCATGGGGCATTGTGATGACAAGTGTTATGGAATAATGTGATCACAAGTGTTTGGATCATTGTTATGACAGAGGTCATGAAGAATTTTGATTTAATTGTGCTGACAATAGCATGAAGCATTATGATAATGGGCATGAGGCATTGTGATGACAGGGTTCATGGAGCATTGTGTTGAAAAGGGGCATGGATCATTGTGATTACAGGGGTCTTGGATCATTTTGTTGACAAGTGTCATGGAGCCTTGTGATGACAAGGCCGTGGAACATTGTGATTGCAGGGGTCATGGAGCATTGTTATGACAGGGGTAATGGAGCATTGTGATGGCATGGGAAAGGAACACTGTGATGAGAAAGCCATGGAGCATTCTGATGACATGTGTCATGGAGCTATGTGATGACAAGGGCATGAAGCAATGTGATGAGAGCGTTTATGGTGCATTGTGATGACAACGACTTGGAGCATTGTTATGCCAAGGGTCATATATTTTTGTGATGACAAAGGTCATGGTGCATTTTGATGACAAGTGCGTTTTGCATTGTGATGAGAAGAGCAGGAAGCATTGTGATGACAGGGTCATGGAGCAATTTGATGAAAAATGTCATGGAATATTTTGATGACAGGGGTTATGGAACATTGTGATGTCACGGGTTATGGAGCATGTTGATGAAAATGGTCATGGAGCATTTTGATGACAGGGGTTATGTAACATTGTGATGTCAGTGGTCATCGAACATTGTGATGATAATGCATGTAGCATTGTGATGACAGGAGTCATGGAACATTGTGATGACAGGGGTGAGGGAGTATTGTGACGAATAGTGATGTAACATTGTGATATCAGTTGTGAGAGAGCATTGTGATGAGAAGCGCATGGAGCATTGTGATGACAAGGTTTATGGAGCATTGTGATGACAAGATTGTGGAGCACTGTGATGACAAGCGCATGGAGCATTGTGATGACATGTGTCATGGAGCATTGTGCTGACAAGCGCATGGAGCATTGTGATGACAATGGTCATGGAGCATTGTGCTGAGAAAGGCATAGAGCATTGCGATGACAAGGGCCACAGAGCATTGTGATGAAAAGTTCATGGAGCATTGTGGTTAAAATGTCACAGAGACTGTTGATGATGAGGGCATGGACCATTGTGATGACAAAGGTCATGAAGCATTTTGATGACTGTAGTCACGGAACATTTTGATGACAGGGGTCATGGAGCATTGTGATAAGAAGGGCATGGAGCATTGTGATGACAAGGGCATGGAGCATTGGTCTAATAAGTTTCATGGATTTTTCGATGAGAGTTGGAATGGCGATTTGTGATGACAAGGGCATGGAGCATTTTGATGACCAGGTCATGCAGTATTGTGAAGAGAGGTGTCAGGGCGCATTGTGATAACATATGTAATGGCCCATTGTGATGACAATGGCATGGAGCATTGTGATGCCAAGTGTCATGGAGGATTGTGATGACAAAGGTAATGGAGCATTGTGATGACAATGGCTTGGAGCATTGTGATGACAAGTGTCAGGGAGCATTTTGCTGACAAGTGCATGAAGAATTATGATGACAAGGGTCATGGAACATTCTGATGACAAGCTTGTGGAGTATTTTGATGACAATGACATCGATCAGTTTGATGAAAACGGCATGGGGCCTTGTGATGAAAATGTCATGGAGCCTTTGGTGACAGGGTTCAAGGAGTATTGTGACGACAAGTGTCAGGGAGCATTGTGATGACAAGTGTATTGAGAATTGTGATGACAATGATCATGGTGCATTGTGATGAAAAGGGCATGGAGTATTGTGATGACAGGCATCATGGAGCGTTGTGATGACAAGTGTTATGGAACATTGTGATCACAAGGTTTTGGAGCATTGTGATGACAGAGGTCATGGATCATTTTGATTTCCAGGAGCATGGAGCATTGTGATGACAAAGGCATGAAGCAATGTGATCAAAAGTTTCATGGAGGATTGTGATGACAGTGGTAATGGAGTATTGTGATGACAAGCACATAGAGCATTGTAATGACAAGGTCATGTAGCATTTTGCTGACAAAGTCATGGAGCATTGTGATGACAGGTGTCATGGAGAACTCTGATGACAAGTGCCACGGAGCATTGTGAATACAGGGGTCATGGAGCATTGGGATGAGAAGGGCATGGATCATTGTGATGACAAGGGTCATGGAGCATTGTGATGAAAATGTTCATGGAGTATTGTGATGCTTTGGGTCATGGAGAATTGTGATGACAGAGGTCATAGAGAATTTTGATTTCATTGTGCTGACAATAGCCAGAAGCATTATGATGATGGGCAAGATGCACTGTGATGTCAGGGTTCATGGACCATTGATAGGAATAGGGGCATGGAGCATTGTGATTACAGGGGTCTGGGAACATTGTGATGACAAGGGCATGGAGCATTTTGATGAGAAGGACATGGAACATTCTGATGGCATGTGTCATGGAGCTTTGTGATGACAAGTGCATGGAGCATTATGATTACAGGGGTCTTGGAGAATTGTGATGACAAGTGTCATGGAGCCTTGTGATGACAATGCCGTGGCATATTGTGATGGCAGGGGTCATGGAGCATTGTTATGACAGGGGTAATGGAGAATTGTGATGAGAAGGGCATGGAGCATTGTGATTACAAGGTTTATGGAGCATTACCATGACAAATTTGTGGACCGTTGTGATGAAAAGCACGTAGCACATTGTGATAACAAGGGTCAAGGAGCATTTTTCTGACAAAGGCATGGAGCATGTTGATGACAAAGGACACGGAGCATTGTGATGAAAAGTTCATGGAGCATTGTGGTTATAAAGGCCACAGAGCCTTTTGCTGACGCGGGCATGGACCACTGTGATGACAAATGTTATGAAGCATTGTGATGACTGGAGTCACGGAGCATTGTGATGACAGGGGTCATGGAGCATTGTGATGGCAGGTACATGGAGCATTGTGGTGACAGGGGCATGGACTATTGGTCTGACAAATTTCATAGATTATTGTGATGACAGTGGACATGGTGCATTGTGATGACAAGGGCACGGATCATTGTGATGAGAAGGTCGTGGATTATTGTGAAGACAGGTGTCATGGAGCATTGTGATGACATATGTCATGGTCCATTGCAATGACAATGGCAGGGAGCATTGTGATGCCAAATGTAATGGAGGATTTTGATGACAAATAAAATGGAGCATTGTGATGACTAGGGCTTGGAGCATTATGATGACAAGGGCCATTGAGAATTTTCATTGCAAGGTCGTGAAGCATTGTGATGACAAGGTCCTGGAGCATTGTGATGAGAAATCCATAGAGACTTGTGATGACAAATCTCATGGAGCATACTGATGAAAAGGGGCATGGACCATTGTGATTACAGGGGTCTTGGAACATTGTGATGACATGGGCATGGAACATTGTGAGGAGAAGCCCAAGGAGCAATCTGAAGACATGTTTCATTGAGCTTTGTGATGACAAGGGCATGGAGCATCGTGTTTAAAGGGGTCTTGGAGCATTGTGAGGAAAAGGGCATGGATCAGTGTGATGAAAAAGGCATGGATCCTTGTCATAACAGGGTTCAAGGAGCATACAGACAACAAGTGTCTGGGAGCATTTTGATGACAAGTGTATTGAGCATTGTGATGACAAATGTCATGGAGCATTGTGATGAGAAGACCATGGATAATTGTGATGACGAGTGTTATGGGGCACTGTGATGACAAGTGTTATGGAATATTATGATCCCAAGGGTTTGGAGCATTGTTATGACAGAGATCATGGAGCATTTTGAATTCACTGTGATGGCAATAGCATGAAGCATTATGATGATGGGCATTGTGCATTGTGATGACAGGGTTCATGGTTCATTGAGATGAAAAGGGGCATAGAGCATTGTGATTACAGGGTTTATGGAGCATTGCTATGACAAATATGTGGACCGTTGTGATGAAAAGCGCATGGCACATTGTGATGACAAGGGTCATGGAGCATTTTTCTGACAAAGGCATGGAGCATTGTGATGACAAGTATCACGGAGCATTGTGATGAAAAGTTCATGGAGCACTGTGGTTACAAAAGTCAGAGAGCCTTGTGATGACGCGGGCATGGACAATTGTGATGACAAATCTTATGAAGCATTGTGTTGACTGGAGTCACGGAGCATTGTGATGACAGGGGTCATGGAGTACTGTGATGACAAGGGCCTGGAGAATTGTGATGACAAGGGCACGGAGCATTGTGGTGACATGGGCATGGACTATTGGTCTGACAAATTTCATAGATTATTGTGATGACAGTGGACATGGTGCATTGTGATGACAAGGGCACGGATCATTGTGATGAGAAGGTCGTGGATTATTGTGAAGACAGGTGTCATGGAGCATTGTGATGACATATGTCATGGTCCATTGCAATGACAATGGCAGGGAGCATTGTGATGCCAAATGTAATGGAGGATTTTGATGACAAATAAAATGGAGCATTGTGATGACTAGGGCTTGGAGCATTATGATGACAAGGGCCATTGAGAATTTTCATTGCAAGGTCGTGAAGCATTGTGATGACAAGGTCCTGGAGCATTGTGATGAGAAAACCATGGAGCACTGTGATGACAAATCTCATGGAGCATACTGATGAAAAGGGGCATGGACCATTGTGATTACAGGGGTCTTGGAACATTGTGATGACATGGGTATGGAGCATTGTGAGGAGAAGGCGAAGGAGCATTCTGAAGATATGCGTCATTGAGCTTTGTGATGACAAGGGCATGGAACATTGTGATTACAGGGTTCTAGGAGCATTGTGATGAAAAGGGCATGGATCATTGTGATGAAAAAGGCATGGAGCTTTGTCATGACAGGGTTCAAGGAGCATACTGACGACAAGTGTCAGGGAGCATTGTGATGACAAGTGTATTGAGCATTGGGATGAAAAAGGTCATGGAGCACTGTGATGAGAAGACCATGGATAATTGTCGTGACGAGCGTCATGGGGCATTGTGATGACAAGTGTTATGGAATAATGTGATCACAAGTGTTTGGATCATTGTTATGACAGAGGTCATGAAGAATTTTGATTTAATTGTGCTGACAATAGCATGAAGCATTATGATGATGGGCATGAGGCATTGTGATGACAGGGTTCATGGAGCATTGTGTTGAAAAGGGGCATGGATCATTGTGATTACAGGGGTCTTGGATCATTTTGTTGACAAGTGTCATGGAGCCTTGTGATGACAAGGCCGTGGAACATTGTGATTGCAGGGGTCATGGAGCATTGTTATGACAGGGGTAATGGAGCATTCTGATGGCATGGGAAAGGAACACTCTGATGAGAAGGCCATGGAGCATTCTGAAGACGTGTCATGGAGCTATGTGATGACAAGGGCATGAAGCAATGTGATGAGAGCGTTCATGGTGCATTGTGATGACAATGACTTGGAGCATTGTTATGCCAAGGGTCATATATCTTTGTGATGACAAAGGTCATGGTGCATTTTGATGACAAGGGCGTTTTGCATTGTGATGAGAAGGGCTGGAAGCATTGTGATGACAGGGTCATGGAGCAATTTGATGAAAAATGTCATGGAATATTTTGATGACAGGGGTTATGGAACATTGTGATGTCACGGGTTATGGAGCATGTTGATGAAAATGGTCATGGAGCATTTTGATGACAGGGGTTATGTAACATTGTGATGTCAGTGGTCATCGAACATTGTGATGATAATGCATGTAGCATTGTGATGACAGGAGTCATGGAACATTGTGATGACAGGGGTGAGGGAGTATTGTGACGAATAGTGATGTAACATTGTGATATCAGTTGTGAGAGAGCATTGTGATGAGAAGCGCATGGAGCATTGTGATGACAAGGTTTATGGAGCATTGTGATGACAAGATTGTGGAGCACTGTGATGACAAGCGCATGGAGCATTGTGATGACATGTGTCATGGAGCATTGTGCTGACAAGCGCATGGAGCATTGTGATGACAATGGTCATGGAGCATTGTGCTGAGAAAGGCATAGAGCATTGCGATGACAAGGGCCACAGAGCATTGTGATGAAAAGTTCATGGAGCATTGTGGTTAAAATGTCACAGAGACTGTTGATGATGAGGGCATGGACCATTGTGATGACAAAGGTCATGAAGCATTTTGATGACTGTAGTCACGGAACATTTTGATGACAGGGGTCATGGAGCATTGTGATAAGAAGGGCATGGAACATTGTGATGACAAGGGCATGGAGCATTCGTCTAATAAGTTTCATGGATTTTTCGATGAGAGTTGGAATGGCGATTTGTGATGACAAGGGCATGGAGCATTTTGATGACCAGGTCATGCAGTATTGTGAAGAGAGGTGTCAGGGCGCATTGTGATAACATATGTAATGGCCCATTGTGATGACAATGGCATGGAGCATTGTGATGCCAAGTGTCATGGAGGATTGTGATGACAAAGGTAATGGAGCATTGTGATGACAATGGCTTGGAGCATTGTGATGACAAGTGTCAGGGAGCATTTTGCTGACAAGTGCATGAAGAATTATGATGACAAGGGTCATGGAACATTCTGATGACAAGCTTGTGGAGTATTTTGATGACAATGACATCGATCAGTTTGATGAAAACGGCATGGGGCCTTGTGATGAAAATGTCATGGAGCCTTTGGTGACAGGGTTCAAGGAGCATTGTGACGATAAGTGTCAGGGAGCATTGTGATGACAAGTGTATTGAGAATTGTGATGACAATGATCATGGTGCATTGTGATGAAAAGGGCATGGAGTATTGTGATGACAGGCATCATGGAGCGTTGTGATGACAAGTGTTATGGAACATTGTGATCACAAGGTTTTGGAGCATTGTGATGACAGAGGTCATGGATCATTTTGATTTCCAGGAGCATGGAGCATTGTGATGACAAAGGCATGAAGCAATGTGATCAAAAGTTTCATGGAGGATTGTGATGACAGTGGTAATGGAGTATTGTGATGACAAGCACATAGAGCATTGTAATGACAAGGTCATGTAGCATTTTGCTGACAAAGTCATGGAGCATTGTGATGACAGGTGTCATGGAGAAATCTGATGACAAGTGCGACGGAGCATTGTGAATACAGGGGTCATGGAGCATTGGGATGAGAAGGGCATGGATCATTGTGATGACAAGTGTCATGGAGAATTGTGATGAAAATGTACATGGAGTATTGTGATGCTTTGGGTCATGGAGAATTGTGATGACAGAGGTCATAGAGAATTTTGATTTCATTGTGCTGACAATAGCCAGAAGCATTATGATGATGGGCATGATGCACTGTGTTGTCAGGGTTCATGGACCATTGATAGGAAAAGGGGCTTGGAGCACTGTGATTACAGGGGTCTGGGAACATTGTGATGACAAGGGCATGGAGCATTTTGATGAGAAGGACATGGAACATTCTGATGGCATGTGTCATGGAGCTTTGTGATGACAAGTGCATGGAGCATTGTGATTACAGGTGTCTTGGAACATTGTGATGACAAGTGTCATGGAGCCTAGTGATGACAAGACCGTGTAACATTTTGATGGCAGGGGTCATGGATCATTGTTATGACAGGTGTAATGGAGCATTGTGATGAGAAGGGCATGGAGCATTGTGATTACAAGTTTTATGGAGCATTGCGATGACAAATTTCTGGACCGTTGGGATGAAATGCGCGTGGCCCATTGTGATGACAAGGGTCATGGCGCATTTTTCTGACAAAGGCATGGAGCATTGTGATGACAAGTGTCACGGAGCATTGTGATGAAAAGTTCATGGAGCATTGTGGTTACAAATGTAACAGAGCCTTGTGATGACGCGGGCATTGACCATTATGATGACAAATGTTATGAAGAATTGTGATGACTGGAGTCACGGAGCATTTTGATGACAGGGGTCATGGAGCACTGTGATGAGAAGGGCATGGAGCATTGTGATAAGAAATGCATAGAGAATTGTGATGACAAGTGTCAAAGAGCATTATGATGAAATGTTCATGGAGCATTGTGGTTAATTTGGTCACAGAGACTGTTGATGATGACGGCATGGACCATTGTGATGACAAAGGTCATGGAGCATTGTGATGACTGGAGTCACAGAGCACTGTGTTGACAGGGGTCATGGAACATTGTGATAACAAGGGCATGGAGCATTGTGATGACAAGGGCATGGAGCATTGTTCTAATAAGTTCAATGGAGTATTTTGATGACAGTTGAAATGGTGCATTGTGATGACAACGGCATGGAGCATTGTGATGACCAGGTCTTTCAGTATTGTGAAGAGAGTTCTCAGGGAGCACTGTGAAGACATATGTGTTGACCCATTGTGATGACAATGGCATGGAGCATTGTGATGCCAAGTGTCATGGAGCATTCTGATGATAAATGTAATAGAGCATTGTGATGACAATGGCTTGGAACATTGTGATGACAAGGGTCAGGGAGCATTCTGATGATAAATGTAATAGAGCATTGTGATGACAATGGCTTGGAGCATTGTGATGCCAAGTGTCATGGAGGATTCTGATGACAAAGGTTATGGAATACTGTGATGACAATGGCTTGGAGCATTGTGATGACATGGGACAGGGAGCATTGTGCTGACAATTGCATGGAGAATTGTGATGACAAGGGGAATGGAGCATTCTGATGACAAGCTTGTGGAGTATTTTGATGACAATGGCATGGGGCATTGTGATGAAAATGGCATGGGGCTTTGTGATGAAAAAGACATGGAGCCTTTTCGTGGCAGGTTTCAAGGAGCATTCTGATGACAATGTCAGGGAGCATTGTGATGACATGTATATTGAGAATTGTGATGACAAAGGTTATGGAGCATTGTGATGAAAAGGGCATGGAGTATTGTGATGACAGGCCTCATGGAGCGTTGTGATGACAAGTGTTATGGAAGATTGTGATCACAAGGTTTTGGAGCATTGTGATGACAGAGGTCATGGATCATTTTGATTTCAAGGAGCATGGAGCATTGTGATGACAAAGGAATGAAGCAATGTGATCAAAAGATTCTAGGAGGATTGTGATGACAATGGTAATGGAGTATTTTGATGACAAGCACATAGAGCATTGTAATGACAAGGTCATGTAGCATTTTGCTGACAAAGGCATGAAGCATTGTGATGACAGGTGTCATGGAACACTGTTATGACAAGCGTCACAGAGCATTGTGAATACAGGGGTCATGGAGCATTGGGATGACAAGGGCATGGATCATTGTGATGACAAGTGTCATGGAGCAGTGGGTTGAAAATGTTCATGGAGTATTGTGATGACAGGGGTCATGGAGCATTGTGATGACAGAGGTCATGGAGAAATTTGATTTCATTGTGCTGGCAATAGCTGGAAGCATTATGATGATAGGCATGATGCATTGTGATGACAGGGTTAATGGACCATTGATTTGAAAAGGGGCATTGAGCATTGTGATTACAGGGGTCTGGGAGCATTTTAATGACAAGGGCATGGAGCATTTTGATGAGAAGGCCATGGAACATTCTGATGACATGTGGCATGGAGCTTTGTGATGACAAGGGCATGGATCATTGTGATTACCGGGGTTTTGGAGCATTATGATGACAAGGGTCAAGGAGCATTTTTCTGACAAAGGCATGGAGCATTTTGATGACAAGGGTCTCGGAGCATTGTGATGAAAAGTTCATGGAACATTGTGGTTACAAAGGTAACAGAGCATTTTGATGACGCGAGCATCGACCATTGTGATGACAAATGTTTTGAATAATTGTGATGACTGGAGTCATGGAGCATTGTGATGGCAGGGGTCATGGAGCAATGTGATGACAAGGGCATGGAGCATTGTCCTGAGAAAGGCATAGAGCATTGTGATGACAAGGGTCAAAAGCATTGTGATGAAATGTTCATGGAGCATTGTGCTTAAAAAGGTCACAGAGATTGTTGATGATGAGGGCATGGACCATTGTGATGACAAAGGTCATGGAGAATTGTGATGACTTGAGTCACAGAGCACTGTGATGACATGGGTCATGGAACATTGTGATAACAAGGGCATGGAGCATTGTGATGACAAGGGCATGGAGCATTGGTCTAATAAGTTTCATGGAGTATTGCGATGACAGTTGGAATGGCACATTGTGATGACAAGGGCATGGAGCAATATGATGACCAGGTCTTGCTCTATTGTGAAGAGAGGTGTCAGGGAGCAATGTGATGACATATGTAATGGCCCATTGCGATGACAATGGCATGGAGCATTGTGAGGCCAAGTGTCATGGAGGATTCTGATGACAAAGGTAATGGAGCATTATGATGACAATGGCTTGGAGCATTGTGATGACAAGGGTCAGGGAGCATTGTGCTGACAAGTGCATGGAGAATTGTGATGACAAGGGTCATGAAGCATTCTGATGACAAGCTTGTGGAGTATTTTGATTACAATGGCATGGAGCATTTTGATAAAAAAGGCATGGGGCTTTGTGATGAAAAAGGCATGGAAACTTTTTGTGACAGTGTTCAAGGAGCATTCTGACTACAAGTGTCAGGGAGCTTTGTGATGACAAGTGTATTGAGAATTGTGATGACAAAGGTCATGGAGCATTGTGATGAAAACGGCATGGAGTGTTGTGATGGCAGGCATCATGGAGCGTTGTGATGACAAGTGTTATGGAATGTTGTGATCACAAGGGTTTGGAGCATTGTGATGACAGAGCTCATGGATCATTTTGATTTCAAGGAGCATGGAGCATTGTGATGACAAGGGCATGAAGCAATGTGATCCCAAGGTTCATGGAGGATTGTGATGACAATGGTAATGGATTATTGTGATGACAAGTGCATAGAGCATTGTAATGACAAGGTCATGTAGCATTTTGCTGACAAAGGCATGGAGCATTGTGATGACAGGTGTCATGGAGCACTGTTATGACAAGCGTCACGGAGCATTGTGAATACAGGGTTCATGGAGCATTGGGATGACCAGGGCATGCATGATTGTGATGACAAGGGTCATGGATCATTGGGCTGAAAGTGTTCATGGAGTATTGTGATGACATGGGTCATGGAGCATTGTGATGAGTAGGGAATGGAGCATTGTGATGACAAGAGTCCCAGATCATTGTGTTGTCAGGTGTCATGGAGTGTTGTGATGAGAGTGGTCATGGAGCATTTTGATGATATTTGTCATGGAGCATTGTGATGAGAATTTCATGGAGCATTGGGCTGAAAATATTCATGGAGTATTGTGATGACAGTGGTCATGGAGCATTGTGAGGACAAGGGAATGGAGCATGTTAATGACAAGATTCTGGAGCATTGTGATGATAAGACCATGGAGACTTGTGATGACAACTCTTATGGAGCATTCTGATGAAAATGGGCATGGAGCATTGTGATTACAGGGGTCTTGGAGCATTGTGATGACAAAAGAATGGAGCATTGTGAGGAGAAGGCAATGGATCATTCTGATGATATGTGTCATGGAGCTTTGTGATGACAAGGGCATGGATCATTGTGATGAAAAGGCATGGAGTCTTGTCATGACAGGGTTCAAAGAGCATACTGACGACAAGTGTCAGGGAGCATTGTGATGACAAGTGTATTGAGCATTGTGATGACAAAGGTCATGGAGCATTGTGATGAGAAGGCCATGGATAATTGTGATGATGAGCGTCAGAGGGTTTTGTGATGATTAGTGTTATAAAACATTGTGATCACAAGGGTTTGGAGCCTTATGATGACAGTGGTCATGGATAATTTTGATTTCATTGTGATGACAATAGCCTGAAGCATTATGATGATGGGCATGGTGCATTTTGGTGACAGGCTTCAAGGTGCATTGAGATGAAAAGTAGCATGGAGCATTGTGATTACAGGGGTCTTGGAGCATTGTCATGACAAGGGCATGGAGCATTGTGATGAGAAAGCCATGGAACATTTTGATGTCATGTGTCAAGGAGCTTTGTGCTGACAAGGGCATGGAGCATTGTGATTACAGCGGTCTTGGAGCATTGTGATGACAAGTGTCATGGAGCCTTGTGATGACAAGGCCGTGGAATATTGTGATGGCAAGGGTCATGGATCAATGTTATGACAGATGTAATGGAGCATTGTGATGAGAATGGCATTGACCATTGGTCTGAAATATTTCATGGATTATTGTGATGAGAGTGGGCATGGAGCATTCTGATGACAAGGGAACGGAACACTGTGATACATGGGTCATGCAGGACTGTAATGACAAGTTCATGGAGCATTGTGATGAGAAGGGCATGGAGCATTGCGATGACAAGTGTCATGGAGCTTTGTGAAGACAAGGGCATGGAGCAATGTGATGAGAGGGTTCATGGAGCATTGTGATGACAATGACATGGAGCATTGTGATGCCAAGGGTCATGGAGATTTGTGAAGACAAAGGTCATGGAGCATTTTGATGCCAAGTGTGTGGTGCATTGTGATGAGAAAGGCAGGGAGCATTTTGATGACTGGGTCATGCAGAAATTTGATGAAAAATGTAATGGAACATTTTGATGACATGGGTTATAGAACATTGTGATGCCAAGGGTCATGGAGCTTTGGGATGAAAAGTGTCATGGAGCATTTTGATGACAGTGGTTATGGAACATTGTGATGTCATGGGTCATGGAACATTGTGATGATAAGGGGATGTAGCATTGTTTTGAGAGGGGTCATGGAACATTGTGATAACAGGGGTGAGGGACGATTCTGATGACTAGTGATGGAACATTGTGATATCTCATGTGAGAGAAGATTTGGATGAGAAGTGCATGGAGCATTGTGATTACATGGTTTAATTAGCGTAGCGATGACAATGTTGTGGATCATTGTGATGAAAAGCGCATGGCACATTGTGATGACAAGGGTCCTGGAGCATTGTTCTGACAAAGGCATGGAGCATTGTGATGACAAGGGTCACGGAGCATTGTGATGAAAAGTTCATGGAGCACTGTGGTTACAAAGGTCACAGAGCCTTGTGATGACGTGGGCATGGACCGTTCGGATGACAAACGTTATGAAGCATTGTGATGACTGGAGTCACGGAGCATTGTGATGACAGGGGTCATGGAGCTTTTTGATGACAACGGCATTGAGCATTGTGATGACAGGGTCATGCAGCATTGGTCTGACAAGTTTCATAGACTATTGTGATGACATTGGACATGGTGAATTGTGATGACAAGGACATGGAGCTTTTTGATGAGAAGGCCATGGAACATTCTGATGACGTGTGTCATGGAGCTTTGTGATGACAAGGGCACGGATCACTGTCATACATGGGTCATGGAGGATTGTAATGTCAAGGGCAAGGAGCAATGTGATGAGAGGGTTCATGGAGCATTGTGATGACAGTGACATCGAGCTTTGTGAGGAGAAGGCCATGGACCATTCTGATGACTTGCGTCATGGAGCTTTGTGATGACAAGGGCATAGAGCATTGTGATTACAGGGGTCATGGTGCATTGTGATGAAAAGGGCATGGATCACTGTGATGAAAAAGGCATGGAGCCTTGTCATGACAGGGTTCAAGGAGCATACTGACGACAAGTGTCAGGAGGCATTGTGATGACAAGTGTATTGAGCATTGTGATGACAAGGATCATGGAGCATTGTGATGAGAAGTCCATGGATAATTGTGATGATGATCGTCATGCGGTGTTGTGATGATAAGTGTTATGGAACATTGTTATCAGAAGGGTTTGGAGCATTATGATGACAGAGGTAATGGAGAATTTTGATTTCATTGTGATGACAATAGCCTGAAGCATTACGATGATGGACATGGTGCATTGTGATGAGAGGGTTCATGGAGAACTGAGATGAAAAAGGGCATGGAGCATTGTGATTACAGGGTTCTTGGAGCATTGTAATGACAAGCGCATAGAGCTTTCTAATTACAAGTTCATGTAGAATTTTGCTGACAAATGCATGGAGCATTGTGATGACAGGTGTCATGGAGCTTTGTGATGACAAGTCATGGAGCATTTTGATGACAAGGGCATGGGGCATTGTGATGAGAAGGGCAGGAAGCATTTTTTTTTTCCGTACGCGGGCCTCTCACTGTTGTGGCCTCTCCCATTGCGGAGCACAGGCTCCGGATGCGCAGGCTCAGCGGCCATGGCTCACGGGCCCAGCCCCTCCGCGGCATATGAGATCCTCCCAGACCGGGGCACGAACCCGTATCCCCTGCATCGGCAGGCGGACTCTCAACCACTGTGCCACCAGGGAGGCCCGGCAGGAAGCATTTTGATGACCGGGTCATGCAGCAATTTGATGAAAAGTGTAATGGAACATTGTGATGGCAGTGGTCATGGAGCATTGTTATGACAGAGGTAATGGATCATTGTGATGAGAAGGGCATTGAGCATTGTTCTGAAATGTTTCATGGATTATTGTGATGAGAGTGGGCATGGAGCATTGTGAGGACAATTGCACGGAACTCTGTGATACATGGGTCATGGAGGATTGTAATGACAAGGGCAAGGAGCATTGTGATGAGAAGCGCATCGAGCATTGTGATGACAAGTGTCATGGAGCTTTGTAATGACAAAGGCATGGAGCAATGTGATGAGAGGGTTCATGGAGCATTGTGATGTCAATGACATGGAGCATTGTTATGCCAAGGGTCATGGAGCTTTGTGATGACAAATGTCATAGAACATTTTGATGACAAGTGTGTGGTGCATTGTGATGAGAAGGGCAGGGAGCATTTTGATGACAGGGCCATGCAGCAATTTGATGAAAAGTGTAATGGAACATTTTGATGACAGGGGTTATAGAACATTTTGATGCCAGGTGTCATGGAGCTTTGGGATGAAATGGGTCATGGAGCATTTTGATGAAAGGTTTATGGAAGATTGTGATGTCAGGGGTTATGGAACATTGTGCTGATAAGGGGATGTAGCATTCTGATGACAGGGGTCATGGAATATTGTGATTACAGGGGTGAGGGAGGATTGTTATAACTAGTGACAGAACATTGTGATATCTCAGGTGAGAGAGCATTTGGATGAGAAGTGCATGGAGCATTGTGATTACAAGGTTTATGGTGGATAGTGATGACAAGGTTGTGGATCATTGTGATGAAAATCGCGTGGCACATTGTGATGACAAGGGTCATGGGGTATTGTTCTGACAAAGGCATGGAGCATTGTTATGACAAGGGTCATGGAGCATTGTGATGAAAATTTCATGGAGCATTGAGGTTACAAAAGACAGAGCCATTTGAGGATGCGAGCATGGACCGCTGTGTTGACAAATGTTATGAAGAATTGTGATGACTGGATACACGGAGCATTGTAATGACAGGGGTAATGGAGCAGTGTGATGACAAGGGCATGGAGCATTGCGATGACAGGGGCATGGAGCATTGGTCTGACAACTTTCATAGATTATTGTGATGACAGTGGACATGGTGCATTGTGAAGACAAGGGCATGGAGCATTGTGATGAGAAGGTCATGGAGTATTGTGAAGACAGGTGTCATGGAGCACTGTGATGACAAGGGTCACGGAGCATTGTGAATACAGGGGTCATGGAGCATTGGGATGACAAGGGCATGGATCATTTTGATGAGAAGGTCATGGAGTATTGTAAAGACAGGTGTCAGGGAGCATTGTGATGACATATGTCATGGTACATTGCGATGACAATGGCAGGGAGCATTGAGATGCCAAATGTAATGGAGTATTGTGATGACAAATATAATGGAGCATTGTGATGACTAGGGCTTGGAGCATTATGATGACAAGCCCCATTGAGAATTTTCATGACAAGGTCTTGAAGCATTGTGATGACAAATTCCTGGAGCTTTGTGATTAGAAAACCATGGAGCCTTGTGAAGACAAGTCTCATGGAGCATACTGATGAAAAGGGGCTTGGAGCATTCTGATTACAGGGGTCTTGGAACATTGTGATAACAAGGGCATGGAGCTCTGTGATGACAATGGCATGGAGCATTGGTCTAATACGTTTCATGGATTATTGTGATGAAAGATGGAAGGGCACATTGTGATGACAAGGGCATGGAGCATTGTGATGACCAGGTCATGCAGTATTGTGAAGACAGGTGTGAGGGAGCATTGTGGACATATGTAATGGCCCACTGTGATGAAAATGGCATGAAGAATTGTGATGCCAGGTGTCATGGAGGATTCTGATGACAAGTGTAAAAGAGCATTGTGATGACAAGTGTCATGGAGGATTCTGATGACAAATATAACGGAGCATTGTGATGACAAAGGCTTGGAATATTGTGATGACAATGGTCATGGAGCATTGTGCTGAGAAAGGCATAGAGCATTGTGATGACAAGGGTCAAAGAGCATTGTGATGAAAAGGGCATGGATTATTGTGATGACAGGCATCATGGAGCATTATTATGACAAGTGTTATGGAACATTGTGATCACAAGGGTTTGGATCTTTGTGATGACAAAGGTAATGGATCATTTTGCTTTCAAGGAGCATTGAACATTGTGATGACAGGGGCATGAAGCAATGTGATCCCAAGGTTCATGTAGGATTGTTATGACAATGGAAATGGAGTATTGTGATGACAAGCGCATAGAGCATTGCAATGACAAGGTCATGTAGCATTTGCTGACAAAGGCATGGAGCATTGTGATGACATGTGTCATGGGGCACTGTGATGACAAGCATCACGGAGCAATGTGAATACAGGGGTCATGGAGCATGGGGATGACAAGGGCATGGATCATTGTGATGATAAAGGTCTTGGAGCACTGGGCTGAAAATATTCTTGGAGCATTGTGATGACAGGGACATGGAGCATTGTTATCACAGGGGCATGGAGCATTGGGCTGACAAGTTTCATAGATTATTGTGATGACAGTGGACATAGTGCATTGTGATGACAATGGCATGGAGCATTGTGAAGAGAAGGTCATGGAGTATTGTGAAGACAGGTGTCAGGGAGCATTGTGATGAATATGTCAAGATCCACTGAGATGACAACGGCAGGGAGTATTGTGATGCCAAATGTAATGGAGGATTGTGATGACAAATGTAATGGAGCATTGTGATGACTACGGATTGGAGCATTATGATGACAAGGGACATTGAGAATTTTCATGACAATATCGTGAAGCATTGTGATGACAAGGTCCTGGAGCATTGTGTTGAGAAAATCATGGAGCCTTGTGATGACAAATCTCATGGAGCATACTGATGTAAAGGGGCATGGAGCATTGTGATTACAGGGGTCTAGGAACATTGTGATTAAAAGTGCATGGAGCAGTGTGATGACAAGGGCATGGAACATTGTGATGAGAAGGCCATCTAAAATTCTGATGACATGTGTCATGGAGCTTTGTGATGACAAGGCATGGATCATTGTGATGACAAGGGTCATGGACCATTGGGCTGAAAATATTCATGGAGTATTGTGATGACAGGGGTCATGGAGCATTGTGATTACAGGGGTCTTGGAGCATTGTGATGACAAGCGTCCCGGATCATTGTATTGTCAGGTGTCATGGAGTGTTGTGATGACAGTGGTCATGGATCATTGTGATGATTTTGGTCATGGAGCATTGTGATGAGAAGGTCATGGAACACTGGGCTGAAAATATTCATGGAGTATTGTGATGACAAGTGTCATGGAGCATTGTGATGACAAGGGCATGGAGCATTGTGAGGAGAAGGCCATGGAACATTCTGATGACATGTGTCATGGAACTTTGTGAAGATAAGTGCATGGAGCAATGTGATGAGATCTTTCATGGAACATTGTGATGACAATGACATGGAGCATTGTGTTGAGAAGGACATGAAGCATACTGATGACATGCGTCATGGAGCTTTTTGATGACAAGGGCAGGGAGCATTGTGATTACAGGGATCTTAGAGCATTGTGATGAAAAGGGCATGGATTATTGTGATGAAAAAGGCATGGAGCCTTGTCATGACAGGGTTCAAGGAGCATACTGACGACAAGTGTCAGGGAGCATTGTGATGACAAGTGTTTTGAGCATTGTGATGACAAAGATCATGGAACATTGTGATGAGAAGGCCATGGATAATTGTGATGATGAGCGTCATGGGGTGTTGTGATGATAACTCTTATGGAACTTTGTGATCACAAGGGTTTGGAGCATTATGATGACAGAGGTCATGGAAAATATTGATTTCATTGTGATGACAATAGCCTGAAGCATTATGATGATGGGCATGGTGCATTGTGATGACAGTGTTCATGAAGCATTGAGATGAAAAGGGGCATTGAGCATTGTGTTTACAGGGTTCTTGGAGCATTGTGATGACAAGGGCATGGAGCATTGTGATGAGAAGGCCATGGAACATTCTGATGACATGCATCATGGAACTTTGTGATGGCAAGGGCATGGAGCATTGTTATTACAGGGGCCTTCAGCATTTTGATGACAAGTGTCATGGAGCCTTGTGATAACTAGGCCGTGGATCATTGTGATGGCAGGGGTCATGGTGAATTGTTATGACAGAGGTAATGGAGCATTGTGTTGAGAAGGACATGGAACATTGGTCTGAAATGTTTCATGGATTATTGTGATGAGAGTGGGCATGGAGCATTGTGATGACAAGGGTACAGAACACTATGATACATGGGTCATGCAGGATTGTAATTACAAGGGCATGGAGCATTGTGATGAGAAGGGCATCGAGCATTGTGATGACAAGTGTCATGGAGCTTTGTGATGACAAGGGCATTGGGCAATGTAATGAGAGGTTTCATGGAGCATTGTGATGACAATGACATGGAGCACTGTGATGTCAAGTTTCATGGAGATTTGTGATGACAAGTCATGGAGCATTTTGATGACAAGGGCATGGTGCATTGTGATGTGAAGTGCAGGGAGCATTTGGATGACCGGGTCATGCAGCAATTTGATGAAAAGTGTAATGGAATATTTTGATGGCAGGGTTTATAGAACATTGTGATGTCAGGGGTCTTGGAGCTTTGGGATGAAAATGGTCATGGAGCATTTTGATGACAGGGGTTATGGAATATTGTGATGTCATCGGTCATGGAACATTGTGATGATAAGGGGATGTAGCACTGTGATGACAGCGTCATGGAACATTGTGATTACAGGGGTGAGGGAGTATTGTGATGACTAGTGATGGAACACTGTGATATCTCTGGTGAGAGAGCATTTTGATGAGAAGTGCATGGAGCATTGTGATTAATAGATTTATGGAGCATGGCAATGACAAGGTTGTGGACCATTGTGATGAAATGTGTGTGGCACATTTTGATGACAATGTTCATGGAGCATTGTTCTCACAAAGACATGGAGCACTGTGATGACAAGGGTCACAGAGAATTGTGATGAAAATTTCATGGAGCATTGTGGTTACAAACGTCACAGAGCCTTGTGATGACGCGGGCATGGACCATTGTGATGACAAACGTTATGAATCATTGTGATGAGTGGGGTCATGGAGCATTGTGATGACAAGGGCATGGAGCATTGTGATGACAGTGGCATGGAGCATTGGTTTGACAAGTTTCATAGATTATTGTTATGACAGTGGGCATGGTGCATTGTGATGACAAGGGCATGGAGCTTTGTGATGAGAAGGTCATGGAGTATTGTGAAGACAGGTGTCAGGGAGCATTGTGATGACATATGTCAGGGTCCATTGCGATGACAATGGCATGGAGCATTGTGATGCCAAATGGAATGGAGGATTGTGATGACAAATATAATGGAGCATTGTGATGACTAGGGCTTGGAGCATTATGATGAAAAGGGCCATTGAAAATTTTCATGACAAGGTCGTGAAGCATTGTGATGACAAGGTCCTGGAGCATTGTGATGACAAAACCATGGAGCCTTGTGATGACAAGTCTCATGGAGCATACTGATGGAAAGGGGCATGGAGCATTGTTATTAAAGGGATCTTGGAACATTGTGATGACAAGAGCATGGAGCATTTTGAGGAGAAGAACAAGGAGCATCCTCATGGCATGTGTCATTGAGATTTGTGATGACAAGGGCGTGGAGCATTGTGATTACATGGGTCTTGGAGCACTGTGATGAAAAGGGCATGGATCATTGTGATGAAAAAGGCATGGAGCCTTGTCATGACAGTGTTCAAGGAGCATACAGACAACAAGTGTCAGTGAGCATTTTGATGACAAGTGTATTGAGCATTGTGATGACAATGGTCATGTAGCACTGTGATGAGAAGACCATGGATAATTGTGATGACGAGCGTCATGGGGCATTGTGATGACAAGTGTTATGGAATATTGTATTCACAAGGGTTTGGAGCATTGCTATGACAGAGGTCATGGAGCACTTTGATTTCACTGTGATGACAATAGCATGAAGCATTATGATGATGGGCATGGTGCATTGTGATGACAGGGTTCATGGATCATTGAAATGAAAAGGGGCATAGAGCATTGTGATTACAGGGTTCTTGGAGCATTGTGAAGAGAAGGGTGATAGAGCGTTGTGATGACAAGGCCATGGAATATCGTGATGGCAGGGGTCATGGAGCAATGTTATGACAGTGGTAATGGAGCATTGTGATGGCAAGGGCATGGAACATTTTGATGAGAAGGCCATGGAGCATTCTGATGACATGTGTCATGGAGCTTTGTGACGACAAGGCCATGGAGCCATGTGATGAGACCGTTCATGGAGCATTGTGATGACAAAGACATGGAGCATTGTGATGACAAGGGTCATGGATCTTTGTGATGACAAAGGTCATGGAGCATTTTCATGGCAAGGGCATTGTGCATTGTGATGAGAAGGCCAGGGAGCATTGTGATGACAGGGTCATGGAGCAATTGGATGAAATGTGTCATGGAACATTTTGATGACAGGAGTTATGGAACATTGTGATGTCAGGGGTCTTGGAGCATTTTGATGAAAAGGGTCATGGAGCATTTTGATGACAGGTGTTATGGAACATTGTGATGTCAGGGGTCATCGAACATTGTGATGATAAGTGCATGTAGCATTGTGGTGACAGGAGTCATGGAACATTGTGATGACAGGGATGAGGGAGTACTGTGACAAATAGTGATGTAGCATTGTGATATCAGTGGTTAGAGAGCATTTTGATGAGAAGTGCATGGAGCATTGTGATGACAAGTTTTACGGAGCATTGTGATGACAAGATGGTGGAGCACTGTGATGACAAGCGCATGGTGCATTGTGATGACATGTGTCATGGAGCATTGTGCTGACAAGCGCATGGAGCATTGTGATGACAAGGGTCATGGAGAATTGTGCTGAGAAAGGCATAGAGAATTTTGATGACAAGGGTCAAAGAGCATTGAGATGAAAAGTTCATGAAGCATTGTGGTTAAAATTGTCACAGAGACTGTTGATGACGAGGGCATGGACCTTTGTGATGACAAAGGTCATGAAGCATTGTGATGACTGGAGCCACGCAGCATTGTGATGACAGGGGTCATGGAGCATTGTGACAACAAGGGCATGGAGCACTGTGATCAAAAGGGCATGGAACATTGGTCTAATAAGTTTCATGAATTATTGCGATGAGAGTTGGAATGGCGCATTGTGATGACAAGGCATGGAGCATTGTGATGGCCAGGTCATGCAGTATTGTGAAGACAGGTGTCAGGGAGCATTGTGATGACATATGTAATGGCCCATTGTGATGACAATGGCATGGAGCATTGTGATGCCAAGTGTCATGGAGGATTCTGATGACAAGGGTCAGGGAGCATTGTGCTGACAAGTGCATGGAGATTTGTGATGACAAGGGTCATGGAATATTCTGATGACCAGCTTGTGGAGTATTCTGATGAAAATGGAATGGAGCATTGTGATGTAAACGGCATGGGGCATTGTGATGAAAAGGCATGGAGCCTTTTCGTGACAGGGTTCAAGGAGCATTCTGACGACAAGTGTCAAGGAGCATTGTGATGACAAGTGTATTGAGCATTGTGATGACAAAGTTCATGGAGCATTGTGATGAAAAGGATATGGAGTATTGTGATGACAGGCATCATGGAGCGTTGTGATGACAAGTGTTATGGAACATTGTGATCACAAGGGCTTGGAGCATTGTGATGACAGAGGTCATGGATCATTTTGATTTCAAGGAGCATGGAGCATTGTGATGACAAGGGAATGAAGCAATGTGATCCCAAGTTTCATGGAGGTGTGTGATGACAATGGAAATGGAGTATTGTGATGACAAGCACATAGAGCATTGTAATGACAAGGTCATGTAGCATTTTGCTGACAAAGGCATGGAGCATTGTGATGACAGTTGTCATGGAGCACTGTGATGACAAGCGTCACAGAGCATTGTGTATACAGGGCTTATGGAGCATTGGGATGACAAGGGCATGGATCATTGTGATGACAAGTGTCATGGAGCATTGTGATGACTAGGGAATGGAGCATTGTGATGACAAGAGTCTCGGATCATTGTATTGTCAGGTGTCATGGAGTGTTGTGATGACAGTGGTCATGGAAAATTGTGATGGTATTGGTCATGGTGCATTGCGATGACAAGGGAATGGAGCATGGTGATGACAAAGTCCTGGAGCATTGTGATGAGAAGACCATGGAGACTTTTGATGAGAAGTCTCATGGAGCATTCTGTTGAAAAGGGGCATGGAGCATTTTGATTACAGGGGTCTTGGAGCATTGTGATTACAAGGGCATGAATCATGGTGATGAGAAGTCCATGGAGCATTCTCATGACATGCGTCATGGAGCTTTGTGATGACAAGGGTAGGAAGCATTTTGATTACAGGGATCTTGGAGCATTGTGATGAAAAGGGCATGGATTATTTTGATGAAAAAGGCATGGAGCCTTGTAATGACATGGTTCAAGGCGCATACTGACGACAACTGTCATGGAGCATTGTGATGACAAGTGTTTTGAGCATTGTGATGACAAAGATCATGAAACATTGTGATGAGAAGTCCATGGATAATTGTGATGACAAGCGTCATGGGGCATTGTGATGACAAGTTTCATGGAGCCTTGTGATGACAAGGCCGTGTAACATTTTGATGGCAGGTGTCATGGAGCATTGTTATGACAGGGGTAATGGAGCATTTTGATGAGAAGGGCATGGAATATTGGTCTGAAATATTTCATGGAGTATTGTGATGAGAGTGGCATGGTGCATTGTGATGACAAGGGCACGGAACACTGTGATACATGGGTCATGGGTCAAGGAGCTTTGTGATGAAAAATCATAGAGCATTGTGATGACAAGGGCATGGAGCATTGTGATGACAGGGACATGGAGCTTTGTTATGACCGGGGCATGGAGCATTGGTCTGACAAGTTACATAGATTATTGTGATGACAGTGGACATAGTGCATGGTGATGACAATGGCATGGAGCATTGTGAAGAGAAGCTCATGGAGTATTGTGAAGACAGGTGTCAGGGAGCATTGGGATGACATATGTCATGGTCCATTTCGATGACAATGGCAGGGAGTTATGTGATGCCAAATGTAATGGAGGATTGTGATGACAAATATATAATGGAGCATTGTGATGACTAGGGCTTAGAGCATTATGATGACAAGGGCCATTGAGAATTTTCATTACAAGGTCGTGAAGCATTGTGATGACAAGATCCTGGAGCATTGTGATGAGAGAAACATGAGGCTTTGCGATGACAAGTTTCATGGAGCATACTGATGAAAAATGGCAAGGAGCATTGTGATTACAGGGGTCTTGCCACATTGTGATGACAAGGGCATGGAGCATTGTGAGCAGAAGTCCAAGGAGCATTCTGATGACATGTGTCATTGAGCTTTGTGATGACAAAGGCATGGAGCATTGTGATTAAAGTGGTCTTGAAGCATTGTGATGAAAAGGGCATAGATCACTGTGATGAAAAAGGCATGGAGCCTTGTCATGACAGGTTTCAAGGAGCTTACATAAAACAAGTGTCAGGGAGAATTTTGAAGACAAGTGTATTGAGCATTGTGATGACAAAGGTCATGGAACATTCTGATGAGAAGACCATCGATAACTGTGATGACGAGCGTCATGGGTCATTGTGATGACAAGTGTTATGAAATATTGTGATCACAAGGATTTTGAGCATTGTTATGACAGAGGTCATGGAGCATTTTTATTTCCTTGTGATGAAAATAGCATGAAGCATTATGATGATGGGCATGGTGCATTGTGATGACAGGGTTCATGGATCATTGAAATGAAAAGGGGCATAGGGCATTGTGATTACAGGGTTCTTGGAGCATTGTGATGAGAAGGGTGATGGAGCCTTGTGATGACAAGGCCATGGAATATCGTGATGGCAGGGGTCATGGAGCATTGTTATGAGAGCGGTAATGGAGCATTGTGATGGCAAGGGCATGGAGCATTGTGATGAGAAGGCCATGGAGCATTCTGATGACATGTGTCATGGAGCTTTGTGAAGATAAGTGCATGGAGCAATGTGATGAGAGTGTTCATGGAGCATTGTGATGACAATGACATGGAGCATTGTGATGAGAAGGCCATGAAGCATTCTGATGACATGCGTCATGGAGCTTTGTGATGACAAGGGCATGGAGCATTGTGATTACAGGGATCTTGGAGCATTGTGATGAAAAGGGCATGGATTATTGTGATGAAAAAGGCATGGAGCCTTGTCATGACAGGGTTCAAGGAGCATACTGACAAAAAGAGTCAGGGAGCATTTTGATGACAAGTGTATTGAGCATTGTGATGACAAAGATCATGGAGCATTGTGATGAGAAGGCCATGGATAATTGTGATGATGAGCGTCATGGGGTGTTGTGATGATAAGTGTTATGGAACTTTGTGATCACAAGTGTTTGGAGCATTATGATGACAGAGGTCATGGAGAATATTGATTTCATTGTGATGACAATAGCCTGAAGCATTATGATGATGGGCATGGTGCATTGTGATGACAGGGTTCATGGAGCATTGAGATGAAAAGGGGCATGGAGCATTGTGTTTACAGGGGTCTTGGAGCATTGTGATGACAAGGTCATGGAGCATTGTGATGAGAAGGCCATGGAACATTCTGATGACCTGCGTCATGGAGCTCTGTGATGACAAGGGCATGGAGAATTGTTATTACAGGGGCCTTCAGCATTGTGATGACAATTGTCATGGAGCCTTGTGATGACTAGGCCGTGGAACATTGTGATGGCAGGAGTCATGGTGCATTGTTATGACAGAGGTAATGGAGCACTGTGATGAGAATGGCATGGAAAATTGGTCTGAAATGTTTCATGGATTATTGTGATGAGAGTGGGCATGGAGCATTGTGATGACAAGGGTACGGAACACTATGATACATGGGTCATGCGGGATTGTAATGAAAAGGGCATGGAGCATTGTGATGAGAAGGGCATCGAGCATTGTGATGACAAGTGTCATGGAGCTTTGTGATGACAAGGGCATTGAGCAATGTAATGAGAGGGTTCATGGAGCATTGTGATGACAATGACATGGAGCATTGTGATGCCAAGGGTCATGGAGCTTTGTGATGACAAGTCATGGAGCATTTTGATGACAAGGGCATGGTGCATTGTGATGAGAAGGGAAGGGAGCATTTTGATGACCGTGTCATGCAGCAAATTGATGAAAAGTGTAATGGAACATTTTTATGGCAGGGGTTATAGAACATTGTGATGTCAGGGGTCTTGGAGCTTTGGGATGAAAAGGGTCATGGAGCATGTTGATGACAGGGGTTATGGATCATTGTGATGTCAGGGGTCATGTAACTTTGTGATGATAAGCGGATGTTGCAGTGTGATGACAGGGTCATGGAACATTGTGATTACAGGGGTGAGGGTGTATTGTGATGACTAGTGATGGAACACTGTGATATCACTGGAGAGAGAGCATTTTAATGAGAAGTGCATGGAGCATTGTGATTACAATGTTTATGGAGCATTGCAATGACAAAGTTGTGGACCGTTGTGATGAATTGCCCGGGGCACATCGTGATGACAATGGTCATGGAGCATTTTTCTGACAAAGACATGGAGCATTGTGATGACAAGGGTCACAGAGAATTGTGATGAAAAGTTCATGGAGCATTGTGGTTACAAAGGTCACAGAGCCTTGTGATGATGCGGGCAGGGCCCATTGTGATGACAAACGTTATGAAGCATTGTGATGACTGGGTTCATGGAGCATTGTGATGAAAGGGGTCATGGAGCATTGTGAGGACAAGGGCATGGAGCATTGTGATGACAGGGGCATGGAGCATTGGTCTGACCAGTTTCATAGATTATTGTGAAGACAGTGGGCATGGTGCATAGTGAGGACACGGGCATGGATCATTGTGATGAAAAGGTCATGGAGTATTGTGAAGACAGGTGTCAGGGAGCATTGTGATGACATATGTCATGGTCCATTGTGATGACAATGGCATGGAGCATTGTGATGCCAAATGTAATGGAGGATTGTGATGACAAATATAATGGAGCATTGTGATGTCTATGGCTTGGAGCATTATGATGACAAGGGCCATTGAAAATTTTCATGACAAGGTCGTGAAGCATTGTGATGACAAGGTCATGTAGCATTTTGCTGACAAAGGCATGGAGCATTTTGATGACAGGTGTCATGGAGCACTGTGATGAAAAGCATCATGGAGCATTGTGAATACAGGGGTCATGGAGCATTGGGATGACAAGGGCATGGATCATTGTGATTACAAGGGTCATGGAGCATTGGGCTGAAAATGTTCATGGATTATTGTGATGACAGGGGTCATGGATCACTCTGATTACAGGGGACTTGGAACATTGTGATTACAAGAGTCCCGGATCACTGTGTTGTCAGGTGTCATGGAGTGTTGTGATGACAGTGGTCATGGAGCATTGTGATGATATTGGTCATGGAGCATTGTGATGAGAATGTCATGGAGCATTTGGCTGAATATATTCATAGAGTATTGTGATGACAGGGATCATGGAGCATTGTGATGACAAGGGAATCGAGCATGGTGATAACAAGGTCCTGGAGCGTTGTGATGAGAAGACCATGGAGACTTGTGATGACAAGTCTCATGGAGCATTCTGATGAAAAGTGGCATGGAACATTGTGATTACAGGGGTCTTGGAGCATTATGATGACAAAGGTCATGGAGCCTTGTGGTGACAAGTCCGTGGAACCTTGTGATGGCACGGGTCATGGAGCATTCTTATGAGAGAAGTAATGGAGCATTGTGATGAGAACGGCATTGAGCATTGGTCTGAAATATTTCATGGATTATTGTGATGAGATTGGATATGGAGCATTGTGATGAGAAGGGCACGGAACACTGTGATACTTGGGTCATGGACGATTGTAATGTCAAGGGCATGGAGCATTGTGATGAGAAGGGCATCGAGCATTGTGATGACAAGTGTCATAGAGCTCTGTGATGACAAGGGCATGGAGAAATGTGATGAGAGGGTTCATGGAGCATCGTGATGACAGGGTCATGCAGCAATTTGATGAAAAGTGTAATGGAATATTTTGATGACAGGGGTTATAGAACATTGTGATGCCATGGTTCATGGAGCTTTGGGATGAAAAGTGTCATGGAGCACTTTGATGACAGGGGTTATGGAACATTGTGATGTCAGGGGTCATGGAACATTGTGCTGATAAGGGGATATAGCATTGTGATGATAGGGGTCATGGAACATTGTGATAACAGGGGTGAGGGAGGATTGTGATGACTAGTGATGGAACATTGAGATATCTCATGAGAGAGAGCATATGGATGAGAAGTGCATGGACATTGTGATTACAAGGTTCATGGAGCATAGCGATGACAAGGTTGTGGATCATTGTGATGAAAAGAGCATGACACATTGTGATGACAAGGGTCCTGGAGCATTGTACTGACACAGGCATGGAGCATTGTGATGACAAGGATCACGGAGCATTGTGATGAAAAGTTCATGGAGCATTGTGGTTACAAATATCACAGAGCCTTGTGATGATGCGGGCATGGACCGTTGTGCTGGCAAATGTTATGAAGCATTGTGATGACTGGAGTCACGGAACATTGTGATGAAAGGGGTCATGGAGCATTGTGATGACAAGGGCGTGGAGCATTGTGATGACAGGGGCATGGAGCATTGGTCTGACAAGTTTCATAGATTATTGTGATGACAGTGGACCTCGTGCATTGTGATGACAAGGGCATGGAGCATTGTGAAGACAAGGGAATGGAGTATTGTGAAGATAGGTGTCAGGGAGCATTGTGATGACATATGCCATGGTCCATTGCGATGACAATGGCATGGAGCATTGTGATGCCAAATGTAATGGAGGATGTGATGACAAATATAATGGAACATTGTGATGACTAGGGCTTGGAGCATTATGATGACAAGGGCCATTGAGAATTTTCATGACAATGTCGTGAAGCATTGTGATGACAAGGTTCTTGAGCACTGTGATGAGAAAACCATGGAGCCTTGTGATGACAAGTCTCATGGAGCATACTGATTAAAAGGGGCATGGAGCATTCTGATTACAGGGGTGTTGGAACTTTGTGATAACAAGGGCATGGAGCATTGTGATGCCAAGGGCATGGAACATTGGTCTAATAAGTTTCATGGATTATTGTGATGACAGTAGGAATGGCGCATTGTGATGACAAGGGCATGGAGCATTGTGATGACCAGGTCATTCAGTATTGTGAAGAGAGGTATCAGGGAGCAATGTGATGACATTTGTAAGGGCCCATTGTGATGACAATGGCATGGACCATTGTGATGCCAAGTGTCATGGAGGATTCTGATCACAAAGGTAATGGAGCATTGTGATGACAATGGCTTGGAGCATTGTGATGGCCAGGTCATGCAGTATTGTGAAGAGAGTTATCAGGGAGCATTGTGATGACATATGTAATGGCCCATTGTGATGACAATGGCATGGAGCATTGTGATGCCATGTGTCATGGAGGATTCTGATGACAAAGGTAATGGAGCATTGTGATGACAATGGCTTGGAGCATTGTGATGACAAGGGTCAGGGAGCATTGTGCTGACAAGTGCATGGAGAATTGTGATGACAAGGGTCATGGAGCATTCTGATGACAAGCTAGAGGAGTATTTTGAAGACAATGGCTTGGAACATTTTGAAGGAAATGGAATGGGGCTTTGTGATGCAAAAGGCATGGAGCCTTTTCGTGACAGGTTTCAAGGAGCATTCTGACGACAAGTGTCAGGGAGCATTGTGATGACAAGTGTATTGAGAATTGTGATGACAATGATCATGGAACATTGTGATGAAAAGGGCATGGAGTATTGTGATGACAGGCATCATGGAGCGTTGTGATGACAAGTGTTTTGGAACATTGTGATCAAAAGGTTTTGGAGCATTGCAATGACAGAGGCCATGGATCATTTTGATTTCAAGGAGCATGGAGCATTGTGATGTCAAGGCATGAAGCAATGTGATCCTAAGGTTCATGGAGGATTGTGATGACAATGGTAATGGAGTATTGTGATGACAAGCGCATAGAGCATTGTAACGAAAAGGTGACGTAGCATTTTGCTGACAAAGGCCTGGAGCATTGTGATGACAGGTGTCATGGAGCACTGTGATGAGAAGCATCACGGAGCATTGTGAATACATGGGTCATGGGGAATTTGGATGACAAGGGCATGGATCATTGTGCAGACAAGTGTCATGGAGCATTGGGCTGAACATGTTCATGGAGTATTGTGATGACAGGGGTCATGGAGCATTGTGATGACAGAGGTCATGGAGAATTTTGATTTTATTGTGCTGACAATAGCCGGAAGCATTATGATGATGGGCATGATGCATTGTGATGACAGGGTTCATGGAGCATTGAGATGAAAAAGGGCATGGAGCATTGTGATTACATGGGTCTGGGAGCATTGTGATGACAAGGGCATGGAACATATTGATGAGAAGGCCATGGAACATTCTGATGACATGCGTCATGGAGCTTTGTGATGACAGGGGCATGGAGCATTTTGATTAAGGGTTCTTGGAGCATTGTGATTAAAAGTGTCATGGAGAATTGGGATGACAAGGGCATGGATGATTGTGATGACAAGGGTCATGGATCATTGGGCTGAAAATGTTCATGGAGTACTGTGATGACAGGGGTCATGGAGCATTGTGATGAGTAGGGAATGGAGCATTGTGATGACAAGAGTCCCGGGTCATTGTGTTGTCATGTGTCATGGAGTGTTGTGATGACAGTGGTCATGGAGTATTTTGATGATATTTTTCATTGAGCATTGTGATGAGAAGTTCATGGAGCACTGGGTTGAAAATGTTCATGGAGTATTGTGATGAGAGGGGTCATGGAGCATTGTGATGACAAGGGAATGGAGCATGGTGATGACAAGGTCCTGGAGCATTGTGATGGGAAGACCATGGAGACTTGTGATGACAAGTCTCATGGAGCATTGTGATGAAAAGGGGCATGGAGCATTGTGATTACACGGGACTTGGAGCATTGTGATGACAAGTGCATGGAGCATTGTGAGGAGGAGGCCATGGAGCATTCTGATAACATGCGTCATGGAGATTTGTGATGACAAGGGCATGGAGCATTGTGATTACAGGGGTCTTGGAGCATTGTGATGAAAAGGGCATGGTTCATTGTGATGAAAAGGCATGGAGCCATGTCATTACAGGTTTCAAGGAGCATACTGACGACAAGTGTCAGGGAGCATTGTGATGACAAGTGTATTGAGAATTGTGATGACAAAGATCATGGAGCATTGTGATGAGAGGACCAAGGATAACTGTGATGATGAGCGTCATAGGGTGTTGTGATGATAAGTGTTAAGGAACATTGTGATCACAAGGGTTTGGAGCATTATGATGACAGTGGTCATGGAGAAATTTGATTTCATTGTGATGACAAGAGCCTGAAGCATTATGATGATGGGCATGGTGCATTTTGATTACAGGGTTCATGGATCATTGAGATGAAAAGGGGCATGGAGCATTGTGATTACAGGGGTCTTGGAGCATTTTGATGAGAAGGGTCATGGAGCCTTGTGATGACAAGGCCACGGAACATCGTGATGGCAGGTGTCATGGAGCTTTGTGAAGACAAGGGCATGGAGAATTGTGATTACAGGGGTCTTGGAGCATTGTGATGACAAGGGTCATGGAGCCTTTTGATGACAAGGCCATGGATCATTGTGATGGCATGGGTCATGGAGCATTGTTATGACAGAGGTAATGGAGCATTGTGATGAGAAGGGCATTGAGCATTGGTCTGAAAAGTTTCATGGATTATTGTGATGAGAGTGGGCATGGAGCATTGTGATGACAAGGGCACGGAACACTGTTATTCATGGGTCATGGAGGATTGTAATGACAAGGGCATGGAGCATTGTGATGAGACGGGCATCGAGCATTGTGATGACAAGTGTCATGGAGCTCTGTGATGACATTTCATGGAGCAATGTGATGAGAGAGTTCATGGAGCATTGTGATGACAATGACATGGAGCATTGTGATGCCAAGGGTCATGGAGTTTGTGATGACAAAGGTCATGGAGCATTTTGATGACAAGGGTGTGGTGCATTGTGACGAGAAGGGCAGGGAGCATTTTGATGACCGGGTCATGCAGCAATTTGAAGAAAAGTGTAATGGAACATTTTGATGGCAGGGGTTATAGAACATTGTGATGCCAGGGGTCTTGGAGCTTTGGAATGAAAAGGGTCATGGAGCATTTTGATGACAGGGGTTATGGATCATTGTGATGTCAGGGGTCATGGAACATTGTGCTGATATTGGGATGTAGCATTGTGATGACAGGGGTCATGGAACATTGTAATAACATGGGTGAGGGAGGATTGTGATGACTAGTGGTGGAGCATTGTGATATCTCATGTGAGAGAGCATTTGGATGAGAAGTTCATGGAGCATTGTGATTACAAGGTTTATGGAGCATAGCGATGACAAGGTTGTGGATCATTGTGATGAAAAGCGCATTGCACATTGTGATGACAAGGGTCATGGAGCATTGTTCTGACAAAGGCATGGAGCATTGTCATGACAAGGGTCACGGAGAATTGTGATGAAAAGTTCATGGAGCATTGTGGCTTCAAAGGTCACAGAGCCTTGTGATGATGCGGGCATGGACCGTTGTGATGACAAACGTAATGACGCATTGTGATGTCTGGAGTCACGGAGCATTGTGATGATAGGGGTCATGGAGCATTGTGATGACAATGGCATGGAGCATTGTGATGACAGGGGCATGGAGCATTGGTCTGACAATTTTCATAGATTATTGTGATGACAGTGGGCACGGTGCATTGTGATGACAAGGGCATGGAGCATTTTGAAGACAAGGGAATGGAGTACTGTGAATACATGTGTCATGGAGCATTCTGATGATATATGTCATAGTCCATTGCGATGACAATGGCATGGAGCATTGTGATGCCAAATGTAATGGAGGATTGTGATGACAAATATAATGGAACATTGTGATGACTAGGGCTTGGTGCATTATGATGACAAGGGCCATTGAGAATTTTCATGACAATGTCGTGAAGCATTGTGATGACAAATTCCTGGAGCATTGTGATGAGAAAACCAAGGTGCCTTGTGATGACAGATCTAATGGATCATACTGATGAAAAGGGGCATGGAGCATTCTGATCACAGGGGTCTTGGAAGATTGTGATAACAAGGGCATGGAGCATTGTGATGACAAGGGCATGGAGCATTGGTCTAATAAGTTTCATGGATTATTGTGATGACATTTGGAATGGCACATTGTGATGACAAGGGCATGGAGCATTGTGATGACCAGGTCATGCAGTATTGTGAAGAGAGGTGTCAGGGCGCATTGTGATAACATATGTAATGGCCCATTGTGATGACAATGGCATGGAGCATTGTGATGCCAAGTGTCATGGAGGATTGTGATGACAAAGGTAATGGAGCATTGTGATGACAATGGCTTGGAGCATTGTGATGACAAGTGTCAGGGAGCATTTTGCTGACAAGTGCATGAAGAATTATGATGACAAGGGTCATGGAACATTCTGATGACAAGCTTGTGGAGTATTTTGATGACAATGACATCGATCAGTTTGATGAAAACGGCATGGGGCCTTGTGATGAAAATGTCATGGAGCCTTTGGTGACAGGGTTCAAGGAGTATTGTGACGACAAGTGTCAGGGAGCATTGTGATGACAAGTGTATTGAGAATTGTGATGACAATGATCATGGTGCATTGTGATGAAAAGGGCATGGAGTATTGTGATGACAGGCATCATGGAGCGTTGTGATGACAAGTGTTATGGAACATTGTGATCACAAGGTTTTGGAGCATTGTGATGACAGAGGTCATGGATCATTTTGATTTCCAGGAGCATGGAGCATTGTGATGACAAAGGCATGAAGCAATGTGATCAAAAGTTTCATGGAGGATTGTGATGACAGTGGTAATGGAGTATTGTGATGACAAGCACATAGAGCATTGTAATGACAAGGTCATGTAGCATTTTGCTGACAAAGTCATGGAGCATTGTGATGACAGGTGTCATGGAGAACTCTGATGACAAGTGCCACGGAGCATTGTGAATACAGGGGTCATGGAGCATTGGGATGAGAAGGGCATGGATCATTGTGATGACAAGGGTCATGGAGCATTGTGATGAAAATGTTCATGGAGTATTGTGATGCTTTGGGTCATGGAGAATTGTGATGACAGAGGTCATAGAGAATTTTGATTTCATTGTGCTGACAATAGCCAGAAGCATTATGATGATGGGCAAGATGCACTGTGATGTCAGGGTTCATGGACCATTGATAGGAATAGGGGCATGGAGCATTGTGATTACAGGGGTCTGGGAACATTGTGATGACAAGGGCATGGAGCATTTTGATGAGAAGGACATGGAACATTCTGATGGCATGTGTCATGGAGCTTTGTGATGACAAGTGCATGGAGCATTATGATTACAGGGGTCTTGGAGAATTGTGATGACAAGTGTCATGGAGCCTTGTGATGACAATGCCGTGGCATATTGTGATGGCAGGGGTCATGGAGCATTGTTATGACAGGGGTAATGGAGAATTGTGATGAGAAGGGCATGGAGCATTGTGATTACAAGGTTTATGGAGCATTACCATGACAAATTTGTGGACCGTTGTGATGAAAAGCACGTAGCACATTGTGATAACAAGGGTCAAGGAGCATTTTTCTGACAAAGGCATGGAGCATGTTGATGACAAAGGACACGGAGCATTGTGATGAAAAGTTCATGGAGCATTGTGGTTATAAAGGCCACAGAGCCTTTTGCTGACGCGGGCATGGACCACTGTGATGACAAATGTTATGAAGCATTGTGATGACTGGAGTCACGGAGCATTGTGATGACAGGGGTCATGGAGCATTGTGATGGCAGGTACATGGAGCATTGTGGTGACAGGGGCATGGACTATTGGTCTGACAAATTTCATAGATTATTGTGATGACAGTGGACATGGTGCATTGTGATGACAAGGGCACGGATCATTGTGATGAGAAGGTCGTGGATTATTGTGAAGACAGGTGTCATGGAGCATTGTGATGACATATGTCATGGTCCATTGCAATGACAATGGCAGGGAGCATTGTGATGCCAAATGTAATGGAGGATTTTGATGACAAATAAAATGGAGCATTGTGATGACTAGGGCTTGGAGCATTATGATGACAAGGGCCATTGAGAATTTTCATTGCAAGGTCGTGAAGCATTGTGATGACAAGGTCCTGGAGCATTGTGATGAGAAATCCATAGAGACTTGTGATGACAAATCTCATGGAGCATACTGATGAAAAGGGGCATGGACCATTGTGATTACAGGGGTCTTGGAACATTGTGATGACATGGGCATGGAACATTGTGAGGAGAAGCCCAAGGAGCAATCTGAAGACATGTTTCATTGAGCTTTGTGATGACAAGGGCATGGAGCATCGTGTTTAAAGGGGTCTTGGAGCATTGTGAGGAAAAGGGCATGGATCAGTGTGATGAAAAAGGCATGGATCCTTGTCATAACAGGGTTCAAGGAGCATACAGACAACAAGTGTCTGGGAGCATTTTGATGACAAGTGTATTGAGCATTGTGATGACAAATGTCATGGAGCATTGTGATGAGAAGACCATGGATAATTGTGATGACGAGTGTTATGGGGCACTGTGATGACAAGTGTTATGGAATATTATGATCCCAAGGGTTTGGAGCATTGTTATGACAGAGATCATGGAGCATTTTGAATTCACTGTGATGGCAATAGCATGAAGCATTATGATGATGGGCATTGTGCATTGTGATGACAGGGTTCATGGTTCATTGAGATGAAAAGGGGCATAGAGCATTGTGATTACAGGGTTTATGGAGCATTGCTATGACAAATATGTGGACCGTTGTGATGAAAAGCGCATGGCACATTGTGATGACAAGGGTCATGGAGCATTTTTCTGACAAAGGCATGGAGCATTGTGATGACAAGTATCACGGAGCATTGTGATGAAAAGTTCATGGAGCACTGTGGTTACAAAAGTCAGAGAGCCTTGTGATGACGCGGGCATGGACAATTGTGATGACAAATCTTATGAAGCATTGTGTTGACTGGAGTCACGGAGCATTGTGATGACAGGGGTCATGGAGTACTGTGATGACAAGGGCCTGGAGAATTGTGATGACAAGGGCACGGAGCATTGTGGTGACATGGGCATGGACTATTGGTCTGACAAATTTCATAGATTATTGTGATGACAGTGGACATGGTGCATTGTGATGACAAGGGCACGGATCATTGTGATGAGAAGGTCGTGGATTATTGTGAAGACAGGTGTCATGGAGCATTGTGATGACATATGTCATGGTCCATTGCAATGACAATGGCAGGGAGCATTGTGATGCCAAATGTAATGGAGGATTTTGATGACAAATAAAATGGAGCATTGTGATGACTAGGGCTTGGAGCATTATGATGACAAGGGCCATTGAGAATTTTCATTGCAAGGTCGTGAAGCATTGTGATGACAAGGTCCTGGAGCATTGTGATGAGAAAACCATGGAGCACTGTGATGACAAATCTCATGGAGCATACTGATGAAAAGGGGCATGGACCATTGTGATTACAGGGGTCTTGGAACATTGTGATGACATGGGTATGGAGCATTGTGAGGAGAAGGCGAAGGAGCATTCTGAAGATATGCGTCATTGAGCTTTGTGATGACAAGGGCATGGAACATTGTGATTACAGGGTTCTAGGAGCATTGTGATGAAAAGGGCATGGATCATTGTGATGAAAAAGGCATGGAGCTTTGTCATGACAGGGTTCAAGGAGCATACTGACGACAAGTGTCAGGGAGCATTGTGATGACAAGTGTATTGAGCATTGGGATGAAAAAGGTCATGGAGCACTGTGATGAGAAGACCATGGATAATTGTCGTGACGAGCGTCATGGGGCATTGTGATGACAAGTGTTATGGAATAATGTGATCACAAGTGTTTGGATCATTGTTATGACAGAGGTCATGAAGAATTTTGATTTAATTGTGCTGACAATAGCATGAAGCATTATGATGATGGGCATGAGGCATTGTGATGACAGGGTTCATGGAGCATTGTGTTGAAAAGGGGCATGGATCATTGTGATTACAGGGGTCTTGGATCATTTTGTTGACAAGTGTCATGGAGCCTTGTGATGACAAGGCCGTGGAACATTGTGATTGCAGGGGTCATGGAGCATTGTTATGACAGGGGTAATGGAGCATTCTGATGGCATGGGAAAGGAACACTCTGATGAGAAGGCCATGGAGCATTCTGAAGACGTGTCATGGAGCTATGTGATGACAAGGGCATGAAGCAATGTGATGAGAGCGTTCATGGTGCATTGTGATGACAATGACTTGGAGCATTGTTATGCCAAGGGTCATATATCTTTGTGATGACAAAGGTCATGGTGCATTTTGATGACAAGGGCGTTTTGCATTGTGATGAGAAGGGCTGGAAGCATTGTGATGACAGGGTCATGGAGCAATTTGATGAAAAATGTCATGGAATATTTTGATGACAGGGGTTATGGAACATTGTGATGTCACGGGTTATGGAGCATGTTGATGAAAATGGTCATGGAGCATTTTGATGACAGGGGTTATGTAACATTGTGATGTCAGTGGTCATCGAACATTGTGATGATAATGCATGTAGCATTGTGATGACAGGAGTCATGGAACATTGTGATGACAGGGGTGAGGGAGTATTGTGACGAATAGTGATGTAACATTGTGATATCAGTTGTGAGAGAGGATTGTGATGAGAAGCGCATGGAGCATTGTGATGACAAGGTTTATGGAGCATTGTGATGACAAGATTGTGGAGCACTGTGATGACAAGCGCATGGAGCATTGTGATGACATGTGTCATGGAGCATTGTGCTGACAAGCGCATGGAGCATTGTGATGACAATGGTCATGGAGCATTGTGCTGAGAAAGGCATAGAGCATTGCGATGACAAGGGCCACAGAGCATTGTGATGAAAAGTTCATGGAGCATTGTGGTTAAAATGTCACAGAGACTGTTGATGATGAGGGCATGGACCATTGTGATGACAAAGGTCATGAAGCATTTTGATGACTGTAGTCATGGAACATTTTGATGACAGGGGTCATGGAGCATTGTGATAAGAAGGGCATGGAGCATTGTGATGACAAGGGCATGGAGCATTGGTCTAATAAGTTTCATGGATTTTTCGATGAGAGTTGGAATGGCGATTTGTGATGACAAGGGCATGGAGCATTTTGATGACCAGGTCATGCAGTATTGTGAAGAGAGGTGTCAGGGCGCATTGTGATAACATATGTAATGGCCCATTGTGATGACAATGGCATGGAGCATTGTGATGCCAAGTGTCATGGAGGATTGTGATGACAAAGGTAATGGAGCATTGTGATGACAATGGCTTGGAGCATTGTGATGACAAGGGTCAGGGAGCATTTTGCTGACAAGTGCATGAAGAATTATGATGACAAGGGTCATGGAACATTCTGATGACAAGCTTGTGGTGTATTTTGATGACAATGACATTGATCAGTTTGATGAAAACGGCATGGGGCCTTGTGATGAAAATGTCATGGAGCCTTTGGTGACAGGGTTCAAGGAGCATTGTGACGATAAGTGTCAGGGAGCATTGTGATGACAAGTGTATTGAGAATTGTGATGACAATGATCATGGTGCATTGTGATGAAAAGGGCATGGAGTATTGTGATGACAGGCATCATGGAGCGTTGTGATGACAAGTGTTATGGAACATTGTGATCACAAGGTTTTGGAGCATTGTGATGACAGAGGTCATGGATCATTTTGATTTCCAGGAGCATGGAGCATTGTGATGACAAAGGCATGAAGCAATGTGATCAAAAGTTTCATGGAGGATTGTGATGACAGTGGTAATGGAGTATTGTGATGACAAGCACATAGAGCATTGTAATGACAAGGTCATGTAGCATTTTGCTGACAAAGTCATGGAGCATTGTGATGACAGGTGTCATGGAGAACTCTGATGACAAGTGCGACGGAGCATTGTGAATACAGGGGTCATGGAGCATTGGGATGAGAAGGGCATGGATCATTGTGATGACAAGGGTCATGGAGCATTGTGATGAAAATGTACATGGAGTATTGTGATGCTTTGGGTCATGGAGAATTGTGATGACAGAGGTCATAGAGAATTTTGATTTCATTGTGCTGACAATAGCCAGAAGCATTATGATGATGGGCATGATGCACTGTGTTGTCAGGGTTCATGGACCATTGATAGGAAAAGGGGCTTGGAGCACTGTGATTACAGGGGTCTGGGAACATTGTGATGACAAGGGCATGGAGCATTTTGATGAGAAGGACATGGAACATTCTGATGGCATGTGTCATGGAGCTTTGTGATGACAAGTGCATGGAGCATTGTGATTACAGGGGTCTTGGAACATTGTGATGACAAGTGTCATGGAGCCTAGTGATGACAAGACCGTGTAACATTGTGATGGCAGGGGTCATGGATCATTGTTATGACAGGTGTAATGGAGCATTGTGATGAGAAGGGCATGGAGCATTGTGATTACAAGTTTTATGGAGCATTGCGATGACAAATTTCTGGACCGTTGGGATGAAATGCGCGTGGCCCATTGTGATGACAAGGGTCATGGCGCATTTTTCTGACAAAGGCATGGAGCATTGTGATGACAAGTGTCACGGAGCATTGTGATGAAAAGTTCATGGAGCATTGTGGTTACAAATGTAACAGAGCCTTGTGATGACGCGGGCATTGACCATTATGATGACAAATGTTATGAAGAATTGTGATGACTGGAGTCACGGAGCATTTTGATGACAGGGGTCATGGAGCACTGTGATGAGAAGGGCATGGAGCATTGTGATAAGAAATGCATAGAGAATTGTGATGACAAGTGTCAAAGAGCATTATGATGAAATGTTCATGGAGCATTGTGGTTAATTTGGTCACAGAGACTGTTGATGATGACGGCATGGACCATTGTGATGACAAAGGTCATGGAGCATTGTGATGACTGGAGTCACAGAGCACTGTGTTGACAGGGGTCATGGAACATTGTGATAACAAGGGCATGGAGCATTGTGATGACAAGGGCATGGAGCATTGTTCTAATAAGTTCAATGGAGTATTTTGATGACAGTTGGAATGGTGCATTGTGATGACAACGGCATGGAGCATTGTGATGACCAGGTCTTTCAGTATTGTGAAGAGAGTTCTCAGGGAGCACTGTGAAGACATATGTGTTGACCCATTGTGATGACAATGGCATGGAGCATTGTGATGCCAAGTGTCATGGAGCATTCTGATGATAAATGTAATAGAGCATTGTGATGACAATGGCTTGGAACATTGTGATGACAAGGGTCAGGGAGCATTCTGATGATAAATGTAATAGAGCATTGTGATGACAATGGCTTGGAGCATTGTGATGCCAAGTGTCATGGAGGATTCTGATGACAAAGGTTATGGAATACTGTGATGACAATGGCTTGGAGCATTGTGATGACATGGGACAGGGAGCATTGTGCTGACAATTGCATGGAGAATTGTGATGACAAGGGGAATGGAGCATTCTGATGACAAGCTTGTGGAGTATTTTGATGACAATGGCATGGGGCATTGTGATGAAAATGGCATGGGGCTTTGTGATGAAAAAGACATGGAGCCTTTTCGTGGCAGGTTTCAAGGAGCATTCTGATGACAATGTCAGGGAGCATTGTGATGACATGTATATTGAGAATTGTGATGACAAAGGTTATGGAGCATTGTGATGAAAAGGGCATGGAGTATTGTGATGACAGGCCTCATGGAGCGTTGTGATGACAAGTGTTATGGAAGATTGTGATCACAAGGTTTTGGAGCATTGTGATGACAGAGGTCATGGATCATTTTGATTTCAAGGAGCATGGAGCATTGTGATGACAAAGGAATGAAGCAATGTGATCAAAAGATTCTAGGAGGATTGTGATGACAATGGTAATGGAGTATTTTGATGACAAGCACATAGAGCATTGTAATGACAAGGTCATGTAGCATTTTGCTGACAAAGGCATGAAGCATTGTGATGACAGGTGTCATGGAACACTGTTATGACAAGCGTCACAGAGCATTGTGAATACAGGGGTCATGGAGCATTGGGATGACAAGGGCATGGATCATTGTGATGACAAGTGTCATGGAGCAGTGGGTTGAAAATGTTCATGGAGTATTGTGATGACAGGGGTCATGGAGCATTGTGATGACAGAGGTCATGGAGAAATTTGATTTCATTGTGCTGGCAATAGCTGGAAGCATTATGATGATAGGCATGATGCATTGTGATGACAGGGTTAATGGACCATTGATTTGAAAAGGGGCATTGAGCATTGTGATTACAGGGGTCTGGGAGCATTTTGATGACAAGGGCATGGAGCATTTTGATGAGAAGGCCATGGAACATTCTGATGACATGTGGCATGGAGCTTTGTGATGACAAGGGCATGGATCATTGTGATTACCGGGGTTTTGGAGCATTATGATGACAAGGGTCAAGGAGCATTTTTCTGACAAAGGCATGGAGCATTTTGATGACAAGGGTCTCGGAGCATTGTGATGAAAAGTTCATGGAACATTGTGGTTACAAAGGTAACAGAGCATTTTGATGACGCGAGCATCGACCATTGTGATGACAAATGTTTTGAATAATTGTGATGACTGGAGTCATGGAGCATTGTGATGGCAGGGGTCATGGAGCAATGTGATGACAAGGGCATGGAGCATTGTCCTGAGAAAGGCATAGAGCATTGTGATGACAAGGGTCAAAAGCATTGTGATGAAATGTTCATGGAGCATTGTGCTTAAAAAGGTCACAGAGATTGTTGATGATGAGGGCATGGACCATTGTGATGACAAAGGTCATGGAGAATTGTGATGACTTGAGTCACAGAGCACTGTGATGACATGGGTCATGGAACATTGTGATAACAAGGGCATGGAGCATTGTGATGACAAGGGCATGGAGCATTGGTCTAATAAGTTTCATGGAGTATTGCGATGACAGTTGGAATGGCGCATTGTGATGACAAGGGCATGGAGCAATATGATGACCAGGTCTTGCTCTATTGTGAAGAGAGGTGTCAGGGAGCAATGTGATGACATATGTAATGGCCCATTGCGATGACAATGGCATGGAGCATTGTGAGGCCAAGTGTCATGGAGGATTCTGATGACAAAGGTAATGGAGCATTATGATGACAATGGCTTGGAGCATTGTGATGACAAGGGTCAGGGAGCATTGTGCTGACAAGTGCATGGAGAATTGTGATGACAAGGGTCATGAAGCATTCTGATGACAAGCTTGTGGAGTATTTTGATTACAATGGCATGGAGCATTTTGATAAAAAAGGCATGGGGCTTTGTGATGAAAAAGGCATGGAAACTTTTTGTGACAGTGTTCAAGGAGCATTCTGACTACAAGTGTCAGGGAGCTTTGTGATGACAAGTGTATTGAGAATTGTGATGACAAAGGTCATGGAGCATTGTGATGAAAACGGCATGGAGTGTTGTGATGGCAGGCATCATGGAGCGTTGTGATGACAAGTGTTATGGAATGTTGTGATCACAAGGGTTTGGAGCATTGTGATGACAGAGCTCATGGATCATTTTGATTTCAAGGAGCATGGAGCATTGTGATGACAAGGGCATGAAGCAATGTGATCCCAAGGTTCATGGAGGATTGTGATGACAATGGTAATGGATTATTGTGATGACAAGTGCATAGAGCATTGTAATGACAAGGTCATGTAGCATTTTGCTGACAAAGGCATGGAGCATTGTGATGACAGGTGTCATGGAGCACTGTTATGACAAGCGTCACGGAGCATTGTGAATACAGGGTTCATGGAGCATTGGGATGACCAGGGCATGCATGATTGTGATGACAAGGGTCATGGATCATTGGGCTGAAAGTGTTCATGGAGTATTGTGATGACATGGGTCATGGAGCATTGTGATGAGTAGGGAATGGAGCATTGTGATGACAAGAGTCCCAGATCATTGTGTTGTCAGGTGTCATGGAGTGTTGTGATGAGAGTGGTCATGGAGCATTTTGATGATATTTGTCATGGAGCATTGTGATGAGAATTTCATGGAGCATTGGGCTGAAAATATTCATGGAGTATTGTGATGACAGTGGTCATGGAGCATTGTGAGGACAAGGGAATGGAGCATGTTAATGACAAGATTCTGGAGCATTGTGATGATAAGACCATGGAGACTTGTGATGACAACTCTTATGGAGCATTCTGATGAAAATGGGCATGGAGCATTGTGATTACAGGGGTCTTGGAGCATTGTGATGACAAAAGAATGGAGCATTGTGAGGAGAAGGCAATGGATCATTCTGATGATATGTGTCATGGAGCTTTGTGATGACAAGGGCATGGATCATTGTGATGAAAAGGCATGGAGTCTTGTCATGACAGGGTTCAAAGAGCATACTGACGACAAGTGTCAGGGAGCATTGTGATGACAAGTGTATTGAGCATTGTGATGACAAAGGTCATGGAGCATTGTGATGAGAAGGCCATGGATAATTGTGATGATGAGCGTCAGAGGGTTTTGTGATGATTAGTGTTATAAAACATTGTGATCACAAGGGTTTGGAGCCTTATGATGACAGTGGTCATGGATAATTTTGATTTCATTGTGATGACAATAGCCTGAAGCATTATGATGATGGGCATGGTGCATTTTGGTGACAGGCTTCAAGGTGCATTGAGATGAAAAGTAGCATGGAGCATTGTGATTACAGGGGTCTTGGAGCATTGTCATGACAAGGGCATGGAGCATTGTGATGAGAAAGCCATGGAACATTTTGATGTCATGTGTCAAGGAGCTTTGTGCTGACAAGGGCATGGAGCATTGTGATTACAGCGGTCTTGGAGCATTGTGATGACAAGTGTCATGGAGCCTTGTGATGACAAGGCCGTGGAATATTGTGATGGCAAGGGTCATGGATCAATGTTATGACAGATGTAATGGAGCATTGTGATGAGAATGGCATTGACCATTGGTCTGAAATATTTCATGGATTATTGTGATGAGAGTGGGCATGGAGCATTCTGATGACAAGGGAACGGAACACTGTGATACATGGGTCATGCAGGACTGTAATGACAAGTTCATGGAGCATTGTGATGAGAAGGGCATGGAGCATTGCGATGACAAGTGTCATGGAGCTTTGTGAAGACAAGGGCATGGAGCAATGTGATGAGAGGGTTCATGGAGCATTGTGATGACAATGACATGGAGCATTGTGATGCCAAGGGTCATGGAGATTTGTGAAGACAAAGGTCATGGAGCATTTTGATGCCAAGTGTGTGGTGCATTGTGATGAGAAAGGCAGGGAGCATTTTGATGACTGGGTCATGCAGAAATTTGATGAAAAATGTAATGGAACATTTTGATGACATGGGTTATAGAACATTGTGATGCCAAGGGTCATGGAGCTTTGGGATGAAAAGTGTCATGGAGCATTTTGATGACAGTGGTTATGGAACATTGTGATGTCATGGGTCATGGAACATTGTGATGATAAGGGGATGTAGCATTGTTTTGAGAGGGGTCATGGAACATTGTGATAACAGGGGTGAGGGACGATTCTGATGACTAGTGATGGAACATTGTGATATCTCATGTGAGAGAAGATTTGGATGAGAAGTGCATGGAGCATTGTGATTACATGGTTTAATTAGCGTAGCGATGACAATGTTGTGGATCATTGTGATGAAAAGCGCATGGCACATTGTGATGACAAGGGTCCTGGAGCATTGTTCTGACAAAGGCATGGAGCATTGTGATGACAAGGGTCACGGAGCATTGTGATGAAAAGTTCATGGAGCACTGTGGTTACAAAGGTCACAGAGCCTTGTGATGACGTGGGCATGGACCGTTCGGATGACAAACGTTATGAAGCATTGTGATGACTGGAGTCACGGAGCATTGTGATGACAGGGGTCATGGAGCTTTTTGATGACAACGGCATTGAGCATTGTGATGACAGGGTCATGCAGCATTGGTCTGACAAGTTTCATAGACTATTGTGATGACATTGGACATGGTGAATTGTGATGACAAGGACATGGAGCTTTTTGATGAGAAGGCCATGGAACATTCTGATGACGTGTGTCATGGAGCTTTGTGATGACAAGGGCACGGATCACTGTCATACATGGGTCATGGAGGATTGTAATGTCAAGGGCAAGGAGCAATGTGATGAGAGGGTTCATGGAGCATTGTGATGACAGTGACATCGAGCTTTGTGAGGAGAAGGCCATGGACCATTCTGATGACTTGCGTCATGGAGCTTTGTGATGACAAGGGCATAGAGCATTGTGATTACAGGGGTCATGGTGCATTGTGATGAAAAGGGCATGGATCACTGTGATGAAAAAGGCATGGAGCCTTGTCATGACAGGGTTCAAGGAGCATACTGACGACAAGTGTCAGGAGGCATTGTGATGACAAGTGTATTGAGCATTGTGATGACAAGGATCATGGAGCATTGTGATGAGAAGTCCATGGATAATTGTGATGATGATCGTCATGCGGTGTTGTGATGATAAGTGTTATGGAACATTGTTATCAGAAGGGTTTGGAGCATTATGATGACAGAGGTAATGGAGAATTTTGATTTCATTGTGATGACAATAGCCTGAAGCATTACGATGATGGACATGGTGCATTGTGATGAGAGGGTTCATGGAGAACTGAGATGAAAAAGGGCATGGAGCATTGTGATTACAGGGTTCTTGGAGCATTGTAATGACAAGCGCATAGAGCTTTCTAATTACAAGTTCATGTAGAATTTTGCTGACAAATGCATGGAGCATTGTGATGACAGGTGTCATGGAGCTTTGTGATGACAAGTCATGGAGCATTTTGATGACAAGGGCATGGGGCATTGTGATGAGAAGGGCAGGAAGCATTTTTTTTTTCCGTACGCGGGCCTCTCACTGTTGTGGCCTCTCCCATTGCGGAGCACAGGCTCCGGATGCGCAGGCTCAGCGGCCATGGCTCACGGGCCCAGCCCCTCCGCGGCATATGGGATCCTCCCAGACCGGGGCACGAACCCGTATCCCCTGCATCGGCAGGCGGACTCTCAACCACTGTGCCACCAGGGAGGCCCGGCAGGAAGCATTTTGATGACCGGGTCATGCAGCAATTTGATGAAAAGTGTAATGGAACATTGTGATGGCAGTGGTCATGGAGCATTGTTATGACAGAGGTAATGGATCATTGTGATGAGAAGGGCATTGAGCATTGTTCTGAAATGTTTCATGGATTATTGTGATGAGAGTGGGCATGGAGCATTGTGAGGACAATTGCACGGAACTCTGTGATACATGGGTCATGGAGGATTGTAATGACAAGGGCAAGGAGCATTGTGATGAGAAGCGCATCGAGCATTGTGATGACAAGTGTCATGGAGCTTTGTAATGACAAAGGCATGGAGCAATGTGATGAGAGGGTTCATGGAGCATTGTGATGTCAATGACATGGAGCATTGTTATGCCAAGGGTCATGGAGCTTTGTGATGACAAATGTCATAGAACATTTTGATGACAAGTGTGTGGTGCATTGTGATGAGAAGGGCAGGGAGCATTTTGATGACAGGGCCATGCAGCAATTTGATGAAAAGTGTAATGGAACATTTTGATGACAGGGGTTATAGAACATTTTGATGCCAGGTGTCATGGAGCTTTGGGATGAAATGGGTCATGGAGCATTTTGATGAAAGGTTTATGGAAGATTGTGATGTCAGGGGTTATGGAACATTGTGCTGATAAGGGGATGTAGCATTCTGATGACAGGGGTCATGGAATATTGTGATTACAGGGGTGAGGGAGGATTGTTATAACTAGTGACAGAACATTGTGATATCTCAGGTGAGAGAGCATTTGGATGAGAAGTGCATGGAGCATTGTGATTACAAGGTTTATGGTGGATAGTGATGACAAGGTTGTGGATCATTGTGATGAAAATCGCGTGGCACATTGTGATGACAAGGGTCATGGGGTATTGTTCTGACAAAGGCATGGAGCATTGTTATGACAAGGGTCATGGAGCATTGTGATGAAAATTTCATGGAGCATTGAGGTTACAAAAGACAGAGCCATTTGAGGATGCGAGCATGGACCGCTGTGTTGACAAATGTTATGAAGAATTGTGATGACTGGATACACGGAGCATTGTAATGACAGGGGTAATGGAGCAGTGTGATGACAAGGGCATGGAGCATTGCGATGACAGGGGCATGGAGCATTGGTCTGACAACTTTCATAGATTATTGTGATGACAGTGGACATGGTGCATTGTGAAGACAAGGGCATGGAGCATTGTGATGAGAAGGTCATGGAGTATTGTGAAGACAGGTGTCATGGAGCACTGTGATGACAAGGGTCACGGAGCATTGTGAATACAGGGGTCATGGAGCATTGGGATGACAAGGGCATGGATCATTTTGATGAGAAGGTCATGGAGTATTGTAAAGACAGGTGTCAGGGAGCATTGTGATGACATATGTCATGGTACATTGCGATGACAATGGCAGGGAGCATTGAGATGCCAAATGTAATGGAGTATTGTGATGACAAATATAATGGAGCATTGTGATGACTAGGGCTTGGAGCATTATGATGACAAGCCCCATTGAGAATTTTCATGACAAGGTCTTGAAGCATTGTGATGACAAATTCCTGGAGCTTTGTGATTAGAAAACCATGGAGCCTTGTGAAGACAAGTCTCATGGAGCATACTGATGAAAAGGGGCTTGGAGCATTCTGATTACAGGGGTCTTGGAACATTGTGATAACAAGGGCATGGAGCTCTGTGATGACAATGGCATGGAGCATTGGTCTAATACGTTTCATGGATTATTGTGATGAAAGATGGAAGGGCACATTGTGATGACAAGGGCATGGAGCATTGTGATGACCAGGTCATGCAGTATTGTGAAGACAGGTGTGAGGGAGCATTGTGGACATATGTAATGGCCCACTGTGATGAAAATGGCATGAAGAATTGTGATGCCAGGTGTCATGGAGGATTCTGATGACAAGTGTAAAAGAGCATTGTGATGACAAGTGTCATGGAGGATTCTGATGACAAATATAACGGAGCATTGTGATGACAAAGGCTTGGAATATTGTGATGACAATGGTCATGGAGCATTGTGCTGAGAAAGGCATAGAGCATTGTGATGACAAGGGTCAAAGAGCATTGTGATGAAAAGGGCATGGATTATTGTGATGACAGGCATCATGGAGCATTATTATGACAAGTGTTATGGAACATTGTGATCACAAGGGTTTGGATCTTTGTGATGACAAAGGTAATGGATCATTTTGCTTTCAAGGAGCATTGAACATTGTGATGACAGGGGCATGAAGCAATGTGATCCCAAGGTTCATGTAGGATTGTTATGACAATGGAAATGGAGTATTGTGATGACAAGCGCATAGAGCATTGCAATGACAAGGTCATGTAGCATTTGCTGACAAAGGCATGGAGCATTGTGATGACATGTGTCATGGGGCACTGTGATGACAAGCATCACGGAGCAATGTGAATACAGGGGTCATGGAGCATGGGGATGACAAGGGCATGGATCATTGTGATGATAAAGGTCTTGGAGCACTGGGCTGAAAATATTCTTGGAGCATTGTGATGACAGGGACATGGAGCATTGTTATCACAGGGGCATGGAGCATTGGGCTGACAAGTTTCATAGATTATTGTGATGACAGTGGACATAGTGCATTGTGATGACAATGGCATGGAGCATTGTGAAGAGAAGGTCATGGAGTATTGTGAAGACAGGTGTCAGGGAGCATTGTGATGAATATGTCAAGATCCACTGAGATGACAACGGCAGGGAGTATTGTGATGCCAAATGTAATGGAGGATTGTGATGACAAATGTAATGGAGCATTGTGATGACTACGGATTGGAGCATTATGATGACAAGGGACATTGAGAATTTTCATGACAATATCGTGAAGCATTGTGATGACAAGGTCCTGGAGCATTGTGTTGAGAAAATCATGGAGCCTTGTGATGACAAATCTCATGGAGCATACTGATGTAAAGGGGCATGGAGCATTGTGATTACAGGGGTCTAGGAACATTGTGATTAAAAGTGCATGGAGCAGTGTGATGACAAGGGCATGGAACATTGTGATGAGAAGGCCATCTAAAATTCTGATGACATGTGTCATGGAGCTTTGTGATGACAAGGCATGGATCATTGTGATGACAAGGGTCATGGACCATTGGGCTGAAAATATTCATGGAGTATTGTGATGACAGGGGTCATGGAGCATTGTGATTACAGGGGTCTTGGAGCATTGTGATGACAAGCGTCCCGGATCATTGTATTGTCAGGTGTCATGGAGTGTTGTGATGACAGTGGTCATGGATCATTGTGATGATTTTGGTCATGGAGCATTGTGATGAGAAGGTCATGGAACACTGGGCTGAAAATATTCATGGAGTATTGTGATGACAAGTGTCATGGAGCATTGTGATGACAAGGGCATGGAGCATTGTGAGGAGAAGGCCATGGAACATTCTGATGACATGTGTCATGGAACTTTGTGAAGATAAGTGCATGGAGCAATGTGATGAGATCTTTCATGGAACATTGTGATGACAATGACATGGAGCATTGTGTTGAGAAGGACATGAAGCATACTGATGACATGCGTCATGGAGCTTTTTGATGACAAGGGCAGGGAGCATTGTGATTACAGGGATCTTAGAGCATTGTGATGAAAAGGGCATGGATTATTGTGATGAAAAAGGCATGGAGCCTTGTCATGACAGGGTTCAAGGAGCATACTGACGACAAGTGTCAGGGAGCATTGTGATGACAAGTGTTTTGAGCATTGTGATGACAAAGATCATGGAACATTGTGATGAGAAGGCCATGGATAATTGTGATGATGAGCGTCATGGGGTGTTGTGATGATAACTCTTATGGAACTTTGTGATCACAAGGGTTTGGAGCATTATGATGACAGAGGTCATGGAAAATATTGATTTCATTGTGATGACAATAGCCTGAAGCATTATGATGATGGGCATGGTGCATTGTGATGACAGTGTTCATGAAGCATTGAGATGAAAAGGGGCATTGAGCATTGTGTTTACAGGGTTCTTGGAGCATTGTGATGACAAGGGCATGGAGCATTGTGATGAGAAGGCCATGGAACATTCTGATGACATGCATCATGGAACTTTGTGATGGCAAGGGCATGGAGCATTGTTATTACAGGGGCCTTCAGCATTTTGATGACAAGTGTCATGGAGCCTTGTGATAACTAGGCCGTGGATCATTGTGATGGCAGGGGTCATGGTGAATTGTTATGACAGAGGTAATGGAGCATTGTGTTGAGAAGGACATGGAACATTGGTCTGAAATGTTTCATGGATTATTGTGATGAGAGTGGGCATGGAGCATTGTGATGACAAGGGTACAGAACACTATGATACATGGGTCATGCAGGATTGTAATTACAAGGGCATGGAGCATTGTGATGAGAAGGGCATCGAGCATTGTGATGACAAGTGTCATGGAGCTTTGTGATGACAAGGGCATTGGGCAATGTAATGAGAGGTTTCATGGAGCATTGTGATGACAATGACATGGAGCACTGTGATGTCAAGGTTCATGGAGATTTGTGATGACAAGTCATGGAGCATTTTGATGACAAGGGCATGGTGCATTGTGATGTGAAGTGCAGGGAGCATTTGGATGACCGGGTCATGCAGCAATTTGATGAAAAGTGTAATGGAATATTTTGATGGCAGGGTTTATAGAACATTGTGATGTCAGGGGTCTTGGAGCTTTGGGATGAAAATGGTCATGGAGCATTTTGATGACAGGGGTTATGGAATATTGTGATGTCATCGGTCATGGAACATTGTGATGATAAGGGGATGTAGCACTGTGATGACAGCGTCATGGAACATTGTGATTACAGGGGTGAGGGAGTATTGTGATGACTAGTGATGGAACACTGTGATATCTCTGGTGAGAGAGCATTTTGATGAGAAGTGCATGGAGCATTGTGATTAATAGATTTATGGAGCATGGCAATGACAAGGTTGTGGACCATTGTGATGAAATGTGTGTGGCACATTTTGATGACAATGTTCATGGAGCATTGTTCTCACAAAGACATGGAGCACTGTGATGACAAGGGTCACAGAGAATTGTGATGAAAATTTCATGGAGCATTGTGGTTACAAACGTCACAGAGCCTTGTGATGACGCGGGCATGGACCATTGTGATGACAAACGTTATGAATCATTGTGATGAGTGGGGTCATGGAGCATTGTGATGACAAGGGCATGGAGCATTGTGATGACAGTGGCATGGAGCATTGGTTTGACAAGTTTCATAGATTATTGTTATGACAGTGGGCATGGTGCATTGTGATGACAAGGGCATGGAGCTTTGTGATGAGAAGGTCATGGAGTATTGTGAAGACAGGTGTCAGGGAGCATTGTGATGACATATGTCAGGGTCCATTGCGATGACAATGGCATGGAGCATTGTGATGCCAAATGGAATGGAGGATTGTGATGACAAATATAATGGAGCATTGTGATGACTAGGGCTTGGAGCATTATGATGAAAAGGGCCATTGAAAATTTTCATGACAAGGTCGTGAAGCATTGTGATGACAAGGTCCTGGAGCATTGTGATGACAAAACCATGGAGCCTTGTGATGACAAGTCTCATGGAGCATACTGATGGAAAGGGGCATGGAGCATTGTTATTAAAGGGATCTTGGAACATTGTGATGACAAGAGCATGGAGCATTTTGAGGAGAAGAACAAGGAGCATCCTCATGGCATGTGTCATTGAGATTTGTGATGACAAGGGCGTGGAGCATTGTGATTACATGGGTCTTGGAGCACTGTGATGAAAAGGGCATGGATCATTGTGATGAAAAAGGCATGGAGCCTTGTCATGACAGTGTTCAAGGAGCATACAGACAACAAGTGTCAGTGAGCATTTTGATGACAAGTGTATTGAGCATTGTGATGACAATGGTCATGTAGCACTGTGATGAGAAGACCATGGATAATTGTGATGACGAGCGTCATGGGGCATTGTGATGACAAGTGTTATGGAATATTGTATTCACAAGGGTTTGGAGCATTGCTATGACAGAGGTCATGGAGCACTTTGATTTCACTGTGATGACAATAGCATGAAGCATTATGATGATGGGCATGGTGCATTGTGATGACAGGGTTCATGGATCATTGAAATGAAAAGGGGCATAGAGCATTGTGATTACAGGGTTCTTGGAGCATTGTGAAGAGAAGGGTGATAGAGCGTTGTGATGACAAGGCCATGGAATATCGTGATGGCAGGGGTCATGGAGCAATGTTATGACAGTGGTAATGGAGCATTGTGATGGCAAGGGCATGGAACATTTTGATGAGAAGGCCATGGAGCATTCTGATGACATGTGTCATGGAGCTTTGTGACGACAAGGCCATGGAGCCATGTGATGAGACCGTTCATGGAGCATTGTGATGACAAAGACATGGAGCATTGTGATGACAAGGGTCATGGATCTTTGTGATGACAAAGGTCATGGAGCATTTTCATGGCAAGGGCATTGTGCATTGTGATGAGAAGGCCAGGGAGCATTGTGATGACAGGGTCATGGAGCAATTGGATGAAATGTGTCATGGAACATTTTGATGACAGGAGTTATGGAACATTGTGATGTCAGGGGTCTTGGAGCATTTTGATGAAAAGGGTCATGGAGCATTTTGATGACAGGTGTTATGGAACATTGTGATGTCAGGGGTCATCGAACATTGTGATGATAAGTGCATGTAGCATTGTGGTGACAGGAGTCATGGAACATTGTGATGACAGGGATGAGGGAGTACTGTGACAAATAGTGATGTAGCATTGTGATATCAGTGGTTAGAGAGCATTTTGATGAGAAGTGCATGGAGCATTGTGATGACAAGTTTTACGGAGCATTGTGATGACAAGATGGTGGAGCACTGTGATGACAAGCGCATGGTGCATTGTGATGACATGTGTCATGGAGCATTGTGCTGACAAGCGCATGGAGCATTGTGATGACAAGGGTCATGGAGAATTGTGCTGAGAAAGGCATAGAGAATTTTGATGACAAGGGTCAAAGAGCATTGAGATGAAAAGTTCATGAAGCATTGTGGTTAAAATTGTCACAGAGACTGTTGATGACGAGGGCATGGACCTTTGTGATGACAAAGGTCATGAAGCATTGTGATGACTGGAGCCACGCAGCATTGTGATGACAGGGGTCATGGAGCATTGTGACAACAAGGGCATGGAGCACTGTGATCAAAAGGGCATGGAACATTGGTCTAATAAGTTTCATGAATTATTGCGATGAGAGTTGGAATGGCGCATTGTGATGACAAGGCATGGAGCATTGTGATGGCCAGGTCATGCAGTATTGTGAAGACAGGTGTCAGGGAGCATTGTGATGACATATGTAATGGCCCATTGTGATGACAATGGCATGGAGCATTGTGATGCCAAGTGTCATGGAGGATTCTGATGACAAGGGTCAGGGAGCATTGTGCTGACAAGTGCATGGAGATTTGTGATGACAAGGGTCATGGAATATTCTGATGACCAGCTTGTGGAGTATTCTGATGAAAATGGAATGGAGCATTGTGATGTAAACGGCATGGGGCATTGTGATGAAAAGGCATGGAGCCTTTTCGTGACAGGGTTCAAGGAGCATTCTGACGACAAGTGTCAAGGAGCATTGTGATGACAAGTGTATTGAGCATTGTGATGACAAAGTTCATGGAGCATTGTGATGAAAAGGATATGGAGTATTGTGATGACAGGCATCATGGAGCGTTGTGATGACAAGTGTTATGGAACATTGTGATCACAAGGGCTTGGAGCATTGTGATGACAGAGGTCATGGATCATTTTGATTTCAAGGAGCATGGAGCATTGTGATGACAAGGGAATGAAGCAATGTGATCCCAAGTTTCATGGAGGTGTGTGATGACAATGGAAATGGAGTATTGTGATGACAAGCACATAGAGCATTGTAATGACAAGGTCATGTAGCATTTTGCTGACAAAGGCATGGAGCATTGTGATGACAGTTGTCATGGAGCACTGTGATGACAAGCGTCACAGAGCATTGTGTATACAGGGCTTATGGAGCATTGGGATGACAAGGGCATGGATCATTGTGATGACAAGTGTCATGGAGCATTGTGATGACTAGGGAATGGAGCATTGTGATGACAAGAGTCTCGGATCATTGTATTGTCAGGTGTCATGGAGTGTTGTGATGACAGTGGTCATGGAAAATTGTGATGGTATTGGTCATGGTGCATTGCGATGACAAGGGAATGGAGCATGGTGATGACAAAGTCCTGGAGCATTGTGATGAGAAGACCATGGAGACTTTTGATGAGAAGTCTCATGGAGCATTCTGTTGAAAAGGGGCATGGAGCATTTTGATTACAGGGGTCTTGGAGCATTGTGATTACAAGGGCATGAATCATGGTGATGAGAAGTCCATGGAGCATTCTCATGACATGCGTCATGGAGCTTTGTGATGACAAGGGTAGGAAGCATTTTGATTACAGGGATCTTGGAGCATTGTGATGAAAAGGGCATGGATTATTTTGATGAAAAAGGCATGGAGCCTTGTAATGACATGGTTCAAGGCGCATACTGACGACAACTGTCATGGAGCATTGTGATGACAAGTGTTTTGAGCATTGTGATGACAAAGATCATGAAACATTGTGATGAGAAGTCCATGGATAATTGTGATGACAAGCGTCATGGGGCATTGTGATGACAAGTTTCATGGAGCCTTGTGATGACAAGGCCGTGTAACATTTTGATGGCAGGTGTCATGGAGCATTGTTATGACAGGGGTAATGGAGCATTTTGATGAGAAGGGCATGGAATATTGGTCTGAAATATTTCATGGAGTATTGTGATGAGAGTGGCATGGTGCATTGTGATGACAAGGGCACGGAACACTGTGATACATGGGTCATGGGTCAAGGAGCTTTGTGATGAAAAATCATAGAGCATTGTGATGACAAGGGCATGGAGCATTGTGATGACAGGGACATGGAGCTTTGTTATGACCGGGGCATGGAGCATTGGTCTGACAAGTTACATAGATTATTGTGATGACAGTGGACATAGTGCATGGTGATGACAATGGCATGGAGCATTGTGAAGAGAAGCTCATGGAGTATTGTGAAGACAGGTGTCAGGGAGCATTGGGATGACATATGTCATGGTCCATTTCGATGACAATGGCAGGGAGTTATGTGATGCCAAATGTAATGGAGGATTGTGATGACAAATATATAATGGAGCATTGTGATGACTAGGGCTTAGAGCATTATGATGACAAGGGCCATTGAGAATTTTCATTACAAGGTCGTGAAGCATTGTGATGACAAGATCCTGGAGCATTGTGATGAGAGAAACATGAGGCTTTGCGATGACAAGTTTCATGGAGCATACTGATGAAAAATGGCAAGGAGCATTGTGATTACAGGGGTCTTGCCACATTGTGATGACAAGGGCATGGAGCATTGTGAGCAGAAGTCCAAGGAGCATTCTGATGACATGTGTCATTGAGCTTTGTGATGACAAAGGCATGGAGCATTGTGATTAAAGTGGTCTTGAAGCATTGTGATGAAAAGGGCATAGATCACTGTGATGAAAAAGGCATGGAGCCTTGTCATGACAGGTTTCAAGGAGCTTACATAAAACAAGTGTCAGGGAGAATTTTGAAGACAAGTGTATTGAGCATTGTGATGACAAAGGTCATGGAACATTCTGATGAGAAGACCATCGATAACTGTGATGACGAGCGTCATGGGTCATTGTGATGACAAGTGTTATGAAATATTGTGATCACAAGGATTTTGAGCATTGTTATGACAGAGGTCATGGAGCATTTTTATTTCCTTGTGATGAAAATAGCATGAAGCATTATGATGATGGGCATGGTGCATTGTGATGACAGGGTTCATGGATCATTGAAATGAAAAGGGGCATAGGGCATTGTGATTACAGGGTTCTTGGAGCATTGTGATGAGAAGGGTGATGGAGCCTTGTGATGACAAGGCCATGGAATATCGTGATGGCAGGGGTCATGGAGCATTGTTATGAGAGCGGTAATGGAGCATTGTGATGGCAAGGGCATGGAGCATTGTGATGAGAAGGCCATGGAGCATTCTGATGACATGTGTCATGGAGCTTTGTGAAGATAAGTGCATGGAGCAATGTGATGAGAGTGTTCATGGAGCATTGTGATGACAATGACATGGAGCATTGTGATGAGAAGGCCATGAAGCATTCTGATGACATGCGTCATGGAGCTTTGTGATGACAAGGGCATGGAGCATTGTGATTACAGGGATCTTGGAGCATTGTGATGAAAAGGGCATGGATTATTGTGATGAAAAAGGCATGGAGCCTTGTCATGACAGGGTTCAAGGAGCATACTGACAAAAAGAGTCAGGGAGCATTTTGATGACAAGTGTATTGAGCATTGTGATGACAAAGATCATGGAGCATTGTGATGAGAAGGCCATGGATAATTGTGATGATGAGCGTCATGGGGTGTTGTGATGATAAGTGTTATGGAACTTTGTGATCACAAGTGTTTGGAGCATTATGATGACAGAGGTCATGGAGAATATTGATTTCATTGTGATGACAATAGCCTGAAGCATTATGATGATGGGCATGGTGCATTGTGATGACAGGGTTCATGGAGCATTGAGATGAAAAGGGGCATGGAGCATTGTGTTTACAGGGGTCTTGGAGCATTGTGATGACAAGGTCATGGAGCATTGTGATGAGAAGGCCATGGAACATTCTGATGACCTGCGTCATGGAGCTCTGTGATGACAAGGGCATGGAGAATTGTTATTACAGGGGCCTTCAGCATTGTGATGACAAGTGTCATGGAGCCTTGTGATGACTAGGCCGTGGAACATTGTGATGGCAGGAGTCATGGTGCATTGTTATGACAGAGGTAATGGAGCACTGTGATGAGAATGGCATGGAAAATTGGTCTGAAATGTTTCATGGATTATTGTGATGAGAGTGGGCATGGAGCATTGTGATGACAAGGGTACGGAACACTATGATACATGGGTCATGCGGGATTGTAATGAAAAGGGCATGGAGCATTGTGATGAGAAGGGCATCGAGCATTGTGATGACAAGTGTCATGGAGCTTTGTGATGACAAGGGCTTTGAGCAATGTAATGAGAGGGTTCATGGAGCATTGTGATGACAATGACATGGAGCATTGTGATGCCAAGGGTCATGGAGCTTTGTGATGACAAGTCATGGAGCATTTTGATGACAAGGGCATGGTGCATTGTGATGAGAAGGGAAGGGAGCATTTTGATGACCGTGTCATGCAGCAAATTGATGAAAAGTGTAATGGAACATTTTTATGGCAGGGGTTATAGAACATTGTGATGTCAGGGGTCTTGGAGCTTTGGGATGAAAAGGGTCATGGAGCATGTTGATGACAGGGGTTATGGATCATTGTGATGTCAGGGGTCATGTAACTTTGTGATGATAAGCGGATGTTGCAGTGTGATGACAGGGTCATGGAACATTGTGATTACAGGGGTGAGGGTGTATTGTGATGACTAGTGATGGAACACTGTGATATCACTGGAGAGAGAGCATTTTAATGAGAAGTGCATGGAGCATTGTGATTACAATGTTTATGGAGCATTGCAATGACAAAGTTGTGGACCGTTGTGATGAATTGCCCGGGGCACATCGTGATGACAATGGTCATGGAGCATTTTTCTGACAAAGACATGGAGCATTGTGATGACAAGGGTCACAGAGAATTGTGATGAAAAGTTCATGGAGCATTGTGGTTACAAAGGTCACAGAGCCTTGTGATGATGCGGGCAGGGCCCATTGTGATGACAAACGTTATGAAGCATTGTGATGACTGGGTTCATGGAGCATTGTGATGAAAGGGGTCATGGAGCATTGTGAGGACAAGGGCATGGAGCATTGTGATGACAGGGGCATGGAGCATTGGTCTGACCAGTTTCATAGATTATTGTGAAGACAGTGGGCATGGTGCATAGTGAGGACACGGGCATGGATCATTGTGATGAAAAGGTCATGGAGTATTGTGAAGACAGGTGTCAGGGAGCATTGTGATGACATATGTCATGGTCCATTGTGATGACAATGGCATGGAGCATTGTGATGCCAAATGTAATGGAGGATTGTGATGACAAATATAATGGAGCATTGTGATGTCTATGGCTTGGAGCATTATGATGACAAGGGCCATTGAAAATTTTCATGACAAGGTCGTGAAGCATTGTGATGACAAGGTCATGTAGCATTTTGCTGACAAAGGCATGGAGCATTTTGATGACAGGTGTCATGGAGCACTGTGATGAAAAGCATCACGGAGCATTGTGAATACAGGTGTCATGGAGCATTGGGATGACAAGGGCATGGATCATTGTGATTACAAGGGTCATGGAGCATTGGGCTGAAAATGTTCATGGATTATTGTGATGACAGGGGTCATGGATCACTCTGATTACAGGGGACTTGGAACATTGTGATTACAAGAGTCCCGGATCACTGTGTTGTCAGGTGTCATGGAGTGTTGTGATGACAGTGGTCATGGAGCATTGTGATGATATTGGTCATGGAGCATTGTGATGAGAATGTCATGGAGCATTTGGCTGAATATATTCATAGAGTATTGTGATGACAGGGATCATGGAGCATTGTGATGACAAGGGAATCGAGCATGGTGATAACAAGGTCCTGGAGCGTTGTGATGAGAAGACCATGGAGACTTGTGATGACAAGTCTCATGGAGCATTCTGATGAAAAGTGGCATGGAACATTGTGATTACAGGGGTCTTGGAGCATTATGATGACAAAGGTCATGGAGCCTTGTGGTGACAAGTCCGTGGAACCTTGTGATGGCACGGGTCATGGAGCATTCTTATGACAGAAGTAATGGAGCATTGTGATGAGAATGGCATTGAGCATTGGTCTGAAATATTTCATGGATTATTGTGATGAGATTGGATATGGAGCATTGTGATGAGAAGGGCACGGAACACTGTGATACTTGGGTCATGGACGATTGTAATGTCAAGGGCATGGAGCATTGTGATGAGAAGGGCATCGAGCATTGTGATGACAAGTGTCATAGAGCTCTGTGATGACAAGGGCATGGAGCAATGTGATGAGAGGGTTCATGGAGCATCGTGATGACAGGGTCATGCAGCAATTTGATGAAAAGTGTAATGGAATATTTTGATGACAGGGGTTATAGAACATTGTGATGCCATGGTTCATGGAGCTTTGGGATGAAAAGTGTCATGGAGCACTTTGATGACAGGGGTTATGGAACATTGTGATGTCAGGGGTCATGGAACATTGTGCTGATAAGGGGATATAGCATTGTGATGATAGGGGTCATGGAACATTGTGATAACAGGGGTGAGGGAGGATTGTGATGACTAGTGATGGAACATTGAGATATCTCATGAGAGAGAGCATATGGATGAGAAGTGCATGGACATTGTGATTACAAGGTTCATGGAGCATAGCGATGACAAGGTTGTGGATCATTGTGATGAAAAGAGCATGACACATTGTGATGACAAGGGTCCTGGAGCATTGTACTGACACAGGCATGGAGCATTGTGATGACAAGGATCACGGAGCATTGTGATGAAAAGTTCATGGAGCATTGTGGTTACAAATATCACAGAGCCTTGTGATGATGCGGGCATGGACCGTTGTGCTGGCAAATGTTATGAAGCATTGTGATGACTGGAGTCACGGAACATTGTGATGAAAGGGGTCATGGAGCATTGTGATGACAAGGGCGTGGAGCATTGTGATGACAGGGGCATGGAGCATTGGTCTGACAAGTTTCATAGATTATTGTGATGACAGTGGACCTCGTGCATTGTGATGACAAGGGCATGGAGCATTGTGAAGACAAGGGAATGGAGTATTGTGAAGATAGGTGTCAGGGAGCATTGTGATGACATATGCCATGGTCCATTGCGATGACAATGGCATGGAGCATTGTGATGCCAAATGTAATGGAGGATGTGATGACAAATATAATGGAACATTGTGATGACTAGGGCTTGGAGCATTATGATGACAAGGGCCATTGAGAATTTTCATGACAATGTCGTGAAGCATTGTGATGACAAGGTTCTTGAGCACTGTGATGAGAAAACCATGGAGCCTTGTGATGACAAGTCTCATGGAGCATACTGATTAAAAGGGGCATGGAGCATTCTGATTACAGGGGAGTTGGAACTTTGTGATAACAAGGGCATGGAGCATTGTGATGCCAAGGGCATGGAACATTGGTCTAATAAGTTTCATGGATTATTGTGATGACAGTAGGAATGGCGCATTGTGATGACAAGGGCATGGAGCATTGTGATGACCAGGTCATTCAGTATTGTGAAGAGAGGTATCAGGGAGCAATGTGATGACATTTGTAAGGGCCCATTGTGATGACAATGGCATGGACCATTGTGATGCCAAGTGTCATGGAGGATTCTGATCACAAAGGTAATGGAGCATTGTGATGACAATGGCTTGGAGCATTGTGATGGCCAGGTCATGCAGTATTGTGAAGAGAGTTATCAGGGAGCATTGTGATGACATATGTAATGGCCCATTGTGATGACAATGGCATGGAGCATTGTGATGCCATGTGTCATGGAGGATTCTGATGACAAAGGTAATGGAGCATTGTGATGACAATGGCTTGGAGCATTGTGATGACAAGGGTCAGGGAGCATTGTGCTGACAAGTGCATGGAGAATTGTGATGACAAGGGTCATGGAGCATTCTGATGACAAGCTAGAGGAGTATTTTGAAGACAATGGCTTGGAACATTTTGAAGGAAATGGAATGGGGCTTTGTGATGCAAAAGGCATGGAGCCTTTTCGTGACAGGTTTCAAGGAGCATTCTGACGACAAGTGTCAGGGAGCATTGTGATGACAAGTGTATTGAGAATTGTGATGACAATGATCATGGAACATTGTGATGAAAAGGGCATGGAGTATTGTGATGACAGGCATCATGGAGCGTTGTGATGACAAGTGTTTTGGAACATTGTGATCAAAAGGTTTTGGAGCATTGCAATGACAGAGGCCATGGATCATTTTGATTTCAAGGAGCATGGAGCATTGTGATGTCAAGGCATGAAGCAATGTGATCCTAAGGTTCATGGAGGATTGTGATGACAATGGTAATGGAGTATTGTGATGACAAGCGCATAGAGCATTGTAACGAAAAGGTGACGTAGCATTTTGCTGACAAAGGCCTGGAGCATTGTGATGACAGGTGTCATGGAGCACTGTGATGAGAAGCATCACGGAGCATTGTGAATACATGGGTCATGGGGAATTTGGATGACAAGGGCATGGATCATTGTGCAGACAAGTGTCATGGAGCATTGGGCTGAACATGTTCATGGAGTATTGTGATGACAGGGGTCATGGAGCATTGTGATGACAGAGGTCATGGAGAATTTTGATTTTATTGTGCTGACAATAGCCGGAAGCATTATGATGATGGGCATGATGCATTGTGATGACAGGGTTCATGGAGCATTGAGATGAAAAAGGGCATGGAGCATTGTGATTACATGGGTCTGGGAGCATTGTGATGACAAGGGCATGGAACATATTGATGAGAAGGCCATGGAACATTCTGATGACATGCGTCATGGAGCTTTGTGATGACAGGGGCATGGAGCATTTTGATTAAGGGTTCTTGGAGCATTGTGATTAAAAGTGTCATGGAGAATTGGGATGACAAGGGCATGGATGATTGTGATGACAAGGGTCATGGATCATTGGGCTGAAAATGTTCATGGAGTACTGTGATGACAGGGGTCATGGAGCATTGTGATGAGTAGGGAATGGAGCATTGTGATGACAAGAGTCCCGGGTCATTGTGTTGTCATGTGTCATGGAGTGTTGTGATGACAGTGGTCATGGAGTATTTTGATGATATTTTTCATTGAGCATTGTGATGAGAAGTTCATGGAGCACTGGGTTGAAAATGTTCATGGAGTATTGTGATGAGAGGGGTCATGGAGCATTGTGATGACAAGGGAATGGAGCATGGTGATGACAAGGTCCTGGAGCATTGTGATGGGAAGACCATGGAGACTTGTGATGACAAGTCTCATGGAGCATTGTGATGAAAAGGGGCATGGAGCATTGTGATTACACGGGACTTGGAGCATTGTGATGACAAGTGCATGGAGCATTGTGAGGAGGAGGCCATGGAGCATTCTGATAACATGCGTCATGGAGATTTGTGATGACAAGGGCATGGAGCATTGTGATTACAGGGGTCTTGGAGCATTGTGATGAAAAGGGCATGGTTCATTGTGATGAAAAGGCATGGAGCCATGTCATTACAGGTTTCAAGGAGCATACTGACGACAAGTGTCAGGGAGCATTGTGATGACAAGTGTATTGAGAATTGTGATGACAAAGATCATGGAGCATTGTGATGAGAGGACCAAGGATAACTGTGATGATGAGCGTCATAGGGTGTTGTGATGATAAGTGTTAAGGAACATTGTGATCACAAGGGTTTGGAGCATTATGATGACAGTGGTCATGGAGAAATTTGATTTCATTGTGATGACAAGAGCCTGAAGCATTATGATGATGGGCATGGTGCATTTTGATTACAGGGTTCATGGATCATTGAGATGAAAAGGGGCATGGAGCATTGTGATTACAGGGGTCTTGGAGCATTTTGATGAGAAGGGTCATGGAGCCTTGTATGACAAGGCCACGGAACATCGTGATGGCAGGTGTCATGGAGCTTTGTGAAGACAAGGGCATGGAGAATTGTGATTACAGGGGTCTTGGAGCATTGTGATGACAAGGGTCATGGAGCCTTTTGATGACAAGGCCATGGATCATTGTGATGGCATGGGTCATGGAGCATTGTTATGACAGAGGTAATGGAGCATTGTGATGAGAAGGGCATTGAGCATTGGTCTGAAAAGTTTCATGGATTATTGTGATGAGAGTGGGCATGGAGCATTGTGATGACAAGGGCACGGAACACTGTTATTCATGGGTCATGGAGGATTGTAATGACAAGGGCATGGAGCATTGTGATGAGACGGGCATCGAGCATTGTGATGACAAGTGTCATGGAGCTCTGTGATGACATTTCATGGAGCAATGTGATGAGAGAGTTCATGGAGCATTGTGATGACAATGACATGGAGCATTGTGATGCCAAGGGTCATGGAGTTTGTGATGACAAAGGTCATGGAGCATTTTGATGACAAGGGTGTGGTGCATTGTGATGAGAAGGGCAGGGAGCATTTTGATGACCGGGTCATGCAGCAATTTGAAGAAAAGTGTAATGGAACATTTTGATGGCAGGGGTTATAGAACATTGTGATGCCAGGGGTCTTGGAGCTTTGGAATGAAAAGGGTCATGGAGCATTTTGATGACAGGGGTTATGGATCATTGTGATGTCAGGGGTCATGGAACATTGTGCTGATATTGGGATGTAGCATTGTGATGACAGGGGTCATGGAACATTGTAATAACATGGGTGAGGGAGGATTGTGATGACTAGTGGTGGAGCATTGTGATATCTCATGTGAGAGAGCATTTGGATGAGAAGTTCATGGAGCATTGTGATTACAAGGTTTATGGAGCATAGCGATGACAAGGTTGTGGATCATTGTGATGAAAAGCGCATTGCACATTGTGATGACAAGGGTCATGGAGCATTGTTCTGACAAAGGCATGGAGCATTGTCATGACAAGGGTCACGGAGAATTGTGATGAAAAGTTCATGGAGCATTGTGGCTTCAAAGGTCACAGAGCCTTGTGATGATGCGGGCATGGACCGTTGTGATGACAAACGTAATGACGCATTGTGATGTCTGGAGTCACGGAGCATTGTGATGATAGGGGTCATGGAGCATTGTGATGACAATGGCATGGAGCATTGTGATGACAGGGGCATGGAGCATTGGTCTGACAATTTTCATAGATTATTGTGATGACAGTGGGCACGGTGCATTGTGATGACAAGGGCATGGAGCATTTTGAAGACAAGGGAATGGAGTACTGTGAATACATGTGTCATGGAGCATTCTGATGATATATGTCATAGTCCATTGCGATGACAATGGCATGGAGCATTGTGATGCCAAATGTAATGGAGGATTGTGATGACAAATATAATGGAACATTGTGATGACTAGGGCTTGGTGCATTATGATGACAAGGGCCATTGAGAATTTTCATGACAATGTCGTGAAGCATTGTGATGACAAATTCCTGGAGCATTGTGATGAGAAAACCAAGGTGCCTTGTGATGACAGATCTAATGGATCATACTGATGAAAAGGGGCATGGAGCATTCTGATCACAGGGGTCTTGGAAGATTGTGATAACAAGGGCATGGAGCATTGTGATGACAAGGGCATGGAGCATTGGTCTAATAAGTTTCATGGATTATTGTGATGACATTTGGAATGGCACATTGTGATGACAAGGGCATGGAGCATTGTGATGACCAGGTCATGCAGTATTGTGAAGAGAGGTGTCAGGGCGCATTGTGATAACATATGTAATGGCCCATTGTGATGACAATGGCATGGAGCATTGTGATGCCAAGTGTCATGGAGGATTGTGATGACAAAGGTAATGGAGCATTGTGATGACAATGGCTTGGAGCATTGTGATGACAAGTGTCAGGGAGCATTTTGCTGACAAGTGCATGAAGAATTATGATGACAAGGGTCATGGAACATTCTGATGACAAGCTTGTGGAGTATTTTGATGACAATGACATCGATCAGTTTGATGAAAACGGCATGGGGCCTTGTGATGAAAATGTCATGGAGCCTTTGGTGACAGGGTTCAAGGAGTATTGTGACGACAAGTGTCAGGGAGCATTGTGATGACAAGTGTATTGAGAATTGTGATGACAATGATCATGGTGCATTGTGATGAAAAGGGCATGGAGTATTGTGATGACAGGCATCATGGAGCGTTGTGATGACAAGTGTTATGGAACATTGTGATCACAAGGTTTTGGAGCATTGTGATGACAGAGGTCATGGATCATTTTGATTTCCAGGAGCATGGAGCATTGTGATGACAAAGGCATGAAGCAATGTGATCAAAAGTTTCATGGAGGATTGTGATGACAGTGGTAATGGAGTATTGTGATGACAAGCACATAGAGCATTGTAATGACAAGGTCATGTAGCATTTTGCTGACAAAGTCATGGAGCATTGTGATGACAGGTGTCATGGAGAACTCTGATGACAAGTGCCATGGAGCATTGTGAATACAGGGGTCATGGAGCATTGGGATGAGAAGGGCATGGATCATTGTGATGACAAGGGTCATGGAGCATTGTGATGAAAATGTTCATGGAGTATTGTGATGCTTTGGGTCATGGAGAATTGTGATGACAGAGGTCATAGAGAATTTTGATTTCATTGTGCTGACAATAGCCAGAAGCATTATGATGATGGGCAAGATGCACTGTGATGTCAGGGTTCATGGACCATTGATAGGAATAGGGGCATGGAGCATTGTGATTACAGGGGTCTGGGAACATTGTGATGACAAGGGCATGGAGCATTTTGATGAGAAGGACATGGAACATTCTGATGGCATGTGTCATGGAGCTTTGTGATGACAAGTGCATGGAGCATTATGATTACAGGGGTCTTGGAGAATTGTGATGACAAGTGTCATGGAGCCTTGTGATGACAATGCCGTGGCATATTGTGATGGCAGGGGTCATGGAGCATTGTTATGACAGGGGTAATGGAGAATTGTGATGAGAAGGGCATGGAGCATTGTGATTACAAGGTTTATGGAGCATTACCATGACAAATTTGTGGACCGTTGTGATGAAAAGCACGTAGCACATTGTGATAACAAGGGTCAAGGAGCATTTTTCTGACAAAGGCATGGAGCATGTTGATGACAAAGGACACGGAGCATTGTGATGAAAAGTTCATGGAGCATTGTGGTTATAAAGGCCACAGAGCCTTTTGCTGACGCGGGCATGGACCACTGTGATGACAAATGTTATGAAGCATTGTGATGACTGGAGTCACGGAGCATTGTGATGACAGGGGTCATGGAGCATTGTGATGGCAGGTACATGGAGCATTGTGGTGACAGGGGCATGGACTATTGGTCTGACAAATTTCATAGATTATTGTGATGACAGTGGACATGGTGCATTGTGATGACAAGGGCACGGATCATTGTGATGAGAAGGTCGTGGATTATTGTGAAGACAGGTGTCATGGAGCATTGTGATGACATATGTCATGGTCCATTGCAATGACAATGGCAGGGAGCATTGTGATGCCAAATGTAATGGAGGATTTTGATGACAAATAAAATGGAGCATTGTGATGACTAGGGCTTGGAGCATTATGATGACAAGGGCCATTGAGAATTTTCATTGCAAGGTCGTGAAGCATTGTGATGACAAGGTCCTGGAGCATTGTGATGAGAAATCCATAGAGACTTGTGATGACAAATCTCATGGAGCATACTGATGAAAAGGGGCATGGACCATTGTGATTACAGGGGTCTTGGAACATTGTGATGACATGGGCATGGAACATTGTGAGGAGAAGCCCAAGGAGCAATCTGAAGACATGTTTCATTGAGCTTTGTGATGACAAGGGCATGGAGCATCGTGTTTAAAGGGGTCTTGGAGCATTGTGAGGAAAAGGGCATGGATCAGTGTGATGAAAAAGGCATGGATCCTTGTCATAACAGGGTTCAAGGAGCATACAGACAACAAGTGTCTGGGAGCATTTTGATGACAAGTGTATTGAGCATTGTGATGACAAATGTCATGGAGCATTGTGATGAGAAGACCATGGATAATTGTGATGACGAGTGTTATGGGGCACTGTGATGACAAGTGTTATGGAATATTATGATCCCAAGGGTTTGGAGCATTGTTATGACAGAGATCATGGAGCATTTTGAATTCACTGTGATGGCAATAGCATGAAGCATTATGATGATGGGCATTGTGCATTGTGATGACAGGGTTCATGGTTCATTGAGATGAAAAGGGGCATAGAGCATTGTGATTACAGGGTTTATGGAGCATTGCTATGACAAATATGTGGACCGTTGTGATGAAAAGCGCATGGCACATTGTGATGACAAGGGTCATGGAGCATTTTTCTGACAAAGGCATGGAGCATTGTGATGACAAGTATCACGGAGCATTGTGATGAAAAGTTCATGGAGCACTGTGGTTACAAAAGTCAGAGAGCCTTGTGATGACGCGGGCATGGACAATTGTGATGACAAATCTTATGAAGCATTGTGTTGACTGGAGTCACGGAGCATTGTGATGACAGGGGTCATGGAGTACTGTGATGACAAGGGCCTGGAGAATTGTGATGACAAGGGCACGGAGCATTGTGGTGACATGGGCATGGACTATTGGTCTGACAAATTTCATAGATTATTGTGATGACAGTGGACATGGTGCATTGTGATGACAAGGGCACGGATCATTGTGATGAGAAGGTCGTGGATTATTGTGAAGACAGGTGTCATGGAGCATTGTGATGACATATGTCATGGTCCATTGCAATGACAATGGCAGGGAGCATTGTGATGCCAAATGTAATGGAGGATTTTGATGACAAATAAAATGGAGCATTGTGATGACTAGGGCTTGGAGCATTATGATGACAAGGGCCATTGAGAATTTTCATTGCAAGGTCGTGAAGCATTGTGATGACAAGGTCCTGGAGCATTGTGATGAGAAAACCATGGAGCACTGTGATGACAAATCTCATGGAGCATACTGATGAAAAGGGGCATGGACCATTGTGATTACAGGGGTCTTGGAACATTGTGATGACATGGGTATGGAGCATTGTGAGGAGAAGGCGAAGGAGCATTCTGAAGATATGCGTCATTGAGCTTTGTGATGACAAGGGCATGGAACATTGTGATTACAGGGTTCTAGGAGCATTGTGATGAAAAGGGCATGGATCATTGTGATGAAAAAGGCATGGAGCTTTGTCATGACAGGTTCAAGGAGCATACTGACGACAAGTGTCAGGGAGCATTGTGATGACAAGTGTATTGAGCATTGGGATGAAAAAGGTCATGGAGCACTGTGATGAGAAGACCATGGATAATTGTCGTGACGAGCGTCATGGGGCATTGTGATGACAAGTGTTATGGAATAATGTGATCACAAGTGTTTGGATCATTGTTATGACAGAGGTCATGAAGAATTTTGATTTAATTGTGCTGACAATAGCATGAAGCATTATGATGATGGGCATGAGGCATTGTGATGACAGGGTTCATGGAGCATTGTGTTGAAAAGGGGCATGGATCATTGTGATTACAGGGGTCTTGGATCATTTTGTTGACAAGTGTCATGGAGCCTTGTGATGACAAGGCCGTGGAACATTGTGATTGCAGGGGTCATGGAGCATTGTTATGACAGGGGTAATGGAGCATTCTGATGGCATGGGAAAGGAACACTCTGATGAGAAGGCCATGGAGCATTCTGAAGACGTGTCATGGAGCTATGTGATGACAAGGGCATGAAGCAATGTGATGAGAGCGTTCATGGTGCATTGTGATGACAATGACTTGGAGCATTGTTATGCCAAGGGTCATATATCTTTGTGATGACAAAGGTCATGGTGCATTTTGATGACAAGGGCGTTTTGCATTGTGATGAGAAGGGCTGGAAGCATTGTGATGACAGGGTCATGGAGCAATTTGATGAAAAATGTCATGGAATATTTTGATGACAGGGGTTATGGAACATTGTGATGTCACGGGTTATGGAGCATGTTGATGAAAATGGTCATGGAGCATTTTGATGACAGGGGTTATGTAACATTGTGATGTCAGTGGTCATCGAACATTGTGATGATAATGCATGTAGCATTGTGATGACAGGAGTCATGGAACATTGTGATGACAGGGGTGAGGGAGTATTGTGACGAATAGTGATGTAACATTGTGATATCAGTTGTGAGAGAGCATTGTGATGAGAAGCGCATGGAGCATTGTGATGACAAGGTTTATGGAGCATTGTGATGACAAGATTGTGGAGCACTGTGATGACAAGCGCATGGAGCATTGTGATGACATGTGTCATGGAGCATTGTGCTGACAAGCGCATGGAGCATTGTGATGACAATGGTCATGGAGCATTGTGCTGAGAAAGGCATAGAGCATTGCGATGACAAGGGCCACAGAGCATTGTGATGAAAAGTTCATGGAGCATTGTGGTTAAAATGTCACAGAGACTGTTGATGATGAGGGCATGGACCATTGTGATGACAAAGGTCATGAAGCATTTTGATGACTGTAGTCACGGAACATTTTGATGACAGGGGTCATGGAGCATTGTGATAAGAAGGGCATGGAGCATTGTGATGACAAGGGCATGGAGCATTGGTCTAATAAGTTTCATGGATTTTTCGATGAGAGTTGGAATGGCGATTTGTGATGACAAGGGCATGGAGCATTTTGATGACCAGGTCATGCAGTATTGTGAAGAGAGGTGTCAGGGCGCATTGTGATAACATATGTAATGGCCCATTGTGATGACAATGGCATGGAGCATTGTGATGCCAAGTGTCATGGAGGATTGTGATGACAAAGGTAATGGAGCATTGTGATGACAATGGCTTGGAGCATTGTGATGACAAGGGTCAGGGAGCATTTTGCTGACAAGTGCATGAAGAATTATGATGACAAGGGTCATGGAACATTCTGATGACAAGCTTGTGGTGTATTTTGATGACAATGACATTGATCAGTTTGATGAAAACGGCATGGGGCCTTGTGATGAAAATGTCATGGAGCCTTTGGTGACAGGGTTCAAGGAGCATTGTGACGATAAGTGTCAGGGAGCATTGTGATGACAAGTGTATTGAGAATTGTGATGACAATGATCATGGTGCATTGTGATGAAAAGGGCATGGAGTATTGTGATGACAGGCATCATGGAGCGTTGTGATGACAAGTGTTATGGAACATTGTGATCACAAGGTTTTGGAGCATTGTGATGACAGAGGTCATGGATCATTTTGATTTCCAGGAGCATGGAGCATTGTGATGACAAAGGCATGAAGCAATGTGATCAAAAGTTTCATGGAGGATTGTGATGACAGTGGTAATGGAGTATTGTGATGACAAGCACATAGAGCATTGTAATGACAAGGTCATGTAGCATTTTGCTGACAAAGTCATGGAGCATTGTGATGACAGGTGTCATGGAGAACTCTGATGACAAGTGCGACGGAGCATTGTGAATACAGGGGTCATGGAGCATTGGGATGAGAAGGGCATGGATCATTGTGATGACAAGGGTCATGGAGCATTGTGATGAAAATGTACATGGAGTATTGTGATGCTTTGGGTCATGGAGAATTGTGATGACAGATGTCATAGAGAATTTTGATTTCATTGTGCTGACAATAGCCAGAAGCATTATGATGATGGGCATGATGCACTGTGTTGTCAGGGTTCATGGACCATTGATAGGAAAAGGGGCTTGGAGCACTGTGATTACAGGGGTCTGGGAACATTGTGATGACAAGGGCATGGAGCATTTTGATGAGAAGGACATGGAACATTCTGATGGCATGTGTCATGGAGCTTTGTGATGACAAGTGCATGGAGCATTGTGATTACAGGGGTCTTGGAACATTGTGATGACAAGTGTCATGGAGCCTAGTGATGACAAGACCGTGTAACATTGTGATGGCAGGGGTCATGGATCATTGTTATGACAGGTGTAATGGAGCATTGTGATGAGAAGGGCATGGAGCATTGTGATTACAAGTTTTATGGAGCATTGCGATGACAAATTTCTGGACCGTTGGGATGAAATGCGCGTGGCCCATTGTGATGACAAGGGTCATGGCGCATTTTTCTGACAAAGGCATGGAGCATTGTGATGACAAGTGTCACGGAGCATTGTGATGAAAAGTTCATGGAGCATTGTGGTTACAAATGTAACAGAGCCTTGTGATGACGCGGGCATTGACCATTATGATGACAAATGTTATGAAGAATTGTGATGACTGGAGTCACGGAGCATTTTGATGACAGGGGTCATGGAGCACTGTGATGAGAAGGGCATGGAGCATTGTGATAAGAAATGCATAGAGAATTGTGATGACAAGTGTCAAAGAGCATTATGATGAAATGTTCATGGAGCATTGTGGTTAATTTGGTCACAGAGACTGTTGATGATGACGGCATGGACCATTGTGATGACAAAGGTCATGGAGCATTGTGATGACTGGAGTCACAGAGCACTGTGTTGACAGGGGTCATGGAACATTGTGATAACAAGGGCATGGAGCATTGTGATGACAAGGGCATGGAGCATTGTTCTAATAAGTTCAATGGAGTATTTTGATGACAGTTGGAATGGTGCATTGTGATGACAACGGCATGGAGCATTGTGATGACCAGGTCTTTCAGTATTGTGAAGAGAGTTCTCAGGGAGCACTGTGAAGACATATGTGTTGACCCATTGTGATGACAATGGCATGGAGCATTGTGATGCCAAGTGTCATGGAGCATTCTGATGATAAATGTAATAGAGCATTGTGATGACAATGGCTTGGAACATTGTGATGACAAGGGTCAGGGAGCATTCTGATGATAAATGTAATAGAGCATTGTGATGACAATGGCTTGGAGCATTGTGATGCCAAGTGTCATGGAGGATTCTGATGACAAAGGTTATGGAATACTGTGATGACAATGGCTTGGAGCATTGTGATGACATGGGACAGGGAGCATTGTGCTGACAATTGCATGGAGAATTGTGATGACAAGGGGAATGGAGCATTCTGATGACAAGCTTGTGGAGTATTTTGATGACAATGGCATGGGGCATTGTGATGAAAATGGCATGGGGCTTTGTGATGAAAAAGACATGGAGCCTTTTCGTGGCAGGTTTCAAGGAGCATTCTGATGACAATGTCAGGGAGCATTGTGATGACATGTATATTGAGAATTGTGATGACAAAGGTTATGGAGCATTGTGATGAAAAGGGCATGGAGTATTGTGATGACAGGCCTCATGGAGCGTTGTGATGACAAGTGTTATGGAAGATTGTGATCACAAGGTTTTGGAGCATTGTGATGACAGAGGTCATGGATCATTTTGATTTCAAGGAGCATGGAGCATTGTGATGACAAAGGAATGAAGCAATGTGATCAAAAGATTCTAGGAGGATTGTGATGACAATGGTAATGGAGTATTTTGATGACAAGCACATAGAGCATTGTAATGACAAGGTCATGTAGCATTTTGCTGACAAAGGCATGAAGCATTGTGATGACAGGTGTCATGGAACACTGTTATGACAAGCGTCACAGAGCATTGTGAATACAGGGGTCATGGAGCATTGGGATGACAAGGGCATGGATCATTGTGATGACAAGTGTCATGGAGCAGTGGGTTGAAAATGTTCATGGAGTATTGTGATGACAGGGGTCATGGAGCATTGTGATGACAGAGGTCATGGAGAAATTTGATTTCATTGTGCTGGCAATAGCTGGAAGCATTATGATGATAGGCATGATGCATTGTGATGACAGGGTTAATGGACCATTGATTTGAAAAGGGGCATTGAGCATTGTGATTACAGGGGTCTGGGAGCATTTTAATGACAAGGGCATGGAGCATTTTGATGAGAAGGCCATGGAACATTCTGATGACATGTGGCATGGAGCTTTGTGATGACAAGGGCATGGATCATTGTGATTACCGGGGTTTTGGAGCATTATGATGACAAGGGTCAAGGAGCATTTTTCTGACAAAGGCATGGAGCATTTTGATGACAAGGGTCTCGGAGCATTGTGATGAAAAGTTCATGGAACATTGTGGTTACAAAGGTAACAGAGCATTTTGATGACGCGAGCATCGACCATTGTGATGACAAATGTTTTGAATAATTGTGATGACTGGAGTCATGGAGCATTGTGATGGCAGGGGTCATGGAGCAATGTGATGACAAGGGCATGGAGCATTGTCCTGAGAAAGGCATAGAGCATTGTGATGACAAGGGTCAAAAGCATTGTGATGAAATGTTCATGGAGCATTGTGCTTAAAAAGGTCACAGAGATTGTTGATGATGAGGGCATGGACCATTGTGATGACAAAGGTCATGGAGAATTGTGATGACTTGAGTCACAGAGCACTGTGATGACATGGGTCATGGAACATTGTGATAACAAGGGCATGGAGCATTGTGATGACAAGGGCATGGAGCATTGGTCTAATAAGTTTCATGGAGTATTGCGATGACAGTTGGAATGGCGCATTGTGATGACAAGGGCATGGAGCAATATGATGACCAGGTCTTGCTCTATTGTGAAGAGAGGTGTCAGGGAGCAATGTGATGACATATGTAATGGCCCATTGCGATGACAATGGCATGGAGCATTGTGAGGCCAAGTGTCATGGAGGATTCTGATGACAAAGGTAATGGAGCATTATGATGACAATGGCTTGGAGCATTGTGATGACAAGGGTCAGGGAGCATTGTGCTGACAAGTGCATGGAGAATTGTGATGACAAGGGTCATGAAGCATTCTGATGACAAGCTTGTGGAGTATTTTGATTACAATGGCATGGAGCATTTTGATAAAAAAGGCATGGGGCTTTGTGATGAAAAAGGCATGGAAACTTTTTGTGACAGTGTTCAAGGAGCATTCTGACTACAAGTGTCAGGGAGCTTTGTGATGACAAGTGTATTGAGAATTGTGATGACAAAGGTCATGGAGCATTGTGATGAAAACGGCATGGAGTGTTGTGATGGCAGGCATCATGGAGCGTTGTGATGACAAGTGTTATGGAATGTTGTGATCACAAGGGTTTGGAGCATTGTGATGACAGAGCTCATGGATCATTTTGATTTCAAGGAGCATGGAGCATTGTGATGACAAGGGCATGAAGCAATGTGATCCCAAGGTTCATGGAGGATTGTGATGACAATGGTAATGGATTATTGTGATGACAAGTGCATAGAGCATTGTAATGACAAGGTCATGTAGCATTTTGCTGACAAAGGCATGGAGCATTGTGATGACAGGTGTCATGGAGCACTGTTATGACAAGCGTCACGGAGCATTGTGAATACAGGGTTCATGGAGCATTGGGATGACCAGGGCATGCATGATTGTGATGACAAGGGTCATGGATCATTGGGCTGAAAGTGTTCATGGAGTATTGTGATGACATGGGTCATGGAGCATTGTGATGAGTAGGGAATGGAGCATTGTGATGACAAGAGTCCCAGATCATTGTGTTGTCAGGTGTCATGGAGTGTTGTGATGAGAGTGGTCATGGAGCATTTTGATGATATTTGTCATGGAGCATTGTGATGAGAATTTCATGGAGCATTGGGCTGAAAATATTCATGGAGTATTGTGATGACAGTGGTCATGGAGCATTGTGAGGACAAGGGAATGGAGCATGTTAATGACAAGATTCTGGAGCATTGTGATGATAAGACCATGGAGACTTGTGATGACAACTCTTATGGAGCATTCTGATGAAAATGGGCATGGAGCATTGTGATTACAGGGGTCTTGGAGCATTGTGATGACAAAAGAATGGAGCATTGTGAGGAGAAGGCAATGGATCATTCTGATGATATGTGTCATGGAGCTTTGTGATGACAAGGGCATGGATCATTGTGATGAAAAGGCATGGAGTCTTGTCATGACAGGGTTCAAAGAGCATACTGACGACAAGTGTCAGGGAGCATTGTGATGACAAGTGTATTGAGCATTGTGATGACAAAGGTCATGGAGCATTGTGATGAGAAGGCCATGGATAATTGTGATGATGAGCGTCAGAGGGTTTTGTGATGATTAGTGTTATAAAACATTGTGATCACAAGGGTTTGGAGCCTTATGATGACAGTGGTCATGGATAATTTTGATTTCATTGTGATGACAATAGCCTGAAGCATTATGATGATGGGCATGGTGCATTTTGGTGACAGGCTTCAAGGTGCATTGAGATGAAAAGTAGCATGGAGCATTGTGATTACAGGGGTCTTGGAGCATTGTCATGACAAGGGCATGGAGCATTGTGATGAGAAAGCCATGGAACATTTTGATGTCATGTGTCAAGGAGCTTTGTGCTGACAAGGGCATGGAGCATTGTGATTACAGCGGTCTTGGAGCATTGTGATGACAAGTGTCATGGAGCCTTGTGATGACAAGGCCGTGGAATATTGTGATGGCAAGGGTCATGGATCAATGTTATGACAGATGTAATGGAGCATTGTGATGAGAATGGCATTGACCATTGGTCTGAAATATTTCATGGATTATTGTGATGAGAGTGGGCATGGAGCATTCTGATGACAAGGGAACGGAACACTGTGATACATGGGTCATGCAGGACTGTAATGACAAGTTCATGGAGCATTGTGATGAGAAGGGCATGGAGCATTGCGATGACAAGTGTCATGGAGCTTTGTGAAGACAAGGGCATGGAGCAATGTGATGAGAGGGTTCATGGAGCATTGTGATGACAATGACATGGAGCATTGTGATGCCAAGGGTCATGGAGATTTGTGAAGACAAAGGTCATGGAGCATTTTGATGCCAAGTGTGTGGTGCATTGTGATGAGAAAGGCAGGGAGCATTTTGATGACTGGGTCATGCAGAAATTTGATGAAAAATGTAATGGAACATTTTGATGACATGGGTTATAGAACATTGTGATGCCAAGGGTCATGGAGCTTTGGGATGAAAAGTGTCATGGAGCATTTTGATGACAGTGGTTATGGAACATTGTGATGTCATGGGTCATGGAACATTGTGATGATAAGGGGATGTAGCATTGTTTTGAGAGGGGTCATGGAACATTGTGATAACAGGGGTGAGGGACGATTCTGATGACTAGTGATGGAACATTGTGATATCTCATGTGAGAGAAGATTTGGATGAGAAGTGCATGGAGCATTGTGATTACATGGTTTAATTAGCGTAGCGATGACAATGTTGTGGATCATTGTGATGAAAAGCGCATGGCACATTGTGATGACAAGGGTCCTGGAGCATTGTTCTGACAAAGGCATGGAGCATTGTGATGACAAGGGTCACGGAGCATTGTGATGAAAAGTTCATGGAGCACTGTGGTTACAAAGGTCACAGAGCCTTGTGATGACGTGGGCATGGACCGTTCGGATGACAAACGTTATGAAGCATTGTGATGACTGGAGTCACGGAGCATTGTGATGACAGGGGTCATGGAGCTTTTTGATGACAACGGCATTGAGCATTGTGATGACAGGGTCATGCAGCATTGGTCTGACAAGTTTCATAGACTATTGTGATGACATTGGACATGGTGAATTGTGATGACAAGGACATGGAGCTTTTTGATGAGAAGGCCATGGAACATTCTGATGACGTGTGTCATGGAGCTTTGTGATGACAAGGGCACGGATCACTGTCATACATGGGTCATGGAGGATTGTAATGTCAAGGGCAAGGAGCAATGTGATGAGAGGGTTCATGGAGCATTGTGATGACAGTGACATCGAGCTTTGTGAGGAGAAGGCCATGGACCATTCTGATGACTTGCGTCATGGAGCTTTGTGATGACAAGGGCATAGAGCATTGTGATTACAGGGGTCATGGTGCATTGTGATGAAAAGGGCATGGATCACTGTGATGAAAAAGGCATGGAGCCTTGTCATGACAGGGTTCAAGGAGCATACTGACGACAAGTGTCAGGAGGCATTGTGATGACAAGTGTATTGAGCATTGTGATGACAAGGATCATGGAGCATTGTGATGAGAAGTCCATGGATAATTGTGATGATGATCGTCATGCGGTGTTGTGATGATAAGTGTTATGGAACATTGTTATCAGAAGGGTTTGGAGCATTATGATGACAGAGGTAATGGAGAATTTTGATTTCATTGTGATGACAATAGCCTGAAGCATTACGATGATGGACATGGTGCATTGTGATGAGAGGGTTCATGGAGAACTGAGATGAAAAAGGGCATGGAGCATTGTGATTACAGGGTTCTTGGAGCATTGTAATGACAAGCGCATAGAGCTTTCTAATTACAAGTTCATGTAGAATTTTGCTGACAAATGCATGGAGCATTGTGATGACAGGTGTCATGGAGCTTTGTGATGACAAGTCATGGAGCATTTTGATGACAAGGGCATGGGGCATTGTGATGAGAAGGGCAGGAAGCATTTTTTTTTTCCGTACGCGGGCCTCTCACTGTTGTGGCCTCTCCCATTGCGGAGCACAGGCTCCGGATGCGCAGGCTCAGCGGCCATGGCTCACGGGCCCAGCCCCTCCGCGGCATATGGGATCCTCCCAGACCGGGGCACGAACCCGTATCCCCTGCATCGGCAGGCGGACTCTCAACCACTGTGCCACCAGGGAGGCCCGGCAGGAAGCATTTTGATGACCGGGTCATGCAGCAATTTGATGAAAAGTGTAATGGAACATTGTGATGGCAGTGGTCATGGAGCATTGTTATGACAGAGGTAATGGATCATTGTGATGAGAAGGGCATTGAGCATTGTTCTGAAATGTTTCATGGATTATTGTGATGAGAGTGGGCATGGAGCATTGTGAGGACAATTGCACGGAACTCTGTGATACATGGGTCATGGAGGATTGTAATGACAAGGGCAAGGAGCATTGTGATGAGAAGCGCATCGAGCATTGTGATGACAAGTGTCATGGAGCTTTGTAATGACAAAGGCATGGAGCAATGTGATGAGAGGGTTCATGGAGCATTGTGATGTCAATGACATGGAGCATTGTTATGCCAAGGGTCATGGAGCTTTGTGATGACAAATGTCATAGAACATTTTGATGACAAGTGTGTGGTGCATTGTGATGAGAAGGGCAGGGAGCATTTTGATGACAGGGCCATGCAGCAATTTGATGAAAAGTGTAATGGAACATTTTGATGACAGGGGTTATAGAACATTTTGATGCCAGGTGTCATGGAGCTTTGGGATGAAATGGGTCATGGAGCATTTTGATGAAAGGTTTATGGAAGATTGTGATGTCAGGGGTTATGGAACATTGTGCTGATAAGGGGATGTAGCATTCTGATGACAGGGGTCATGGAATATTGTGATTACAGGGGTGAGGGAGGATTGTTATAACTAGTGACAGAACATTGTGATATCTCAGGTGAGAGAGCATTTGGATGAGAAGTGCATGGAGCATTGTGATTACAAGGTTTATGGTGGATAGTGATGACAAGGTTGTGGATCATTGTGATGAAAATCGCGTGGCACATTGTGATGACAAGGGTCATGGGGTATTGTTCTGACAAAGGCATGGAGCATTGTTATGACAAGGGTCATGGAGCATTGTGATGAAAATTTCATGGAGCATTGAGGTTACAAAAGACAGAGCCATTTGAGGATGCGAGCATGGACCGCTGTGTTGACAAATGTTATGAAGAATTGTGATGACTGGATACACGGAGCATTGTAATGACAGGGGTAATGGAGCAGTGTGATGACAAGGGCATGGAGCATTGCGATGACAGGGGCATGGAGCATTGGTCTGACAACTTTCATAGATTATTGTGATGACAGTGGACATGGTGCATTGTGAAGACAAGGGCATGGAGCATTGTGATGAGAAGGTCATGGAGTATTGTGAAGACAGGTGTCATGGAGCACTGTGATGACAAGGGTCACGGAGCATTGTGAATACAGGGGTCATGGAGCATTGGGATGACAAGGGCATGGATCATTTTGATGAGAAGGTCATGGAGTATTGTAAAGACAGGTGTCAGGGAGCATTGTGATGACATATGTCATGGTACATTGCGATGACAATGGCAGGGAGCATTGAGATGCCAAATGTAATGGAGTATTGTGATGACAAATATAATGGAGCATTGTGATGACTAGGGCTTGGAGCATTATGATGACAAGCCCCATTGAGAATTTTCATGACAAGGTCTTGAAGCATTGTGATGACAAATTCCTGGAGCTTTGTGATTAGAAAACCATGGAGCCTTGTGAAGACAAGTCTCATGGAGCATACTGATGAAAAGGGGCTTGGAGCATTCTGATTACAGGGGTCTTGGAACATTGTGATAACAAGGGCATGGAGCTCTGTGATGACAATGGCATGGAGCATTGGTCTAATACGTTTCATGGATTATTGTGATGAAAGATGGAAGGGCACATTGTGATGACAAGGGCATGGAGCATTGTGATGACCAGGTCATGCAGTATTGTGAAGACAGGTGTGAGGGAGCATTGTGGACATATGTAATGGCCCACTGTGATGAAAATGGCATGAAGAATTGTGATGCCAGGTGTCATGGAGGATTCTGATGACAAGTGTAAAAGAGCATTGTGATGACAAGTGTCATGGAGGATTCTGATGACAAATATAACGGAGCATTGTGATGACAAAGGCTTGGAATATTGTGATGACAATGGTCATGGAGCATTGTGCTGAGAAAGGCATAGAGCATTGTGATGACAAGGGTCAAAGAGCATTGTGATGAAAAGGGCATGGATTATTGTGATGACAGGCATCATGGAGCATTATTATGACAAGTGTTATGGAACATTGTGATCACAAGGGTTTGGATCTTTGTGATGACAAAGGTAATGGATCATTTTGCTTTCAAGGAGCATTGAACATTGTGATGACAGGGGCATGAAGCAATGTGATCCCAAGGTTCATGTAGGATTGTTATGACAATGGAAATGGAGTATTGTGATGACAAGCGCATAGAGCATTGCAATGACAAGGTCATGTAGCATTTGCTGACAAAGGCATGGAGCATTGTGATGACATGTGTCATGGGGCACTGTGATGACAAGCATCACGGAGCAATGTGAATACAGGGGTCATGGAGCATGGGGATGACAAGGGCATGGATCATTGTGATGATAAAGGTCTTGGAGCACTGGGCTGAAAATATTCTTGGAGCATTGTGATGACAGGGACATGGAGCATTGTTATCACAGGGGCATGGAGCATTGGGCTGACAAGTTTCATAGATTATTGTGATGACAGTGGACATAGTGCATTGTGATGACAATGGCATGGAGCATTGTGAAGAGAAGGTCATGGAGTATTGTGAAGACAGGTGTCAGGGAGCATTGTGATGAATATGTCAAGATCCACTGAGATGACAACGGCAGGGAGTATTGTGATGCCAAATGTAATGGAGGATTGTGATGACAAATGTAATGGAGCATTGTGATGACTACGGATTGGAGCATTATGATGACAAGGGACATTGAGAATTTTCATGACAATATCGTGAAGCATTGTGATGACAAGGTCCTGGAGCATTGTGTTGAGAAAATCATGGAGCCTTGTGATGACAAATCTCATGGAGCATACTGATGTAAAGGGGCATGGAGCATTGTGATTACAGGGGTCTAGGAACATTGTGATTAAAAGTGCATGGAGCAGTGTGATGACAAGGGCATGGAACATTGTGATGAGAAGGCCATCTAAAATTCTGATGACATGTGTCATGGAGCTTTGTGATGACAAGGCATGGATCATTGTGATGACAAGGGTCATGGACCATTGGGCTGAAAATATTCATGGAGTATTGTGATGACAGGGGTCATGGAGCATTGTGATTACAGGGGTCTTGGAGCATTGTGATGACAAGCGTCCCGGATCATTGTATTGTCAGGTGTCATGGAGTGTTGTGATGACAGTGGTCATGGATCATTGTGATGATTTTGGTCATGGAGCATTGTGATGAGAAGGTCATGGAACACTGGGCTGAAAATATTCATGGAGTATTGTGATGACAAGTGTCATGGAGCATTGTGATGACAAGGGCATGGAGCATTGTGAGGAGAAGGCCATGGAACATTCTGATGACATGTGTCATGGAACTTTGTGAAGATAAGTGCATGGAGCAATGTGATGAGATCTTTCATGGAACATTGTGATGACAATGACATGGAGCATTGTGTTGAGAAGGACATGAAGCATACTGATGACATGCGTCATGGAGCTTTTTGATGACAAGGGCAGGGAGCATTGTGATTACAGGGATCTTAGAGCATTGTGATGAAAAGGGCATGGATTATTGTGATGAAAAAGGCATGGAGCCTTGTCATGACAGGGTTCAAGGAGCATACTGACGACAAGTGTCAGGGAGCATTGTGATGACAAGTGTTTTGAGCATTGTGATGACAAAGATCATGGAACATTGTGATGAGAAGGCCATGGATAATTGTGATGATGAGCGTCATGGGGTGTTGTGATGATAACTCTTATGGAACTTTGTGATCACAAGGGTTTGGAGCATTATGATGACAGAGGTCATGGAAAATATTGATTTCATTGTGATGACAATAGCCTGAAGCATTATGATGATGGGCATGGTGCATTGTGATGACAGTGTTCATGAAGCATTGAGATGAAAAGGGGCATTGAGCATTGTGTTTACAGGGTTCTTGGAGCATTGTGATGACAAGGGCATGGAGCATTGTGATGAGAAGGCCATGGAACATTCTGATGACATGCATCATGGAACTTTGTGATGGCAAGGGCATGGAGCATTGTTATTACAGGGGCCTTCAGCATTTTGATGACAAGTGTCATGGAGCCTTGTGATAACTAGGCCGTGGATCATTGTGATGGCAGGGGTCATGGTGAATTGTTATGACAGAGGTAATGGAGCATTGTGTTGAGAAGGACATGGAACATTGGTCTGAAATGTTTCATGGATTATTGTGATGAGAGTGGGCATGGAGCATTGTGATGACAAGGGTACAGAACACTATGATACATGGGTCATGCAGGATTGTAATTACAAGGGCATGGAGCATTGTGATGAGAAGGGCATCGAGCATTGTGATGACAAGTGTCATGGAGCTTTGTGATGACAAGGGCATTGGGCAATGTAATGAGAGGTTTCATGGAGCATTGTGATGACAATGACATGGAGCACTGTGATGTCAAGGTTCATGGAGATTTGTGATGACAAGTCATGGAGCATTTTGATGACAAGGGCATGGTGCATTGTGATGTGAAGTGCAGGGAGCATTTGGATGACCGGGTCATGCAGCAATTTGATGAAAAGTGTAATGGAATATTTTGATGGCAGGGTTTATAGAACATTGTGATGTCAGGGGTCTTGGAGCTTTGGGATGAAAATGGTCATGGAGCATTTTGATGACAGGGGTTATGGAATATTGTGATGTCATCGGTCATGGAACATTGTGATGATAAGGGGATGTAGCACTGTGATGACAGCGTCATGGAACATTGTGATTACAGGGGTGAGGGAGTATTGTGATGACTAGTGATGGAACACTGTGATATCTCTGGTGAGAGAGCATTTTGATGAGAAGTGCATGGAGCATTGTGATTAATAGATTTATGGAGCATGGCAATGACAAGGTTGTGGACCATTGTGATGAAATGTGTGTGGCACATTTTGATGACAATGTTCATGGAGCATTGTTCTCACAAAGACATGGAGCACTGTGATGACAAGGGTCACAGAGAATTGTGATGAAAATTTCATGGAGCATTGTGGTTACAAACGTCACAGAGCCTTGTGATGACGCGGGCATGGACCATTGTGATGACAAACGTTATGAATCATTGTGATGAGTGGGGTCATGGAGCATTGTGATGACAAGGGCATGGAGCATTGTGATGACAGTGGCATGGAGCATTGGTTTGACAAGTTTCATAGATTATTGTTATGACAGTGGGCATGGTGCATTGTGATGACAAGGGCATGGAGCTTTGTGATGAGAAGGTCATGGAGTATTGTGAAGACAGGTGTCAGGGAGCATTGTGATGACATATGTCAGGGTCCATTGCGATGACAATGGCATGGAGCATTGTGATGCCAAATGGAATGGAGGATTGTGATGACAAATATAATGGAGCATTGTGATGACTAGGGCTTGGAGCATTATGATGAAAAGGGCCATTGAAAATTTTCATGACAAGGTCGTGAAGCATTGTGATGACAAGGTCCTGGAGCATTGTGATGACAAAACCATGGAGCCTTGTGATGACAAGTCTCATGGAGCATACTGATGGAAAGGGGCATGGAGCATTGTTATTAAAGGGATCTTGGAACATTGTGATGACAAGAGCATGGAGCATTTTGAGGAGAAGAACAAGGAGCATCCTCATGGCATGTGTCATTGAGATTTGTGATGACAAGGGCGTGGAGCATTGTGATTACATGGGTCTTGGAGCACTGTGATGAAAAGGGCATGGATCATTGTGATGAAAAAGGCATGGAGCCTTGTCATGACAGTGTTCAAGGAGCATACAGACAACAAGTGTCAGTGAGCATTTTGATGACAAGTGTATTGAGCATTGTGATGACAATGGTCATGTAGCACTGTGATGAGAAGACCATGGATAATTGTGATGACGAGCGTCATGGGGCATTGTGATGACAAGTGTTATGGAATATTGTATTCACAAGGGTTTGGAGCATTGCTATGACAGAGGTCATGGAGCACTTTGATTTCACTGTGATGACAATAGCATGAAGCATTATGATGATGGGCATGGTGCATTGTGATGACAGGGTTCATGGATCATTGAAATGAAAAGGGGCATAGAGCATTGTGATTACAGGGTTCTTGGAGCATTGTGAAGAGAAGGGTGATAGAGCGTTGTGATGACAAGGCCATGGAATATCGTGATGGCAGGGGTCATGGAGCAATGTTATGACAGTGGTAATGGAGCATTGTGATGGCAAGGGCATGGAACATTTTGATGAGAAGGCCATGGAGCATTCTGATGACATGTGTCATGGAGCTTTGTGACGACAAGGCCATGGAGCCATGTGATGAGACCGTTCATGGAGCATTGTGATGACAAAGACATGGAGCATTGTGATGACAAGGGTCATGGATCTTTGTGATGACAAAGGTCATGGAGCATTTTCATGGCAAGGGCATTGTGCATTGTGATGAGAAGGCCAGGGAGCATTGTGATGACAGGGTCATGGAGCAATTGGATGAAATGTGTCATGGAACATTTTGATGACAGGAGTTATGGAACATTGTGATGTCAGGGGTCTTGGAGCATTTTGATGAAAAGGGTCATGGAGCATTTTGATGACAGGTGTTATGGAACATTGTGATGTCAGGGGTCATCGAACATTGTGATGATAAGTGCATGTAGCATTGTGGTGACAGGAGTCATGGAACATTGTGATGACAGGGATGAGGGAGTACTGTGACAAATAGTGATGTAGCATTGTGATATCAGTGGTTAGAGAGCATTTTGATGAGAAGTGCATGGAGCATTGTGATGACAAGTTTTACGGAGCATTGTGATGACAAGATGGTGGAGCACTGTGATGACAAGCGCATGGTGCATTGTGATGACATGTGTCATGGAGCATTGTGCTGACAAGCGCATGGAGCATTGTGATGACAAGGGTCATGGAGAATTGTGCTGAGAAAGGCATAGAGAATTTTGATGACAAGGGTCAAAGAGCATTGAGATGAAAAGTTCATGAAGCATTGTGGTTAAAATTGTCACAGAGACTGTTGATGACGAGGGCATGGACCTTTGTGATGACAAAGGTCATGAAGCATTGTGATGACTGGAGCCACGCAGCATTGTGATGACAGGGGTCATGGAGCATTGTGACAACAAGGGCATGGAGCACTGTGATCAAAAGGGCATGGAACATTGGTCTAATAAGTTTCATGAATTATTGCGATGAGAGTTGGAATGGCGCATTGTGATGACAAGGCATGGAGCATTGTGATGGCCAGGTCATGCAGTATTGTGAAGACAGGTGTCAGGGAGCATTGTGATGACATATGTAATGGCCCATTGTGATGACAATGGCATGGAGCATTGTGATGCCAAGTGTCATGGAGGATTCTGATGACAAGGGTCAGGGAGCATTGTGCTGACAAGTGCATGGAGATTTGTGATGACAAGGGTCATGGAATATTCTGATGACCAGCTTGTGGAGTATTCTGATGAAAATGGAATGGAGCATTGTGATGTAAACGGCATGGGGCATTGTGATGAAAAGGCATGGAGCCTTTTCGTGACAGGGTTCAAGGAGCATTCTGACGACAAGTGTCAAGGAGCATTGTGATGACAAGTGTATTGAGCATTGTGATGACAAAGTTCATGGAGCATTGTGATGAAAAGGATATGGAGTATTGTGATGACAGGCATCATGGAGCGTTGTGATGACAAGTGTTATGGAACATTGTGATCACAAGGGCTTGGAGCATTGTGATGACAGAGGTCATGGATCATTTTGATTTCAAGGAGCATGGAGCATTGTGATGACAAGGGAATGAAGCAATGTGATCCCAAGTTTCATGGAGGTGTGTGATGACAATGGAAATGGAGTATTGTGATGACAAGCACATAGAGCATTGTAATGACAAGGTCATGTAGCATTTTGCTGACAAAGGCATGGAGCATTGTGATGACAGTTGTCATGGAGCACTGTGATGACAAGCGTCACAGAGCATTGTGTATACAGGGCTTATGGAGCATTGGGATGACAAGGGCATGGATCATTGTGATGACAAGTGTCATGGAGCATTGTGATGACTAGGGAATGGAGCATTGTGATGACAAGAGTCTCGGATCATTGTATTGTCAGGTGTCATGGAGTGTTGTGATGACAGTGGTCATGGAAAATTGTGATGGTATTGGTCATGGTGCATTGCGATGACAAGGGAATGGAGCATGGTGATGACAAAGTCCTGGAGCATTGTGATGAGAAGACCATGGAGACTTTTGATGAGAAGTCTCATGGAGCATTCTGTTGAAAAGGGGCATGGAGCATTTTGATTACAGGGGTCTTGGAGCATTGTGATTACAAGGGCATGAATCATGGTGATGAGAAGTCCATGGAGCATTCTCATGACATGCGTCATGGAGCTTTGTGATGACAAGGGTAGGAAGCATTTTGATTACAGGGATCTTGGAGCATTGTGATGAAAAGGGCATGGATTATTTTGATGAAAAAGGCATGGAGCCTTGTAATGACATGGTTCAAGGCGCATACTGACGACAACTGTCATGGAGCATTGTGATGACAAGTGTTTTGAGCATTGTGATGACAAAGATCATGAAACATTGTGATGAGAAGTCCATGGATAATTGTGATGACAAGCGTCATGGGGCATTGTGATGACAAGTTTCATGGAGCCTTGTGATGACAAGGCCGTGTAACATTTTGATGGCAGGTGTCATGGAGCATTGTTATGACAGGGGTAATGGAGCATTTTGATGAGAAGGGCATGGAATATTGGTCTGAAATATTTCATGGAGTATTGTGATGAGAGTGGCATGGTGCATTGTGATGACAAGGGCACGGAACACTGTGATACATGGGTCATGGGTCAAGGAGCTTTGTGATGAAAAATCATAGAGCATTGTGATGACAAGGGCATGGAGCATTGTGATGACAGGGACATGGAGCTTTGTTATGACCGGGGCATGGAGCATTGGTCTGACAAGTTACATAGATTATTGTGATGACAGTGGACATAGTGCATGGTGATGACAATGGCATGGAGCATTGTGAAGAGAAGCTCATGGAGTATTGTGAAGACAGGTGTCAGGGAGCATTGGGATGACATATGTCATGGTCCATTTCGATGACAATGGCAGGGAGTTATGTGATGCCAAATGTAATGGAGGATTGTGATGACAAATATATAATGGAGCATTGTGATGACTAGGGCTTAGAGCATTATGATGACAAGGGCCATTGAGAATTTTCATTACAAGGTCGTGAAGCATTGTGATGACAAGATCCTGGAGCATTGTGATGAGAGAAACATGAGGCTTTGCGATGACAAGTTTCATGGAGCATACTGATGAAAAATGGCAAGGAGCATTGTGATTACAGGGGTCTTGCCACATTGTGATGACAAGGGCATGGAGCATTGTGAGCAGAAGTCCAAGGAGCATTCTGATGACATGTGTCATTGAGCTTTGTGATGACAAAGGCATGGAGCATTGTGATTAAAGTGGTCTTGAAGCATTGTGATGAAAAGGGCATAGATCACTGTGATGAAAAAGGCATGGAGCCTTGTCATGACAGGTTTCAAGGAGCTTACATAAAACAAGTGTCAGGGAGAATTTTGAAGACAAGTGTATTGAGCATTGTGATGACAAAGGTCATGGAACATTCTGATGAGAAGACCATCGATAACTGTGATGACGAGCGTCATGGGTCATTGTGATGACAAGTGTTATGAAATATTGTGATCACAAGGATTTTGAGCATTGTTATGACAGAGGTCATGGAGCATTTTTATTTCCTTGTGATGAAAATAGCATGAAGCATTATGATGATGGGCATGGTGCATTGTGATGACAGGGTTCATGGATCATTGAAATGAAAAGGGGCATAGGGCATTGTGATTACAGGGTTCTTGGAGCATTGTGATGAGAAGGGTGATGGAGCCTTGTGATGACAAGGCCATGGAATATCGTGATGGCAGGGGTCATGGAGCATTGTTATGAGAGCGGTAATGGAGCATTGTGATGGCAAGGGCATGGAGCATTGTGATGAGAAGGCCATGGAGCATTCTGATGACATGTGTCATGGAGCTTTGTGAAGATAAGTGCATGGAGCAATGTGATGAGAGTGTTCATGGAGCATTGTGATGACAATGACATGGAGCATTGTGATGAGAAGGCCATGAAGCATTCTGATGACATGCGTCATGGAGCTTTGTGATGACAAGGGCATGGAGCATTGTGATTACAGGGATCTTGGAGCATTGTGATGAAAAGGGCATGGATTATTGTGATGAAAAAGGCATGGAGCCTTGTCATGACAGGGTTCAAGGAGCATACTGACAAAAAGAGTCAGGGAGCATTTTGATGACAAGTGTATTGAGCATTGTGATGACAAAGATCATGGAGCATTGTGATGAGAAGGCCATGGATAATTGTGATGATGAGCGTCATGGGGTGTTGTGATGATAAGTGTTATGGAACTTTGTGATCACAAGTGTTTGGAGCATTATGATGACAGAGGTCATGGAGAATATTGATTTCATTGTGATGACAATAGCCTGAAGCATTATGATGATGGGCATGGTGCATTGTGATGACAGGGTTCATGGAGCATTGAGATGAAAAGGGGCATGGAGCATTGTGTTTACAGGGGTCTTGGAGCATTGTGATGACAAGGTCATGGAGCATTGTGATGAGAAGGCCATGGAACATTCTGATGACCTGCGTCATGGAGCTCTGTGATGACAAGGGCATGGAGAATTGTTATTACAGGGGCCTTCAGCATTGTGATGACAAGTGTCATGGAGCCTTGTGATGACTAGGCCGTGGAACATTGTGATGGCAGGAGTCATGGTGCATTGTTATGACAGAGGTAATGGAGCACTGTGATGAGAATGGCATGGAAAATTGGTCTGAAATGTTTCATGGATTATTGTGATGAGAGTGGGCATGGAGCATTGTGATGACAAGGGTACGGAACACTATGATACATGGGTCATGCGGGATTGTAATGAAAAGGGCATGGAGCATTGTGATGAGAAGGGCATCGAGCATTGTGATGACAAGTGTCATGGAGCTTTGTGATGACAAGGGCATTGAGCAATGTAATGAGAGGGTTCATGGAGCATTGTGATGACAATGACATGGAGCATTGTGATGCCAAGGGTCATGGAGCTTTGTGATGACAAGTCATGGAGCATTTTGATGACAAGGGCATGGTGCATTGTGATGAGAAGGGAAGGGAGCATTTTGATGACCGTGTCATGCAGCAAATTGATGAAAAGTGTAATGGAACATTTTTATGGCAGGGGTTATAGAACATTGTGATGTCAGGGGTCTTGGAGCTTTGGGATGAAAAGGGTCATGGAGCATGTTGATGACAGGGGTTATGGATCATTGTGATGTCAGGGGTCATGTAACTTTGTGATGTTAAGCGGATGTTGCAGTGTGATGACAGGGTCATGGAACATTGTGATTACAGGGGTGAGGGTGTATTGTGATGACTAGTGATGGAACACTGTGATATCACTGGAGAGAGAGCATTTTAATGAGAAGTGCATGGAGCATTGTGATTACAATGTTTATGGAGCATTGCAATGACAAAGTTGTGGACCGTTGTGATGAATTGCCCGGGGCACATCGTGATGACAATGGTCATGGAGCATTTTTCTGACAAAGACATGGAGCATTGTGATGACAAGGGTCACAGAGAATTGTGATGAAAAGTTCATGGAGCATTGTGGTTACAAAGGTCACAGAGCCTTGTGATGATGCGGGCAGGGCCCATTGTGATGACAAACGTTATGAAGCATTGTGATGACTGGGTTCATGGAGCATTGTGATGAAAGGGGTCATGGAGCATTGTGAGGACAAGGGCATGGAGCATTGTGATGACAGGGGCATGGAGCATTGGTCTGACCAGTTTCATAGATTATTGTGAAGACAGTGGGCATGGTGCATAGTGAGGACACGGGCATGGATCATTGTGATGAAAAGGTCATGGAGTATTGTGAAGACAGGTGTCAGGGAGCATTGTGATGACATATGTCATGGTCCATTGTGATGACAATGGCATGGAGCATTGTGATGCCAAATGTAATGGAGGATTGTGATGACAAATATAATGGAGCATTGTGATGTCTATGGCTTGGAGCATTATGATGACAAGGGCCATTGAAAATTTTCATGACAAGGTCGTGAAGCATTGTGATGACAAGGTCATGTAGCATTTTGCTGACAAAGGCATGGAGCATTTTGATGACAGGTGTCATGGAGCACTGTGATGAAAAGCATCACGGAGCATTGTGAATACAGGTGTCATGGAGCATTGGGATGACAAGGGCATGGATCATTGTGATTACAAGGGTCATGGAGCATTGGGCTGAAAATGTTCATGGATTATTGTGATGACAGGGGTCATGGATCACTCTGATTACAGGGGACTTGGAACATTGTGATTACAAGAGTCCCGGATCACTGTGTTGTCAGGTGTCATGGAGTGTTGTGATGACAGTGGTCATGGAGCATTGTGATGATATTGGTCATGGAGCATTGTGATGAGAATGTCATGGAGCATTTGGCTGAATATATTCATAGAGTATTGTGATGACAGGGATCATGGAGCATTGTGATGACAAGGGAATCGAGCATGGTGATAACAAGGTCCTGGAGCGTTGTGATGAGAAGACCATGGAGACTTGTGATGACAAGTCTCATGGAGCATTCTGATGAAAAGTGGCATGGAACATTGTGATTACAGGGGTCTTGGAGCATTATGATGACAAAGGTCATGGAGCCTTGTGGTGACAAGTCCGTGGAACCTTGTGATGGCACGGGTCATGGAGCATTCTTATGACAGAAGTAATGGAGCATTGTGATGAGAATGGCATTGAGCATTGGTCTGAAATATTTCATGGATTATTGTGATGAGATTGGATATGGAGCATTGTGATGAGAAGGGCACGGAACACTGTGATACTTGGGTCATGGACGATTGTAATGTCAAGGGCATGGAGCATTGTGATGAGAAGGGCATCGAGCATTGTGATGACAAGTGTCATAGAGCTCTGTGATGACAAGGGCATGGAGCAATGTGATGAGAGGGTTCATGGAGCATCGTGATGACAGGGTCATGCAGCAATTTGATGAAAAGTGTAATGGAATATTTTGATGACAGGGGTTATAGAACATTGTGATGCCATGGTTCATGGAGCTTTGGGATGAAAAGTGTCATGGAGCACTTTGATGACAGGGGTTATGGAACATTGTGATGTCAGGGGTCATGGAACATTGTGCTGATAAGGGGATATAGCATTGTGATGATAGGGGTCATGGAACATTGTGATAACAGGGGTGAGGGAGGATTGTGATGACTAGTGATGGAACATTGAGATATCTCATGAGAGAGAGCATATGGATGAGAAGTGCATGGACATTGTGATTACAAGGTTCATGGAGCATAGCGATGACAAGGTTGTGGATCATTGTGATGAAAAGAGCATGACACATTGTGATGACAAGGGTCCTGGAGCATTGTACTGACACAGGCATGGAGCATTGTGATGACAAGGATCACGGAGCATTGTGATGAAAAGTTCATGGAGCATTGTGGTTACAAATATCACAGAGCCTTGTGATGATGCGGGCATGGACCGTTGTGCTGGCAAATGTTATGAAGCATTGTGATGACTGGAGTCACGGAACATTGTGATGAAAGGGGTCATGGAGCATTGTGATGACAAGGGCGTGGAGCATTGTGATGACAGGGGCATGGAGCATTGGTCTGACAAGTTTCATAGATTATTGTGATGACAGTGGACCTCGTGCATTGTGATGACAAGGGCATGGAGCATTGTGAAGACAAGGGAATGGAGTATTGTGAAGATAGGTGTCAGGGAGCATTGTGATGACATATGCCATGGTCCATTGCGATGACAATGGCATGGAGCATTGTGATGCCAAATGTAATGGAGGATGTGATGACAAATATAATGGAACATTGTGATGACTAGGGCTTGGAGCATTATGATGACAAGGGCCATTGAGAATTTTCATGACAATGTCGTGAAGCATTGTGATGACAAGGTTCTTGAGCACTGTGATGAGAAAACCATGGAGCCTTGTGATGACAAGTCTCATGGAGCATACTGATTAAAAGGGGCATGGAGCATTCTGATTACAGGGGAGTTGGAACTTTGTGATAACAAGGGCATGGAGCATTGTGATGCCAAGGGCATGGAACATTGGTCTAATAAGTTTCATGGATTATTGTGATGACAGTAGGAATGGCGCATTGTGATGACAAGGGCATGGAGCATTGTGATGACCAGGTCATTCAGTATTGTGAAGAGAGGTATCAGGGAGCAATGTGATGACATTTGTAAGGGCCCATTGTGATGACAATGGCATGGACCATTGTGATGCCAAGTGTCATGGAGGATTCTGATCACAAAGGTAATGGAGCATTGTGATGACAATGGCTTGGAGCATTGTGATGGCCAGGTCATGCAGTATTGTGAAGAGAGTTATCAGGGAGCATTGTGATGACATATGTAATGGCCCATTGTGATGACAATGGCATGGAGCATTGTGATGCCATGTGTCATGGAGGATTCTGATGACAAAGGTAATGGAGCATTGTGATGACAATGGCTTGGAGCATTGTGATGACAAGGGTCAGGGAGCATTGTGCTGACAAGTGCATGGAGAATTGTGATGACAAGGGTCATGGAGCATTCTGATGACAAGCTAGAGGAGTATTTTGAAGACAATGGCTTGGAACATTTTGAAGGAAATGGAATGGGGCTTTGTGATGCAAAAGGCATGGAGCCTTTTCGTGACAGGTTTCAAGGAGCATTCTGACGACAAGTGTCAGGGAGCATTGTGATGACAAGTGTATTGAGAATTGTGATGACAATGATCATGGAACATTGTGATGAAAAGGGCATGGAGTATTGTGATGACAGGCATCATGGAGCGTTGTGATGACAAGTGTTTTGGAACATTGTGATCAAAATGTTTTGGAGCATTGCAATGACAGAGGCCATGGATCATTTTGATTTCAAGGAGCATGGAGCATTGTGATGTCAAGGCATGAAGCAATGTGATCCTAAGGTTCATGGAGGATTGTGATGACAATGGTAATGGAGTATTGTGATGACAAGCGCATAGAGCATTGTAACGAAAAGGTGACGTAGCATTTTGCTGACAAAGGCCTGGAGCATTGTGATGACAGGTGTCATGGAGCACTGTGATGAGAAGCATCACGGAGCATTGTGAATACATGGGTCATGGGGAATTTGGATGACAAGGGCATGGATCATTGTGCAGACAAGTGTCATGGAGCATTGGGCTGAACATGTTCATGGAGTATTGTGATGACAGGGGTCATGGAGCATTGTGATGACAGAGGTCATGGAGAATTTTGATTTTATTGTGCTGACAATAGCCGGAAGCATTATGATGATGGGCATGATGCATTGTGATGACAGGGTTCATGGAGCATTGAGATGAAAAAGGGCATGGAGCATTGTGATTACATGGGTCTGGGAGCATTGTGATGACAAGGGCATGGAACATATTGATGAGAAGGCCATGGAACATTCTGATGACATGCGTCATGGAGCTTTGTGATGACAGGGGCATGGAGCATTTTGATTAAGGGTTCTTGGAGCATTGTGATTAAAAGTGTCATGGAGAATTGGGATGACAAGGGCATGGATGATTGTGATGACAAGGGTCATGGATCATTGGGCTGAAAATGTTCATGGAGTACTGTGATGACAGGGGTCATGGAGCATTGTGATGAGTAGGGAATGGAGCATTGTGATGACAAGAGTCCCGGGTCATTGTGTTGTCATGTGTCATGGAGTGTTGTGATGACAGTGGTCATGGAGTATTTTGATGATATTTTTCATTGAGCATTGTGATGAGAAGTTCATGGAGCACTGGGTTGAAAATGTTCATGGAGTATTGTGATGAGAGGGGTCATGGAGCATTGTGATGACAAGGGAATGGAGCATGGTGATGACAAGGTCCTGGAGCATTGTGATGGGAAGACCATGGAGACTTGTGATGACAAGTCTCATGGAGCATTGTGATGAAAAGGGGCATGGAGCATTGTGATTACACGGGACTTGGAGCATTGTGATGACAAGTGCATGGAGCATTGTGAGGAGGAGGCCATGGAGCATTCTGATAACATGCGTCATGGAGATTTGTGATGACAAGGGCATGGAGCATTGTGATTACAGGGGTCTTGGAGCATTGTGATGAAAAGGGCATGGTTCATTGTGATGAAAAGGCATGGAGCCATGTCATTACAGGTTTCAAGGAGCATACTGACGACAAGTGTCAGGGAGCATTGTGATGACAAGTGTATTGAGAATTGTGATGACAAAGATCATGGAGCATTGTGATGAGAGGACCAAGGATAACTGTGATGATGAGCGTCATAGGGTGTTGTGATGATAAGTGTTAAGGAACATTGTGATCACAAGGGTTTGGAGCATTATGATGACAGTGGTCATGGAGAAATTTGATTTCATTGTGATGACAAGAGCCTGAAGCATTATGATGATGGGCATGGTGCATTTTGATTACAGGGTTCATGGATCATTGAGATGAAAAGGGGCATGGAGCATTGTGATTACAGGGGTCTTGGAGCATTTTGATGAGAAGGGTCATGGAGCCTTGTATGACAAGGCCACGGAACATCGTGATGGCAGGTGTCATGGAGCTTTGTGAAGACAAGGGCATGGAGAATTGTGATTACAGGGGTCTTGGAGCATTGTGATGACAAGGGTCATGGAGCCTTTTGATGACAAGGCCATGGATCATTGTGATGGCATGGGTCATGGAGCATTGTTATGACAGAGGTAATGGAGCATTGTGATGAGAAGGGCATTGAGCATTGGTCTGAAAAGTTTCATGGATTATTGTGATGAGAGTGGGCATGGAGCATTGTGATGACAAGGGCACGGAACACTGTTATTCATGGGTCATGGAGGATTGTAATGACAAGGGCATGGAGCATTGTGATGAGACGGGCATCGAGCATTGTGATGACAAGTGTCATGGAGCTCTGTGATGACATTTCATGGAGCAATGTGATGAGAGAGTTCATGGAGCATTGTGATGACAATGACATGGAGCATTGTGATGCCAAGGGTCATGGAGTTTGTGATGACAAAGGTCATGGAGCATTTTGATGACAAGGGTGTGGTGCATTGTGACGAGAAGGGCAGGGAGCATTTTGATGACCGGGTCATGCAGCAATTTGAAGAAAAGTGTAATGGAACATTTTGATGGCAGGGGTTATAGAACATTGTGATGCCAGGGGTCTTGGAGCTTTGGAATGAAAAGGGTCATGGAGCATTTTGATGACAGGGGTTATGGATCATTGTGATGTCAGGGGTCATGGAACATTGTGCTGATATTGGGATGTAGCATTGTGATGACAGGGGTCATGGAACATTGTAATAACATGGGTGAGGGAGGATTGTGATGACTAGTGGTGGAGCATTGTGATATCTCATGTGAGAGAGCATTTGGATGAGAAGTTCATGGAGCATTGTGATTACAAGGTTTATGGAGCATAGCGATGACAAGGTTGTGGATCATTGTGATGAAAAGCGCATTGCACATTGTGATGACAAGGGTCATGGAGCATTGTTCTGACAAAGGCATGGAGCATTGTCATGACAAGGGTCACGGAGAATTGTGATGAAAAGTTCATGGAGCATTGTGGCTTCAAAGGTCACAGAGCCTTGTGATGATGCGGGCATGGACCGTTGTGATGACAAACGTAATGACGCATTGTGATGTCTGGAGTCACGGAGCATTGTGATGATAGGGGTCATGGAGCATTGTGATGACAATGGCATGGAGCATTGTGATGACAGGGGCATGGAGCATTGGTCTGACAATTTTCATAGATTATTGTGATGACAGTGGGCACGGTGCATTGTGATGACAAGGGCATGGAGCATTTTGAAGACAAGGGAATGGAGTACTGTGAATACATGTGTCATGGAGCATTCTGATGATATATGTCATAGTCCATTGCGATGACAATGGCATGGAGCATTGTGATGCCAAATGTAATGGAGGATTGTGATGACAAATATAATGGAACATTGTGATGACTAGGGCTTGGTGCATTATGATGACAAGGGCCATTGAGAATTTTCATGACAATGTCGTGAAGCATTGTGATGACAAATTCCTGGAGCATTGTGATGAGAAAACCAAGGTGCCTTGTGATGACAGATCTAATGGATCATACTGATGAAAAGGGGCATGGAGCATTCTGATCACAGGGGTCTTGGAAGATTGTGATAACAAGGGCATGGAGCATTGTGATGACAAGGGCATGGAGCATTGGTCTAATAAGTTTCATGGATTATTGTGATGACATTTGGAATGGCACATTGTGATGACAAGGGCATGGAGCATTGTGATGACCAGGTCATGCAGTATTGTGAAGAGAGGTGTCAGGGCGCATTGTGATAACATATGTAATGGCCCATTGTGATGACAATGGCATGGAGCATTGTGATGCCAAGTGTCATGGAGGATTGTGATGACAAAGGTAATGGAGCATTGTGATGACAATGGCTTGGAGCATTGTGATGACAAGTGTCAGGGAGCATTTTGCTGACAAGTGCATGAAGAATTATGATGACAAGGGTCATGGAACATTCTGATGACAAGCTTGTGGAGTATTTTGATGACAATGACATCGATCAGTTTGATGAAAACGGCATGGGGCCTTGTGATGAAAATGTCATGGAGCCTTTGGTGACAGGGTTCAAGGAGTATTGTGACGACAAGTGTCAGGGAGCATTGTGATGACAAGTGTATTGAGAATTGTGATGACAATGATCATGGTGCATTGTGATGAAAAGGGCATGGAGTATTGTGATGACAGGCATCATGGAGCGTTGTGATGACAAGTGTTATGGAACATTGTGATCACAAGGTTTTGGAGCATTGTGATGACAGAGGTCATGGATCATTTTGATTTCCAGGAGCATGGAGCATTGTGATGACAAAGGCATGAAGCAATGTGATCAAAAGTTTCATGGAGGATTGTGATGACAGTGGTAATGGAGTATTGTGATGACAAGCACATAGAGCATTGTAATGACAAGGTCATGTAGCATTTTGCTGACAAAGTCATGGAGCATTGTGATGACAGGTGTCATGGAGAACTCTGATGACAAGTGCCACGGAGCACTGTGAATACAGGGGTCATGGAGCATTGGGATGAGAAGGGCATGGATCATTGTGATGACAAGGGTCATGGAGCATTGTGATGAAAATGTTCATGGAGTATTGTGATGCTTTGGGTCATGGAGAATTGTGATGACAGAGGTCATAGAGAATTTTGATTTCATTGTGCTGACAATAGCCAGAAGCATTATGATGATGGGCAAGATGCACTGTGATGTCAGGGTTCATGGACCATTGATAGGAAAAGGGGCATGGAGCACTGTGATTACAGGGGTCTGGGAACATTGTGATGACAAGGGCATGGAGCATTTTGATGAGAAGGACATGGAACATTCTGATGGCATGTGTCATGGAGCTTTGTGATGACAAGTGCATGGAGCATTATGATTACAGGGGTCTTGGAGAATTGTGATGACAAGTGTCATGGAGCCTTGTGATGACAATGCCGTGGAATATTGTGATGGCAGGGGTCATGGAGCATTGTTATGACAGGGGTAATGGAGAATTGTGATGAGAAGGGCATGGAGCATTGTGATTACAAGGGTTATGGAGCATTACCATGACAAATTTGTGGACAGTTGTGATGAAAAGCGCGTAGCACATTGTGATAACAAGGGTCAAGGAGCATTTTTCTGACAAAGGCATGGAGCATGTTGATGACAAAGGACACGGAGCATTGTGATGAAAAGTTCATGGAGCATTGTGGTTATAAAGGCCACAGAGCCTTTTGCTGACGCGGGCATGGACCACTGTGATGACAAATGTTATGAAGCATTGTGATGACTGGAGTCACGGAGCATTGTGATGACAGGGGTCATGGAGCATTGTGATGGCAGGTACATGGAGCATTGTGGTGACAGGGGCATGGACTATTGGTCTGACAAATTTCATAGATTATTGTGATGACAGTGGACATGGTGCATTGTGATGACAAGGGCACGGATCATTGTGATGAGAAGGTCGTGGATTATTGTGAAGACAGGTGTCATGGAGCATTGTGATGACATATGTCATGGTCCATTGCAATGACAATGGCAGGGAGCATTGTGATGCCAAATGTAATGGAGGATTTTGATGACAAATAAAATGGAGCATTGTGATGACTAGGGCTTGGAGCATTATGATGACAAGGGCCATTGAGAATTTTCATTGCAAGGTCGTGAAGCATTGTGATGACAAGGTCCTGGAGCATTGTGATGAGAAATCCATAGAGACTTGTGATGACAAATCTCATGGAGCATACTGATGAAAAGGGGCATGGACCATTGTGATTACAGGGGTCTTGGAACATTGTGATGACATGGGCATGGAACATTGTGAGGAGAAGGTGAAGGAGCATTCTGAAGATATGCGTCATTGAGCTTTGTGATGACAAGGGCATGGAGCATTGTGTTTAAAGGGGTCTTGGAGCATTGTGAGGAAAAGGGCATGGATCAGTGTGATGAAAAAGGCATGGATCCTTGTCATGACAGGGTTCAAGGAGCATACAGACAACAAGTGTCTGGGAGCATTTTGATGACAAGTGTATTGAGCATTGTGATGACAAATGTCATGGAGCATTGTGATGAGAAGACCATGGATAATTGTGATGACGAGTGTCATGGGGCACTGTGATGACAAGTGTTATGGAATATTATGATCCCAAGGGTTTGGAGCATTGTTATGACAGAGATCATGGAGCATTTTGAATTCACTGTGATGGCAATAGCATGAAGCATTATGATGATGGGCATTGTGCATTGTGATGACAGGGTTCATGGTTCATTGAGATGAAAAGGGGCATAGAGCATTGTGATTACAGGGTTTATGGAGCATTGCTATGACAAATATGTGGACCGTTGTGATGAAAAGCGCATGGCACATTGTGATGACAAGGGTCATGGAGCATTTTTCTGACAAAGGCATGGAGCATTGTGATGACAAGTATCACGGAGCATTGTGATGAAAAGTTCATGGAGCACTGTGGTTACAAAAGTCAGAGAGCCTTGTGATGACGCGGGCATGGACAATTGTGATGACAAATCTTATGAAGCATTGTGTTGACTGGAGTCACGGAGCATTGTGATGACAGGGGTCATGGAGTACTGTGATGACAAGGGCCTGGAGAATTGTGATGACAAGGGCACGGAGCATTGTGGTGACATGGGCATGGACTATTGGTCTGACAAATTTCATAGATTATTGTGATGACAGTGGACATGGTGCATTGTGATGACAAGGGCACGGATCATTGTGATGAGAAGGTCGTGGATTATTGTGAAGACAGGTGTCATGGAGCATTGTGATGACATATGTCATGGTCCATTGCAATGACAATGGCAGGGAGCATTGTGATGCCAAATGTAATGGAGGATTTTGATGACAAATAAAATGGAGCATTGTGATGACTAGGGCTTGGAGCATTATGATGACAAGGGCCATTGAGAATTTTCATTGCAAGGTCGTGAAGCATTGTGATGACAAGGTCCTGGAGCATTGTGATGAGAAAACCATGGAGCACTGTGATGACAAATCTCATGGAGCATACTGATGAAAAGGGGCATGGACCATTGTGATTACAGGGGTCTTGGAACATTGTGATGACATGGGCATGGAGCATTGTGAGGAGAAGGCGAAGGAGCATTCTGAAGATATGCGTCATTGAGCTTTGTGATGACAAGGGCATGGAACATTGTGATTACAGGGTTCTAGGAGCATTGTGATGAAAAGGGCATGGATCATTGTGATGAAAAAGGCATGGAGCTTTGTCATGACAGGGTTCAAGGAGCATACTGACGACAAGTGTCAGGGAGCATTGTGATGACAAGTGTATTGAGCATTGGGATGAAAAAGGTCATGGAGCACTGTGATGAGAAGACCATGGATAATTGTCGTGACGAGCGTCATGGGGCATTGTGATGACAAGTGTTATGGAATAATGTGATCACAAGTGTTTGGATCATTGTTATGACAGAGGTCATGAAGAATTTTGATTTAATTGTGCTGACAATAGCCAGAAGCATTATGATGATGGGCATGATGCACTGTGATGTCAGGGTTCATGGACCATTGATAGGAAAAGGGGCATGGAGCACTGTGATTACAGGGGTCTTGGAGCACTGTGATGACAAGGGCGTGGAGCATTTTGATGAGAAGGACATGGAACATTCTGATGGCATGTGTCATGGAGCTTTGTGATGACAAGTGCATGGAGCATTGTGATTACAGGGGTCTTGGAGCATTGTGATGACAAGTGTCATGGAGCCTTGTGATGACAATGCCGTGGAATATTGTGATGGCAGGGGTCATGGAGCATTGTTATGACAGGGGTAATGGAGCATTGTGATGAGAAGGGCATGGAGCATTGTGATTACAAGGGTTATGGAGCATTACCATGACAAATTTGTAGACCGTTGTGATGAAAAGCGCGTAGCACATTGTGATAACAAGGGTCAAGGAGCATTTTTCTGACAAAGGCATGGAGCATGTTGATGACAAAGGACACGGAGCATTGTGATGAAAAGTTCATGGAGCATTGTGGTTATAAAGGTCACAGAGCCATTTGCTGACGTGGGCATGGACCACTGTGATGACAAATGTTATGAAGCATTGTGATGACTGGAGTCACGGAGCATTGTGATGACAGGGGTCATGGAGCATTGTGATGACAGGTACATGGAGCATTGTGGTGACAGGGGCATGGACTATTGGTCTGACAAATTTCATAGATTATTGTGATGACAGTGGCCATGGTGCATTGTGATGACAAGGGCACGGATCATTGTGATGAGAAGGTCGTGGATTATTGTGAAGACAGGTGTCATGGAGCATTGTGATGACATATGTCATGGTCCATTGCAATGACAATGGCAGGGAGCATTGTGATGCCAAATGTAATGGAGGATTTTGATGACAAATAAAATGGAGCATTGTGATGACTAGGGCTTGGAGCATTATGATGACAAGGGCCATTGAGAATTTTCATTGCAAGGTCGTGAAGCATTGTGATGACAAGGTCCTGGAGCATTGTGATGAGAAATCCATAGAGACTTGTGATGACAAATCTCATGGAGCATACTGATGAAAAGGGGCATGGACCATTGTGATTACAGGGGTCTTGGAACATTGTGATGACATGGGCATGGAACATTGTGAGGAGAAGGCCAAGGAGCAATCTGAAGACATGTTTCATTGAGCTTTGTGATGACAAGGGCATGGAGCATTGTGTTTAAAGGGGTCTTGGAGCATTGTGAGGAAAAGGGCATGGATCAGTGTGATGAAAAAGGCATGGATCCTTGTCATGACAGGGTTCAAGGAGCATACAGACAACAAGTGTCTGGGAGCATTTTGATGACAAGTGTATTGAGCATTGTGATGACAAATGTCATGGAGCATTGTGATGAGAAGACCATGGATAATTGTGATGACGAGTGTCATGGGGCACTGTGATGACAAGTGTTATGGAATATTATGATCCCAAGGGTTTGGAGCATTGTTATGACAGAGATCATGGAGCATTTTGAATTCACTGTGATGGCAATAGCATGAAGCATTATGATGATGGGCATTGTGCATTGTGATGACAGGGTTCATGGTTCATTGAGATGAAAAGGGGCATAGAGCATTGTGATTACAGGGTTTATGGAGCATTGCTATGACAAATATGTGGACCGTTGTGATGAAAAGCGCATGGCACATTGTGATGACAAGGGTCATGGAGCATTTTTCTGACAAAGGCATGGAGCATTGTGATGACAAGTATCACGGAGCATTGTGATGAAAAGTTCATGGAGCACTGTGGTTACAAAAGTCAGAGAGCCTTGTGATGACGCGGGCATGGACAATTGTGATGACAAATCTTATGAAGCATTGTGTTGACTGGAGTCACGGAGCATTGTGATGACAGGGGTCATGGAGTACTGTGATGACAAGGGCCTGGAGAATTGTGATGACAAGGGCACGGAGCATTGTGGTGACATGGGCATGGACTATTGGTCTGACAAATTTCATAGATTATTGTGATGACAGTGGACATGGTGCATTGTGATGACAAGGGCACGGATCATTGTGATGAGAAGGTCGTGGATTATTGTGAAGACAGGTGTCATGGAGCATTGTGATGACATATGTCATGGTCCATTGCAATGACAATGGCAGGGAGCATTGTGATGCCAAATGTAATGGAGGATTTTGATGACAAATAAAATGGAGCATTGTGATGACTAGGGCTTGGAGCATTATGATGACAAGGGCCATTGAGAATTTTCATTGCAAGGTCGTGAAGCATTGTGATGACAAGGTCCTGGAGCATTGTGATGAGAAAACCATGGAGCACTGTGATGACAAATCTCATGGAGCATACTGATGAAAAGGGGCATGGACCATTGTGATTACAGGGGTCTTGGAACATTGTGATGACATGGGCATGGAGCATTGTGAGGAGAAGGCGAAGGAGCATTCTGAAGATATGCGTCATTGAGCTTTGTGATGACAAGGGCATGGAACATTGTGATTACAGGGTTCTAGGAGCATTGTGATGAAAAGGGCATGGATCATTGTGATGAAAAAGGCATGGAGCTTTGTCATGACAGGGTTCAAGGAGCATACTGACGACAAGTGTCAGGGAGCATTGTGATGACAAGTGTATTGAGCATTGGGATGAAAAAGGTCATGGAGCACTGTGATGAGAAGACCATGGATAATTGTCGTGACGAGCGTCATGGGGCATTGTGATGACAAGTGTTATGGAATAATGTGATCACAAGTGTTTGGATCATTGTTATGACAGAGGTCATGAAGAATTTTGATTTAATTGTGCTGACAATAGCATGAAGCATTATGATAATGGGCATGAGGCATTGTGATGACAGGGTTCATGGAGCATTGTGTTGAAAAGGGGCATGGATCATTGTGATTACAGGGGTCTTGGATCATTTTGTTGACAAGTGTCATGGAGCCTTGTGATGACAAGGCCGTGGAACATTGTGATTGCAGGGGTCATGGAGCATTGTTATGACAGGGGTAATGGAGCATTGTGATGGCATGGGAAAGGAACACTGTGATGAGAAAGCCATGGAGCATTCTGATGACATGTGTCATGGAGCTATGTGATGACAAGGGCATGAAGCAATGTGATGAGAGCGTTTATGGTGCATTGTGATGACAACGACTTGGAGCATTGTTATGCCAAGGGTCATATATTTTTGTGATGACAAAGGTCATGGTGCATTTTGATGACAAGTGCGTTTTGCATTGTGATGAGAAGAGCAGGAAGCATTGTGATGACAGGGTCATGGAGCAATTTGATGAAAAATGTCATGGAATATTTTGATGACAGGGGTTATGGAACATTGTGATGTCACGGGTTATGGAGCATGTTGATGAAAATGGTCATGGAGCATTTTGATGACAGGGGTTATGTAACATTGTGATGTCAGTGGTCATCGAACATTGTGATGATAATGCATGTAGCATTGTGATGACAGGAGTCATGGAACATTGTGATGACAGGGGTGAGGGAGTATTGTGACGAATAGTGATGTAACATTGTGATATCAGTTGTGAGAGAGCATTGTGATGAGAAGCGCATGGAGCATTGTGATGACAAGGTTTATGGAGCATTGTGATGACAAGATTGTGGAGCACTGTGATGACAAGCGCATGGAGCATTGTGATGACATGTGTCATGGAGCATTGTGCTGACAAGCGCATGGAGCATTGTGATGACAATGGTCATGGAGCATTGTGCTGAGAAAGGCATAGAGCATTGCGATGACAAGGGCCACAGAGCATTGTGATGAAAAGTTCATGGAGCATTGTGGTTAAAATGTCACAGAGACTGTTGATGATGAGGGCATGGACCATTGTGATGACAAAGGTCATGAAGCATTTTGATGACTGTAGTCACGGAACATTTTGATGACAGGGGTCATGGAGCATTGTGATAAGAAGGGCATGGAGCATTGTGATGACAAGGGCATGGAGCATTGGTCTAATAAGTTTCATGGATTTTTCGATGAGAGTTGGAATGGCGATTTGTGATGACAAGGGCATGGAGCATTTTGATGACCAGGTCATGCAGTATTGTGAAGAGAGGTGTCAGGGCGCATTGTGATAACATATGTAATGGCCCATTGTGATGACAATGGCATGGAGCATTGTGATGCCAAGTGTCATGGAGGATTGTGATGACAAAGGTAATGGAGCATTGTGATGACAATGGCTTGGAGCATTGTGATGACAAGTGTCAGGGAGCATTTTGCTGACAAGTGCATGAAGAATTATGATGACAAGGGTCATGGAACATTCTGATGACAAGCTTGTGGAGTATTTTGATGACAATGACATCGATCAGTTTGATGAAAACGGCATGGGGCCTTGTGATGAAAATGTCATGGAGCCTTTGGTGACAGGGTTCAAGGAGTATTGTGACGACAAGTGTCAGGGAGCATTGTGATGACAAGTGTATTGAGAATTGTGATGACAATGATCATGGTGCATTGTGATGAAAAGGGCATGGAGTATTGTGATGACAGGCATCATGGAGCGTTGTGATGACAAGTGTTATGGAACATTGTGATCACAAGGTTTTGGAGCATTGTGATGACAGAGGTCATGGATCATTTTGATTTCCAGGAGCATGGAGCATTGTGATGACAAAGGCATGAAGCAATGTGATCAAAAGTTTCATGGAGGATTGTGATGACAGTGGTAATGGAGTATTGTGATGACAAGCACATAGAGCATTGTAATGACAAGGTCATGTAGCATTTTGCTGACAAAGTCATGGAGCATTGTGATGACAGGTGTCATGGAGAACTCTGATGACAAGTGCCACGGAGCATTGTGAATACAGGGGTCATGGAGCATTGGGATGAGAAGGGCATGGATCATTGTGATGACAAGGGTCATGGAGCATTGTGATGAAAATGTTCATGGAGTATTGTGATGCTTTGGGTCATGGAGAATTGTGATGACAGAGGTCATAGAGAATTTTGATTTCATTGTGCTGACAATAGCCAGAAGCATTATGATGATGGGCAAGATGCACTGTGATGTCAGGGTTCATGGACCATTGATAGGAATAGGGGCATGGAGCATTGTGATTACAGGGGTCTGGGAACATTGTGATGACAAGGGCATGGAGCATTTTGATGAGAAGGACATGGAACATTCTGATGGCATGTGTCATGGAGCTTTGTGATGACAAGTGCATGGAGCATTATGATTACAGGGGTCTTGGAGAATTGTGATGACAAGTGTCATGGAGCCTTGTGATGACAATGCCGTGGCATATTGTGATGGCAGGGGTCATGGAGCATTGTTATGACAGGGGTAATGGAGAATTGTGATGAGAAGGGCATGGAGCATTGTGATTACAAGGTTTATGGAGCATTACCATGACAAATTTGTGGACCGTTGTGATGAAAAGCACGTAGCACATTGTGATAACAAGGGTCAAGGAGCATTTTTCTGACAAAGGCATGGAGCATGTTGATGACAAAGGACACGGAGCATTGTGATGAAAAGTTCATGGAGCATTGTGGTTATAAAGGCCACAGAGCCTTTTGCTGACGCGGGCATGGACCACTGTGATGACAAATGTTATGAAGCATTGTGATGACTGGAGTCACGGAGCATTGTGATGACAGGGGTCATGGAGCATTGTGATGGCAGGTACATGGAGCATTGTGGTGACAGGGGCATGGACTATTGGTCTGACAAATTTCATAGATTATTGTGATGACAGTGGACATGGTGCATTGTGATGACAAGGGCACGGATCATTGTGATGAGAAGGTCGTGGATTATTGTGAAGACAGGTGTCATGGAGCATTGTGATGACATATGTCATGGTCCATTGCAATGACAATGGCAGGGAGCATTGTGATGCCAAATGTAATGGAGGATTTTGATGACAAATAAAATGGAGCATTGTGATGACTAGGGCTTGGAGCATTATGATGACAAGGGCCATTGAGAATTTTCATTGCAAGGTCGTGAAGCATTGTGATGACAAGGTCCTGGAGCATTGTGATGAGAAATCCATAGAGACTTGTGATGACAAATCTCATGGAGCATACTGATGAAAAGGGGCATGGACCATTGTGATTACAGGGGTCTTGGAACATTGTGATGACATGGGCATGGAACATTGTGAGGAGAAGCCCAAGGAGCAATCTGAAGACATGTTTCATTGAGCTTTGTGATGACAAGGGCATGGAGCATCGTGTTTAAAGGGGTCTTGGAGCATTGTGAGGAAAAGGGCATGGATCAGTGTGATGAAAAAGGCATGGATCCTTGTCATAACAGGGTTCAAGGAGCATACAGACAACAAGTGTCTGGGAGCATTTTGATGACAAGTGTATTGAGCATTGTGATGACAAATGTCATGGAGCATTGTGATGAGAAGACCATGGATAATTGTGATGACGAGTGTTATGGGGCACTGTGATGACAAGTGTTATGGAATATTATGATCCCAAGGGTTTGGAGCATTGTTATGACAGAGATCATGGAGCATTTTGAATTCACTGTGATGGCAATAGCATGAAGCATTATGATGATGGGCATTGTGCATTGTGATGACAGGGTTCATGGTTCATTGAGATGAAAAGGGGCATAGAGCATTGTGATTACAGGGTTTATGGAGCATTGCTATGACAAATATGTGGACCGTTGTGATGAAAAGCGCATGGCACATTGTGATGACAAGGGTCATGGAGCATTTTTCTGACAAAGGCATGGAGCATTGTGATGACAAGTATCACGGAGCATTGTGATGAAAAGTTCATGGAGCACTGTGGTTACAAAAGTCAGAGAGCCTTGTGATGACGCGGGCATGGACAATTGTGATGACAAATCTTATGAAGCATTGTGTTGACTGGAGTCACGGAGCATTGTGATGACAGGGGTCATGGAGTACTGTGATGACAAGGGCCTGGAGAATTGTGATGACAAGGGCACGGAGCATTGTGGTGACATGGGCATGGACTATTGGTCTGACAAATTTCATAGATTATTGTGATGACAGTGGACATGGTGCATTGTGATGACAAGGGCACGGATCATTGTGATGAGAAGGTCGTGGATTATTGTGAAGACAGGTGTCATGGAGCATTGTGATGACATATGTCATGGTCCATTGCAATGACAATGGCAGGGAGCATTGTGATGCCAAATGTAATGGAGGATTTTGATGACAAATAAAATGGAGCATTGTGATGACTAGGGCTTGGAGCATTATGATGACAAGGGCCATTGAGAATTTTCATTGCAAGGTCGTGAAGCATTGTGATGACAAGGTCCTGGAGCATTGTGATGAGAAAACCATGGAGCACTGTGATGACAAATCTCATGGAGCATACTGATGAAAAGGGGCATGGACCATTGTGATTACAGGGGTCTTGGAACATTGTGATGACATGGGTATGGAGCATTGTGAGGAGAAGGCGAAGGAGCATTCTGAAGATATGCGTCATTGAGCTTTGTGATGACAAGGGCATGGAACATTGTGATTACAGGGTTCTAGGAGCATTGTGATGAAAAGGGCATGGATCATTGTGATGAAAAAGGCATGGAGCTTTGTCATGACGGTTCAAGGAGCATACTGACGACAAGTGTCAGGGAGCATTGTGATGACAAGTGTATTGAGCATTGGGATGAAAAAGGTCATGGAGCACTGTGATGAGAAGACCATGGATAATTGTCGTGACGAGCGTCATGGGGCATTGTGATGACAAGTGTTATGGAATAATGTGATCACAAGTGTTTGGATCATTGTTATGACAGAGGTCATGAAGAATTTTGATTTAATTGTGCTGACAATAGCATGAAGCATTATGATGATGGGCATGAGGCATTGTGATGACAGGGTTCATGGAGCATTGTGTTGAAAAGGGGCATGGATCATTGTGATTACAGGGGTCTTGGATCATTTTGTTGACAAGTGTCATGGAGCCTTGTGATGACAAGGCCGTGGAACATTGTGATTGCAGGGGTCATGGAGCATTGTTATGACAGGGGTAATGGAGCATTCTGATGGCATGGGAAAGGAACACTCTGATGAGAAGGCCATGGAGCATTCTGAAGACGTGTCATGGAGCTATGTGATGACAAGGGCATGAAGCAATGTGATGAGAGCGTTCATGGTGCATTGTGATGACAATGACTTGGAGCATTGTTATGCCAAGGGTCATATATCTTTGTGATGACAAAGGTCATGGTGCATTTTGATGACAAGGGCGTTTTGCATTGTGATGAGAAGGGCTGGAAGCATTGTGATGACAGGGTCATGGAGCAATTTGATGAAAAATGTCATGGAATATTTTGATGACAGGGGTTATGGAACATTGTGATGTCACGGGTTATGGAGCATGTTGATGAAAATGGTCATGGAGCATTTTGATGACAGGGGTTATGTAACATTGTGATGTCAGTGGTCATCGAACATTGTGATGATAATGCATGTAGCATTGTGATGACAGGAGTCATGGAACATTGTGATGACAGGGGTGAGGGAGTATTGTGACGAATAGTGATGTAACATTGTGATATCAGTTGTGAGAGAGCATTGTGATGAGAAGCGCATGGAGCATTGTGATGACAAGGTTTATGGAGCATTGTGATGACAAGATTGTGGAGCACTGTGATGACAAGCGCATGGAGCATTGTGATGACATGTGTCATGGAGCATTGTGCTGACAAGCGCATGGAGCATTGTGATGACAATGGTCATGGAGCATTGTGCTGAGAAAGGCATAGAGCATTGCGATGACAAGGGCCACAGAGCATTGTGATGAAAAGTTCATGGAGCATTGTGGTTAAAATGTCACAGAGACTGTTGATGATGAGGGCATGGACCATTGTGATGACAAAGGTCATGAAGCATTTTGATGACTGTAGTCACGGAACATTTTGATGACAGGGGTCATGGAGCATTGTGATAAGAAGGGCATGGAGCATTGTGATGACAAGGGCATGGAGCATTGGTCTAATAAGTTTCATGGATTTTTCGATGAGAGTTGGAATGGCGATTTGTGATGACAAGGGCATGGAGCATTTTGATGACCAGGTCATGCAGTATTGTGAAGAGAGGTGTCAGGGCGCATTGTGATAACATATGTAATGGCCCATTGTGATGACAATGGCATGGAGCATTGTGATGCCAAGTGTCATGGAGGATTGTGATGACAAAGGTAATGGAGCATTGTGATGACAATGGCTTGGAGCATTGTGATGACAAGGGTCAGGGAGCATTTTGCTGACAAGTGCATGAAGAATTATGATGACAAGGGTCATGGAACATTCTGATGACAAGCTTGTGGTGTATTTTGATGACAATGACATTGATCAGTTTGATGAAAACGGCATGGGGCCTTGTGATGAAAATGTCATGGAGCCTTTGGTGACAGGGTTCAAGGAGCATTGTGACGATAAGTGTCAGGGAGCATTGTGATGACAAGTGTATTGAGAATTGTGATGACAATGATCATGGTGCATTGTGATGAAAAGGGCATGGAGTATTGTGATGACAGGCATCATGGAGCGTTGTGATGACAAGTGTTATGGAACATTGTGATCACAAGGTTTTGGAGCATTGTGATGACAGAGGTCATGGATCATTTTGATTTCCAGGAGCATGGAGCATTGTGATGACAAAGGCATGAAGCAATGTGATCAAAAGTTTCATGGAGGATTGTGATGACAGTGGTAATGGAGTATTGTGATGACAAGCACATAGAGCATTGTAATGACAAGGTCATGTAGCATTTTGCTGACAAAGTCATGGAGCATTGTGATGACAGGTGTCATGGAGAACTCTGATGACAAGTGCGACGGAGCATTGTGAATACAGGGGTCATGGAGCATTGGGATGAGAAGGGCATGGATCATTGTGATGACAAGGGTCATGGAGCATTGTGATGAAAATGTACATGGAGTATTGTGATGCTTTGGGTCATGGAGAATTGTGATGACAGATGTCATAGAGAATTTTGATTTCATTGTGCTGACAATAGCCAGAAGCATTATGATGATGGGCATGATGCACTGTGTTGTCAGGGTTCATGGACCATTGATAGGAAAAGGGGCTTGGAGCACTGTGATTACAGGGGTCTGGGAACATTGTGATGACAAGGGCATGGAGCATTTTGATGAGAAGGACATGGAACATTCTGATGGCATGTGTCATGGAGCTTTGTGATGACAAGTGCATGGAGCATTGTGATTACAGGGGTCTTGGAACATTGTGATGACAAGTGTCATGGAGCCTAGTGATGACAAGACCGTGTAACATTGTGATGGCAGGGGTCATGGATCATTGTTATGACAGGTGTAATGGAGCATTGTGATGAGAAGGGCATGGAGCATTGTGATTACAAGTTTTATGGAGCATTGCGATGACAAATTTCTGGACCGTTGGGATGAAATGCGCGTGGCCCATTGTGATGACAAGGGTCATGGCGCATTTTTCTGACAAAGGCATGGAGCATTGTGATGACAAGTGTCACGGAGCATTGTGATGAAAAGTTCATGGAGCATTGTGGTTACAAATGTAACAGAGCCTTGTGATGACGCGGGCATTGACCATTATGATGACAAATGTTATGAAGAATTGTGATGACTGGAGTCACGGAGCATTTTGATGACAGGGGTCATGGAGCACTGTGATGAGAAGGGCATGGAGCATTGTGATAAGAAATGCATAGAGAATTGTGATGACAAGTGTCAAAGAGCATTATGATGAAATGTTCATGGAGCATTGTGGTTAATTTGGTCACAGAGACTGTTGATGATGACGGCATGGACCATTGTGATGACAAAGGTCATGGAGCATTGTGATGACTGGAGTCACAGAGCACTGTGTTGACAGGGGTCATGGAACATTGTGATAACAAGGGCATGGAGCATTGTGATGACAAGGGCATGGAGCATTGTTCTAATAAGTTCAATGGAGTATTTTGATGACAGTTGGAATGGTGCATTGTGATGACAACGGCATGGAGCATTGTGATGACCAGGTCTTTCAGTATTGTGAAGAGAGTTCTCAGGGAGCACTGTGAAGACATATGTGTTGACCCATTGTGATGACAATGGCATGGAGCATTGTGATGCCAAGTGTCATGGAGCATTCTGATGATAAATGTAATAGAGCATTGTGATGACAATGGCTTGGAACATTGTGATGACAAGGGTCAGGGAGCATTCTGATGATAAATGTAATAGAGCATTGTGATGACAATGGCTTGGAGCATTGTGATGCCAAGTGTCATGGAGGATTCTGATGACAAAGGTTATGGAATACTGTGATGACAATGGCTTGGAGCATTGTGATGACATGGGACAGGGAGCATTGTGCTGACAATTGCATGGAGAATTGTGATGACAAGGGGAATGGAGCATTCTGATGACAAGCTTGTGGAGTATTTTGATGACAATGGCATGGGGCATTGTGATGAAAATGGCATGGGGCTTTGTGATGAAAAAGACATGGAGCCTTTTCGTGGCAGGTTTCAAGGAGCATTCTGATGACAATGTCAGGGAGCATTGTGATGACATGTATATTGAGAATTGTGATGACAAAGGTTATGGAGCATTGTGATGAAAAGGGCATGGAGTATTGTGATGACAGGCCTCATGGAGCGTTGTGATGACAAGTGTTATGGAAGATTGTGATCACAAGGTTTTGGAGCATTGTGATGACAGAGGTCATGGATCATTTTGATTTCAAGGAGCATGGAGCATTGTGATGACAAAGGAATGAAGCAATGTGATCAAAAGATTCTAGGAGGATTGTGATGACAATGGTAATGGAGTATTTTGATGACAAGCACATAGAGCATTGTAATGACAAGGTCATGTAGCATTTTGCTGACAAAGGCATGAAGCATTGTGATGACAGGTGTCATGGAACACTGTTATGACAAGCGTCACAGAGCATTGTGAATACAGGGGTCATGGAGCATTGGGATGACAAGGGCATGGATCATTGTGATGACAAGTGTCATGGAGCAGTGGGTTGAAAATGTTCATGGAGTATTGTGATGACAGGGGTCATGGAGCATTGTGATGACAGAGGTCATGGAGAAATTTGATTTCATTGTGCTGGCAATAGCTGGAAGCATTATGATGATAGGCATGATGCATTGTGATGACAGGGTTAATGGACCATTGATTTGAAAAGGGGCATTGAGCATTGTGATTACAGGGGTCTGGGAGCATTTTAATGACAAGGGCATGGAGCATTTTGATGAGAAGGCCATGGAACATTCTGATGACATGTGGCATGGAGCTTTGTGATGACAAGGGCATGGATCATTGTGATTACCGGGGTTTTGGAGCATTATGATGACAAGGGTCAAGGAGCATTTTTCTGACAAAGGCATGGAGCATTTTGATGACAAGGGTCTCGGAGCATTGTGATGAAAAGTTCATGGAACATTGTGGTTACAAAGGTAACAGAGCATTTTGATGACGCGAGCATCGACCATTGTGATGACAAATGTTTTGAATAATTGTGATGACTGGAGTCATGGAGCATTGTGATGGCAGGGGTCATGGAGCAATGTGATGACAAGGGCATGGAGCATTGTCCTGAGAAAGGCATAGAGCATTGTGATGACAAGGGTCAAAAGCATTGTGATGAAATGTTCATGGAGCATTGTGCTTAAAAAGGTCACAGAGATTGTTGATGATGAGGGCATGGACCATTGTGATGACAAAGGTCATGGAGAATTGTGATGACTTGAGTCACAGAGCACTGTGATGACATGGGTCATGGAACATTGTGATAACAAGGGCATGGAGCATTGTGATGACAAGGGCATGGAGCATTGGTCTAATAAGTTTCATGGAGTATTGCGATGACAGTTGGAATGGCGCATTGTGATGACAAGGGCATGGAGCAATATGATGACCAGGTCTTGCTCTATTGTGAAGAGAGGTGTCAGGGAGCAATGTGATGACATATGTAATGGCCCATTGCGATGACAATGGCATGGAGCATTGTGAGGCCAAGTGTCATGGAGGATTCTGATGACAAAGGTAATGGAGCATTATGATGACAATGGCTTGGAGCATTGTGATGACAAGGGTCAGGGAGCATTGTGCTGACAAGTGCATGGAGAATTGTGATGACAAGGGTCATGAAGCATTCTGATGACAAGCTTGTGGAGTATTTTGATTACAATGGCATGGAGCATTTTGATAAAAAAGGCATGGGGCTTTGTGATGAAAAAGGCATGGAAACTTTTTGTGACAGTGTTCAAGGAGCATTCTGACTACAAGTGTCAGGGAGCTTTGTGATGACAAGTGTATTGAGAATTGTGATGACAAAGGTCATGGAGCATTGTGATGAAAACGGCATGGAGTGTTGTGATGGCAGGCATCATGGAGCGTTGTGATGACAAGTGTTATGGAATGTTGTGATCACAAGGGTTTGGAGCATTGTGATGACAGAGCTCATGGATCATTTTGATTTCAAGGAGCATGGAGCATTGTGATGACAAGGGCATGAAGCAATGTGATCCCAAGGTTCATGGAGGATTGTGATGACAATGGTAATGGATTATTGTGATGACAAGTGCATAGAGCATTGTAATGACAAGGTCATGTAGCATTTTGCTGACAAAGGCATGGAGCATTGTGATGACAGGTGTCATGGAGCACTGTTATGACAAGCGTCACGGAGCATTGTGAATACAGGGTTCATGGAGCATTGGGATGACCAGGGCATGCATGATTGTGATGACAAGGGTCATGGATCATTGGGCTGAAAGTGTTCATGGAGTATTGTGATGACATGGGTCATGGAGCATTGTGATGAGTAGGGAATGGAGCATTGTGATGACAAGAGTCCCAGATCATTGTGTTGTCAGGTGTCATGGAGTGTTGTGATGAGAGTGGTCATGGAGCATTTTGATGATATTTGTCATGGAGCATTGTGATGAGAATTTCATGGAGCATTGGGCTGAAAATATTCATGGAGTATTGTGATGACAGTGGTCATGGAGCATTGTGAGGACAAGGGAATGGAGCATGTTAATGACAAGATTCTGGAGCATTGTGATGATAAGACCATGGAGACTTGTGATGACAACTCTTATGGAGCATTCTGATGAAAATGGGCATGGAGCATTGTGATTACAGGGGTCTTGGAGCATTGTGATGACAAAAGAATGGAGCATTGTGAGGAGAAGGCAATGGATCATTCTGATGATATGTGTCATGGAGCTTTGTGATGACAAGGGCATGGATCATTGTGATGAAAAGGCATGGAGTCTTGTCATGACAGGGTTCAAAGAGCATACTGACGACAAGTGTCAGGGAGCATTGTGATGACAAGTGTATTGAGCATTGTGATGACAAAGGTCATGGAGCATTGTGATGAGAAGGCCATGGATAATTGTGATGATGAGCGTCAGAGGGTTTTGTGATGATTAGTGTTATAAAACATTGTGATCACAAGGGTTTGGAGCCTTATGATGACAGTGGTCATGGATAATTTTGATTTCATTGTGATGACAATAGCCTGAAGCATTATGATGATGGGCATGGTGCATTTTGGTGACAGGCTTCAAGGTGCATTGAGATGAAAAGTAGCATGGAGCATTGTGATTACAGGGGTCTTGGAGCATTGTCATGACAAGGGCATGGAGCATTGTGATGAGAAAGCCATGGAACATTTTGATGTCATGTGTCAAGGAGCTTTGTGCTGACAAGGGCATGGAGCATTGTGATTACAGCGGTCTTGGAGCATTGTGATGACAAGTGTCATGGAGCCTTGTGATGACAAGGCCGTGGAATATTGTGATGGCAAGGGTCATGGATCAATGTTATGACAGATGTAATGGAGCATTGTGATGAGAATGGCATTGACCATTGGTCTGAAATATTTCATGGATTATTGTGATGAGAGTGGGCATGGAGCATTCTGATGACAAGGGAACGGAACACTGTGATACATGGGTCATGCAGGACTGTAATGACAAGTTCATGGAGCATTGTGATGAGAAGGGCATGGAGCATTGCGATGACAAGTGTCATGGAGCTTTGTGAAGACAAGGGCATGGAGCAATGTGATGAGAGGGTTCATGGAGCATTGTGATGACAATGACATGGAGCATTGTGATGCCAAGGGTCATGGAGATTTGTGAAGACAAAGGTCATGGAGCATTTTGATGCCAAGTGTGTGGTGCATTGTGATGAGAAAGGCAGGGAGCATTTTGATGACTGGGTCATGCAGAAATTTGATGAAAAATGTAATGGAACATTTTGATGACATGGGTTATAGAACATTGTGATGCCAAGGGTCATGGAGCTTTGGGATGAAAAGTGTCATGGAGCATTTTGATGACAGTGGTTATGGAACATTGTGATGTCATGGGTCATGGAACATTGTGATGATAAGGGGATGTAGCATTGTTTTGAGAGGGGTCATGGAACATTGTGATAACAGGGGTGAGGGACGATTCTGATGACTAGTGATGGAACATTGTGATATCTCATGTGAGAGAAGATTTGGATGAGAAGTGCATGGAGCATTGTGATTACATGGTTTAATTAGCGTAGCGATGACAATGTTGTGGATCATTGTGATGAAAAGCGCATGGCACATTGTGATGACAAGGGTCCTGGAGCATTGTTCTGACAAAGGCATGGAGCATTGTGATGACAAGGGTCACGGAGCATTGTGATGAAAAGTTCATGGAGCACTGTGGTTACAAAGGTCACAGAGCCTTGTGATGACGTGGGCATGGACCGTTCGGATGACAAACGTTATGAAGCATTGTGATGACTGGAGTCACGGAGCATTGTGATGACAGGGGTCATGGAGCTTTTTGATGACAACGGCATTGAGCATTGTGATGACAGGGTCATGCAGCATTGGTCTGACAAGTTTCATAGACTATTGTGATGACATTGGACATGGTGAATTGTGATGACAAGGACATGGAGCTTTTTGATGAGAAGGCCATGGAACATTCTGATGACGTGTGTCATGGAGCTTTGTGATGACAAGGGCACGGATCACTGTCATACATGGGTCATGGAGGATTGTAATGTCAAGGGCAAGGAGCAATGTGATGAGAGGGTTCATGGAGCATTGTGATGACAGTGACATCGAGCTTTGTGAGGAGAAGGCCATGGACCATTCTGATGACTTGCGTCATGGAGCTTTGTGATGACAAGGGCATAGAGCATTGTGATTACAGGGGTCATGGTGCATTGTGATGAAAAGGGCATGGATCACTGTGATGAAAAAGGCATGGAGCCTTGTCATGACAGGGTTCAAGGAGCATACTGACGACAAGTGTCAGGAGGCATTGTGATGACAAGTGTATTGAGCATTGTGATGACAAGGATCATGGAGCATTGTGATGAGAAGTCCATGGATAATTGTGATGATGATCGTCATGCGGTGTTGTGATGATAAGTGTTATGGAACATTGTTATCAGAAGGGTTTGGAGCATTATGATGACAGAGGTAATGGAGAATTTTGATTTCATTGTGATGACAATAGCCTGAAGCATTACGATGATGGACATGGTGCATTGTGATGAGAGGGTTCATGGAGAACTGAGATGAAAAAGGGCATGGAGCATTGTGATTACAGGGTTCTTGGAGCATTGTAATGACAAGCGCATAGAGCTTTCTAATTACAAGTTCATGTAGAATTTTGCTGACAAATGCATGGAGCATTGTGATGACAGGTGTCATGGAGCTTTGTGATGACAAGTCATGGAGCATTTTGATGACAAGGGCATGGGGCATTGTGATGAGAAGGGCAGGAAGCATTTTTTTTTTCCGTACGCGGGCCTCTCACTGTTGTGGCCTCTCCCATTGCGGAGCACAGGCTCCGGATGCGCAGGCTCAGCGGCCATGGCTCACGGGCCCAGCCCCTCCGCGGCATATGGGATCCTCCCAGACCGGGGCACGAACCCGTATCCCCTGCATCGGCAGGCGGACTCTCAACCACTGTGCCACCAGGGAGGCCCGGCAGGAAGCATTTTGATGACCGGGTCATGCAGCAATTTGATGAAAAGTGTAATGGAACATTGTGATGGCAGTGGTCATGGAGCATTGTTATGACAGAGGTAATGGATCATTGTGATGAGAAGGGCATTGAGCATTGTTCTGAAATGTTTCATGGATTATTGTGATGAGAGTGGGCATGGAGCATTGTGAGGACAATTGCACGGAACTCTGTGATACATGGGTCATGGAGGATTGTAATGACAAGGGCAAGGAGCATTGTGATGAGAAGCGCATCGAGCATTGTGATGACAAGTGTCATGGAGCTTTGTAATGACAAAGGCATGGAGCAATGTGATGAGAGGGTTCATGGAGCATTGTGATGTCAATGACATGGAGCATTGTTATGCCAAGGGTCATGGAGCTTTGTGATGACAAATGTCATAGAACATTTTGATGACAAGTGTGTGGTGCATTGTGATGAGAAGGGCAGGGAGCATTTTGATGACAGGGCCATGCAGCAATTTGATGAAAAGTGTAATGGAACATTTTGATGACAGGGGTTATAGAACATTTTGATGCCAGGTGTCATGGAGCTTTGGGATGAAATGGGTCATGGAGCATTTTGATGAAAGGTTTATGGAAGATTGTGATGTCAGGGGTTATGGAACATTGTGCTGATAAGGGGATGTAGCATTCTGATGACAGGGGTCATGGAATATTGTGATTACAGGGGTGAGGGAGGATTGTTATAACTAGTGACAGAACATTGTGATATCTCAGGTGAGAGAGCATTTGGATGAGAAGTGCATGGAGCATTGTGATTACAAGGTTTATGGTGGATAGTGATGACAAGGTTGTGGATCATTGTGATGAAAATCGCGTGGCACATTGTGATGACAAGGGTCATGGGGTATTGTTCTGACAAAGGCATGGAGCATTGTTATGACAAGGGTCATGGAGCATTGTGATGAAAATTTCATGGAGCATTGAGGTTACAAAAGACAGAGCCATTTGAGGATGCGAGCATGGACCGCTGTGTTGACAAATGTTATGAAGAATTGTGATGACTGGATACACGGAGCATTGTAATGACAGGGGTAATGGAGCAGTGTGATGACAAGGGCATGGAGCATTGCGATGACAGGGGCATGGAGCATTGGTCTGACAACTTTCATAGATTATTGTGATGACAGTGGACATGGTGCATTGTGAAGACAAGGGCATGGAGCATTGTGATGAGAAGGTCATGGAGTATTGTGAAGACAGGTGTCATGGAGCACTGTGATGACAAGGGTCACGGAGCATTGTGAATACAGGGGTCATGGAGCATTGGGATGACAAGGGCATGGATCATTTTGATGAGAAGGTCATGGAGTATTGTAAAGACAGGTGTCAGGGAGCATTGTGATGACATATGTCATGGTACATTGCGATGACAATGGCAGGGAGCATTGAGATGCCAAATGTAATGGAGTATTGTGATGACAAATATAATGGAGCATTGTGATGACTAGGGCTTGGAGCATTATGATGACAAGCCCCATTGAGAATTTTCATGACAAGGTCTTGAAGCATTGTGATGACAAATTCCTGGAGCTTTGTGATTAGAAAACCATGGAGCCTTGTGAAGACAAGTCTCATGGAGCATACTGATGAAAAGGGGCTTGGAGCATTCTGATTACAGGGGTCTTGGAACATTGTGATAACAAGGGCATGGAGCTCTGTGATGACAATGGCATGGAGCATTGGTCTAATACGTTTCATGGATTATTGTGATGAAAGATGGAAGGGCACATTGTGATGACAAGGGCATGGAGCATTGTGATGACCAGGTCATGCAGTATTGTGAAGACAGGTGTGAGGGAGCATTGTGGACATATGTAATGGCCCACTGTGATGAAAATGGCATGAAGAATTGTGATGCCAGGTGTCATGGAGGATTCTGATGACAAGTGTAAAAGAGCATTGTGATGACAAGTGTCATGGAGGATTCTGATGACAAATATAACGGAGCATTGTGATGACAAAGGCTTGGAATATTGTGATGACAATGGTCATGGAGCATTGTGCTGAGAAAGGCATAGAGCATTGTGATGACAAGGGTCAAAGAGCATTGTGATGAAAAGGGCATGGATTATTGTGATGACAGGCATCATGGAGCATTATTATGACAAGTGTTATGGAACATTGTGATCACAAGGGTTTGGATCTTTGTGATGACAAAGGTAATGGATCATTTTGCTTTCAAGGAGCATTGAACATTGTGATGACAGGGGCATGAAGCAATGTGATCCCAAGGTTCATGTAGGATTGTTATGACAATGGAAATGGAGTATTGTGATGACAAGCGCATAGAGCATTGCAATGACAAGGTCATGTAGCATTTGCTGACAAAGGCATGGAGCATTGTGATGACATGTGTCATGGGGCACTGTGATGACAAGCATCACGGAGCAATGTGAATACAGGGGTCATGGAGCATGGGGATGACAAGGGCATGGATCATTGTGATGATAAAGGTCTTGGAGCACTGGGCTGAAAATATTCTTGGAGCATTGTGATGACAGGGACATGGAGCATTGTTATCACAGGGGCATGGAGCATTGGGCTGACAAGTTTCATAGATTATTGTGATGACAGTGGACATAGTGCATTGTGATGACAATGGCATGGAGCATTGTGAAGAGAAGGTCATGGAGTATTGTGAAGACAGGTGTCAGGGAGCATTGTGATGAATATGTCAAGATCCACTGAGATGACAACGGCAGGGAGTATTGTGATGCCAAATGTAATGGAGGATTGTGATGACAAATGTAATGGAGCATTGTGATGACTACGGATTGGAGCATTATGATGACAAGGGACATTGAGAATTTTCATGACAATATCGTGAAGCATTGTGATGACAAGGTCCTGGAGCATTGTGTTGAGAAAATCATGGAGCCTTGTGATGACAAATCTCATGGAGCATACTGATGTAAAGGGGCATGGAGCATTGTGATTACAGGGGTCTAGGAACATTGTGATTAAAAGTGCATGGAGCAGTGTGATGACAAGGGCATGGAACATTGTGATGAGAAGGCCATCTAAAATTCTGATGACATGTGTCATGGAGCTTTGTGATGACAAGGCATGGATCATTGTGATGACAAGGGTCATGGACCATTGGGCTGAAAATATTCATGGAGTATTGTGATGACAGGGGTCATGGAGCATTGTGATTACAGGGGTCTTGGAGCATTGTGATGACAAGCGTCCCGGATCATTGTATTGTCAGGTGTCATGGAGTGTTGTGATGACAGTGGTCATGGATCATTGTGATGATTTTGGTCATGGAGCATTGTGATGAGAAGGTCATGGAACACTGGGCTGAAAATATTCATGGAGTATTGTGATGACAAGTGTCATGGAGCATTGTGATGACAAGGGCATGGAGCATTGTGAGGAGAAGGCCATGGAACATTCTGATGACATGTGTCATGGAACTTTGTGAAGATAAGTGCATGGAGCAATGTGATGAGATCTTTCATGGAACATTGTGATGACAATGACATGGAGCATTGTGTTGAGAAGGACATGAAGCATACTGATGACATGCGTCATGGAGCTTTTTGATGACAAGGGCAGGGAGCATTGTGATTACAGGGATCTTAGAGCATTGTGATGAAAAGGGCATGGATTATTGTGATGAAAAAGGCATGGAGCCTTGTCATGACAGGGTTCAAGGAGCATACTGACGACAAGTGTCAGGGAGCATTGTGATGACAAGTGTTTTGAGCATTGTGATGACAAAGATCATGGAACATTGTGATGAGAAGGCCATGGATAATTGTGATGATGAGCGTCATGGGGTGTTGTGATGATAACTCTTATGGAACTTTGTGATCACAAGGGTTTGGAGCATTATGATGACAGAGGTCATGGAAAATATTGATTTCATTGTGATGACAATAGCCTGAAGCATTATGATGATGGGCATGGTGCATTGTGATGACAGTGTTCATGAAGCATTGAGATGAAAAGGGGCATTGAGCATTGTGTTTACAGGGTTCTTGGAGCATTGTGATGACAAGGGCATGGAGCATTGTGATGAGAAGGCCATGGAACATTCTGATGACATGCATCATGGAACTTTGTGATGGCAAGGGCATGGAGCATTGTTATTACAGGGGCCTTCAGCATTTTGATGACAAGTGTCATGGAGCCTTGTGATAACTAGGCCGTGGATCATTGTGATGGCAGGGGTCATGGTGAATTGTTATGACAGAGGTAATGGAGCATTGTGTTGAGAAGGACATGGAACATTGGTCTGAAATGTTTCATGGATTATTGTGATGAGAGTGGGCATGGAGCATTGTGATGACAAGGGTACAGAACACTATGATACATGGGTCATGCAGGATTGTAATTACAAGGGCATGGAGCATTGTGATGAGAAGGGCATCGAGCATTGTGATGACAAGTGTCATGGAGCTTTGTGATGACAAGGGCATTGGGCAATGTAATGAGAGGTTTCATGGAGCATTGTGATGACAATGACATGGAGCACTGTGATGTCAAGGTTCATGGAGATTTGTGATGACAAGTCATGGAGCATTTTGATGACAAGGGCATGGTGCATTGTGATGTGAAGTGCAGGGAGCATTTGGATGACCGGGTCATGCAGCAATTTGATGAAAAGTGTAATGGAATATTTTGATGGCAGGGTTTATAGAACATTGTGATGTCAGGGGTCTTGGAGCTTTGGGATGAAAATGGTCATGGAGCATTTTGATGACAGGGGTTATGGAATATTGTGATGTCATCGGTCATGGAACATTGTGATGATAAGGGGATGTAGCACTGTGATGACAGCGTCATGGAACATTGTGATTACAGGGGTGAGGGAGTATTGTGATGACTAGTGATGGAACACTGTGATATCTCTGGTGAGAGAGCATTTTGATGAGAAGTGCATGGAGCATTGTGATTAATAGATTTATGGAGCATGGCAATGACAAGGTTGTGGACCATTGTGATGAAATGTGTGTGGCACATTTTGATGACAATGTTCATGGAGCATTGTTCTCACAAAGACATGGAGCACTGTGATGACAAGGGTCACAGAGAATTGTGATGAAAATTTCATGGAGCATTGTGGTTACAAACGTCACAGAGCCTTGTGATGACGCGGGCATGGACCATTGTGATGACAAACGTTATGAATCATTGTGATGAGTGGGGTCATGGAGCATTGTGATGACAAGGGCATGGAGCATTGTGATGACAGTGGCATGGAGCATTGGTTTGACAAGTTTCATAGATTATTGTTATGACAGTGGGCATGGTGCATTGTGATGACAAGGGCATGGAGCTTTGTGATGAGAAGGTCATGGAGTATTGTGAAGACAGGTGTCAGGGAGCATTGTGATGACATATGTCAGGGTCCATTGCGATGACAATGGCATGGAGCATTGTGATGCCAAATGGAATGGAGGATTGTGATGACAAATATAATGGAGCATTGTGATGACTAGGGCTTGGAGCATTATGATGAAAAGGGCCATTGAAAATTTTCATGACAAGGTCGTGAAGCATTGTGATGACAAGGTCCTGGAGCATTGTGATGACAAAACCATGGAGCCTTGTGATGACAAGTCTCATGGAGCATACTGATGGAAAGGGGCATGGAGCATTGTTATTAAAGGGATCTTGGAACATTGTGATGACAAGAGCATGGAGCATTTTGAGGAGAAGAACAAGGAGCATCCTCATGGCATGTGTCATTGAGATTTGTGATGACAAGGGCGTGGAGCATTGTGATTACATGGGTCTTGGAGCACTGTGATGAAAAGGGCATGGATCATTGTGATGAAAAAGGCATGGAGCCTTGTCATGACAGTGTTCAAGGAGCATACAGACAACAAGTGTCAGTGAGCATTTTGATGACAAGTGTATTGAGCATTGTGATGACAATGGTCATGTAGCACTGTGATGAGAAGACCATGGATAATTGTGATGACGAGCGTCATGGGGCATTGTGATGACAAGTGTTATGGAATATTGTATTCACAAGGGTTTGGAGCATTGCTATGACAGAGGTCATGGAGCACTTTGATTTCACTGTGATGACAATAGCATGAAGCATTATGATGATGGGCATGGTGCATTGTGATGACAGGGTTCATGGATCATTGAAATGAAAAGGGGCATAGAGCATTGTGATTACAGGGTTCTTGGAGCATTGTGAAGAGAAGGGTGATAGAGCGTTGTGATGACAAGGCCATGGAATATCGTGATGGCAGGGGTCATGGAGCAATGTTATGACAGTGGTAATGGAGCATTGTGATGGCAAGGGCATGGAACATTTTGATGAGAAGGCCATGGAGCATTCTGATGACATGTGTCATGGAGCTTTGTGACGACAAGGCCATGGAGCCATGTGATGAGACCGTTCATAGAGCATTGTGATGACAAAGACATGGAGCATTGTGATGACAAGGGTCATGGATCTTTGTGATGACAAAGGTCATGGAGCATTTTCATGGCAAGGGCATTGTGCATTGTGATGAGAAGGCCAGGGAGCATTGTGATGACAGGGTCATGGAGCAATTGGATGAAATGTGTCATGGAACATTTTGATGACAGGAGTTATGGAACATTGTGATGTCAGGGGTCTTGGAGCATTTTGATGAAAAGGGTCATGGAGCATTTTGATGACAGGTGTTATGGAACATTGTGATGTCAGGGGTCATCGAACATTGTGATGATAAGTGCATGTAGCATTGTGGTGACAGGAGTCATGGAACATTGTGATGACAGGGATGAGGGAGTACTGTGACAAATAGTGATGTAGCATTGTGATATCAGTGGTTAGAGAGCATTTTGATGAGAAGTGCATGGAGCATTGTGATGACAAGTTTTACGGAGCATTGTGATGACAAGATGGTGGAGCACTGTGATGACAAGCGCATGGTGCATTGTGATGACATGTGTCATGGAGCATTGTGCTGACAAGCGCATGGAGCATTGTGATGACAAGGGTCATGGAGAATTGTGCTGAGAAAGGCATAGAGAATTTTGATGACAAGGGTCAAAGAGCATTGAGATGAAAAGTTCATGAAGCATTGTGGTTAAAATTGTCACAGAGACTGTTGATGACGAGGGCATGGACCTTTGTGATGACAAAGGTCATGAAGCATTGTGATGACTGGAGCCACGCAGCATTGTGATGACAGGGGTCATGGAGCATTGTGACAACAAGGGCATGGAGCACTGTGATCAAAAGGGCATGGAACATTGGTCTAATAAGTTTCATGAATTATTGCGATGAGAGTTGGAATGGCGCATTGTGATGACAAGGCATGGAGCATTGTGATGGCCAGGTCATGCAGTATTGTGAAGACAGGTGTCAGGGAGCATTGTGATGACATATGTAATGGCCCATTGTGATGACAATGGCATGGAGCATTGTGATGCCAAGTGTCATGGAGGATTCTGATGACAAGGGTCAGGGAGCATTGTGCTGACAAGTGCATGGAGATTTGTGATGACAAGGGTCATGGAATATTCTGATGACCAGCTTGTGGAGTATTCTGATGAAAATGGAATGGAGCATTGTGATGTAAACGGCATGGGGCATTGTGATGAAAAGGCATGGAGCCTTTTCGTGACAGGGTTCAAGGAGCATTCTGACGACAAGTGTCAAGGAGCATTGTGATGACAAGTGTATTGAGCATTGTGATGACAAAGTTCATGGAGCATTGTGATGAAAAGGATATGGAGTATTGTGATGACAGGCATCATGGAGCGTTGTGATGACAAGTGTTATGGAACATTGTGATCACAAGGGCTTGGAGCATTGTGATGACAGAGGTCATGGATCATTTTGATTTCAAGGAGCATGGAGCATTGTGATGACAAGGGAATGAAGCAATGTGATCCCAAGTTTCATGGAGGTGTGTGATGACAATGGAAATGGAGTATTGTGATGACAAGCACATAGAGCATTGTAATGACAAGGTCATGTAGCATTTTGCTGACAAAGGCATGGAGCATTGTGATGACAGTTGTCATGGAGCACTGTGATGACAAGCGTCACAGAGCATTGTGTATACAGGGCTTATGGAGCATTGGGATGACAAGGGCATGGATCATTGTGATGACAAGTGTCATGGAGCATTGTGATGACTAGGGAATGGAGCATTGTGATGACAAGAGTCTCGGATCATTGTATTGTCAGGTGTCATGGAGTGTTGTGATGACAGTGGTCATGGAAAATTGTGATGGTATTGGTCATGGTGCATTGCGATGACAAGGGAATGGAGCATGGTGATGACAAAGTCCTGGAGCATTGTGATGAGAAGACCATGGAGACTTTTGATGAGAAGTCTCATGGAGCATTCTGTTGAAAAGGGGCATGGAGCATTTTGATTACAGGGGTCTTGGAGCATTGTGATTACAAGGGCATGAATCATGGTGATGAGAAGTCCATGGAGCATTCTCATGACATGCGTCATGGAGCTTTGTGATGACAAGGGTAGGAAGCATTTTGATTACAGGGATCTTGGAGCATTGTGATGAAAAGGGCATGGATTATTTTGATGAAAAAGGCATGGAGCCTTGTAATGACATGGTTCAAGGCGCATACTGACGACAACTGTCATGGAGCATTGTGATGACAAGTGTTTTGAGCATTGTGATGACAAAGATCATGAAACATTGTGATGAGAAGTCCATGGATAATTGTGATGACAAGCGTCATGGGGCATTGTGATGACAAGTTTCATGGAGCCTTGTGATGACAAGGCCGTGTAACATTTTGATGGCAGGTGTCATGGAGCATTGTTATGACAGGGGTAATGGAGCATTTTGATGAGAAGGGCATGGAATATTGGTCTGAAATATTTCATGGAGTATTGTGATGAGAGTGGCATGGTGCATTGTGATGACAAGGGCACGGAACACTGTGATACATGGGTCATGGGTCAAGGAGCTTTGTGATGAAAAATCATAGAGCATTGTGATGACAAGGGCATGGAGCATTGTGATGACAGGGACATGGAGCTTTGTTATGACCGGGGCATGGAGCATTGGTCTGACAAGTTACATAGATTATTGTGATGACAGTGGACATAGTGCATGGTGATGACAATGGCATGGAGCATTGTGAAGAGAAGCTCATGGAGTATTGTGAAGACAGGTGTCAGGGAGCATTGGGATGACATATGTCATGGTCCATTTCGATGACAATGGCAGGGAGTTATGTGATGCCAAATGTAATGGAGGATTGTGATGACAAATATATAATGGAGCATTGTGATGACTAGGGCTTAGAGCATTATGATGACAAGGGCCATTGAGAATTTTCATTACAAGGTCGTGAAGCATTGTGATGACAAGATCCTGGAGCACTGTGATGAGAGAAACATGAGGCTTTGCGATGACAAGTTTCATGGAGCATACTGATGAAAAATGGCAAGGAGCATTGTGATTACAGGGGTCTTGCCACATTGTGATGACAAGGGCATGGAGCATTGTGAGCAGAAGTCCAAGGAGCATTCTGATGACATGTGTCATTGAGCTTTGTGATGACAAAGGCATGGAGCATTGTGATTAAAGTGGTCTTGAAGCATTGTGATGAAAAGGGCATGGATCACTGTGATGAAAAAGGCATGGAGCCTTGTCATGACAGGTTTCAAGGAGCTTACATAAAACAAGTGTCAGGGAGAATTTTGAAGACAAGTGTATTGAGCATTGTGATGACAAAGGTCATGGAACATTCTGATGAGAAGACCATCGATAACTGTGATGACGAGCGTCATGGGTCATTGTGATGACAAGTGTTATGAAATATTGTGATCACAAGGATTTTGAGCATTGTTATGACAGAGGTCATGGAGCATTTTTATTTCCTTGTGATGAAAATAGCATGAAGCATTATGATGATGGGCATGGTGCATTGTGATGACAGGGTTCATGGATCATTGAAATGAAAAGGGGCATAGGGCATTGTGATTACAGGGTTCTTGGAGCATTGTGATGAGAAGGGTGATGGAGCCTTGTGATGACAAGGCCATGGAATATCGTGATGGCAGGGGTCATGGAGCATTGTTATGAGAGCGGTAATGGAGCATTGTGATGGCAAGGGCATGGAGCATTGTGATGAGAAGGCCATGGAGCATTCTGATGACATGTGTCATGGAGCTTTGTGAAGATAAGTGCATGGAGCAATGTGATGAGAGTGTTCATGGAGCATTGTGATGACAATGACATGGAGCATTGTGATGAGAAGGCCATGAAGCATTCTGATGACATGCGTCATGGAGCTTTGTGATGACAAGGGCATGGAGCATTGTGATTACAGGGATCTTGGAGCATTGTGATGAAAAGGGCATGGATTATTGTGATGAAAAAGGCATGGAGCCTTGTCATGACAGGGTTCAAGGAGCATACTGACAAAAAGAGTCAGGGAGCATTTTGATGACAAGTGTATTGAGCATTGTGATGACAAAGATCATGGAGCATTGTGATGAGAAGGCCATGGATAATTGTGATGATGAGCGTCATGGGGTGTTGTGATGATAAGTGTTATGGAACTTTGTGATCACAAGTGTTTGGAGCATTATGATGACAGAGGTCATGGAGAATATTGATTTCATTGTGATGACAATAGCCTGAAGCATTATGATGATGGGCATGGTGCATTGTGATGACAGGGTTCATGGAGCATTGAGATGAAAAGGGGCATGGAGCATTGTGTTTACAGGGGTCTTGGAGCATTGTGATGACAAGGTCATGGAGCATTGTGATGAGAAGGCCATGGAACATTCTGATGACCTGCGTCATGGAGCTCTGTGATGACAAGGGCATGGAGAATTGTTATTACAGGGGCCTTCAGCATTGTGATGACAAGTGTCATGGAGCCTTGTGATGACTAGGCCGTGGAACATTGTGATGGCAGGAGTCATGGTGCATTGTTATGACAGAGGTAATGGAGCACTGTGATGAGAATGGCATGGAAAATTGGTCTGAAATGTTTCATGGATTATTGTGATGAGAGTGGGCATGGAGCATTGTGATGACAAGGGTACGGAACACTATGATACATGGGTCATGCGGGATTGTAATGAAAAGGGCATGGAACATTGTGATGAGAAGGGCATCGAGCATTGTGATGACAAGTGTCATGGAGCTTTGTGATGACAAGTGCATTGAGCAATGTAATGAGAGGGTTCATGGAGCATTGTGATGACAATGACATGGAGCATTGTGATGCCAAGGGTCATGGAGCTTTGTGATGACAAGTCATGGAGCATTTTGATGACAAGGGCATGGTGCATTGTGATGAGAAGGGAAGGGAGCATTTTGATGACCGTGTCATGCAGCAAATTGATGAAAAGTGTAATGGAACATTTTTATGGCAGGGGTTATAGAACATTGTGATGTCAGGGGTCTTGGAGCTTTGGGATGAAAAGGGTCATGGAGCATGTTGATGACAGGGGTTATGGATCATTGTGATGTCAGGGGTCATGTAACTTTGTGATGATAAGCGGATGTTGCAGTGTGATGACAGGGTCATGGAACATTGTGAATACAGGGGTGAGGGTGTATTGTGATGACTAGTGATGGAACACTGTGATATCACTGGAGAGAGAGCATTTTAATGAGAAGTGCATGGAGCATTGTGATTACAATGTTTATGGAGCATTGCAATGACAAAGTTGTGGACCGTTGTGATGAATTGCCCGGGGCACATCGTGATGACAATGGTCATGGAGCATTTTTCTGACAAAGACATGGAGCATTGTGATGACAAGGGTCACAGAGAATTGTGATGAAAAGTTCATGGAGCATTGTGGTTACAAAGGTCACAGAGCCTTGTGATGATGCGGGCAGGGCCCATTGTGATGACAAACGTTATGAAGCATTGTGATGACTGGGTTCATGGAGCATTGTGATGAAAGGGGTCATGGAGCATTGTGAGGACAAGGGCATGGAGCATTGTGATGACAGGGGCATGGAGCATTGGTCTGACCAGTTTCATAGATTATTGTGAAGACAGTGGGCATGGTGCATAGTGAGGACACGGGCATGGATCATTGTGATGAAAAGGTCATGGAGTATTGTGAAGACAGGTGTCAGGGAGCATTGTGATGACATATGTCATGGTCCATTGTGATGACAATGGCATGGAGCATTGTGATGCCAAATGTAATGGAGGATTGTGATGACAAATATAATGGAGCATTGTGATGTCTATGGCTTGGAGCATTATGATGACAAGGGCCATTGAAAATTTTCATGACAAGGTCGTGAAGCATTGTGATGACAAGGTCATGTAGCATTTTGCTGACAAAGGCATGGAGCATTTTGATGACAGGTGTCATGGAGCACTGTGATGAAAAGCATCACGGAGCATTGTGAATACAGGTGTCATGGAGCATTGGGATGACAAGGGCATGGATCATTGTGATTACAAGGGTCATGGAGCATTGGGCTGAAAATGTTCATGGATTATTGTGATGACAGGGGTCATGGATCACTCTGATTACAGGGGACTTGGAACATTGTGATTACAAGAGTCCCGGATCACTGTGTTGTCAGGTGTCATGGAGTGTTGTGATGACAGTGGTCATGGAGCATTGTGATGATATTGGTCATGGAGCATTGTGATGAGAATGTCATGGAGCATTTGGCTGAATATATTCATAGAGTATTGTGATGACAGGGATCATGGAGCATTGTGATGACAAGGGAATCGAGCATGGTGATAACAAGGTCCTGGAGCGTTGTGATGAGAAGACCATGGAGACTTGTGATGACAAGTCTCATGGAGCATTCTGATGAAAAGTGGCATGGAACATTGTGATTACAGGGGTCTTGGAGCATTATGATGACAAAGGTCATGGAGCCTTGTGGTGACAAGTCCGTGGAACCTTGTGATGGCACGGGTCATGGAGCATTCTTATGACAGAAGTAATGGAGCATTGTGATGAGAATGGCATTGAGCATTGGTCTGAAATATTTCATGGATTATTGTGATGAGATTGGATATGGAGCATTGTGATGAGAAGGGCACGGAACACTGTGATACTTGGGTCATGGACGATTGTAATGTCAAGGGCATGGAGCATTGTGATGAGAAGGGCATCGAGCATTGTGATGACAAGTGTCATAGAGCTCTGTGATGACAAGGGCATGGAGCAATGTGATGAGAGGGTTCATGGAGCATCGTGATGACAGGGTCATGCAGCAATTTGATGAAAAGTGTAATGGAATATTTTGATGACAGGGGTTATAGAACATTGTGATGCCATGGTTCATGGAGCTTTGGGATGAAAAGTGTCATGGAGCACTTTGATGACAGGGGTTATGGAACATTGTGATGTCAGGGGTCATGGAACATTGTGCTGATAAGGGGATATAGCATTGTGATGATAGGGGTCATGGAACATTGTGATAACAGGGGTGAGGGAGGATTGTGATGACTAGTGATGGAACATTGAGATATCTCATGAGAGAGAGCATATGGATGAGAAGTGCATGGACATTGTGATTACAAGGTTCATGGAGCATAGCGATGACAAGGTTGTGGATCATTGTGATGAAAAGAGCATGACACATTGTGATGACAAGGGTCCTGGAGCATTGTACTGACACAGGCATGGAGCATTGTGATGACAAGGATCACGGAGCATTGTGATGAAAAGTTCATGGAGCATTGTGGTTACAAATATCACAGAGCCTTGTGATGATGCGGGCATGGACCGTTGTGCTGGCAAATGTTATGAAGCATTGTGATGACTGGAGTCACGGAACATTGTGATGAAAGGGGTCATGGAGCATTGTGATGACAAGGGCGTGGAGCATTGTGATGACAGGGGCATGGAGCATTGGTCTGACAAGTTTCATAGATTATTGTGATGACAGTGGACCTCGTGCATTGTGATGACAAGGGCATGGAGCATTGTGAAGACAAGGGAATGGAGTATTGTGAAGATAGGTGTCAGGGAGCATTGTGATGACATATGCCATGGTCCATTGCGATGACAATGGCATGGAGCATTGTGATGCCAAATGTAATGGAGGATGTGATGACAAATATAATGGAACATTGTGATGACTAGGGCTTGGAGCATTATGATGACAAGGGCCATTGAGAATTTTCATGACAATGTCGTGAAGCATTGTGATGACAAGGTTCTTGAGCACTGTGATGAGAAAACCATGGAGCCTTGTGATGACAAGTCTCATGGAGCATACTGATTAAAAGGGGCATGGAGCATTCTGATTACAGGGGAGTTGGAACTTTGTGATAACAAGGGCATGGAGCATTGTGATGCCAAGGGCATGGAACATTGGTCTAATAAGTTTCATGGATTATTGTGATGACAGTAGGAATGGCGCATTGTGATGACAAGGGCATGGAGCATTGTGATGACCAGGTCATTCAGTATTGTGAAGAGAGGTATCAGGGAGCAATGTGATGACATTTGTAAGGGCCCATTGTGATGACAATGGCATGGACCATTGTGATGCCAAGTGTCATGGAGGATTCTGATCACAAAGGTAATGGAGCATTGTGATGACAATGGCTTGGAGCATTGTGATGGCCAGGTCATGCAGTATTGTGAAGAGAGTTATCAGGGAGCATTGTGATGACATATGTAATGGCCCATTGTGATGACAATGGCATGGAGCATTGTGATGCCATGTGTCATGGAGGATTCTGATGACAAAGGTAATGGAGCATTGTGATGACAATGGCTTGGAGCATTGTGATGACAAGGGTCAGGGAGCATTGTGCTGACAAGTGCATGGAGAATTGTGATGACAAGGGTCATGGAGCATTCTGATGACAAGCTAGAGGAGTATTTTGAAGACAATGGCTTGGAACATTTTGAAGGAAATGGAATGGGGCTTTGTGATGCAAAAGGCATGGAGCCTTTTCGTGACAGGTTTCAAGGAGCATTCTGACGACAAGTGTCAGGGAGCATTGTGATGACAAGTGTATTGAGAATTGTGATGACAATGATCATGGAACATTGTGATGAAAAGGGCATGGAGTATTGTGATGACAGGCATCATGGAGCGTTGTGATGACAAGTGTTTTGGAACATTGTGATCAAAAGGTTTTGGAGCATTGCAATGACAGAGGCCATGGATCATTTTGATTTCAAGGAGCATGGAGCATTGTGATGTCAAGGCATGAAGCAATGTGATCCTAAGGTTCATGGAGGATTGTGATGACAATGGTAATGGAGTATTGTGATGACAAGCGCATAGAGCATTGTAACGAAAAGGTGACGTAGCATTTTGCTGACAAAGGCCTGGAGCATTGTGATGACAGGTGTCATGGAGCACTGTGATGAGAAGCATCACGGAGCATTGTGAATACATGGGTCATGGGGAATTTGGATGACAAGGGCATGGATCATTGTGCAGACAAGTGTCATGGAGCATTGGGCTGAACATGTTCATGGAGTATTGTGATGACAGGGGTCATGGAGCATTGTGATGACAGAGGTCATGGAGAATTTTGATTTTATTGTGCTGACAATAGCCGGAAGCATTATGATGATGGGCATGATGCATTGTGATGACAGGGTTCATGGAGCATTGAGATGAAAAAGGGCATGGAGCATTGTGATTACATGGGTCTGGGAGCATTGTGATGACAAGGGCATGGAACATATTGATGAGAAGGCCATGGAACATTCTGATGACATGCGTCATGGAGCTTTGTGATGACAGGGGCATGGAGCATTTTGATTAAGGGTTCTTGGAGCATTGTGATTAAAAGTGTCATGGAGAATTGGGATGACAAGGGCATGGATGATTGTGATGACAAGGGTCATGGATCATTGGGCTGAAAATGTTCATGGAGTACTGTGATGACAGGGGTCATGGAGCATTGTGATGAGTAGGGAATGGAGCATTGTGATGACAAGAGTCCCGGGTCATTGTGTTGTCATGTGTCATGGAGTGTTGTGATGACAGTGGTCATGGAGTATTTTGATGATATTTTTCATTGAGCATTGTGATGAGAAGTTCATGGAGCACTGGGTTGAAAATGTTCATGGAGTATTGTGATGAGAGGGGTCATGGAGCATTGTGATGACAAGGGAATGGAGCATGGTGATGACAAGGTCCTGGAGCATTGTGATGGGAAGACCATGGAGACTTGTGATGACAAGTCTCATGGAGCATTGTGATGAAAAGGGGCATGGAGCATTGTGATTACACGGGACTTGGAGCATTGTGATGACAAGTGCATGGAGCATTGTGAGGAGGAGGCCATGGAGCATTCTGATAACATGCGTCATGGAGATTTGTGATGACAAGGGCATGGAGCATTGTGATTACAGGGGTCTTGGAGCATTGTGATGAAAAGGGCATGGTTCATTGTGATGAAAAGGCATGGAGCCATGTCATTACAGGTTTCAAGGAGCATACTGACGACAAGTGTCAGGGAGCATTGTGATGACAAGTGTATTGAGAATTGTGATGACAAAGATCATGGAGCATTGTGATGAGAGGACCAAGGATAACTGTGATGACGAGCGTCATAGGGTGTTGTGATGATAAGTGTTAAGGAACATTGTGATCACAAGGGTTTGGAGCATTATGATGACAGTGGTCATGGAGAAATTTGATTTCATTGTGATGACAAGAGCCTGAAGCATTATGATGATGGGCATGGTGCATTTTGATTACAGGGTTCATGGATCATTGAGATGAAAAGGGGCATGGAGCATTGTGATTACAGGGGTCTTGGAGCATTTTGATGAGAAGGGTCATGGAGCCTTGTGATGACAAGGCCACGGAACATCGTGATGGCAGGTGTCATGGAGCTTTGTGAAGACAAGGGCATGGAGAATTGTGATTACAGGGGTCTTGGAGCATTGTGATGACAAGGGTCATGGAGCCTTTTGATGACAAGGCCATGGATCATTGTGATGGCATGGGTCATGGAGCATTGTTATGACAGAGGTAATGGAGCATTGTGATGAGAAGGGCATTGAGCATTGGTCTGAAAAGTTTCATGGATTATTGTGATGAGAGTGGGCATGGAGCATTGTGATGACAAGGGCACGGAACACTGTTATTCATGGGTCATGGAGGATTGTAATGACAAGGGCATGGAGCATTGTGATGAGACGGGCATCGAGCATTGTGATGACAAGTGTCATGGAGCTCTGTGATGACATTTCATGGAGCAATGTGATGAGAGAGTTCATGGAGCATTGTGATGACAATGACATGGAGCATTGTGATGCCAAGGGTCATGGAGTTTGTGATGACAAAGGTCATGGAGCATTTTGATGACAAGGGTGTGGTGCATTGTGATGAGAAGGGCAGGGAGCATTTTGATGACCGGGTCATGCAGCAATTTGAAGAAAAGTGTAATGGAACATTTTGATGGCAGGGGTTATAGAACATTGTGATGCCAGGGGTCTTGGAGCTTTGGAATGAAAAGGGTCATGGAGCATTTTGATGACAGGGGTTATGGATCATTGTGATGTCAGGGGTCATGGAACATTGTGCTGATATTGGGATGTAGCATTGTGATGACAGGGGTCATGGAACATTGTAATAACATGGGTGAGGGAGGATTGTGATGACTAGTGGTGGAGCATTGTGATATCTCATGTGAGAGAGCATTTGGATGAGAAGTTCATGGAGCATTGTGATTACAAGGTTTATGGAGCATAGCGATGACAAGGTTGTGGATCATTGTGATGAAAAGCGCATTGCACATTGTGATGACAAGGGTCATGGAGCATTGTTCTGACAAAGGCATGGAGCATTGTCATGACAAGGGTCACGGAGAATTGTGATGAAAAGTTCATGGAGCATTGTGGCTTCAAAGGTCACAGAGCCTTGTGATGATGCGGGCATGGACCGTTGTGATGACAAACGTAATGACGCATTGTGATGTCTGGAGTCACGGAGCATTGTGATGATAGGGGTCATGGAGCATTGTGATGACAATGGCATGGAGCATTGTGATGACAGGGGCATGGAGCATTGGTCTGACAATTTTCATAGATTATTGTGATGACAGTGGGCACGGTGCATTGTGATGACAAGGGCATGGAGCATTTTGAAGACAAGGGAATGGAGTACTGTGAATACATGTGTCATGGAGCATTCTGATGATATATGTCATAGTCCATTGCGATGACAATGGCATGGAGCATTGTGATGCCAAATGTAATGGAGGATTGTGATGACAAATATAATGGAACATTGTGATGACTAGGGCTTGGTGCATTATGATGACAAGGGCCATTGAGAATTTTCATGACAATGTCGTGAAGCATTGTGATGACAAATTCCTGGAGCATTGTGATGAGAAAACCAAGGTGCCTTGTGATGACAGATCTAATGGATCATACTGATGAAAAGGGGCATGGAGCATTCTGATCACAGGGGTCTTGGAAGATTGTGATAACAAGGGCATGGAGCATTGTGATGACAAGGGCATGGAGCATTGGTCTAATAAGTTTCATGGATTATTGTGATGACATTTGGAATGGCACATTGTGATGACAAGGGCATGGAGCATTGTGATGACCAGGTCATGCAGTATTGTGAAGAGAGGTGTCAGGGCGCATTGTGATAACATATGTAATGGCCCATTGTGATGACAATGGCATGGAGCATTGTGATGCCAAGTGTCATGGAGGATTGTGATGACAAAGGTAATGGAGCATTGTGATGACAATGGCTTGGAGCATTGTGATGACAAGTGTCAGGGAGCATTTTGCTGACAAGTGCATGAAGAATTATGATGACAAGGGTCATGGAACATTCTGATGACAAGCTTGTGGAGTATTTTGATGACAATGACATCGATCAGTTTGATGAAAACGGCATGGGGCCTTGTGATGAAAATGTCATGGAGCCTTTGGTGACAGGGTTCAAGGAGTATTGTGACGACAAGTGTCAGGGAGCATTGTGATGACAAGTGTATTGAGAATTGTGATGACAATGATCATGGTGCATTGTGATGAAAAGGGCATGGAGTATTGTGATGACAGGCATCATGGAGCGTTGTGATGACAAGTGTTATGGAACATTGTGATCACAAGGTTTTGGAGCATTGTGATGACAGAGGTCATGGATCATTTTGATTTCCAGGAGCATGGAGCATTGTGATGACAAAGGCATGAAGCAATGTGATCAAAAGTTTCATGGAGGATTGTGATGACAGTGGTAATGGAGTATTGTGATGACAAGCACATAGAGCATTGTAATGACAAGGTCATGTAGCATTTTGCTGACAAAGTCATGGAGCATTGTGATGACAGGTGTCATGGAGAACTCTGATGACAAGTGCCATGGAGCATTGTGAATACAGGGGTCATGGAGCATTGGGATGAGAAGGGCATGGATCATTGTGATGACAAGGGTCATGGAGCATTGTGATGAAAATGTTCATGGAGTATTGTGATGCTTTGGGTCATGGAGAATTGTGATGACAGAGGTCATAGAGAATTTTGATTTCATTGTGCTGACAATAGCCAGAAGCATTATGATGATGGGCAAGATGCACTGTGATGTCAGGGTTCATGGACCATTGATAGGAATAGGGGCATGGAGCATTGTGATTACAGGGGTCTGGGAACATTGTGATGACAAGGGCATGGAGCATTTTGATGAGAAGGACATGGAACATTCTGATGGCATGTGTCATGGAGCTTTGTGATGACAAGTGCATGGAGCATTATGATTACAGGGGTCTTGGAGAATTGTGATGACAAGTGTCATGGAGCCTTGTGATGACAATGCCGTGGCATATTGTGATGGCAGGGGTCATGGAGCATTGTTATGACAGGGGTAATGGAGAATTGTGATGAGAAGGGCATGGAGCATTGTGATTACAAGGTTTATGGAGCATTACCATGACAAATTTGTGGACCGTTGTGATGAAAAGCACGTAGCACATTGTGATAACAAGGGTCAAGGAGCATTTTTCTGACAAAGGCATGGAGCATGTTGATGACAAAGGACACGGAGCATTGTGATGAAAAGTTCATGGAGCATTGTGGTTATAAAGGCCACAGAGCCTTTTGCTGACGCGGGCATGGACCACTGTGATGACAAATGTTATGAAGCATTGTGATGACTGGAGTCACGGAGCATTGTGATGACAGGGGTCATGGAGCATTGTGATGGCAGGTACATGGAGCATTGTGGTGACAGGGGCATGGACTATTGGTCTGACAAATTTCATAGATTATTGTGATGACAGTGGACATGGTGCATTGTGATGACAAGGGCACGGATCATTGTGATGAGAAGGTCGTGGATTATTGTGAAGACAGGTGTCATGGAGCATTGTGATGACATATGTCATGGTCCATTGCAATGACAATGGCAGGGAGCATTGTGATGCCAAATGTAATGGAGGATTTTGATGACAAATAAAATGGAGCATTGTGATGACTAGGGCTTGGAGCATTATGATGACAAGGGCCATTGAGAATTTTCATTGCAAGGTCGTGAAGCATTGTGATGACAAGGTCCTGGAGCATTGTGATGAGAAATCCATAGAGACTTGTGATGACAAATCTCATGGAGCATACTGATGAAAAGGGGCATGGACCATTGTGATTACAGGGGTCTTGGAACATTGTGATGACATGGGCATGGAACATTGTGAGGAGAAGCCCAAGGAGCAATCTGAAGACATGTTTCATTGAGCTTTGTGATGACAAGGGCATGGAGCATCGTGTTTAAAGGGGTCTTGGAGCATTGTGAGGAAAAGGGCATGGATCAGTGTGATGAAAAAGGCATGGATCCTTGTCATAACAGGGTTCAAGGAGCATACAGACAACAAGTGTCTGGGAGCATTTTGATGACAAGTGTATTGAGCATTGTGATGACAAATGTCATGGAGCATTGTGATGAGAAGACCATGGATAATTGTGATGACGAGTGTTATGGGGCACTGTGATGACAAGTGTTATGGAATATTATGATCCCAAGGGTTTGGAGCATTGTTATGACAGAGATCATGGAGCATTTTGAATTCACTGTGATGGCAATAGCATGAAGCATTATGATGATGGGCATTGTGCATTGTGATGACAGGGTTCATGGTTCATTGAGATGAAAAGGGGCATAGAGCATTGTGATTACAGGGTTTATGGAGCATTGCTATGACAAATATGTGGACCGTTGTGATGAAAAGCGCATGGCACATTGTGATGACAAGGGTCATGGAGCATTTTTCTGACAAAGGCATGGAGCATTGTGATGACAAGTATCACGGAGCATTGTGATGAAAAGTTCATGGAGCACTGTGGTTACAAAAGTCAGAGAGCCTTGTGATGACGCGGGCATGGACAATTGTGATGACAAATCTTATGAAGCATTGTGTTGACTGGAGTCACGGAGCATTGTGATGACAGGGGTCATGGAGTACTGTGATGACAAGGGCCTGGAGAATTGTGATGACAAGGGCACGGAGCATTGTGGTGACATGGGCATGGACTATTGGTCTGACAAATTTCATAGATTATTGTGATGACAGTGGACATGGTGCATTGTGATGACAAGGGCACGGATCATTGTGATGAGAAGGTCGTGGATTATTGTGAAGACAGGTGTCATGGAGCATTGTGATGACATATGTCATGGTCCATTGCAATGACAATGGCAGGGAGCATTGTGATGCCAAATGTAATGGAGGATTTTGATGACAAATAAAATGGAGCATTGTGATGACTAGGGCTTGGAGCATTATGATGACAAGGGCCATTGAGAATTTTCATTGCAAGGTCGTGAAGCATTGTGATGACAAGGTCCTGGAGCATTGTGATGAGAAAACCATGGAGCACTGTGATGACAAATCTCATGGAGCATACTGATGAAAAGGGGCATGGACCATTGTGATTACAGGGGTCTTGGAACATTGTGATGACATGGGTATGGAGCATTGTGAGGAGAAGGCGAAGGAGCATTCTGAAGATATGCGTCATTGAGCTTTGTGATGACAAGGGCATGGAACATTGTGATTACAGGGTTCTAGGAGCATTGTGATGAAAAGGGCATGGATCATTGTGATGAAAAAGGCATGGAGCTTTGTCATGACAGGGTTCAAGGAGCATACTGACGACAAGTGTCAGGGAGCATTGTGATGACAAGTGTATTGAGCATTGGGATGAAAAAGGTCATGGAGCACTGTGATGAGAAGACCATGGATAATTGTCGTGACGAGCGTCATGGGGCATTGTGATGACAAGTGTTATGGAATAATGTGATCACAAGTGTTTGGATCATTGTTATGACAGAGGTCATGAAGAATTTTGATTTAATTGTGCTGACAATAGCATGAAGCATTATGATGATGGGCATGAGGCATTGTGATGACAGGGTTCATGGAGCATTGTGTTGAAAAGGGGCATGGATCATTGTGATTACAGGGGTCTTGGATCATTTTGTTGACAAGTGTCATGGAGCCTTGTGATGACAAGGCCGTGGAACATTGTGATTGCAGGGGTCATGGAGCATTGTTATGACAGGGGTAATGGAGCATTCTGATGGCATGGGAAAGGAACACTCTGATGAGAAGGCCATGGAGCATTCTGAAGACGTGTCATGGAGCTATGTGATGACAAGGGCATGAAGCAATGTGATGAGAGCGTTCATGGTGCATTGTGATGACAATGACTTGGAGCATTGTTATGCCAAGGGTCATATATCTTTGTGATGACAAAGGTCATGGTGCATTTTGATGACAAGGGCGTTTTGCATTGTGATGAGAAGGGCTGGAAGCATTGTGATGACAGGGTCATGGAGCAATTTGATGAAAAATGTCATGGAATATTTTGATGACAGGGGTTATGGAACATTGTGATGTCACGGGTTATGGAGCATGTTGATGAAAATGGTCATGGAGCATTTTGATGACAGGGGTTATGTAACATTGTGATGTCAGTGGTCATCGAACATTGTGATGATAATGCATGTAGCATTGTGATGACAGGAGTCATGGAACATTGTGATGACAGGGGTGAGGGAGTATTGTGACGAATAGTGATGTAACATTGTGATATCAGTTGTGAGAGAGCATTGTGATGAGAAGCGCATGGAGCATTGTGATGACAAGGTTTATGGAGCATTGTGATGACAAGATTGTGGAGCACTGTGATGACAAGCGCATGGAGCATTGTGATGACATGTGTCATGGAGCATTGTGCTGACAAGCGCATGGAGCATTGTGATGACAATGGTCATGGAGCATTGTGCTGAGAAAGGCATAGAGCATTGCGATGACAAGGGCCACAGAGCATTGTGATGAAAAGTTCATGGAGCATTGTGGTTAAAATGTCACAGAGACTGTTGATGATGAGGGCATGGACCATTGTGATGACAAAGGTCATGAAGCATTTTGATGACTGTAGTCACGGAACATTTTGATGACAGGGGTCATGGAGCATTGTGATAAGAAGGGCATGGAGCATTGTGATGACAAGGGCATGGAGCATTGGTCTAATAAGTTTCATGGATTTTTCGATGAGAGTTGGAATGGCGATTTGTGATGACAAGGGCATGGAGCATTTTGATGACCAGGTCATGCAGTATTGTGAAGAGAGGTGTCAGGGCGCATTGTGATAACATATGTAATGGCCCATTGTGATGACAATGGCATGGAGCATTGTGATGCCAAGTGTCATGGAGGATTGTGATGACAAAGGTAATGGAGCATTGTGATGACAATGGCTTGGAGCATTGTGATGACAAGGGTCAGGGAGCATTTTGCTGACAAGTGCATGAAGAATTATGATGACAAGGGTCATGGAACATTCTGATGACAAGCTTGTGGTGTATTTTGATGACAATGACATTGATCAGTTTGATGAAAACGGCATGGGGCCTTGTGATGAAAATGTCATGGAGCCTTTGGTGACAGGGTTCAAGGAGCATTGTGACGATAAGTGTCAGGGAGCATTGTGATGACAAGTGTATTGAGAATTGTGATGACAATGATCATGGTGCATTGTGATGAAAAGGGCATGGAGTATTGTGATGACAGGCATCATGGAGCGTTGTGATGACAAGTGTTATGGAACATTGTGATCACAAGGTTTTGGAGCATTGTGATGACAGAGGTCATGGATCATTTTGATTTCCAGGAGCATGGAGCATTGTGATGACAAAGGCATGAAGCAATGTGATCAAAAGTTTCATGGAGGATTGTGATGACAGTGGTAATGGAGTATTGTGATGACAAGCACATAGAGCATTGTAATGACAAGGTCATGTAGCATTTTGCTGACAAAGTCATGGAGCATTGTGATGACAGGTGTCATGGAGAACTCTGATGACAAGTGCGACGGAGCATTGTGAATACAGGGGTCATGGAGCATTGGGATGAGAAGGGCATGGATCATTGTGATGACAAGGGTCATGGAGCATTGTGATGAAAATGTACATGGAGTATTGTGATGCTTTGGGTCATGGAGAATTGTGATGACAGATGTCATAGAGAATTTTGATTTCATTGTGCTGACAATAGCCAGAAGCATTATGATGATGGGCATGATGCACTGTGTTGTCAGGGTTCATGGACCATTGATAGGAAAAGGGGCTTGGAGCACTGTGATTACAGGGGTCTGGGAACATTGTGATGACAAGGGCATGGAGCATTTTGATGAGAAGGACATGGAACATTCTGATGGCATGTGTCATGGAGCTTTGTGATGACAAGTGCATGGAGCATTGTGATTACAGGGGTCTTGGAACATTGTGATGACAAGTGTCATGGAGCCTAGTGATGACAAGACCGTGTAACATTGTGATGGCAGGGGTCATGGATCATTGTTATGACAGGTGTAATGGAGCATTGTGATGAGAAGGGCATGGAGCATTGTGATTACAAGTTTTATGGAGCATTGCGATGACAAATTTCTGGACCGTTGGGATGAAATGCGCGTGGCCCATTGTGATGACAAGGGTCATGGCGCATTTTTCTGACAAAGGCATGGAGCATTGTGATGACAAGTGTCACGGAGCATTGTGATGAAAAGTTCATGGAGTATTGTGGTTACAAATGTAACAGAGCCTTGTGATGACGCGGGCATTGACCATTATGATGACAAATGTTATGAAGAATTGTGATGACTGGAGTCACGGAGCATTTTGATGACAGGGGTCATGGAGCACTGTGATGAGAAGGGCATGGAGCATTATGATAAGAAATGCATAGAGAATTGTGATGACAAGTGTCAAAGAGCATTATGATGAAATGTTCATGGAGCATTGTGGTTAATTTGGTCACAGAGACTGTTGATGATGACGGCATGGACCATTGTGATGACAAAGGTCATGGAGCATTGTGATGACTGGAGTCACAGAGCACTGTGTTGACAGGGGTCATGGAACATTGTGATAACAAGGGCATGGAGCATTGTGATGACAAGGGCATGGAGCATTGTTCTAATAAGTTCAATGGAGTATTTTGATGACAGTTGGAATGGCGCATTGTGATGACAATGGCATGGAGCATTGTGATGACCAGGTCTTTCAGTATTGTGAAGAGAGTTCTCAGGGAGCACTGTGAAGACATATGTGTTGACCCATTGTGATGACAATGGCATGGAGCATTGTGATGCCAAGTGTCATGGAGCATTCTGATGATAAATGTAATAGAGCATTGTGATGACAATGGCTTGGAACATTGTGATGACAAGGGTCAGGGAGCATTCTGATGATAAATGTAATAGAGCATTGTGATGACAATGGCTTGGAGCATTGTGATGCCAAGTGTCATGGAGGATTCTGATGACAAAGGTTATGGAATACTGTGATGACAATGGCTTGGAGCATTGTGATGACATGGGACAGGGAGCATTGTGCTGACAATTGCATGGAGAATTGTGATGACAAGGGGAATGGAGCATTCTGATGACAACCTTGTGGAGTATTTTGATGACAATGGCATGGGGCATTGTGATGAAAATGGCATGGGGCTTTGTGATGAAAAAGACATGGAGCCTTTTCGTGGCAGATTTCAAGGAGCATTCTGATGACAATGTCAGGGAGCACTGTGATGACATGTATATTGAGAATTGTGATGACAATGGTTATGGAGCATTGTGATGAAAAGGGCATGGAGTATTGTGATGACAGGCCTCATGGAGCGTTGTGATGACAAGTGTTATGGAAGATTGTGATCACAAGGTTTTGGAGCATTGTGATGACAGAGGTCATGGATCATTTTGATTTCAAGGAGCATGGAGCATTGTGATGACAAAGGAATGAAGCAATGTGATCAAAAGATTCTAGGAGGATTGTGATGACAATGGTAATGGAGTATTTTGATGACAAGCACATAGAGCATTGTAATGACAAGGTCATGTAGCATTTTGCTGACAAAGGCATGAAGCATTGTGATGACAGGTGTCATGGAACACTGTTATGACAAGCGTCACAGAGCATTGTGAATACAGGGGTCATGGAGCATTGGGATGACAAGGGCATGGATCATTGTGATGACAAGTGTCATGGAGCAGTGGGTTGAAAATGTTCATGGAGTATTGTGATGACAGGGGTCATGGAGCATTGTGATGACAGAGGTCATGGAGAAATTTGATTTCATTGTGCTGGCAATAGCTGGAAGCATTATGATGATAGGCATGATGCATTGTGATGACAGGGTTAATGGACCATTGATTTGAAAAGGGGCATTGAGCATTGTGATTACAGGGGTCTGGGAGCATTTTGATGACAAGGGCATGGAGCATTTTGATGAGAAGGCCATGGAACATTCTGATGACATGTGGCATGGAGCTTTGTGATGACAAGGGCATGGATCATTGTGATTACCGGGGTTTTGGAGCATTATGATGACAAGGGTCAAGGAGCATTTTTCTGACAAAGGCATGGAGCATTTTGATGACAAGGGTCTCGGAGCATTGTGATGAAAAGTTCATGGAACATTGTGGTTACAAAGGTAACAGAGCATTTTGATGACGCGAGCATCGACCATTGTGATGACAAATGTTTTGAATAATTGTGATGACTGGAGTCATGGAGCATTGTGATGGCAGGGGTCATGGAGCAATGTGATGACAAGGGCATGGAGCATTGTCCTGAGAAAGGCATAGAGCATTGTGATGACAAGGGTCAAAAGCATTGTGATGAAATGTTCATGGAGCATTGTGCTTAAAAAGGTCACAGAGATTGTTGATGATGAGGGCATGGACCATTGTGATGACAAAGGTCATGGAGAATTGTGATGACTTGAGTCACAGAGCACTGTGATGACATGGGTCATGGAACATTGTGATAACAAGGGCATGGAGCATTGTGATGACAAGGGCATGGAGCATTGGTCTAATAAGTTTCATGGAGTATTGTGATGACAGTTGGAATGGCGCATTGTGATGACAAGGGCATGGAGCAATATGATGACCAGGTCTTGCTCTATTGTGAAGAGAGGTGTCAGGGAGCAATGTGATGACATATGTAATGGCCCATTGCGATGACAATGGCATGGAGCATTGTGAGGTCAAGTGTCATGGAGGATTCTGATGACAAAGGTAATGGAGCATTATGATGACAATGGCTTGGAGCATTGTGATGACAAGGGTCAGGGAGCATTGTGCTGACAAGTGCATGGAGAATTGTGATGACAAGGGTCATGAAGCATTCTGATGACAAGCTTGTGGAGTATTTTGATTACAATGGCATGGAGCATTTTGATAAAAAAGGCATGGGGCTTTGTGATGAAAAAGGCATGGAAACTTTTTGTGACAGTGTTCAAGGAGCATTCTGACTACAAGTGTCAGGGAGCTTTGTGATGACAAGTGTATTGAGAATTGTGATGACAAAGGTCATGGAGCATTGTGATGAAAACGGCATGGAGTGTTGTGATGGCAGGCATCATGGAGCGTTGTGATGACAAGTGTTATGGAATGTTGTGATCACAAGGGTTTGGAGCATTGTGATGACAGAGCTCATGGATCATTTTGATTTCAAGGAGCATGGAGCATTGTGATGACAAGGGCATGAAGCAATGTGATCCCAAGGTTCATGGAGGATTGTGATGACAATGGTAATGGATTATTGTGATGACAAGTGCATAGAGCATTGTAATGACAAGGTCATGTAGCATTTTGCTGACAAAGGCATGGAGCATTGTGATGACAGGTGTCATGGAGCACTGTTATGACAAGCGTCACGGAGCATTGTGAATACAGGGTTCATGGAGCATTGGGATGACCAGGGCATGCATGATTGTGATGACAAGGGTCATGGATCATTGGGCTGAAAGTGTTCATGGAGTATTGTGATGACATGGGTCATGGAGCATTGTGATGAGTAGGGAATGGAGCATTGTGATGACAAGAGTCCCAGATCATTGTGTTGTCAGGTGTCATGGAGTGTTGTGATGAGAGTGGTCATGGAGCATTTTGATGATATTTGTCATGGAGCATTGTGATGAGAATTTCATGGAGCATTGGGCTGAAAATATTCATGGAGTATTGTGATGACAGTGGTCATGGAGCATTGTGAGGACAAGGGAATGGAGCATGTTAATGACAAGATTCTGGAGCATTGTGATGATAAGACCATGGAGACTTGTGATGACAACTCTTATGGAGCATTCTGATGAAAATGGGCATGGAGCATTGTGATTACAGGGGTCTTGGAGCATTGTGATGACAAAAGAATGGAGCATTGTGAGGAGAAGGCAATGGATCATTCTGATGATATGTGTCATGGAGCTTTGTGATGACAAGGGCATGGATCATTGTGATGAAAAGGCATGGAGTCTTGTCATGACAGGGTTCAAAGAGCATACTGACGACAAGTGTCAGGGAGCATTGTGATGACAAGTGTATTGAGCATTGTGATGACAAAGGTCATGGAGCATTGTGATGAGAAGGCCATGGATAATTGTGATGATGAGCGTCAGAGGGTTTTGTGATGATTAGTGTTATAAAACATTGTGATCACAAGGGTTTGGAGCCTTATGATGACAGTGGTCATGGATAATTTTGATTTCATTGTGATGACAATAGCCTGAAGTATTATGATGATGGGCATGGTGCATTTTGGTGACAGGCTTCAAGGTGCATTGAGATGAAAAGTAGCATGGAGCATTGTGATTACAGGGGTCTTGGAGCATTGTCATGACAAGGGCATGGAGCATTGTGATGAGAAAGCCATGGAACATTTTGATGTCATGTGTCAAGGAGCTTTGTGCTGACAAGGGCATGGAGCATTGTGATTACAGCGGTCTTGGAGCATTGTGATGACAAGTGTCATGGAGCCTTGTGATGACAAGGCCGTGGAATATTGTGATGGCAAGGGTCATGGATCAATGTTATGACAGATGTAATGGAGCATTGTGATGAGAATGGCATTGACCATTGGTCTGAAATATTTCATGGATTATTGTGATGAGAGTGGGCATGGAGCATTCTGATGACAAGGGAACGGAACACTGTGATACATGGGTCATGCAGGACTGTAATGACAAGTTCATGGAGCATTGTGATGAGAAGGGCATGGAGCATTGCGATGACAAGTGTCATGGAGCTTTGTGAAGACAAGGGCATGGAGCAATGTGATGAGAGGGTTCATGGAGCATTGTGATGACAATGACATGGAGCATTGTGATGCCAAGGGTCATGGAGATTTGTGAAGACAAAGGTCATGGAGCATTTTGATGCCAAGTGTGTGGTGCATTGTGATGAGAAAGGCAGGGAGCATTTTGATGACTGGGTCATGCAGAAATTTGATGAAAAATGTAATGGAACATTTTGATGACATGGGTTATAGAACATTGTGATGCCAAGGGTCATGGAGCTTTGGGATGAAAAGTGTCATGGAGCATTTTGATGACAGTGGTTATGGAACATTGTGATGTCATGGGTCATGGAACATTGTGATGATAAGGGGATGTAGCATTGTTTTGAGAGGGGTCATGGAACATTGTGATAACAGGGGTGAGGGACGATTCTGATGACTAGTGATGGAACATTGTGATATCTCATGTGAGAGAAGATTTGGATGAGAAGTGCATGGAGCATTGTGATTACATGGTTTAATTAGCGTAGCGATGACAATGTTGTGGATCATTGTGATGAAAAGCGCATGGCACATTGTGATGACAAGGGTCCTGGAGCATTGTTCTGACAAAGGCATGGAGCATTGTGATGACAAGGGTCACGGAGCATTGTGATGAAAAGTTCATGGAGCACTGTGGTTACAAAGGTCACAGAGCCTTGTGATGACGTGGGCATGGACCGTTCGGATGACAAACGTTATGAAGCATTGTGATGACTGGAGTCACGGAGCATTGTGATGACAGGGGTCATGGAGCTTTTTGATGACAACGGCATTGAGCATTGTGATGACAGGGTCATGCAGCATTGGTCTGACAAGTTTCATAGACTATTGTGATGACATTGGACATGGTGAATTGTGATGACAAGGACATGGAGCTTTTTGATGAGAAGGCCATGGAACATTCTGATGACGTGTGTCATGGAGCTTTGTGATGACAAGGGCACGGATCACTGTCATACATGGGTCATGGAGGATTGTAATGTCAAGGGCAAGGAGCAATGTGATGAGAGGGTTCATGGAGCATTGTGATGACAGTGACATCGAGCTTTGTGAGGAGAAGGCCATGGACCATTCTGATGACTTGTGTCATGGAGCTTTGTGATGACAAGGGCATAGAGCATTGTGATTACAGGGGTCATGGTGCATTGTGATGAAAAGGGCATGGATCACTGTGATGAAAAAGGCATGGAGCCTTGTCATGACAGGGTTCAAGGAGCATACTGACGACAAGTGTCAGGGAGCATTGTGATGACAAGTGTATTGAGCATTGTGATGACAAGGATCATGGAGCATTGTGATGAGAAGTCCATGGATAATTGTGATGATGATCGTCATGCGGTGTTGTGATGATAAGTGTTATGGAACATTGTTATCAGAAGGGTTTGGAGCATTATGATGACAGAGGTAATGGAGAATTTTGATTTCACTGTGATGACAATAGCCTGAAGCATTACGATGATGGACATGGTGCATTGTGATGAGAGGGTTCATGGAGCACTGAGATGAAAAAGGGCATGGAGCATTGTGATTACAGGGTTCTTGGAGCATTGTAATGACAAGCGCATAGAGCTTTCTAATTACAAGTTCATGTAGAATTTTGCTGACAAATGCATGGAGCATTGTGATGACAGGTGTCATGGAGCTTTGTGATGACAAGTCATGGAGCATTTTGATGACAAGGGCATGGGGCATTGTGATGAGAAGGGCAGGAAGCATTTTTTTTTTTTTTCCGTACGCGGGCCTCTCACTGTTGTGGCCTCTCCCATTGCGGAGCACAGGCTCCGGATGCGCAGGCTCAGCGGCCATGGCTCACGGGCCCAGCCCCTCCGCGGCATATGGGATCCTCCCAGACCGGGGCACGAACCCGTATCCCCTGCATCGGCAGGCGGACTCTCAACCACTGTGCCACCAGGGAGGCCCGGCAGGAAGCATTTTGATGACCGGGTCATGCAGCAATTTGATGAAAAGTGTAATGGAACATTGTGATGGCAGTGGTCATGGAGCATTGTTATGACAGAGGTAATGGATCATTGTGATGAGAAGGGCATTGAGCATTGTTCTGAAATGTTTCATGGATTATTGTGATGAGAGTGGGCATGGAGCATTGTGAGGACAATTGCACGGAACTCTGTGATACATGGGTCATGGAGGATTGTAATGACAAGGGCAAGGAGCATTGTGATGAGAAGCGCATCGAGCATTGTGATGACAAGTGTCATGGAGCTTTGTAATGACAAAGGCATGGAGCAATGTGATGAGAGGGTTCATGGAGCATTGTGATGTCAATGACATGGAGCATTGTTATGCCAAGGGTCATGGAGCTTTGTGATGACAAATGTCATAGAACATTTTGATGACAAGTGTGTGGTGCATTGTGATGAGAAGGGCAGGGAGCATTTTGATGACAGGGCCATGCAGCAATTTGATGAAAAGTGTAATGGAACATTTTGATGACAGGGGTTATAGAACATTTTGATGCCAGGTGTCATGGAGCTTTGGGATGAAATGGGTCATGGAGCATTTTGATGAAAGGTTTATGGAAGATTGTGATGTCAGGGGTTATGGAACATTGTGCTGATAAGGGGATGTAGCATTCTGATGACAGGGGTCATGGAATATTGTGATTACAGGGGTGAGGGAGGATTGTTATAACTAGTGACAGAACATTGTGATATCTCAGGTGAGAGAGCATTTGGATGAGAAGTGCATGGAGCATTGTGATTACAAGGTTTATGGTGGATAGTGATGACAAGGTTGTGGATCATTGTGATGAAAATCGCGTGGCACATTGTGATGACAAGGGTCATGGGGTATTGTTCTGACAAAGGCATGGAGCATTGTTATGACAAGGGTCATGGAGCATTGTGATGAAAATTTCATGGAGCATTGAGGTTACAAAAGACAGAGCCATTTGAGGATGCGAGCATGGACCGCTGTGTTGACAAACGTTATGAAGAATTGTGATGACTGGATACACGGAGCATTGTAATGACAGGGGTAATGGAGCAGTGTGATGACAAGGGCATGGAGCATTGCGATGACAGGGGCATGGAGCATTGGTCTGACAACTTTCATAGATTATTGTGATGACAGTGGACATGGTGCATTGTGAAGACAAGGGCATGGAGCATTGTGATGAGAAGGTCATGGAGTATTGTGAAGACAGGTGTCATGGAGCACTGTGATGACAAGGGTCACGGAGCATTGTGAATACAGGGGTCATGGAGCATTGGGATGACAAGGGCATGGATCATTTTGATGAGAAGGTCATGGAGTATTGTAAAGACAGGTGTCAGGGAGCATTGTGATGACATATGTCATGGTACATTGCGATGACAATGGCAGGGAGCATTGAGATGCCAAATGTAATGGAGTATTGTGATGACAAATATAATGGAGCATTGTGATGACTAGGGCTTGGAGCATTATGATGACAAGCCCCATTGAGAATTTTCATGACAAGGTCTTGAAGCATTGTGATGACAAATTCCTGGAGCTTTGTGATTAGAAAACCATGGAGCCTTGTGAAGACAAGTCTCATGGAGCATACTGATGAAAAGGGGCATGGAGCATTCTGATTACAGGGGTCTTGGAACATTGTGATAACAAGGGCATGGAGCTCTGTGATGACAATGGCATGGAGCATTGGTCTAATACGTTTCATGGATTATTGTGATGAAAGATGGAAGGGCACATTGTGATGACAAGGGCATGGAGCATTGTGATGACCAGGTCATGCAGTATTGTGAAGACAGGTGTGAGGGAGCATTGTGGACATATGTAATGGCCCACTGTGATGAAAATGGCATGAAGAATTGTGATGCCAGGTGTCATGGAGGATTCTGATGACAAGTGTAAAAGAGCATTGTGATGACAAGTGTCATGGAGGATTCTGATGACAAATATAACGGAGCATTGTGATGACAAAGGCTTGGAATATTGTGATGACAATGGTCATGGAGCATTGTGCTGAGAAAGGCATAGAGCATTGTGATGACAAGGGTCAAAGAGCATTGTGATGAAAAGGGCATGGATTATTGTGATGACAGGCATCATGGAGCATTATTATGACAAGTGTTATGGAACATTGTGATCACAAGGGTTTGGATCTTTGTGATGACAAAGGTAATGGATCATTTTGCTTTCAAGGAGCATTGAACATTGTGATGACAGGGGCATGAAGCAATGTGATCCCAAGGTTCATGTAGGATTGTTATGACAATGGAAATGGAGTATTGTGATGACAAGCGCATAGAGCATTGCAATGACAAGGTCATGTAGCATTTGCTGACAAAGGCATGGAGCATTGTGATGACATGTGTCATGGGGCACTGTGATGACAAGCATCACGGAGCAATGTGAATACAGGGGTCATGGAGCATGGGGATGACAAGGGCATGGATCATTGTGATGATAAAGGTCTTGGAGCACTGGGCTGAAAATATTCTTGGAGCATTGTGATGACAGGGACATGGAGCATTGTTATCACAGGGGCATGGAGCATTGGGCTGACAAGTTTCATAGATTATTGTGATGACAGTGGACATAGTGCATTGTGATGACAATGGCATGGAGCATTGTGAAGAGAAGGTCATGGAGTATTGTGAAGACAGGTGTCAGGGAGCATTGTGATGAATATGTCAAGATCCACTGAGATGACAACGGCAGGGAGTATTGTGATGCCAAATGTAATGGAGGATTGTGATGACAAATGTAATGGAGCATTGTGATGACTACGGATTGGAGCATTATGATGACAAGGGACATTGAGAATTTTCATGACAATATCGTGAAGCATTGTGATGACAAGGTCCTGGAGCATTGTGTTGAGAAAATCATGGAGCCTTGTGATGACAAATCTCATGGAGCATACTGATGTAAAGGGGCATGGAGCATTGTGATTACAGGGGTCTAGGAACATTGTGATTAAAAGTGCATGGAGCAGTGTGATGACAAGGGCATGGAACATTGTGATGAGAAGGCCATCTAAAATTCTGATGACATGTGTCATGGAGCTTTGTGATGACAAGGCATGGATCATTGTGATGACAAGGGTCATGGACCATTGGGCTGAAAATATTCATGGAGTATTGTGATGACAGGGGTCATGGAGCATTGTGATTACAGGGGTCTTGGAGCATTGTGATGACAAGCGTCCCGGATCATTGTATTGTCAGGTGTCATGGAGTGTTGTGATGACAGTGGTCATGGATCATTGTGATGATTTTGGTCATGGAGCATTGTGATGAGAAGGTCATGGAACACTGGGCTGAAAATATTCATGGAGTATTGTGATGACAAGTGTCATGGAGCATTGTGATGACAAGGGCATGGAGCATTGTGAGGAGAAGGCCATGGAACATTCTGATGACATGTGTCATGGAACTTTGTGAAGATAAGTGCATGGAGCAATGTGATGAGATCTTTCATGGAACATTGTGATGACAATGACATGGAGCATTGTGTTGAGAAGGACATGAAGCATACTGATGACATGCGTCATGGAGCTTTTTGATGACAAGGGCAGGGAGCATTGTGATTACAGGGATCTTAGAGCATTGTGATGAAAAGGGCATGGATTATTGTGATGAAAAAGGCATGGAGCCTTGTCATGACAGGGTTCAAGGAGCATACTGACGACAAGTGTCAGGGAGCATTGTGATGACAAGTGTTTTGAGCATTGTGATGACAAAGATCATGGAACATTGTGATGAGAAGGCCATGGATAATTGTGATGATGAGCGTCATGGGGTGTTGTGATGATAACTCTTATGGAACTTTGTGATCACAAGGGTTTGGAGCATTATGATGACAGAGGTCATGGAAAATATTGATTTCATTGTGATGACAATAGCCTGAAGCATTATGATGATGGGCATGGTGCATTGTGATGACAGTGTTCATGAAGCATTGAGATGAAAAGGGGCATTGAGCATTGTGTTTACAGGGTTCTTGGAGCATTGTGATGACAAGGGCATGGAGCATTGTGATGAGAAGGCCATGGAACATTCTGATGACATGCATCATGGAACTTTGTGATGGCAAGGGCATGGAGCATTGTTATTACAGGGGCCTTCAGCATTTTGATGACAAGTGTCATGGAGCCTTGTGATAACTAGGCCGTGGATCATTGTGATGGCAGGGGTCATGGTGAATTGTTATGACAGAGGTAATGGAGCATTGTGTTGAGAAGGACATGGAACATTGGTCTGAAATGTTTCATGGATTATTGTGATGAGAGTGGGCATGGAGCATTGTGATGACAAGGGTACAGAACACTATGATACATGGGTCATGCAGGATTGTAATTACAAGGGCATGGAGCATTGTGATGAGAAGGGCATCGAGCATTGTGATGACAAGTGTCATGGAGCTTTGTGATGACAAGGGCATTGGGCAATGTAATGAGAGGTTTCATGGAGCATTGTGATGACAATGACATGGAGCACTGTGATGTCAAGGTTCATGGAGATTTGTGATGACAAGTCATGGAGCATTTTGATGACAAGGGCATGGTGCATTGTGATGTGAAGTGCAGGGAGCATTTGGATGACCGGGTCATGCAGCAATTTGATGAAAAGTGTAATGGAATATTTTGATGGCAGGGTTTATAGAACATTGTGATGTCAGGGGTCTTGGAGCTTTGGGATGAAAATGGTCATGGAGCATTTTGATGACAGGGGTTATGGAATATTGTGATGTCATCGGTCATGGAACATTGTGATGATAAGGGGATGTAGCACTGTGATGACAGCGTCATGGAACATTGTGATTACAGGGGTGAGGGAGTATTGTGATGACTAGTGATGGAACACTGTGATATCTCTGGTGAGAGAGCATTTTGATGAGAAGTGCATGGAGCATTGTGATTAATAGATTTATGGAGCATGGCAATGACAAGGTTGTGGACCATTGTGATGAAATGTGTGTGGCACATTTTGATGACAATGTTCATGGAGCATTGTTCTCACAAAGACATGGAGCACTGTGATGACAAGGGTCACAGAGAATTGTGATGAAAATTTCATGGAGCATTGTGGTTACAAACGTCACAGAGCCTTGTGATGACGCGGGCATGGACCATTGTGATGACAAACGTTATGAATCATTGTGATGAGTGGGGTCATGGAGCATTGTGATGACAAGGGCATGGAGCATTGTGATGACAGTGGCATGGAGCATTGGTTTGACAAGTTTCATAGATTATTGTTATGACAGTGGGCATGGTGCATTGTGATGACAAGGGCATGGAGCTTTGTGATGAGAAGGTCATGGAGTATTGTGAAGACAGGTGTCAGGGAGCATTGTGATGACATATGTCAGGGTCCATTGCGATGACAATGGCATGGAGCATTGTGATGCCAAATGGAATGGAGGATTGTGATGACAAATATAATGGAGCATTGTGATGACTAGGGCTTGGAGCATTATGATGAAAAGGGCCATTGAAAATTTTCATGACAAGGTCGTGAAGCATTGTGATGACAAGGTCCTGGAGCATTGTGATGACAAAACCATGGAGCCTTGTGATGACAAGTCTCATGGAGCATACTGATGGAAAGGGGCATGGAGCATTGTTATTAAAGGGATCTTGGAACATTGTGATGACAAGAGCATGGAGCATTTTGAGGAGAAGAACAAGGAGCATCCTCATGGCATGTGTCATTGAGATTTGTGATGACAAGGGCGTGGAGCATTGTGATTACATGGGTCTTGGAGCACTGTGATGAAAAGGGCATGGATCATTGTGATGAAAAAGGCATGGAGCCTTGTCATGACAGTGTTCAAGGAGCATACAGACAACAAGTGTCAGTGAGCATTTTGATGACAAGTGTATTGAGCATTGTGATGACAATGGTCATGTAGCACTGTGATGAGAAGACCATGGATAATTGTGATGACGAGCGTCATGGGGCATTGTGATGACAAGTGTTATGGAATATTGTATTCACAAGGGTTTGGAGCATTGCTATGACAGAGGTCATGGAGCACTTTGATTTCACTGTGATGACAATAGCATGAAGCATTATGATGATGGGCATGGTGCATTGTGATGACAGGGTTCATGGATCATTGAAATGAAAAGGGGCATAGAGCATTGTGATTACAGGGTTCTTGGAGCATTGTGAAGAGAAGGGTGATAGAGCGTTGTGATGACAAGGCCATGGAATATCGTGATGGCAGGGGTCATGGAGCAATGTTATGACAGTGGTAATGGAGCATTGTGATGGCAAGGGCATGGAACATTTTGATGAGAAGGCCATGGAGCATTCTGATGACATGTGTCATGGAGCTTTGTGACGACAAGGCCATGGAGCCATGTGATGAGACCGTTCATGGAGCATTGTGATGACAAAGACATGGAGCATTGTGATGACAAGGGTCATGGATCTTTGTGATGACAAAGGTCATGGAGCATTTTCATGGCAAGGGCATTGTGCATTGTGATGAGAAGGCCAGGGAGCATTGTGATGACAGGGTCATGGAGCAATTGGATGAAATGTGTCATGGAACATTTTGATGACAGGAGTTATGGAACATTGTGATGTCAGGGGTCTTGGAGCATTTTGATGAAAAGGGTCATGGAGCATTTTGATGACAGGTGTTATGGAACATTGTGATGTCAGGGGTCATCGAACATTGTGATGATAAGTGCATGTAGCATTGTGGTGACAGGAGTCATGGAACATTGTGATGACAGGGATGAGGGAGTACTGTGACAAATAGTGATGTAGCATTGTGATATCAGTGGTTAGAGAGCATTTTGATGAGAAGTGCATGGAGCATTGTGATGACAAGTTTTACGGAGCATTGTGATGACAAGATGGTGGAGCACTGTGATGACAAGCGCATGGTGCATTGTGATGACATGTGTCATGGAGCATTGTGCTGACAAGCGCATGGAGCATTGTGATGACAAGGGTCATGGAGAATTGTGCTGAGAAAGGCATAGAGAATTTTGATGACAAGGGTCAAAGAGCATTGAGATGAAAAGTTCATGAAGCATTGTGGTTAAAATTGTCACAGAGACTGTTGATGACGAGGGCATGGACCTTTGTGATGACAAAGGTCATGAAGCATTGTGATGACTGGAGCCACGCAGCATTGTGATGACAGGGGTCATGGAGCATTGTGACAACAAGGGCATGGAGCACTGTGATCAAAAGGGCATGGAACATTGGTCTAATAAGTTTCATGAATTATTGCGATGAGAGTTGGAATGGCGCATTGTGATGACAAGGCATGGAGCATTGTGATGGCCAGGTCATGCAGTATTGTGAAGACAGGTGTCAGGGAGCATTGTGATGACATATGTAATGGCCCATTGTGATGACAATGGCATGGAGCATTGTGATGCCAAGTGTCATGGAGGATTCTGATGACAAGGGTCAGGGAGCATTGTGCTGACAAGTGCATGGAGATTTGTGATGACAAGGGTCATGGAATATTCTGATGACCAGCTTGTGGAGTATTCTGATGAAAATGGAATGGAGCATTGTGATGTAAACGGCATGGGGCATTGTGATGAAAAGGCATGGAGCCTTTTCGTGACAGGGTTCAAGGAGCATTCTGACGACAAGTGTCAAGGAGCATTGTGATGACAAGTGTATTGAGCATTGTGATGACAAAGTTCATGGAGCATTGTGATGAAAAGGATATGGAGTATTGTGATGACAGGCATCATGGAGCGTTGTGATGACAAGTGTTATGGAACATTGTGATCACAAGGGCTTGGAGCATTGTGATGACAGAGGTCATGGATCATTTTGATTTCAAGGAGCATGGAGCATTGTGATGACAAGGGAATGAAGCAATGTGATCCCAAGTTTCATGGAGGTGTGTGATGACAATGGAAATGGAGTATTGTGATGACAAGCACATAGAGCATTGTAATGACAAGGTCATGTAGCATTTTGCTGACAAAGGCATGGAGCATTGTGATGACAGTTGTCATGGAGCACTGTGATGACAAGCGTCACAGAGCATTGTGTATACAGGGCTTATGGAGCATTGGGATGACAAGGGCATGGATCATTGTGATGACAAGTGTCATGGAGCATTGTGATGACTAGGGAATGGAGCATTGTGATGACAAGAGTCTCGGATCATTGTATTGTCAGGTGTCATGGAGTGTTGTGATGACAGTGGTCATGGAAAATTGTGATGGTATTGGTCATGGTGCATTGCGATGACAAGGGAATGGAGCATGGTGATGACAAAGTCCTGGAGCATTGTGATGAGAAGACCATGGAGACTTTTGATGAGAAGTCTCATGGAGCATTCTGTTGAAAAGGGGCATGGAGCATTTTGATTACAGGGGTCTTGGAGCATTGTGATTACAAGGGCATGAATCATGGTGATGAGAAGTCCATGGAGCATTCTCATGACATGCGTCATGGAGCTTTGTGATGACAAGGGTAGGAAGCATTTTGATTACAGGGATCTTGGAGCATTGTGATGAAAAGGGCATGGATTATTTTGATGAAAAAGGCATGGAGCCTTGTAATGACATGGTTCAAGGCGCATACTGACGACAACTGTCATGGAGCATTGTGATGACAAGTGTTTTGAGCATTGTGATGACAAAGATCATGAAACATTGTGATGAGAAGTCCATGGATAATTGTGATGACAAGCGTCATGGGGCATTGTGATGACAAGTTTCATGGAGCCTTGTGATGACAAGGCCGTGTAACATTTTGATGGCAGGTGTCATGGAGCATTGTTATGACAGGGGTAATGGAGCATTTTGATGAGAAGGGCATGGAATATTGGTCTGAAATATTTCATGGAGTATTGTGATGAGAGTGGCATGGTGCATTGTGATGACAAGGGCACGGAACACTGTGATACATGGGTCATGGGTCAAGGAGCTTTGTGATGAAAAATCATAGAGCATTGTGATGACAAGGGCATGGAGCATTGTGATGACAGGGACATGGAGCTTTGTTATGACCGGGGCATGGAGCATTGGTCTGACAAGTTACATAGATTATTGTGATGACAGTGGACATAGTGCATGGTGATGACAATGGCATGGAGCATTGTGAAGAGAAGCTCATGGAGTATTGTGAAGACAGGTGTCAGGGAGCATTGGGATGACATATGTCATGGTCCATTTCGATGACAATGGCAGGGAGTTATGTGATGCCAAATGTAATGGAGGATTGTGATGACAAATATATAATGGAGCATTGTGATGACTAGGGCTTAGAGCATTATGATGACAAGGGCCATTGAGAATTTTCATTACAAGGTCGTGAAGCATTGTGATGACAAGATCCTGGAGCACTGTGATGAGAGAAACATGAGGCTTTGCGATGACAAGTTTCATGGAGCATACTGATGAAAAATGGCAAGGAGCATTGTGATTACAGGGGTCTTGCCACATTGTGATGACAAGGGCATGGAGCATTGTGAGCAGAAGTCCAAGGAGCATTCTGATGACATGTGTCATTGAGCTTTGTGATGACAAAGGCATGGAGCATTGTGATTAAAGTGGTCTTGAAGCATTGTGATGAAAAGGGCATAGATCACTGTGATGAAAAAGGCATGGAGCCTTGTCATGACAGGTTTCAAGGAGCTTACATAAAACAAGTGTCAGGGAGAATTTTGAAGACAAGTGTATTGAGCATTGTGATGACAAAGGTCATGGAACATTCTGATGAGAAGACCATCGATAACTGTGATGACGAGCGTCATGGGTCATTGTGATGACAAGTGTTATGAAATATTGTGATCACAAGGATTTTGAGCATTGTTATGACAGAGGTCATGGAGCATTTTTATTTCCTTGTGATGAAAATAGCATGAAGCATTATGATGATGGGCATGGTGCATTGTGATGACAGGGTTCATGGATCATTGAAATGAAAAGGGGCATAGGGCATTGTGATTACAGGGTTCTTGGAGCATTGTGATGAGAAGGGTGATGGAGCCTTGTGATGACAAGGCCATGGAATATCGTGATGGCAGGGGTCATGGAGCATTGTTATGAGAGCGGTAATGGAGCATTGTGATGGCAAGGGCATGGAGCATTGTGATGAGAAGGCCATGGAGCATTCTGATGACATGTGTCATGGAGCTTTGTGAAGATAAGTGCATGGAGCAATGTGATGAGAGTGTTCATGGAGCATTGTGATGACAATGACATGGAGCATTGTGATGAGAAGGCCATGAAGCATTCTGATGACATGCGTCATGGAGCTTTGTGATGACAAGGGCATGGAGCATTGTGATTACAGGGATCTTGGAGCATTGTGATGAAAAGGGCATGGATTATTGTGATGAAAAAGGCATGGAGCCTTGTCATGACAGGGTTCAAGGAGCATACTGACAAAAAGAGTCAGGGAGCATTTTGATGACAAGTGTATTGAGCATTGTGATGACAAAGATCATGGAGCATTGTGATGAGAAGGCCATGGAAAATTGTGATGATGAGCGTCATGGGGTGTTGTGATGATAAGTGTTATGGAACTTTGTGATCACAAGTGTTTGGAGCATTATGATGACAGAGGTCATGGAGAATATTGATTTCATTGTGATGACAATAGCCTGAAGCATTATGATGATGGGCATGGTGCATTGTGATGACAGGGTTCATGGAGCATTGAGATGAAAAGGGGCATGGAGCATTGTGTTTACAGGGGTCTTGGAGCATTGTGATGACAAGGTCATGGAGCATTGTGATGAGAAGGCCATGGAACATTCTGATGACCTGCGTCATGGAGCTCTGTGATGACAAGGGCATGGAGAATTGTTATTACAGGGGCCTTCAGCATTGTGATGACAAGTGTCATGGAGCCTTGTGATGACTAGGCCGTGGAACATTGTGATGGCAGGAGTCATGGTGCATTGTTATGACAGAGGTAATGGAGCACTGTGATGAGAATGGCATGGAAAATTGGTCTGAAATGTTTCATGGATTATTGTGATGAGAGTGGGCATGGAGCATTGTGATGACAAGGGTACGGAACACTATGATACATGGGTCATGCGGGATTGTAATGAAAAGGGCATGGAGCATTGTGATGAGAAGGGCATCGAGCATTGTGATGACAAGTGTCATGGAGCTTTGTGATGACAAGGGCATTGAGCAATGTAATGAGAGGGTTCATGGAGCATTGTGATGACAATGACATGGAGCATTGTGATGCCAAGGGTCATGGAGCTTTGTGATGACAAGTCATGGAGCATTTTGATGACAAGGGCATGGTGCATTGTGATGAGAAGGGAAGGGAGCATTTTGATGACCGTGTCATGCAGCAAATTGATGAAAAGTGTAATGGAACATTTTTATGGCAGGGGTTATAGAACATTGTGATGTCAGGGGTCTTGGAGCTTTGGGATGAAAAGGGTCATGGAGCATGTTGATGACAGGGGTTATGGATCATTGTGATGTCAGGGGTCATGTAACTTTGTGATGATAAGCGGATGTTGCAGTGTGATGACAGGGTCATGGAACATTGTGATTACAGGGGTGAGGGTGTATTGTGATGACTAGTGATGGAACACTGTGATATCACTGGAGAGAGAGCATTTTAATGAGAAGTGCATGGAGCATTGTGATTACAATGTTTATGGAGCATTGCAATGACAAAGTTGTGGACCGTTGTGATGAATTGCCCGGGGCACATCGTGATGACAATGGTCATGGAGCATTTTTCTGACAAAGACATGGAGCATTGTGATGACAAGGGTCACAGAGAATTGTGATGAAAAGTTCATGGAGCATTGTGGTTACAAAGGTCACAGAGCCTTGTGATGATGCGGGCAGGGCCCATTGTGATGACAAACGTTATGAAGCATTGTGATGACTGGGTTCATGGAGCATTGTGATGAAAGGGGTCATGGAGCATTGTGAGGACAAGGGCATGGAGCATTGTGATGACAGGGGCATGGAGCATTGGTCTGACCAGTTTCATAGATTATTGTGAAGACAGTGGGCATGGTGCATAGTGAGGACACGGGCATGGATCATTGTGATGAAAAGGTCATGGAGTATTGTGAAGACAGGTGTCAGGGAGCATTGTGATGACATATGTCATGGTCCATTGTGATGACAATGGCATGGAGCATTGTGATGCCAAATGTAATGGAGGATTGTGATGACAAATATAATGGAGCATTGTGATGTCTATGGCTTGGAGCATTATGATGACAAGGGCCATTGAAAATTTTCATGACAAGGTCGTGAAGCATTGTGATGACAAGGTCATGTAGCATTTTGCTGACAAAGGCATGGAGCATTTTGATGACAGGTGTCATGGAGCACTGTGATGAAAAGCATCACGGAGCATTGTGAATACAGGGGTCATGGAGCATTGGGATGACAAGGGCATGGATCATTGTGATTACAAGGGTCATGGAGCATTGGGCTGAAAATGTTCATGGATTATTGTGATGACAGGGGTCATGGATCACTCTGATTACAGGGGACTTGGAACATTGTGATTACAAGAGTCCCGGATCACTGTGTTGTCAGGTGTCATGGAGTGTTGTGATGACAGTGGTCATGGAGCATTGTGATGATATTGGTCATGGAGCATTGTGATGAGAATGTCATGGAGCATTTGGCTGAATATATTCATAGAGTATTGTGATGACAGGGATCATGGAGCATTGTGATGACAAGGGAATCGAGCATGGTGATAACAAGGTCCTGGAGCGTTGTGATGAGAAGACCATGGAGACTTGTGATGACAAGTCTCATGGAGCATTCTGATGAAAAGTGGCATGGAACATTGTGATTACAGGGGTCTTGGAGCATTATGATGACAAAGGTCATGGAGCCTTGTGGTGACAAGTCCGTGGAACCTTGTGATGGCACGGGTCATGGAGCATTCTTATGACAGAAGTAATGGAGCATTGTGATGAGAATGGCATTGAGCATTGGTCTGAAATATTTCATGGATTATTGTGATGAGATTGGATATGGAGCATTGTGATGAGAAGGGCACGGAACACTGTGATACTTGGGTCATGGACGATTGTAATGTCAAGGGCATGGAGCATTGTGATGAGAAGGGCATCGAGCATTGTGATGACAAGTGTCATAGAGCTCTGTGATGACAAGGGCATGGAGCAATGTGATGAGAGGGTTCATGGAGCATCGTGATGACAGGGTCATGCAGCAATTTGATGAAAAGTGTAATGGAATATTTTGATGACAGGGGTTATAGAACATTGTGATGCCATGGTTCATGGAGCTTTGGGATGAAAAGTGTCATGGAGCACTTTGATGACAGGGGTTATGGAACATTGTGATGTCAGGGGTCATGGAACATTGTGCTGATAAGGGGATATAGCATTGTGATGATAGGGGTCATGGAACATTGTGATAACAGGGGTGAGGGAGGATTGTGATGACTAGTGATGGAACATTGAGATATCTCATGAGAGAGAGCATATGGATGAGAAGTGCATGGACATTGTGATTACAAGGTTCATGGAGCATAGCGATGACAAGGTTGTGGATCATTGTGATGAAAAGAGCATGACACATTGTGATGACAAGGGTCCTGGAGCATTGTACTGACACAGGCATGGAGCATTGTGATGACAAGGATCACGGAGCATTGTGATGAAAAGTTCATGGAGCATTGTGGTTACAAATATCACAGAGCCTTGTGATGATGCGGGCATGGACCGTTGTGCTGGCAAATGTTATGAAGCATTGTGATGACTGGAGTCACGGAACATTGTGATGAAAGGGGTCATGGAGCATTGTGATGACAAGGGCGTGGAGCATTGTGATGACAGGGGCATGGAGCATTGGTCTGACAAGTTTCATAGATTATTGTGATGACAGTGGACCTCGTGCATTGTGATGACAAGGGCATGGAGCATTGTGAAGACAAGGGAATGGAGTATTGTGAAGATAGGTGTCAGGGAGCATTGTGATGACATATGCCATGGTCCATTGCGATGACAATGGCATGGAGCATTGTGATGCCAAATGTAATGGAGGATGTGATGACAAATATAATGGAACATTGTGATGACTAGGGCTTGGAGCATTATGATGACAAGGGCCATTGAGAATTTTCATGACAATGTCGTGAAGCATTGTGATGACAAGGTTCTTGAGCACTGTGATGAGAAAACCATGGAGCCTTGTGATGACAAGTCTCATGGAGCATACTGATTAAAAGGGGCATGGAGCATTCTGATTACAGGGGTGTTGGAACTTTGTGATAACAAGGGCATGGAGCATTGTGATGCCAAGGGCATGGAACATTGGTCTAATAAGTTTCATGGATTATTGTGATGACAGTAGGAATGGCGCATTGTGATGACAAGGGCATGGAGCATTGTGATGACCAGGTCATTCAGTATTGTGAAGAGAGGTATCAGGGAGCAATGTGATGACATTTGTAAGGGCCCATTGTGATGACAATGGCATGGACCATTGTGATGCCAAGTGTCATGGAGGATTCTGATCACAAAGGTAATGGAGCATTGTGATGACAATGGCTTGGAGCATTGTGATGGCCAGGTCATGCAGTATTGTGAAGAGAGTTATCAGGGAGCATTGTGATGACATATGTAATGGCCCATTGTGATGACAATGGCATGGAGCATTGTGATGCCATGTGTCATGGAGGATTCTGATGACAAAGGTAATGGAGCATTGTGATGACAATGGCTTGGAGCATTGTGATGACAAGGGTCAGGGAGCATTGTGCTGACAAGTGCATGGAGAATTGTGATGACAAGGGTCATGGAGCATTCTGATGACAAGCTAGAGGAGTATTTTGAAGACAATGGCTTGGAACATTTTGAAGGAAATGGAATGGGGCTTTGTGATGCAAAAGGCATGGAGCCTTTTCGTGACAGGTTTCAAGGAGCATTCTGACGACAAGTGTCAGGGAGCATTGTGATGACAAGTGTATTGAGAATTGTGATGACAATGATCATGGAACATTGTGATGAAAAGGGCATGGAGTATTGTGATGACAGGCATCATGGAGCGTTGTGATGACAAGTGTTTTGGAACATTGTGATCAAAAGGTTTTGGAGCATTGCAATGACAGAGGCCATGGATCATTTTGATTTCAAGGAGCATGGAGCATTGTGATGTCAAGGCATGAAGCAATGTGATCCTAAGGTTCATGGAGGATTGTGATGACAATGGTAATGGAGTATTGTGATGACAAGCGCATAGAGCATTGTAACGAAAAGGTGACGTAGCATTTTGCTGACAAAGGCCTGGAGCATTGTGATGACAGGTGTCATGGAGCACTGTGATGAGAAGCATCACGGAGCATTGTGAATACATGGGTCATGGGGAATTTGGATGACAAGGGCATGGATCATTGTGCAGACAAGTGTCATGGAGCATTGGGCTGAACATGTTCATGGAGTATTGTGATGACAGGGGTCATGGAGCATTGTGATGACAGAGGTCATGGAGAATTTTGATTTTATTGTGCTGACAATAGCCGGAAGCATTATGATGATGGGCATGATGCATTGTGATGACAGGGTTCATGGAGCATTGAGATGAAAAAGGGCATGGAGCATTGTGATTACATGGGTCTGGGAGCATTGTGATGACAAGGGCATGGAACATATTGATGAGAAGGCCATGGAACATTCTGATGACATGCGTCATGGAGCTTTGTGATGACAGGGGCATGGAGCATTTTGATTAAGGGTTCTTGGAGCATTGTGATTAAAAGTGTCATGGAGAATTGGGATGACAAGGGCATGGATGATTGTGATGACAAGGGTCATGGATCATTGGGCTGAAAATGTTCATGGAGTACTGTGATGACAGGGGTCATGGAGCATTGTGATGAGTAGGGAATGGAGCATTGTGATGACAAGAGTCCCGGGTCATTGTGTTGTCATGTGTCATGGAGTGTTGTGATGACAGTGGTCATGGAGTATTTTGATGATATTTTTCATTGAGCATTGTGATGAGAAGTTCATGGAGCACTGGGTTGAAAATGTTCATGGAGTATTGTGATGAGAGGGGTCATGGAGCATTGTGATGACAAGGGAATGGAGCATGGTGATGACAAGGTCCTGGAGCATTGTGATGGGAAGACCATGGAGACTTGTGATGACAAGTCTCATGGAGCATTGTGATGAAAAGGGGCATGGAGCATTGTGATTACACGGGACTTGGAGCATTGTGATGACAAGTGCATGGAGCATTGTGAGGAGGAGGCCATGGAGCATTCTGATAACATGCGTCATGGAGATTTGTGATGACAAGGGCATGGAGCATTGTGATTACAGGGGTCTTGGAGCATTGTGATGAAAAGGGCATGGTTCATTGTGATGAAAAGGCATGGAGCCATGTCATTACAGGTTTCAAGGAGCATACTGACGACAAGTGTCAGGGAGCATTGTGATGACAAGTGTATTGAGAATTGTGATGACAAAGATCATGGAGCATTGTGATGAGAGGACCAAGGATAACTGTGATGATGAGCGTCATAGGGTGTTGTGATGATAAGTGTTAAGGAACATTGTGATCACAAGGGTTTGGAGCATTATGATGACAGTGGTCATGGAGAAATTTGATTTCATTGTGATGACAAGAGCCTGAAGCATTATGATGATGGGCATGGTGCATTTTGATTACAGGGTTCATGGATCATTGAGATGAAAAGGGGCATGGAGCATTGTGATTACAGGGGTCTTGGAGCATTTTGATGAGAAGGGTCATGGAGCCTTGTATGACAAGGCCACGGAACATCGTGATGGCAGGTGTCATGGAGCTTTGTGAAGACAAGGGCATGGAGAATTGTGATTACAGGGGTCTTGGAGCATTGTGATGACAAGGGTCATGGAGCCTTTTGATGACAAGGCCATGGATCATTGTGATGGCATGGGTCATGGAGCATTGTTATGACAGAGGTAATGGAGCATTGTGATGAGAAGGGCATTGAGCATTGGTCTGAAAAGTTTCATGGATTATTGTGATGAGAGTGGGCATGGAGCATTGTGATGACAAGGGCACGGAACACTGTTATTCATGGGTCATGGAGGATTGTAATGACAAGGGCATGGAGCATTGTGATGAGACGGGCATCGAGCATTGTGATGACAAGTGTCATGGAGCTCTGTGATGACATTTCATGGAGCAATGTGATGAGAGAGTTCATGGAGCATTGTGATGACAATGACATGGAGCATTGTGATGCCAAGGGTCATGGAGTTTGTGATGACAAAGGTCATGGAGCATTTTGATGACAAGGGTGTGGTGCATTGTGATGAGAAGGGCAGGGAGCATTTTGATGACCGGGTCATGCAGCAATTTGAAGAAAAGTGTAATGGAACATTTTGATGGCAGGGGTTATAGAACATTGTGATGCCAGGGGTCTTGGAGCTTTGGAATGAAAAGGGTCATGGAGCATTTTGATGACAGGGGTTATGGATCATTGTGATGTCAGGGGTCATGGAACATTGTGCTGATATTGGGATGTAGCATTGTGATGACAGGGGTCATGGAACATTGTAATAACATGGGTGAGGGAGGATTGTGATGACTAGTGGTGGAGCATTGTGATATCTCATGTGAGAGAGCATTTGGATGAGAAGTTCATGGAGCATTGTGATTACAAGGTTTATGGAGCATAGCGATGACAAGGTTGTGGATCATTGTGATGAAAAGCGCATTGCACATTGTGATGACAAGGGTCATGGAGCATTGTTCTGACAAAGGCATGGAGCATTGTCATGACAAGGGTCACGGAGAATTGTGATGAAAAGTTCATGGAGCATTGTGGCTTCAAAGGTCACAGAGCCTTGTGATGATGCGGGCATGGACCGTTGTGATGACAAACGTAATGACGCATTGTGATGTCTGGAGTCACGGAGCATTGTGATGATAGGGGTCATGGAGCATTGTGATGACAATGGCATGGAGCATTGTGATGACAGGGGCATGGAGCATTGGTCTGACAATTTTCATAGATTATTGTGATGACAGTGGGCACGGTGCATTGTGATGACAAGGGCATGGAGCATTTTGAAGACAAGGGAATGGAGTACTGTGAATACATGTGTCATGGAGCATTCTGATGATATATGTCATAGTCCATTGCGATGACAATGGCATGGAGCATTGTGATGCCAAATGTAATGGAGGATTGTGATGACAAATATAATGGAACATTGTGATGACTAGGGCTTGGTGCATTATGATGACAAGGGCCATTGAGAATTTTCATGACAATGTCGTGAAGCATTGTGATGACAAATTCCTGGAGCATTGTGATGAGAAAACCAAGGTGCCTTGTGATGACAGATCTAATGGATCATACTGATGAAAAGGGGCATGGAGCATTCTGATCACAGGGGTCTTGGAAGATTGTGATAACAAGGGCATGGAGCATTGTGATGACAAGGGCATGGAGCATTGGTCTAATCAGTTTCATGGATTATTGTGATGACATTTGGAATGGCACATTGTGATGACAAGGGCATGGAGCATTGTGATGACCAGGTCATGCAGTATTATGAAGAGAGGTGTCAGGGAGCATTGTGATGACATATGTAATGGCCCATTGTGATGACAATGGCATGGAGCATTGTGATGCCAAGTGTCATGGAGGATTCTGATGACAAAGGTAATGGAGCATTGTGATGACAATGGCTTGGAGCATGGTGATGACAAGTGTCAGGGAGCATTGTGCTGACAAGTGCATGGAGAATTGTGATGACAAGGGTCATGGAGCATTCTGATGACGAGCTTGTGGAGTATTTTGATTACAATGTCATGGATCATTCTGATGAAAATGGCATGAGGCTTTGTTATGAAAAAGGCATGGAGCCTTTTCGTGACAGGGTTCAAGGAGCATTCTGACGACAACTGTCAGGGAGCATTGTGATAACAAGTGTATTGAGAATTGTGTTGACAAAGGTCATGGAGCATTGTGATGAAAAGGGCATGGAGTATTGTGATGACAGGCATCATGGAGTGTTGTGATGACAAGTGTTATGGAACATTGTGATCACAAGGGTTTGGAGCATTGTGATGACAGACGTCATGGATCATTTTGATTTCAAGGAGCATGGAGCATTGTGATGACAAGAGCATGAAGCAATGTGATCCCAAGGTTCATGGAGGATTGTGATGGCAATGGTAATGGAGTATTGTGATGACAAGCGCCTAGAGCATTGTAATGACAAGGTCATGTAGCATTTTGCTGAAAAAGGCATGGATCATTGTTTTGACAGGTGTCATGGGGGACTGTGATGAGAAGCGTCACGGAGCATTGTGAATACAGGGGTCATGGAGCATTGGGATGACAAGGGCATGGATCATTGTGATGACACGCGTCATGGAGCATTGGGCTGAAAATGTTCATGGAGTACTGTGATGACAGGGGTCATGGAGCATTGTGATGACTAGGGAATAGAGCATTGTGATGACAAGAGTCCCGGATCATTGTGTTGTCAGGTGTCATGGAGTGTTGTGATGACATTGGTCATGGAGCATTGTGATGATATTGGTCATGGAGCATTGTGATGAGAAAGTCATTGAGCATTGGGCTGAAAATGTTCATGGAGTATTGTGATGACAAGGCTCATGGAGCATTGAGATGAAAAGGGGCATGGAGCTTTGTGTTTACAGGGGTCCTGGAGCATTGTGATGACAAGGGCGTGGAGTATTTTGATGAGAAGGCCATCGAATATTCTGATGACATATGTCATGAAGCTTTGTGATGACAACAGCATGGAGCATTGTGATTAATGGGGTCTTGGAGCATTGTGATGAAAAGTGTCATGGAGCGTTGTTATGACAAGGCCGTGGAACACTGTGATGACAGGAGTCATGGAGCATTGTTATGACTGGGGTAATGGAGCATTGTGATTTGAAGGGCATGCAGAATTGTGCTTACAAGTTTTATGGAGCATTGTGATGACAAATTTGTGGACCGTTGTGATGAAAAGCACGTGGCACATTGTGATGACAATGGTCATGGAGCATTTTTCTGACACAGGCATGGAGCATTGTGATGACAAGTGTCACGGAGCATTGTGATGAAATGTTCATGGAGCATTGTGGTTACAAATGTAACAGAGCCTTGTGATGACGCGGGCATGGACCACTGTGATGACAAATATTATGAAGCATTGTGATGACTGGAGTCATGGAGCATTGTGGTGATAAGGTCCTGGAGCACTGTGATGACATGACCATGGAGACCTGTGGTGACAAGTATCATGGAGCATTCTGATGAAAAGGGGCATGGAGAATTGTGATTATAGGGGTCTTGGAGCACTGTGATGACAAGGGCAAAGAGCGTTGTGAGGAGAATGCCATGGAGCATTGTGATGACATGCGTCAAGGTGCATTGTGCTGATAAAGGCATAGAGAATTGTGATGACAAGGGTCCAAGAGCATTGTGATGAAAAGTTAATGGAGCATTGGGGTTAAAAAGTCACAGAGACTGTTGATGATGTGCGCATGGACCATTGTGATGAAAATGGTCATGAAACATTGTGATGACTGGAGTCACGGAGCATTGTGATGATAGGGTTCATGGAACATTGTGATAACAAGTGCATGGAGCATTGTGATGACCAGGTGTTGCAGTTTTGTGAAGACAAGTGTCAGGGAGCATTGTGATGACATATGTAATGGCCCATTGTGATGACAATGGCATGGAGCATTGTGATGCCAAATGTCATGGATCATTGTGATGACAATGGCTTGCAACATTATGATGACAAGTGTCAGGGAGCATTGTGCTGAAAAGTGCACGGAGAATTGTGATGACAAGGGTCATGGAGCATTCTGATGACAAGCTTGTGGGGTATATTGATGACAATGGCATGGAGCATTGTGATGAAAACGGCATGGGGCATTGTGATGAAAAAGGTATGGAGCCTTTTCGTGACAGGGTTCAAGGAGCATTCTGACGACAAGTGTCAGGGAGCATTGTGGTGACAAGTGTATTGAGAATTGTGATGACAAATGTCATGGAGCATTGTGATGAAAAGGGCATGGAGTATTGTGATGACAGGCATCATGGTGCGTTGTGATGCCAAGGGCTATGGAACATTGTGATCACAAGGTTTTGTAGCATTGTGATGACAGAGGTCATGGATCATTTTGATTTCAAGGAGCATGGAGCATTGTGATGGCAAGGGCATGAAGCAATGTGATCCCAAAGTTCATGGAGGGTTGTGATGACAATGGTAATGGAGTATTTTGATGACAAGTGCATAGAGCATTGTAATGACAAGGTCATGTAGCATTTTGCTGACAAAGGCATGGAGCATTGTGATGACAGGTGTCATGGAGCACTGTGATGACAAGCGTCACGTAGCATTGTGAATACAGGGGTCATGGAGCATTGGGATGACAAGGGCATGGATCATTGTGATGACAAGTGTCATGGAGCATTGGGCTGAAAATATTCATAGATTATTGTGATGACAGGGGTCATGGAGCATTGTGAAGACAAGGGAATGGAGCATGGTGATGACAAGGCCCTGGAGCATTGTGATAACAAGTCTCATGGAGCATTCTGATGAAAATTGTCATGGAGCATTGTGATTACAGGAGTCTTGGAGCACTGTGATGACTAGGGCATGGAGCATTGTGATGAGAAGGCCATGGAGCATTCTGATGACATGCGTCATGGAGTTTTGTGATGACAAGGGCATGGAGCATTGTGATTACAGGGATCTTGGAGCATTGTGAAGAAAAGGTCATGGATCATTTTGATGAAAACGGCATGGAGCCTTGTCATGATAGGGTTCAAGGAGCATACTGATGACAAGTGTCAGGGAGCATTGTGATGACAAGTGTATTGAGCATTGTGATGACAAACATCATGGAGCACTGTGTTAAGAAGACCATAGATAATTGTGATGATGAGCGTCATGGGGTGTTTTGATGATAAGTGTTATGCAAAATTGTGATCACAAGGGTTTGGAGCATTATGATGACAGAGGTCATGCAGAATATCGATTTCACTGTGATGACAATAGCCTGAAGCATTATGATAATGGGCATGGTGCATTGTGATTACAGGGTTCATGGAGCATTGAGATGAAAAGCGGCAAGTAGCATTGTGATTACAAGGGTCTTGGAGCATTGTGATGACAAGGGCATGGAGCATTGTCATGAGAAGGTCATGGAACATTCTGATGACATGCGTCATGAAGCTATGTGATGACAAGGGAATGGAGCATTGTGATTTCAGGGGTGTTGAGCATTGTGATGAGAAGTGTCATGGAATCTTTTGATGATTACGCGGTGGAACATTGTGATGGCGGTGGTCATGGTGCATTGTTATGACAGGGGTAATGGAGCATTGTGATGAGAAGGGTATGGAATATTGGTCTGAAATGTTTCATGGATTATTGTGAGGAGAGTGGGCATGAAGCATTGTGATGACAATTGCACGGAACACTGTGATACATGTGTCATGCAGGACTGTAATGAAAAGGGCATGGAACATTGTGATGAGAACGGCATCGAGCATTGTGATGACAAGTGTCATGGAGCTTTGTGATGACAAGGGCATGGAGCAATGTGATGAGAGGGTTCATGGAGCATTGTGAGGACAATGTCATGGTGCATTGTGATGACAAGGGTCATGGAGCTTTGTGATGACAAGTCATGGAGCATTTTGATGACAAGGGCTTGGTGCATTGTGATGAGAAGGGCAGGGAGCATTTTGATGACCGGGTCATGCAGCAATTTGATAAAAAGTGTAATGGAATATTTTGATGGCAGGGGTTATAGAACATTGTGATGTCAGGGGTCTTGGAGCTTTGGGATGAAAAGTGTCATGGAGCATTTTGACGACAGGGGTTATGGAACATTGTGATGACAGGGGACATGGAGAATTGTGATGACCTAGGTCATGGAGAATTTTGATTTCATTGTGCTGACAATAGCCGGAAGCATTATAATGATGGGCATGATGCATTGTGATGACAGGGTTCATGGAGCATTGAGATGAAAAGGGGCATGGAGCATTGTGATTACAGGGGTCTTGAGCATTGTGATGACAATGGCGTTGAACATTGTGATGAGAAATCCATGGAACATTCTGATGACATGTGTCATGGAGCTTTGTGATGACAAGGGCATGGAGCATTGTGATTACAGGGGTCTTGTATCATTGTGATGACAAGTGTCATAGAGCCTTGTGATTACAAGTCCGTGGAACATTGTGATGGCAGGGGTCATGGAGCATTGTGATGACAAGGGCATGGAGCATTGTGATTACATGGGCACGGAACACTGTGATACATGGGTCATGCAGGATTTTAATGACTAGGGCATGGAGCATTGTGATGAGAAATGCATCGAGCATTGTGATGACAAGTGTCATGGAGCTTTCTGATGACAACGGCATGGAGCAATGTGATGAGAGTGTTCATGGAGCATTGTGATGACAATGACATGGAGCACTGTGATGCCATGTGTCATGGAGCTTTGTGATGACAAGTCATGGAGCATTTTGATGACAAGGGAATGGTGCATTGTGATGAGAAGTGCAGGGAGCATTTTGATTACCGGGTCATGCAGCAATTTGATAAAAAGTGTAATGGAATATTTTGATGGCATGGGTTATAGAACATTGTGATGTCAGGGTTCTTGGGGCTTTGGGATGAAAAGGGTCATGGATCATTTTGATGACAGGGGTTATGGAACATTTTTATGTCAGGGGTCATGCAATATTGTGATGATAAAGGGATGTAGCATTGAGATGACAGGGTCATGGAACATTGTGATTCCAGGGGTGAGGGTGTATTGTGATGACTAGTGATGGAACATTGTGATATCTACGGTGAGAGAGCATTTTGATGAGAATTTCAAGGACCATTGTGATAACAAAATTTATGGAGCATTGCAATCATAAGGTTGTGGACAATTGTGATGAAATGTGCGTGGCACATTGTGATGACAATGGTCATGGAGCATTGTTCTGACAAAGACATGGGGCATTGTGATGACAAGGGTCCCAGAGAATGGTGAGGAAATGTTCATGGAGCATTGTGGTTACAAATGTCACAGAGCCTTGTGATGACGCGGACATGGACCATTGTGATGACAAACGTTATGAAGCATTGTGATGACTGGAGTCACGGAGCATTGGGATGACAGGGGTCATGGAGCATTGTGATGACAAGTGCATGGAGCATTGTGATGACAGGGGAATGGAGCACTGGTCTGAAAAATTTCATAGATTATTGTGATGACCATGGGCATGGTGCATTGTGATGACAAGGGCATGGAGCATTGTGATGAGAAGGTCATGGAATATTGTGAAGAGAAATGTCAGGGAGGATTGTGATGACATATGTCATGGTCCATTGCGATGACAATGGCATGGAGCATTTTGATGCCAATTGTAATGGAGGATTGTGATGACAAATATAATGGAGCATTGTGATGATTAGGGCTTGCAGCATTATGATGACAATGGCCATTGAGAATTTTCATGACAAGGTCGTGAAGCATTGTGATGACAAGATCCTTGAGCATTGTGATGACAAAGCTATGGAGCCTTGTGATGACAAGTCTCATGGAGCATACTGATGAAAAGGGGCATGGAGCATTGTGATTACAGGGGTCATGGAACATTGTGATGACAAGGGCATGGAACATTGTGAGGAGAAGACCAAGGAGCATGCTGATGGCATGCGTCATTGAGATTTGTGATGACAAGGGCATGGAATATTTTGATTACATGGGTCTTGGAGCATTGTGAAGAAAAGGGCATGGATCATTGTGATGAAAAAGGCATGGAGCCTTGTCATGACAGAGTTCAAGGAGCATACAGATAACAAGTGTCAGGGAGCATTTTGATGACAAGTGTATTGAGCATTGTGCTGAGAAAGGTCATGGAGCATTGTGATTAGAAGACCAAGGATAATTGTGATGACGAGCGTCAAGGGGCGTTGTGATGACAAGTGTTATGGAATATTGTGATCACAAGGGATTGGAGCATTGTTATGACAGAGGTCATGGTGCATTTTGATTTCATTGTGATGACAATAGCATGAAACATTATGATTATAGGCATGGTGCATTGTGATGACAGGGTTAATGGATCATTGAGATGAAAAAGGGCATGGAGCATTGTGATTACAGGGTTCTTGGAGTGTTGTGATGAGAAGGGTCATGGAGCCTTGTGATGACAAGGCCATGGAATATCGTGATGGCAGGGACATGGAGCATTATTATGCCAGGGGTAATGGAGCATTGTGATGGCAAGGGCATGGATCATTGTGATGACAAGGCCATGTAGCATTCTGATGACATGTGTCATGTAGCATTGTGATGACAATGACATGGAGCATTGTGATGCCATGGGTCAGGGCTCTTTGAGATGACAAAGGTCATGGAGCATTTTGATGGCAAGGGCGTTGTGCATTGTGATGAGAAGGGCAGGGAGAATTGTGATGACAGGTTCATGGAGCAATTTGTTGAAAATTTTCATGGAACATTTTGATGACAGGTGTTATGGAACATTGTGATGTCAGGGGTCATCGAACATTTGGATGATAAGTGCATGTAGCATTGTGATGACAGGAGTCATGGAACATTGTGATGACAGGTGGGAGGGAGTATTGTGACAAATAGTGATGTAGCATTGTGATATCAGAGGTGAGAGAGCATTTTGATTAGAAGTGCATGGAGGATTATGATGACAATGTTTATGGAGCATTGTGATGACAAGATTGTAGAGCACAGTGATGACAAGCGCATGGTGAATTGTGATGACATGTGTCATGGAGCATTGTGCTGACAAACGCAAGGAGCATTGTGATGACAAGGATCATGGAGCATTGTGCTGAGAAAGGCATAGAACATTGTGATGACAATGGTCAAAGAGCATTGTATGAAAAGTTCATGGGGCATTGTGGTTAAAATTGTCACAGAGACTGTTGATGACGAGGGCATGGACCATTGTGATGACAAAGGTCATGAAGCATTTTGATGACTGGAGTCAAGGAGGATTGTGATGACAGGGGTCAGGGAGCATTGTGATAACAAGGGCATGGAGCACTGTGATGACAAGGGCATGGAACTTTAGTCTAATAAGTTCCATGGATTGTTGCAATGACAGTTCGAATGGCACATTGTGATGACAAGGGCATGGAGCATTGTGATGACCAGGTCATGCAGTATTGTGAAGAGAGGTGTCAGGGAGCATTGTGATGACATATGTAATGGCCCACTGTAATGACAATGGCATGGAGAATTGTGATGACCAGGTCATGCAGTATTGTGAAGAGAGGTGTCAGGGAGCATTGTGATGACATATATAATGGCCCATTGTGATGACAATGGCATGGAGCATTGTGATGACATGGGACAGGGAGCATTGTGCTGACAATTGCATGGAGAATTGTGATAACAAGGGTCATGGAGCATTCTGATGACAAGCTTGTGGAGTATTTTGAAGACAATGGCATGGAGCATTTTGATGAAAATGGCATGGGACATTGTGAAGAAAAAGGCATGGAGCCTTTTCGTGGCAGGTTTCAAGGAGCATTCTGATGACAATGTCAGGGAGCATTGTGATGACATGTATATTGAGAATTGTGATGACAAAGGTTATGGAGCATTGTGATGAAAAGGGCATGGAGTATTGTGATGACAGGCATCATGGAGCGTTGTGATGACAAGTGTTATGGAAGATTGTGATCACAAGGGTTTGGAGCATTGTGATGACAGAGGTCATGGATCATATTGATTTAAAGGAGCATGGAACATTGTGATGACAAGGGCCTGAAGCATTGTGATCCCAAGGTTCATGGAGGATTGTGATGACAATGGAAATGGAGTACTGTGATGACAATCGCATAGAGCATTGTAATGACAAGGTCATGTAGCATTTTCCTGACAAATGCATGGAGCACTGTGATGACATGTGTCATGGAGCACTGTGATGACAAGCGTCATGGACCATTGTGAATACACGGGTCATGGAGCATTGGGATGACAAGGGCATGGATCATTGTGATGACAAGTGTCATGGAGCACTGGGCTGAAAATGTTCATGGAGTGTTGTGATGACATGGGTCATGGAGCATAGTGATGAGTAGGAAATGGAGCATTGTGATGACAAGAGTCCCGGATCATTGTGTTGTCAGGATTCATGGAGTGTTGTGATGACAGTGCTCATGGAGCATTGTGAAGATATTGGCCATGGAGTATTGTGATGTGTAGGTCGTGGAGCATTGAGCTGAATATGTTAATGGATTATTGTGATGACAGGGGTCATGGAGCATTGTGATGACAAGGGAATGGAGAATGGTGATGACAATATCCTGGATCTTTGTGATGAGATGACCATGGAGACTTGTGATGAGAATTCTCACGGAGCATTCTGATGAAAAGGGGCATGGAGCATTGTGATTACAGGGGTCTTGGAGCATTTTGATGACTAGGGCATGGAGCATTGTGCTGAGAAGGCCATGGGGCATTCTGATGACATGCTTCATGGAGTTTTGTGATGACAAGCACATGGAGCATTGTGATGACAGTGATCTTGGAGCATTGTGATGAAAAGGGCACGGATCATTGTGATGAAAAAGTCATGGAGCCTTGTCATGACAGGATTCAAGGAGCATACTGATGACAAGTGTCAGGGAGCATTGTGATGACAAGTGTATTGAGCATTGTGATGACAAAGGTCATGGAGCATTGTGATGAGAATACCATGGATAATTGTGATGATGAGTGTCATGGGGATTTGTGATGATAAGTGTTATGGAACATTGTGATCACAAGGGTTTGGAGCATTATGATGACAGAGGTCATGGAGAATTTTGATTTCATTGTGATGACAATAGCGTGAAGCATTATGATGATGGGCATGGTGCATAGTGATGACAGGGTTCATGGAGCATTGAGATGCAAAGTGGCATGGAGCATTGTGATTACAGGGGTCTTGGAGCATTGTGATGTCAAGGGTCAGGGAGCCTTGTGATGACAAGGCCGTGGAACATTGTGATGGCAGGGGTCATGGAGCATTTTTATGACATAGGTAATGGAGCATTGTGATGAGAAGTGCATTGAGCATTGGCCTGAATGTTTTCATGGATTATTGTGATGAGAGTGGGCATGGAGCACTGTGATGACAAGGGCACGGAACACGGTGATACATGGGTCATGGAGGATTGTGATGAAAAGGGCATGGAGCATTTTGATGAGAAGGGCATCGAGCATTGTGATGACAAGTGTCATGGAGCATTGTGATGACAACTGCATGGAGCAATTTGATGAGAGCGTTCAGGGAGCATTGTGATGACATTGACATGGAGCATTGTGATGCCAAGGGTCATGGAGCTTTGTGATGACAACGGGCATGGAGCATTTTGATGACAAGCATGTGGTGCATTGTGATGAGAAGGAAAGGGAGCATTTTGATGACAGGTTCATGCTACAATTTGATGAAAAGTGTCATGTAACATTTTGACGACAGGGGTTACAAAATATTGTGATGCCATGGGTCATGGAGCTTTGGGATGAAATGTGTCATGGAGCATTGTGATGACAGTGGTTATGGAATATTGTGATGTCAAGGGTCATGGAACATTGTGATTACAGGGTTGAGGGAGGATTGTGATGACTAGTGATGGAACATTGTGATATCTCAGGTGAGAGAGCATTTGGATGAGAAGTGCATGGACCATTGTGATTACAAGGTTTATGGAACATATCAATGACAAGGTTGTGGATCATTGTGATGAAAAGTGCATGGCACATTGTGATGACAAGGGTCATGGAACATTGTTCTGACAAAGGCATGGAGCATTGTGATGACAAGTGTCACGGAGTATTGTGATGAAAAGTTCACGGAGCATTGTGGATACAAATGTCACAGAGCCTTGTGATGACGCGGGCATGGATCGTTGTGATGACAAAAGTTATGAAGCATTGTGATGACTGGAGTCACGGAGCATTGTGCTGTCAAAAGTAATTTAGCATTGTGATGACAATGGCTTGGAGCATTGTGATGAGAAAACCATGGAGGCTTGTGAAGACAAGTCTCAAGGAGCATACTGATGAAAAGGGTTCTGGAGCATTCTGATTACAGGGGACTTGGATCATTGTGATAACAAGGGCATGGAGCATTGTGATGACAAGGGCATGCAGTATTGTGAAGAGAGGTGTCAGGGAGCATTGTGATAACATAAGTAATGGCCCATTGTAATGACAATGGCATGGAGAATTGTGATGCCAAGTGTCATGGAGGATTCTGATGACAAAGGTAATGGAGCATTGTGATGACAAGGGATTGGAGCATTGTGATGACAGGTTTCAGGGAGCATTGTGCTGGCAAGTGCATGGAGAATTGTGATGACAAGGGTCATGGAGCATTCTGATCACAAGCTTGTGGAGTATTTTGATGACAATTGCATGGAGCATTTTGATGAAAAAGGCATGGAGCCTTTTTGTGACAGGGTTCACGGAGCATTCTGACGACAATGTCACGGAGCATTGTGATGACAAGTGTACTGAGAATTGTGATGACAAATTCATTGAACATTGTTATAAAAAGGGCATGGAGTATGTGTGATGACAGGCATCATGGAGCTTTTGGATGACAAGTGTTATAGAACATAGTGATCACAAGAGTTTGGAGCATTGTGATGAGAGAGGTCATGGATCATTTTGATTTCAAGGAGCAGGGAGCATTGTGATGACAAGGGCATGAAGCAATGTGATCCCAAGTTTCATGGAGGATTGTGATGACAATGGTAAAGGAGTATTGTGATGACAAGCGCATAGAGCATTGTAATGAAAAGGTCATGTAGCATTTTGCTGACAAAGGCATGGAGCATTGTGATAACATGTGTCATGGAGCACAGTGATGACAAGCGTCACAGAGCATTGTGAATAGAGGGGTCATGGAGCACTGGGATGACAAGGGCATGTATCATTGTGATGACAAGGGTCATGGAGCATTGGGTTGAAAAATTTCATGGAGTATTGTGATGACAGGGGTCATGGAGCATTGTGATTACAGGGGTCTTGGAGCATTGTGATGACAAGAGTTCCGGATCATTGTGTTGTCACGTGTCATGGAGTGTTGTGATGACAGGGTTCATGGAGCATTGAGATGAAAAGGGGCATGGAGCATTGTGATTACAGAGGTCTTGTAGCATTGTGATGACAAGCGCATAGAGCATTGTACTGACAAGATCATGGAGAATTCTGCAGACAAAGGCATGGAGCACTGTGATGACAGGTGTCATGGAGCACTGTGATGACATGTGTCACGGAGCACTGTGAATACAGGGGTCATGGATCATTGTGATGACAAGGGTCATGGAGCATTGGGCTGAAAATGTTCATGGAGTATTGTGATGACAGGGGTCATGGAGCATTGTGATGACAGAGGTCATGGAGAATTTTGATTTCATTGTGCTGACAATAGCCGGAAGCATTATGATGATGGGCATGATGCATTGTGATGACAGGGTTCATGGAGCATTGAGATGAAAAGGGGCATGGAGCATTTTGATTACAGGGGTCTTGGAGCATTGTGATGACAAGGGCATGGAGCATTTGGATGAGAAGGACATGGAACATTCTGATGACATGATTCATGGTGCTTTGTGATGACAAGGGCATGGAGCATTGTGATTACAGGGGTCTTGGAGCATTGTGATGACAAGGGTCATGGAGCTTTGTGATGACAAGGCCGTGGAACATTGTGATGGCAGGGGTCAAGGAGCATTGTTATGACAGGGGTAATGGAGCATTGTGATTTGAAGGGCATGGAGCATTGTGATTACAATTTTTATGGAGCATTGTGATGACAAATCTGTGGACCATTGGGATAAAAAGCCCTTGGCACATTGTGATGACAAGGGTCATGGAGCATTTTTCTGACAAAGGCATGGAGCACTGTGATGACAAGGGTCACGGAACATTGTGATGAAAAGTTCATGAAGCATTGAGGTTAAAAATGTCACAAAGCTTTGTGATGACACGGACATGGACCATTGTGATGACAAATGTTATGAAGCATTGTGATGACTGGAGTCACGGAGCATTGTGATGACAGGGTCATGGAGCATTGTGATGACAAGTGCATGGAGCACTGTGCTGAGAAAGGCGTAGATCATTGTGATGGCAAGGTTCAAAGAGCATTGTGATGAAAAGTTCATGGAGCATTGTGGTTAAAAAGGTCACAGAGACTCTTGATGATGAGGTAATGGACCATTGTGATGACAAAGGTCATGAAGCATTGTGATGACTGGAGTCACGGAGCATGGTGATGACACGGGTCATGGAGCATTGTGATAACAAGGGCATGGAGCATTGTGATGACAAGGGCATGGAGCATTGGTCTAATATGTTTCATGGATTATTGCGATGATATTTGGGATGGCACATTGTAATGACAAGGGCATGGAGCATTGTGATGTCCAGCTCATGCAGTATTGTGAAGAGAAGTGTCAGGGAGCATTGTGATGACATATGTAATGGCCCATTGTGATGAAAATGGCATTGAGCATTGTAATGCCAAGTTTCATGAAAGATTCTGATGACAAAGGTAATGGAGCATTGTTATGACAATGGCTTGGAACATTGTGATGACAAGGGTCAGGGAGCATTGTGCTGACAAGTGCATGGAGAATTGTGATGACAAGGGTCATGGAGCATTCTGATCACAAGCTTGTGGAGTATTTTGATGACAATGGCATGGAGCATTGTGATGAAAACGGCATGGGGCAATGTGATGAAAAAGGCATGCAGCCTTTCCGTGACAGTGTTCAAGGAGCATTCTGACAACAAGTGTCAGGGAGCACTGTGATGACAAGTTTATTGAGAATTGTGATGAAAAAAGTCATGGAGCATGGTGATGAGAAGGCCATGAATAATTGTGATGATGATCGTCATGGGGTGTTGTAATTATACGTGTTATGGAACATTGTGATCACAAGGCTTTGGAGCATTACAATGACAGAGGTCATGGAGAATTTTGATTTCATTGTGATGACAATAGCCTGAAGCATTATGATGATGGGCATGGTGCATTGTGATGACAGAGTTCATGGAGCATTTAGATGAAAAGGGGCATGTAGCATTGTGATTACAGGGGTCGTGGAGCATTGTGGTGATAATCGCATAGAGCATTGTAATGACAAGGTCATGTAGAATTTTCCTGACAAAGGCATGGAGCATTGTGATGACAGGTTTCATGGAGAACTGTGACACAATTGTCACGGAGCATTTTGAATACAGGGGTCATGGATCATTGGGATGACAAGTGCATGGATAATTGTGATGACAAGGGTCATGGAGCATTGGGCTGAAAATATTCATGGAGTATTGTGATGACAGGGGTCATGGAGCATTTTGATTACAGGGATCTTGGAGCACTGTGATGACAAGAGTCCCGGATCATTGTGTTGTCACGTGTCATGGAGTGTTGTGATGACAGGGTTCATGGAGCATTGAGATGAAGAGGGGCATGGAGCACAGTGTTTACAGGGGTTTTGGAGCATTGTGATGACAAGGGAAAGGAGCATTTTGATGAGACGGCCATGGAACATTCTCATGACATGTGTCATGGAGCTTTGTGATGACAACGGCATGGAGCATTGTGATTAAAGGGGTCTTGGAGCATTGTGATGACAAGTGTCATGGAGCCTTGTGATGACAAGGCCGTGGAACATTGTGATGGCAGGGGTCATGGAGCATTGTTATGACAGGGGTAATGGAGCATTGTGATGAGAAGGGCATGCAGCATTGTGATTACAATTTTTATGGAGCATTGTGATGACAAATTTTTGGACCGTTGTGATGAAAAGCGCGTGGCACATTGTGATGACAATGGTCATGGAGCATTTTAATGACAAAGGCATGGAGCATTGTGATGACAAGGGTCACGGAGCATTGTGATGAAATATTCATGGAGCATTGTGGATACAAAGGTAACAAAGCCTTGTGATGACGTGGGCATGGACCATTGTGATGACAAATATTATGAAGCACTGTGATGACTGGAGTCACAGAGCATTGTGATGACAGGTGTCATGGAGCATTGTGATGACAAGGTCCTGGAGCATTGTGATGAGATGACCATGGAGACTTGTGATGACAAGTCTCATGGAGCATTCTGATGAAAAGGGGCATGGAGCACTGTGATTACAGGGGTCTTGGAGCATTGTGATGACAAGGGCATGGAGCACTGTGAGGAGAAAGCCATGGAGCATTCTGATGACATACGTCATGGAGCATTGTGCTGAGAAAGGCATAGAGCATTGTGATGACAGGGGATAAAGAGCATTGTGAAGAAAAATTCATGGAGCATTGTGGTTAAAAAGGTCACAGAGACTCTTGATGATGAGGGCATGGACCATTGTGATGACAAACGTCATGAAGCATTGTGATGACTGGAGTCACGGAGCATTGTGATGACAGGGGTCATGGAGCATTGTGATAACAAGTGCAGGGAGCATTGTGATGACAAGGGCATGGAGCATTGTGATGACCATGTGACGCAGTACTGTGAAGACAGTTGTCAGGGAGCATTGTGCTGACATATATAATGGCCCAATGTGATGACAATGGCATTGAGCATTGTGATGCCAAGTGTTATGGAGGATTCTGAAGACAAAGGTAATGGAGCATTGTGATGACAATTGCTTGGAGCATTGTGATGACAAGGGTCAGGGAGCATTGTGCTGACAAGTGCATGGAGAATTGTGATGACAAGGGTCATTGAGAATTCTGCTGACAAGCTTGTGGACTATTTTGATGACAATGGAATGGAGCATTGTGATGAAAACCGCATGGGGCTTTGTGATGAAAATGGCATGGAGACTTTTCGTGACAGGGTTCAAGGAGCATTCTGACGACAAATGTCAGGGAGCACTGTGATGACAAGTTTATTGAGAATTGTGATGACAAAGGTCATGGAGCATTGTGATGAAAAGGGCATGGAGTATTGTGATGACAGGCATCATGGAGCGTTGTGATGACAATGCTATGGAACATTGTGATCACAAGGGTTTGGAGGATTGTGATGACAGAGGTCATGAATCATTTTGATTTGAAGGAGCATGGAACATTGTGATGACAAGGGCATGAATCAATGTGATCCCAAAGTTCATGGAGGATTGTGATGATAATGGTAATGGAGTATTGTGATGACAAGCGCATAGAGCATTGTAATGACAAGGTCATGTAGCATTCTGGTGACAAAGGCATGAAGCATTGTGATGCCAGGTGTCATGGAGCACTGTGATGACAAGTGTCACGGAGCATTGTGAATACAGGGGTCATGGAGAATTGGGATGACAAGGGCATGGATCATTGTGATGTCAAGGGTCATGGAGCATTGAGCTGAAAATATTCATAGACTATTGTGATGGCAGGGGTCATGGAGCATTGTGATGACTAGGGAATGGAGCATTGTAATGACAAGAGTCCCTGCTCATTGTGTTGTCGGGTGTCATGGAGTGTTGTGATGACAGTGGTCATGGAGCATTGTGATGATATTTGTCATGGAGCATTGTGATGAGAAGGTCTTTGAGTATTTGGCTGAAAATGTTCATGGAGTATTGTGATGACAGTGGACATGGAACATTGTGATGACAAGGGAATGGATCATGGTGATGACAGTGGTCATGGAATATTTTGATTACAGGGTTGAGGGAGGATTGTGATGACTAGTGAGGGAACATGGTTATATCTCAGGTGAGAGAGCATTTGGATGAGAAGAGCATGGAGCATTGTGATTACAAGGTTTATGGAGCATAGCGATTACAAGGTTGTGGATCATTGTGATGGAAACACCGTGGCACGTTTTGATGACAAGGGTCATGGATCATTTTTCTGACAAAGGCATGGAGCATTGTGATGACAAGTGTCACGGAGCACTGTGTTGAAATGTTCATGGAGCATTGTGGTTACAAAGGTCACAGAGACTTGTGATGACGCAGGCATGGACCGTTGTGATGACAAACGTTATGAAGCATTGTGATGACTGGAGTCACGGAGCATTGTGTTGACAGGGTTCATGGAGGATTGTGATGACAAGGGCATGGAGCATTGTGATGACAAAGTCATGGAGTATTGTGAAGACAGGTGTCAGGGAGCATTTTGATGACATGTCATGGTTCATTTCGATGACAATGGCATGGTGCATTGTGATGCCAAATGTAATGGAGGATTGTGATGACAAATATGATGGAGCATTGTGATGACTAGGGCTTGGAGCATTATGATGACAAAGGCCTTTGAGAATTTTCAGGACAATGTCGTGAAGCATTGTGATGACAAGGTCCTTGAGCATTGTGATGAGAAAACCATGGAGCCTTGTGATGACAGGTCTCATGGAGCATACTGAAGAACAGGGGCATGGAGCATTCTGATTACAGGGGTCTTGGAACATTGTGATAGCAAGGGCATGGAGCATTGTGATGACAAGGGCATGGAGCATTGGTATAATAATTTTCATGGATTAGTGTGATGACAGTTGGAATGGCGCATTGTGATGACAGTCGTCATGGAGCATTGTGATGATACTGGTCTTGGAGCATTGTGATAAGAAGGTAATGGAGCATTGGGTTGAAAATATTCATGGAGTATTGTGATGACAGGTGTCATGGAGCATTGTGATGACAAGGTCCTGGAGTATTGTGATGAGGTGACGATGGAGACTTTTGATGACAAGTCTCATGGAGCATTCTGATGAAAAGGGGCATGGAGCATTGTGATTACAGGGGTCTTGGAGCATTGTGATGACAAGGGCATGGAGCATTGTGAGGAGAAAGCCATAGAACTTTCTGATGTCATGCGTCATGGAGATTTGTGATGACAAGGGCATGAAGCATTGTGATTACAGGGGTCTTGGAGCATTGTGATGACAAGGGTCATGGAGCCTTTTGATGACAATGCCCTGGAACATTGTGATGGCAGGGGTCATAGAGCATTGTTATGACAGAGGTAATGGAGCATTGTGAAGAGAAGGGCATTGAGCATTCGTCTGAAATGTTTCATGGATTATTGTGATGAGAGTGGGCATGGAGCATTGTGATGACAAGGGCACGGTACACTGTGATACATGGGTCATGGAGGATTGTAATGACAAGGGCATGGAGCATTGTGATGAGAATGGCATCGAGCACTGTGATGACAAGTGTCATGGAGCTTTGTGATGACAAAGGCATGGAACAATGTGATGAGAGGGTTCATGGAGCATTGTGATGACAATGACATGGAGCATTGTGATGCCAAGGGTCATGGAGCTTTGTGATGACAAAGTCATGGAGCATTTTGATGACAAGTGTGTGGTGCATTGTGATGAGAAGGGCAGGGAGCATTTTGATGACAGGGTCATGCAGCAATTTGATGAAAAGTGTAATGGAACATTTTGATGACAGGGGTTATAGAACATTGTGATGCCAGGGATCATGGAGCTTTGGGATGAAAAGGGTCATGGAGCATTTTGCTGACAGGGGTTATGGAACATTGTGATGTCAGGGGTCAAGGAACATTGTGCTGATAAGGGGATGTAGCATTGTGATGACAGGGGTCATGGAACATTGTGATAACAGGGGTGAGGGAGGATTGTGATGACTAGTGATGGAACATTGTGATATCTCATGTGAGAGAGCATTTGGATGAGAAGTGCATGGAGCATTGTGATTACAAGGTTTATGGAGCAGAGCGATGACAAGGTTGTGGATCATTGTGATGAAAAGCGCATGGCACATTGTGATGACAAGGGTCATGGAGCATTGTTCTAACAAAGGCATGGAGTATTGTGATGACAAGGGTCACGGAGCATTGTGATGAAATGTTCATGGAGCATTGTGGTTACAAAGGTCACAGAGCCTTGTGAGGATGCGGGCATGGACCGTTGTGATGACAAACGTTATGAAGCATAGTGATGACTGGAATCACGGAGCATTGTGATGACAGGGATCATGGAGCACTGTGATGACAAGGGCATCGAGCATTGTGATGACAGGGGCATGGAGCATAGGTCTGACATTTTTCATAGATTATTGTGATGACAGGGATCATGGAGCATTGTGAAGACAAGGGCATGCAGTATTGTGAAGAGAGGTGTCAGGGAGCATTGTGATGAAATAAGTAATGGCCCATTGTAATGACAATGGCATGGAGAATTGTGATGCCAAGTGTCATGGAGGATTCTGATGACAAAGGTAATGGAGCATTGTGATGACAAGGGCTTGGAGCATTGTGATGACAGGTTTCAGGGAGCTTTGTGCTGACAAGTGCATGGAGAATTGTGATGACAAGGTTCATGGAGCATTCTGATCACAAGCTTGTGGAGTATTTTGATGACAATTGCATGGAGCATTTTGATGAAAAAGGCATGGAGCCTTTTTGTGACAGGGTTCACGGAGCATTCTGACGACAATGTCACGGAGCATTCTGATGACAAGTGTACTGAGAATTGTGATGACAAATTCATGGAGCATTGTTATAAAAAGGGCATGGAGTATGTGTGATGACAGGCATCATGGAGATTTGTGATGACAAGTGTTATAGAACATAGTGATCACAAGAGTTTGGAGCATTGTGATGAGAGAGGTCATGGATCATTTTGATTTCAAGGAGCAGGGAACATTGTGATGACAAGGGCATGAAGCAATGTGATCCCAAGTTTCATGGAGGATTGTGATGACAATGGTAAAGGAGTATTGTGATGACAAGCGCATAGAGCATTGTAATGACAAAGTCATGTAGCATTTTGCTGACAAAGGCATGGAGCATTGTGATAACATGTGTCATGGATCACAGTGATGACAAGCGTCAAGGAGCATTGTGAATAGAGGGGTCATGGAGCATTGGGATGACAAGGGCATGTATCATTTTGATGACAAGGGTCATGGAGCATTGGGTTGAAAAATTTCATGGAGTATTGTGATGACAGGGGTCATGGAGCATTGTGGTTACAGGGGTCTTGGAGCATTGTGATGACAAGGGTCATGGAGCCTTGTGATGACAAGGCCGTGGAACACTGTGATGACAGGGGTCATGGAGCATTGTTACGACAGAAGTAATGGACCATTGTGATGAGAATGGAATTGACCATTAGTCTGAAATATTTCATGGATTATTGTGATGAGAGTGGGCATGGAGCATTTTGATTACAAGGGCACGGTACACTGTGATACTTGGGTCATGGAGGATTGTAATGACAAGGGCATGGAGCATTGTGATGACAAGTGTGATGGAGCTTTGTGATGACAAGGGCATGGGTCAATTAGATGAGAGGGTTCATGGAGCATTGTGATGACAATGATATGGAGCATTGTGATGCCAATTGTCATGGAGCTTTGTGATGACAAATGTCATGGAGCATTTTGATGTCAAGGGTGTGGTGCATTGTGATGAGAAGGGCAGGGAGCATTTTGATGACAGGGTCATGGAGCAATTTAATGAAAAGTGTAATGGAACATTTTGATGACAGGGTTTATAGAACATTGTGATGCCATGGGTCATGGAGCTTTGGGATGAAAAGTTTCATGGAGCATTTTGATGACAGTGGTTATGGAACATTGTGATGTCAGGAGTCATGGAACATTGTGTTGATAAGGGGATGTAGCATTGTGATGACAGAGGTCATGGAACACTGTGATTACAGGGGTGAGGGAGGATTGTGATATCTAATGATAGATCATTGTGATATCCCAGGTGCGAGAGCATTTGGATGAGAAGTGCATGGAGCATTGTGATTACAAGGTTAATGGAGCATAGCGATGACAGGGTTGTGGATCATTGTGATGAAAACCGCGTGGCACATTGTCATGACAAGTGTCATGGAGCATTGTTCTGACAAAGGCATGGAGCATTGTGATGACAAGGGTCACGGAGCATTGTGATGAAATGTTCATGGAGCATTGTGGTTACAAAGGACACAGAGCCTGGTGATGACACGGGCATAGACCGCAGTGATGACAAACGTTATGAATCATTGTGATGACTGGAGTCATGGAGCATTGTGAGTACAGGGGTCATGGAGCATTGTGAAAACCAGGGCATGGAGCATTGTGAAGACAGGGTCATGGAGCATTGGTATGAGTAGTTTCATAGATTATTGTGATGACAGTGGACATGGTGCATTGTGATGACAAGGGCATGGAGCATTGTGAGGAGAAGGTCATGGAGTATTGTGAAGAGAGGTGTCAGGGAGCATTGTGATGACATATGTCATGGTCCATTGCGATGACAATGGCAGGGAGCACTGTGATGCCAAATGTAATGGAGGATTGTGATGGCAAATATAATGGATCATTGTGATGACTACGGCTTGCAGCATTATGATGACAAGCGCCATTGAGGATTTTCATGACAAGGTCGTGAAGAATTGTGATGACAAGGCCCTGAAGCTTTGTGATGAGAAAACCATGGAGCCTTGTGAAGACAAGTCTCATGGAGCATACTGATGAAAGGGGCATGGTTCATTCTGATTACAGGGGTCTTGGAACATTGTGATAACAAGGACATGGCGCATTGTGATGACAATGGCATGGAGCATTGTGATGACCAGGTCATGCAGTATTGTGAAGACAGGTGTCATGGTGCATTGTGATGACATATGTAATGGCCCATTGTGATGACAATGGCATGGAGCATTGTGATGCCAAGTGTCATGGAGGATTCTGATGACAAATGTAATGGAGCACTGTGATGACAATGGCTTGGAGCATTGTGATGACAAGGGTCAGGGAGCATTGTGCTGACAAGTGCATGGAGAATTGTGATGACAAGGGTCATGGAGCATGCTAATGACAAGCTTGTGGAGTATTTTGATGACAATGGCATGGAGCATTGTGATGAAAACGGCATGGGGCATTGTGATGAAAAAGGCATGGAGCCTCTTCGTTACAGGGTTCAAGGAGAATTCTGATGACAAGTGTCAGGGAGCATTGTGATGACAAGTTTATTGAGAATTGTGATGACAAATGTCATGGAGCAATGTGATGAAAAGGGCATGGAGTATTGTGATGTCAGGCATCATGGAGCATTGTGATGACAAGTGTTATGGAACATTGTGATCACAAGGTTTTGTAGCACTGTGATGAGAGAGGTCATTGATCATTTTGATTTCAAGGAACATGGAGCATTGTGATGACAAGGGCATGAAGCAATGTGATCCCAAGATTCATGGAGGATTGTGATGACAATGGAAATGGAGTATTGTGATGACAAGAACATAGAGCATTGTAATGACAAGGTCATGTAGCATTTTGCTGAGAAAGGCATGGAGCATTGTGATGACAGGTGTCATGGAACACTGTGATGACAAGTGTCACGGAGCATTGTGAATACAGGGGTCATGGAGCATTGGGATGACAAGGGCATGGATCATTGTGATGACAAGCGTCATGGAGCATTGCTCTGAAAAAGGCATGGAGCATTGTGATGACAAGGGTCCCGGAGCATTGTGATGAAAAGTTCATTGAGCATTGTGGTTACAAAGGTCACAGAGCCTTGTGATGAAGCGGGCATGGACCGTTGTGATGAGAAACGTTATGAAGCATTGTGATGACTGGAGTCACGGAGCATTGTGTTGACAGGGGTCATGGAGCATTGTGATAACAAGGGCATGGAGCATTGTGATGACAGTGGCATGGAGCATTGGTCTGACAAGTTTCATAGATTATTGTGATGACAGTGGACATGGTGCATTGTGATGACAAGGGCATGGGGCATTGTGATGAGAAGGTCATGGAGTACTGTGAAGACAGGTGTCAGGGAGCATTGTGATGACATATGTCATGGTCCATTGCGATGGCAATGGCATGGAGCATTATGATGCCAAATGTAATGGAGTATTGTGATGACAAATATAATGGGGATTTGTGATGATTAGGGCTTGGTGCATTATGATGACAAGGGCCATTGTAAATTTTCATGACAAGTTCGAGAAGCGTTTTGATGACAAGGTCCTGGAGCATTGTGATGACAAAGAATGGAGCCTTGTGATGACAAGTCTCATGGAGCATACTGATGAAAAGGGGCATGGAGAATTGTGATTACAGGGGTCTTGGAACACTGTGATGACAAGGGCAATGAGCATTGTGAGGAGAAGACCAAGGAGCATTCTGATGGCATGCGTCATTGAGCTTTGTGATGACAAGGGCATGGAGCATTGTGATTACATGGGTCTTGGAACATTGTGATGAAAAGGGCATGGATCATTGTGATGAAAAAGGCATGGAGCCTTGTCATGACAGGGTTCAAGGAGCATACAGACAACAAGTATCAGGGAGCATTTTGATGACAAGTGTATTGAGAATTGTGGTGACAAAGGTCATGGAGCATTGTGATGAGAAGGCCATTGATAATTGGGATGACGAGCGTCATGGGGCATTGTGATGACAAGTGTTTTGGAATATTATGATCACAAGCGTTTGGAGCATTGTTATGACAGAGGTCATGGAACATTTTGATTTCATTGTGATGACAATAGCATGAAGCATTATGATGAAGAGCATGGTGCATTGTGATGACAGGGTTCATGGATCATTGAGATGAAAAGGGGCATAGAGCATTGTGATTAAAGGGTTATTGGAGCGTTGTGATGAGAAGGGTCATGGAGCGTTGTGATGACAAGTCCATGGAACATCGTGATGGCAGGGGTCATGGAGCATTGTTATGACTGTGGTAATGGAGCATTGTGATGGCAAGGGCATGGTGCATTTTTATGAGAAGGCCATGGAGCATTCTGATGACGTGTCATGGAGCTTCGTGAAGACAAGGGCATGGAGAAATGTGATGCCAAGTGTCATGGATATTTGTGATGACAAAGGTCATGGAGCATTTTGATGGCAAGGGCGTTGTGCATTGTGATGAGAAAGGCAGGGAGCATTCTGATGACAGGGTCATGGAGCAATTTGATGAAAAGTGTCATGGAACAATTTGATGACAGGTGTTATGGAACATTGTGATGTCAGGGTTCATCGAACATTGTGATGAAAACAGCATGTAGCATTGTGATGACACGAGTCATGGAACATTGTGATGAGAGGGTTGAGGGAGTACTGTGACAATTAGTGATGTAGCATTGTGATATCAGTGGTGAGAGAGCATTTTGATGAGAAGTGCATGGAGCATTGTGATGACATATTTTAAGCAGCATTGTGATGAGAAGTGCATGGTGCATTGTGATGACATGTGTCATGGAGAATTGTGCTGACAAGCGCATGGAGCATTGTGATGACAAGTGTATTGAGAATTGTGATGACAAAGGTCATGGAACATTGTGATGAAAAGGGCATGGAATATTGTGATGACAAGCATCATGGAGCGTTGTGATGACAAATGTTATGGAACATTTTGATCACTAGTGTTTGGAGCATTGTGATGACAGATGTCATGGATCATTTTGATTTCAAGGAGCATGGAGCACTGTGATGACAAGGGCATGAAGCAATGTGATCCCAAGGTTCATGGAGGATTGTGATGGCATGGGTAGTGGAGTATTGTGATGACAAGCGCATAGAGCATTGTAATGGAAAGGTCATGTAGCATTTTGCTGACAAAGGCATGGAGCATTGTGATGACATGTGTCATGGAGCACTGTGATGACAAGCGTCACGGAGCATTGTGAATACAGGGGTCGTGGAGCACTGGTATGACAAGGGCATGGATCATTGTGATGACAAGGGTCATGGAGCAATGGGCTGAAAATGTTCATGGATTATTGTGATGACAGGGGTCATGGAGCATTGGGATGACAAGGGCATGCATCATTGTGATGAGAAGGGTCATGGATCATTGGGCTGAGAATGTTCATGGATTATTGTGATGACAGGGGTCATGGAGCATTTTGATGACAAGGGAATGGAGCACTGTGATGACAAGGTCATGGAGCACTGTGATGACAAGCATCACGGAGCATTGTGAATACAGGTGTCATGGAGCATTGGGATGACAAGGGCATGGATCATTGTGGTGACAAGTTTCATGGAGCACTGGGCTGAAAATTTTCATGGGGTGTTGTGACGACAGGGGTCATGGAGCATTGTGATGACTAGGGAATGGAGCATTGTGATGACAAGAGTCCCGGATCATTGTGTTGTCGGGTGTCATGTAATGATTGATGACAGTGGTCATGGAGCATTGTGATGATATAGGCCATGGAGCATTGTGATGAGTTGGTCGTGGAGCACTGTGCTGAAAATGTTCATGGATTATTGTGATGACAGTGGTCATGGAGCATTGTGTTGACAATGGCATGGAGCATTGTGATGAGAAGCTCATGGAGTATTGTGAAGACAGGTGTCAGGGAGCATTGTGATGACATATGTCATAGTCCATTGCGATTACAATGGCATGGATCATTATGATGCCAAATGTAATGGAGAATTGTGATGACAAATATAATGGAGCATTGTGATGATTAAGGCTTGGAGTATTATGTTGACAAGGGCCATTGAAAATTTTCATAACAATGTCGAGAAGCATTGTGATGACAAGGTCCTTGAGCATTGTGATGACAAAACCATGGAGCCTTGTGATGACAAGTCTCATGGAGCATACTGATGAAAAGGGGCATGGATCATTGTGATGAACAGGGTCTTGGAACATTGTGATGACAAGGGCATTGAGCATTGTGAGAAGAATTCCAAGGAGCATTCTGATGGCATGCGTCATTGAGCTTTGTGATGACAAGGGCATGGAGCATTGTGATTACATGGGTCTTGGAGCATTGTGATGAAAAGGGCATGGATCATTGTGATGAAAAAGGCATGGAGCCTTGTCATGACAGGGTTCAAGTAGCATACAGACAACAAGGGTCAGGGGGCATTTTGATGACATGTGTATTGTGCATTGTGGTGACAAAGTCATGGAGCATTGGGATGAGAAGACCATTGATAATTGTGATGACGAGCCTCATGGGGCATTGTGGTGACAAGTGTTTTGGAATATTGTGATCACAAGGGTTTGGAGCATTGTTATGACAGAGGTCATGGAACATTTTGATTTCATTGTGATGACAATAGCATGAAGCATTATGATGAAGGGCATGGTGCACTGTGATGACAGAGTTCATGGATCATTGAGATGAAAAGGGGCATAGAGCATTGTGATTAAAGGGTTATTGGAGCGTTGTGATGAGAAGGGTCATGGAGCTTTGTGATGACAAGGCCATGGAACATCGTGATGGCAGGGGTCATAGAGAATTGATATGACTGGTGTAATGGAACATTGTGATGGCAAGGGCATGGAGCATTGGTATGAGAAGGGCATGGAGCATTCTGATGACATGTGTCATGGAGCTTTGTGAAGACAAGGGCATGGAGCAATGTGATGCCAAGGGTCATGGATCTTTGTGATGCCAAAGTCGTGGAGCATTTTGATGGCAAGGGCGTTGTGCATTGTGATGAGAAGATCAGGGAGTATTGTGATGACAGGGTCATGGAGCAATTTGATGAAAATTGTCATGGAATATTTTGATGACAGATGTTATGGAACATTGTGATGTCAGGGTTCATCGAACATTGTGATGATAAGTGCATATAGCAATGTAATGACAGGAGTCATGGGACATTGTGATGCCAGGGGTGAGGTAGTATTGTGACAAATAGTGATGTAGTATTGTGATATCAGTGGTGAGTGTGCATTTTGATGAGAAGTGGATGGAGCATTGTGATGACAAGATTGTAGAGCACTGTGATGACAAGCGCATGGTGCATTGTGATGACATTTGTCATGGAGCATTGTGCAGACAAGCGGATGGAGCACTGTGATGACAAGGGTCATGGAGAATTGTGCTGAGAAAGGCATAGAGCATTGTGATGACAAGGGTCAAAGAGCATTGTGATGAAAAGTTCATGGAGCATTGTGGTTAAAATGGTCACAGAGACTGTTGATGACGAGGGCATGGACCATTGTGATGACAAAGGTCATGAATCATTGCGATGACTGGAGTCACGGAGCTTTGTGATGACAATGGCTTGGGGCATTTTGATGACATGGGTCAGGGAGCACTGTGATGACAAGTGCATGGAGAATTGTGATGACAAGTGCTTGGAGCATAGTGATGACAGGGGTCATAGAGCATTGTGATTACAGGGGTCTTTGAGAATTGTGATGACAAGAGTCCCAGATCATTGTGTTGTCAGGTGTCATGGAGTGTTGTGATGACAGTGGTCATGGAGCAGTGTGATGATATTGGTCATGGAGCATTGTGATGAGAACGTCATGGAGCATTGGGCTGAAAATATTCATGGATTATTGTGATGACATGGCTCATGGAGCATTCTGATGACAAGGGAATGGAGCATGGTGATGAGAATGTCCTGGAGTATTGTGATGAGATGACGATGGAGACTTGTGATGACAAGTCTCATGGAGCATTCTGATGAAAAGGGGCATGGAGCATTGTGATTACAGGGGTCTTGGAGCATTGTGATGACTAGGGCATTGAGCATTGTGAGGAGAAGGCCATGGAACATTCTGATGACATGCGTCATGGAGCTTTGTGATGACAAGTGCATGGAGCTTTGTGATTACAGGGGTCTTGGAGCATTGTGATGACAAGGGTCATGGAGCCTTGTGATGACAAGGCTGTGGAACATTGTGAAGGCAGGGATCATGGAGCATTGTTATGACAGATGTAATGGATCATTGTGATGAGAAGGGCATTGAGCATTGGTCTGAAATATTCATGGATTATTGTGATGAGAGTGGGCATGGAGCATTGTGATGACAAGGGCACGGTACACTGTGATACATGGGTCATGGAGGATTGTGATGAAAAGGGCATGGAGCATTTTGATGAGAAGGGCATCGAACATTGTGATGACGTGTCATGGAGCTTTGTGATGACAAGGGCATGGAGAAATGTGATGAGAGTGTTCATGGAGCATTGTGATGACAATGACATGGAGCACTGTGACGCCAAAGGTCATGGAGCTTTGTGATGACAAAGGTCATGGAGCATTTTGTTGACAAGGGTGTGGTGCATTGTGATGAGAAGGGCAGGGAGTATTTTGATGACAGGGTGATGCAGCACTTTGATGAAAAGTGTAATAGAACATTTTGTTGACAGGGGTTATAGAACCTTGTGATGCCAGGGGTCATGGATCTTTGGGATGAAAAGGTTCAGGGGGCATTTTGATGACAGGGGTTATGGAACATTGTGATATCAGGGGTCATGGAACCTTGTGCTGATAAGGGGATGTAGCATTGTGATGACAGGGGTCATGGTATATTGTGATAACAGGGGTGAGGGAGGATTGTGATGAAAAGCCCATGGGTAATTGTGATGACAAAGGTCATGGAGCATTGGGCTGAAAATATTCATGGAGTATTGTGATGACAGGGGTCATGGAGCATCGTGATGACAGAGGTCATGGAGAATTTTGATTTCATTGTGCTGACCATAGCCGGAAGCTTTATGATGATGGGCATGATGCATTGTGATGACAGGGTTCATGGAGCATTGAGATGAAAAGGGGCATGGAGCATTGTGATCACATGGGTCTTGGAGCATAGTGATGAAACGGGCATGGAGCATATTGATGAGAAGTTCATGGAACATTCTGATGACATGTGTCATGGAGCTTTTTGATGACAAGGGCATGGAGTATTCTGATTAAAGGGGTCTTGGAGCATTGTGATGACAAGTGTCATGGAGCCTTGTGATGACAAGACCGTGGAACATTGTGATGACAGGGGTCATGGAGCATTGTTATGACAGGGGTAATGGAGCATTGTGATGAGAAGGGCATGGAGCACTGTGATTACAATATTTATGGAGCATTGCAATGACAAATTCGCAGACCATTGTGATGAAAAGCGCGAGACACAGTGTGAAGACAAGGGTCATTGAGCAATTTTCTGACAAAGGCATGGAGGATTGTGATGACAAGGGTCACGGAGCATTGTGATGAAAAGTTCTTGGAGCAATGTGGTTACAAATGTAACAGAACCTTGTGATGACGCGGGCATGGACCATTGTGATAACAAATGTTATGAAGCATTGTGATGACTGTAGTCATGGAGCATTGTGATGACAGGGGTCAAGGAGCATTTTGATGACGAGGGCATGGAGCATTGTGCTGAGAAAGGCATAGAGCATTGTGATGACAAGGGTCAAAGAGCATTGTGATGAAAAGTTCGTTGAGCATTGTGGTTAAAATGTCACAGAGACTGTTGATGGTGAGGGCATGGACCATTGTGATGACAAAGGTCATGAAGCAATGTGATGACTGGTGTCACGGAGCATTGTGATGACAGTGGTCTTGGAGCACTGTGATAACAAGGGCATGAAGCATTGTGATGAAAAGGGCATGTAGCATTGTGATGACCAGGTGATGCAGTATTGTTAAGACAGGTGTCAGGGAGCACTGTGATGACATATGTAATGGCCCATTTTGATGACAATGGCATGGATCATTGTGATGCCAAGTGTCATGGAGGATTCTGAGGACAAAGTAATGGAGCATTGTGATGACAATGGCTTGGAGCATTTTGATGACAAGAGTCAGGGAGCATTGTGCTGACAAGTGCATGGAGCATTGTGATGACAAGGGTCATGGAACATTCTGATGACAAGCTTGTGGAGTATTTTGTTGACAATGGCATGGGGCATTGTGATGATAACGGCATGGGACATTGTGATGAAAAAGGCATGGAGCATTTTCGTGAAAGGGTTCAAGGAGCATTCTGATGACATGTATCAGGGTGCATTGTGATGACAAGTGTATTGAGAATTGTGATGACAAAGGTCGTGGAGCATTGTGATGAAAAAGTAATGGAGTATGTGATGACAGGCATCATGGAGCGTTGTTATGACAAGTGCTATGGAACACTGTGATCACAAGGGTTTGGAGCATTGTGATGACAGAGGTCATGGATCATTTTGATTTCAAGGGGCATGGAGCACTGTGATGACAAGGGCATGAAGCAATGTGATCCCAAGGTTCATGGATGATTGTGATGACAATGGTAAATGGGTATTGTGATGACAATCACATAGAGCATTGTAATGACAAGGTCATGTAGCATTTTGCTGACAAAGGCATGGAGCATTGTGATGAGAGGTGTCATGGAGCACTGTGATGACAGGTGTCATGGAGCACTGTGATGACATGCGTCACGGAGCATTGTGAATAGAGGGGTCATGGAGCATTGGGATGACAAGGGCATGGATCACTGTGATGACAAGTGTCATGGAGCATTGGGCTGAAAATATTCATGGAGCATTGTGATGACAAGATTCCCGGATCATTGTGTTGTCAGGTGTCATGGAGTGTTGTGATACAGTGATCATGGAGCATTGTGATGATACTGGTCATGGAGCATTGTGATGAGAAGGTCATGGAACATTGTCCAGAAAATGTTCATGGAGCATTGGCCTGAAAATGTTCATGGAGAATTGTGCTGACAGGGGTCATGGAACATTGTGATGAAAAGGGAAGGGAGCATGCTGATGAAAATGTCTTGGAGCATTGTGATGAGATGACCATGGAGACTTGTGATGACAAGTTTCATGGAGCATTCTGATGAAAAGGGGCATGGAGCATTGTGATTACAGGGGTCTTGGAGCATTGTGATGACAAGGGCATGGAGCATTGTGAGGAGAAGGCCATGGAGCATTCTGATGACATGCGTCATGGAGCTTTGTGATGACAAGGGCATGGAGCCTTGTGATGACAAGGCCGTGGAACATTGTGATCGCAGAGTCATGGAGCATGGTTATGAAAGGGGTAATGGAGCATTGTGATGAGAAGGGCATGGAGCATTGTGATTACAAATTTTATGGAGCATTGCAATGACAAATATGTGGAAAGTTGGGAGCAAATTCACATGGCACATTGTGATGACAAAGATCATGGAGCATTTTTCTGACAAAGGCATGGAGCACTGTGATGACAAGTGTCACGCAGCATTGAGATGAAATGTTCATGGAGCACTCTGGTTAAAAAGGTCACAGAGCCTTGTGATGATGCGGGCATGGACCATTGTGATGACAAATATTATGAAGCATTGTGATGACTGGAGTCACGGAGCACTGTGTTGACAGGGGTCATGGAGCATTGTGATGACATGTATCATGGAGCATTGTGCTGACAAGCGCATGGAGCATTGTGATGACAAGGGTCATGGAGCATTGTGCTGAGAAAGGCATAGAGCATTGTGATGACAAGGGACAAAGAGCATTGTGATGAAAAGTTCATGGATTATTTTGGTTAAAAAGCTCACAGAGAGTGATGATGACGAGGGCATGGACCATTGTGGTGACAAAGGTTATGAAGCATTGTGATGACTGGAGTCAAAGAGCATTGTGATGGCAGGGGTCATGGAACATTGTGATAACAAGGGCATGGAGCATTGTGATGACAGGGGCATGGAGTATCGGTCTGACAAGTTTCATGGATTATTGCGATGACATTTGGAATGGCGCATTCTGATGACAAGGGCATGGAGCATTGTGATGACCAGGTTATGCAGTATTGTGAAGAGAGGTGTCAGGGAGCATTGTGATGACATATGTATGTCCCACTGTGATAACAATGGCATGGAGCATTGTGATGCCAAATGTCATGGAGAATTCTGATGACAAAGGTAATGGAGCATTGTGATGACAATGGCTTGGAGCATTGTGATGACAAGGGTCAGGGAGCATTGTGCTGACAAATGCATGGAGAATTGTGATGACAAGGGTCATGGAGCATTCTGATGACAAGCTTATGGAGTATTTTGATGACAGTGACATGGAGCATTGTGATGAAAACGGCATGGGGCATTGTGATGAAAAAGGCATGGAGCCTTTTCGTGACAGGGTTCAAGGAGCATTCTGATGACAAATATCAGGGAGCATTGTGATGACAAGTGTGTTGAGCATTGTGATGACAAAGGTCATGGAGCATTGTGATGAAAAGTGCATGGAATATTGTGATGATAGGTATCATGGAGCGTTGTGATGACAAGTGTTATTGAACACTGTGATCACATGGGTTTGGAACATTGTGATGACAGAGGTCATGGATCATTTTGATTTCAAGTAGCATGGAACATTGTGATGACAAGGGCATGAGGCAATGTGTTCCCAAGGTTCATGGAGGATGGTGATGACAATGGAAATGGAGTATTGTGATGACAAGTGCATAGAGCATTGTAATGACAACGTCATGTAGCATTTTGGTGACAAAGGCATGGAGCATTGTGAGGACATGTGTCATGGAGAACTGTGATGACAGGCGTCACGGAGCATTTTGAATACAGGCGTCAGGGAGCATTGGGATGACAAGTGCATGGATCATTGTGATGACAAGGTTCATGGAGCACTGGGCTGAAATATTCATGGAGTGTTGTGAAGCCAGTGGTCATGGAGCATTGTGATGACTAGTGAATGGAGCATTGTGATGACAAGAGTCCCGGATCATTGTGTTGTCAGGATTCATGGAGTGTTGTGATGAGAGTGGTCATGGAGCATTGTGATGATATTGGCCATGGAGCACTGTGATGTGTAGGTCGTGGAGCATTGGGCTGAATATGTTCATGGATTATTGTGATGATACGGGTCATGGAGCATTGTGATGACAAGGGAATGGAGCATAGTGATGACAAGAGTCCCGGATCATTGTGTTGTCGGGTGTCATGTAATGATTGATGACAGTGGTCATGGAGCATTGTGATGATATAGGCCATGGAGCATTGTGATGAGTTGGTCGTGGAGCACTGTGCTGAAAATGTTCATGGATTATTGTGATGACAGTGGTCATGGAGCATTGTGTTGACAATGGCATGGAGCATTGTGATGAGAAGCTCATGGAGTATTGTGAAGACAGGTGTCAGGGAGCATTGTGATGACATATGTCATAGTCCATTGCGATTACAATGGCATGGATCATTATGATGCCAAATGTAATGGAGAATTGTGATGACAAATATAATGGAGCATTGTGATGATTAAGGCTTGGAGTATTATGTTGACAAGGGCCATTGAAAATTTTCATAACAATGTCGAGAAGCATTGTGATGACAAGGTCCTTGAGCATTGTGATGACAAAACCATGGAGCCTTGTGATGACAAGTCTCATGGAGCATACTGATGAAAAGGGGCATGGATCATTGTGATGAACAGGGTCTTGGAACATTGTGATGACAAGGGCATTGAGCATTGTGAGAAGAATTCCAAGGAGCATTCTGATGGCATGCGTCATTGAGCTTTGTGATGACAAGGGCATGGAGCATTGTGATTACATGGGTCTTGGAGCATTGTGATGAAAAGGGCATGGATCATTGTGATGAAAAAGGCATGGAGCCTTGTCATGACAGGGTTCAAGTAGCATACAGACAACAAGGGTCAGGGGGCATTTTGATGACATGTGTATTGTGCATTGTGGTGACAAAGTCATGGAGCATTGGGATGAGAAGACCATTGATAATTGTGATGACGAGCCTCATGGGGCATTGTGGTGACAAGTGTTTTGGAATATTGTGATCACAAGGGTTTGGAGCATTGTTATGACAGAGGTCATGGAACATTTTGATTTCATTGTGATGACAATAGCATGAAGCATTATGATGAAGGGCATGGTGCACTGTGATGACAGAGTTCATGGATCATTGAGATGAAAAGGGGCATAGAGCATTGTGATTAAAGGGTTATTGGAGCGTTGTGATGAGAAGGGTCATGGAGCTTTGTGATGACAAGGCCATGGAACATCGTGATGGCAGGGGTCATAGAGAATTGATATGACTGGTGTAATGGAACATTGTGATGGCAAGGGCATGGAGCATTGGTATGAGAAGGGCATGGAGCATTCTGATGACATGTGTCATGGAGCTTTGTGAAGACAAGGGCATGGAGCAATGTGATGCCAAGGGTCATGGATCTTTGTGATGCCAAAGTCGTGGAGCATTTTGATGGCAAGGGCGTTGTGCATTGTGATGAGAAGATCAGGGAGTATTGTGATGACAGGGTCATGGAGCAATTTGATGAAAATTGTCATGGAATATTTTGATGACAGATGTTATGGAACATTGTGATGTCAGGGTTCATCGAACATTGTGATGATAAGTGCATATAGCAATGTAATGACAGGAGTCATGGGACATTGTGATGCCAGGGGTGAGGTAGTATTGTGACAAATAGTGATGTAGTATTGTGATATCAGTGGTGAGTGTGCATTTTGATGAGAAGTGGATGGAGCATTGTGATGACAAGATTGTAGAGCACTGTGATGACAAGCGCATGGTGCATTGTGATGACATTTGTCATGGAGCATTGTGCAGACAAGCGGATGGAGCACTGTGATGACAAGGGTCATGGAGAATTGTGCTGAGAAAGGCATAGAGCATTGTGATGACAAGGGTCAAAGAGCATTGTGATGAAAAGTTCATGGAGCATTGTGGTTAAAATGGTCACAGAGACTGTTGATGACGAGGGCATGGACCATTGTGATGACAAAGGTCATGAATCATTGCGATGACTGGAGTCACGGAGCTTTGTGATGACAATGGCTTGGGGCATTTTGATGACATGGGTCAGGGAGCACTGTGATGACAAGTGCATGGAGAATTGTGATGACAAGTGCTTGGAGCATAGTGATGACAGGGGTCATAGAGCATTGTGATTACAGGGGTCTTTGAGAATTGTGATGACAAGAGTCCCAGATCATTGTGTTGTCAGGTGTCATGGAGTGTTGTGATGACAGTGGTCATGGAGCAGTGTGATGATATTGGTCATGGAGCATTGTGATGAGAACGTCATGGAGCATTGGGCTGAAAATATTCATGGATTATTGTGATGACATGGCTCATGGAGCATTCTGATGACAAGGGAATGGAGCATGGTGATGAGAATGTCCTGGAGTATTGTGATGAGATGACGATGGAGACTTGTGATGACAAGTCTCATGGAGCATTCTGATGAAAAGGGGCATGGAGCATTGTGATTACAGGGGTCTTGGAGCATTGTGATGACTAGGGCATTGAGCATTGTGAGGAGAAGGCCATGGAACATTCTGATGACATGCGTCATGGAGCTTTGTGATGACAAGTGCATGGAGCTTTGTGATTACAGGGGTCTTGGAGCATTGTGATGACAAGGGTCATGGAGCCTTGTGATGACAAGGCTGTGGAACATTGTGAAGGCAGGGATCATGGAGCATTGTTATGACAGATGTAATGGATCATTGTGATGAGAAGGGCATTGAGCATTGGTCTGAAATATTCATGGATTATTGTGATGAGAGTGGGCATGGAGCATTGTGATGACAAGGGCACGGTACACTGTGATACATGGGTCATGGAGGATTGTGATGAAAAGGGCATGGAGCATTTTGATGAGAAGGGCATCGAACATTGTGATGACAAGTGTCATGGAGCTTTGTGATGACAAGGGCATGGAGAAATGTGATGAGAGTGTTCATGGAGCATTGTGATGACAATGACATGGAGCACTGTGACGCCAAAGGTCATGGAGCTTTGTGATGACAAAGGTCATGGAGCATTTTGTTGACAAGGGTGTGGTGCATTGTGATGAGAAGGGCAGGGAGTATTTTGATGACAGGGTGATGCAGCACTTTGATGAAAAGTGTAATAGAACATTTTGTTGACAGGGGTTATAGAACCTTGTGATGCCAGGGGTCATGGATCTTTGGGATGAAAAGGTTCAGGGGGCATTTTGATGACAGGGGTTATGGAACATTGTGATATCAGGGGTCATGGAACCTTGTGCTGATAAGGGGATGTAGCATTGTGATGACAGGGGTCATGGTATATTGTGATAACAGGGGTGAGGGAGGATTGTGATGAAAAGCCCATGGGTAATTGTGATGACAAAGGTCATGGAGCATTGGGCTGAAAATATTCATGGAGTATTGTGATGACAGGGGTCATGGAGCATCGTGATGACAGAGGTCATGGAGAATTTTGATTTCATTGTGCTGACCATAGCCGGAAGCTTTATGATGATGGGCATGATGCATTGTGATGACAGGGTTCATGGAGCATTGAGATGAAAAGGGGCATGGAGCATTGTGATCACATGGGTCTTGGAGCATAGTGATGAAACGGGCATGGAGCATATTGATGAGAAGTTCATGGAACATTCTGATGACATGTGTCATGGAGCTTTTTGATGACAAGGGCATGGAGTATTCTGATTAAAGGGGTCTTGGAGCATTGTGATGACAAGTGTCATGGAGCCTTGTGATGACAAGACCGTGGAACATTGTGATGACAGGGGTCATGGAGCATTGTTATGACAGGGGTAATGGAGCATTGTGATGAGAAGGGCATGGAGCACTGTGATTACAATATTTATGGAGCATTGCAATGACAAATTCGCAGACCATTGTGATGAAAAGCGCGAGACACAGTGTGAAGACAAGGGTCATTGAGCAATTTTCTGACAAAGGCATGGAGGATTGTGATGACAAGGGTCACGGAGCATTGTGATGAAAAGTTCTTGGAGCAATGTGGTTACAAATGTAACAGAACCTTGTGATGACGCGGGCATGGACCATTGTGATAACAAATGTTATGAAGCATTGTGATGACTGTAGTCATGGAGCATTGTGATGACAGGGGTCAAGGAGCATTTTGATGACGAGGGCATGGAGCATTGTGCTGAGAAAGGCATAGAGCATTGTGATGACAAGGGTCAAAGAGCATTGTGATGAAAAGTTCGTTGAGCATTGTGGTTAAAATGTCACAGAGACTGTTGATGGTGAGGGCATGGACCATTGTGATGACAAAGGTCATGAAGCAATGTGATGACTGGTGTCACGGAGCATTGTGATGACAGTGGTCTTGGAGCACTGTGATAACAAGGGCATGAAGCATTGTGATGAAAAGGGCATGTAGCATTGTGATGACCAGGTGATGCAGTATTGTTAAGACAGGTGTCAGGGAGCACTGTGATGACATATGTAATGGCCCATTTTGATGACAATGGCATGGATCATTGTGATGCCAAGTGTCATGGAGGATTCTGAGGACAAAGTAATGGAGCATTGTGATGACAATGGCTTGGAGCATTTTGATGACAAGAGTCAGGGAGCATTGTGCTGACAAGTGCATGGAGCATTGTGATGACAAGGGTCATGGAACATTCTGATGACAAGCTTGTGGAGTATTTTGTTGACAATGGCATGGGGCATTGTGATGATAACGGCATGGGACATTGTGATGAAAAAGGCATGGAGCATTTTCGTGAAAGGGTTCAAGGAGCATTCTGATGACATGTATCAGGGTGCATTGTGATGACAAGTGTATTGAGAATTGTGATGACAAAGGTCGTGGAGCATTGTGATGAAAAAGTAATGGAGTATGTGATGACAGGCATCATGGAGCGTTGTTATGACAAGTGCTATGGAACACTGTGATCACAAGGGTTTGGAGCATTGTGATGACAGAGGTCATGGATCATTTTGATTTCAAGGGGCATGGAGCACTGTGATGACAAGGGCATGAAGCAATGTGATCCCAAGGTTCATGGATGATTGTGATGACAATGGTAAATGGGTATTGTGATGACAATCACATAGAGCATTGTAATGACAAGGTCATGTAGCATTTTGCTGACAAAGGCATGGAGCATTGTGATGAGAGGTGTCATGGAGCACTGTGATGACAGGTGTCATGGAGCACTGTGATGACATGCGTCACGGAGCATTGTGAATAGAGGGGTCATGGAGCATTGGGATGACAAGGGCATGGATCACTGTGATGACAAGTGTCATGGAGCATTGGGCTGAAAATATTCATGGAGCATTGTGATGACAAGATTCCCGGATCATTGTGTTGTCAGGTGTCATGGAGTGTTGTGATACAGTGATCATGGAGCATTGTGATGATACTGGTCATGGAGCATTGTGATGAGAAGGTCATGGAACATTGTCCAGAAAATGTTCATGGAGCATTGGCCTGAAAATGTTCATGGAGAATTGTGCTGACAGGGGTCATGGAACATTGTGATGAAAAGGGAAGGGAGCATGCTGATGAAAATGTCTTGGAGCATTGTGATGAGATGACCATGGAGACTTGTGATGACAAGTTTCATGGAGCATTCTGATGAAAAGGGGCATGGAGCATTGTGATTACAGGGGTCTTGGAGCATTGTGATGACAAGGGCATGGAGCATTGTGAGGAGAAGGCCATGGAGCATTCTGATGACATGCGTCATGGAGCTTTGTGATGACAAGGGCATGGAGCCTTGTGATGACAAGGCCGTGGAACATTGTGATCGCAGAGTCATGGAGCATGGTTATGAAAGGGGTAATGGAGCATTGTGATGAGAAGGGCATGGAGCATTGTGATTACAAATTTTATGGAGCATTGCAATGACAAATATGTGGAAAGTTGGGAGCAAATTCACATGGCACATTGTGATGACAAAGATCATGGAGCATTTTTCTGACAAAGGCATGGAGCACTGTGATGACAAGTGTCACGCAGCATTGAGATGAAATGTTCATGGAGCACTCTGGTTAAAAAGGTCACAGAGCCTTGTGATGATGCGGGCATGGACCATTGTGATGACAAATATTATGAAGCATTGTGATGACTGGAGTCACGGAGCACTGTGTTGACAGGGGTCATGGAGCATTGTGATGACATGTATCATGGAGCATTGTGCTGACAAGCGCATGGAGCATTGTGATGACAAGGGTCATGGAGCATTGTGCTGAGAAAGGCATAGAGCATTGTGATGACAAGGGACAAAGAGCATTGTGATGAAAAGTTCATGGATTATTTTGGTTAAAAAGCTCACAGAGAGTGATGATGACGAGGGCATGGACCATTGTGGTGACAAAGGTTATGAAGCATTGTGATGACTGGAGTCAAAGAGCATTGTGATGGCAGGGGTCATGGAACATTGTGATAACAAGGGCATGGAGCATTGTGATGACAGGGGCATGGAGTATCGGTCTGACAAGTTTCATGGATTATTGCGATGACATTTGGAATGGCGCATTCTGATGACAAGGGCATGGAGCATTGTGATGACCAGGTTATGCAGTATTGTGAAGAGAGGTGTCAGGGAGCATTGTGATGACATATGTATGTCCCACTGTGATAACAATGGCATGGAGCATTGTGATGCCAAATGTCATGGAGAATTCTGATGACAAAGGTAATGGAGCATTGTGATGACAATGGCTTGGAGCATTGTGATGACAAGGGTCAGGGAGCATTGTGCTGACAAATGCATGGAGAATTGTGATGACAAGGGTCATGGAGCATTCTGATGACAAGCTTATGGAGTATTTTGATGACAGTGACATGGAGCATTGTGATGAAAACGGCATGGGGCATTGTGATGAAAAAGGCATGGAGCCTTTTCGTGACAGGGTTCAAGGAGCATTCTGATGACAAATATCAGGGAGCATTGTGATGACAAGTGTGTTGAGCATTGTGATGACAAAGGTCATGGAGCATTGTGATGAAAAGTGCATGGAATATTGTGATGATAGGTATCATGGAGCGTTGTGATGACAAGTGTTATTGAACACTGTGATCACATGGGTTTGGAACATTGTGATGACAGAGGTCATGGATCATTTTGATTTCAAGTAGCATGGAACATTGTGATGACAAGGGCATGAGGCAATGTGTTCCCAAGGTTCATGGAGGATGGTGATGACAATGGAAATGGAGTATTGTGATGACAAGTGCATAGAGCATTGTAATGACAACGTCATGTAGCATTTTGGTGACAAAGGCATGGAGCATTGTGAGGACATGTGTCATGGAGAACTGTGATGACAGGCGTCACGGAGCATTTTGAATACAGGCGTCAGGGAGCATTGGGATGACAAGTGCATGGATCATTGTGATGACAAGGTTCATGGAGCACTGGGCTGAAATATTCATGGAGTGTTGTGAAGCCAGTGGTCATGGAGCATTGTGATGACTAGTGAATGGAGCATTGTGATGACAAGAGTCCCGGATCATTGTGTTGTCAGGATTCATGGAGTGTTGTGATGAGAGTGGTCATGGAGCATTGTGATGATATTGGCCATGGAGCACTGTGATGTGTAGGTCGTGGAGCATTGGGCTGAATATGTTCATGGATTATTGTGATGATACGGGTCATGGAGCATTGTGATGACAAGGGAATGGAGCATGGTGATGACAATGTCCTGGAGCATTGCGATGAGAAGACCATGGAGACTTGTGATGGCAAGTCTCATGGAGCATTCTGATGAAAAGGGGCATGGAGCATTGTGATTACAGTGGTCATGGAGCACTGTGATGACTAGGGCATGGAGCTTTGTGATGAGAAGGCCATGGAGCATTCTGATGACATGTGTCATGGAGTTTTGTGATGACAAGGACATAGAGCATTGTGATTACAGGGATCTTGGAGCATTGTGATGAAAAGGGCACGGATCATTGTTATGAAAAAGGCATGGAGCCTTGTCATGACAGGCTTCAAGGAGCATACTGACGACTAGTGTCAGGGAGCATTGTGATGACTAGTTTATTGAGCATTGTGATGACAAAGCTCATGGAACACTGTGATAAGAAGACCATGGTTAATTGTTATGATGAGCGTCATGGGGTGTTGTGATGCTAAGTGTTATGGAACATTGTGATCACAAGGGTTTGGAGCATTATGATGACAGAGGTTATGGAGAATATTGATTTCATTGTGATGACAATAGCCTGTAGCATTATGATGATGGGCATGGTGCATTGTGATGACAGGGTTCATGGAGCATTGAGATGAAAAGGGGCATGGAGCATTGTGTTTACAGGGTTCTTGGAGCATTGTGATGACAAGGCCAAGGAACATTCTGATGACATGCGTCATGGAGCTTTGTGATGACAAGGGCATGGAGCATTGTGATTACAAGGGTCTTCAGCATTGTGATAACAAGTGTCATGGAACCTTGTGATGACTAGGCCGTGGAACATTGTGATGGCAGGTGTTATGTTGCATTGTTATGACAGAGGTAAAGGAGCATTTTGATGAGAAGGGCATGGAACATTGGTCTAAAATATTTCATGGATTATTGTATTGAGAGTGGGCATAGAGCATTGTGATGACCAGGGTATGGAACACTATGATGCATGAGTCATGCAGGATTGTAATGACAAAGGCATGGAGCATTGTGATGACAAAGTCATGAAGCATTGTGATGACTGGAGTCACGGAGCATTGTGATGACAAGGGCATGGAGCATTGTGATGAGAAGGTCATGGAGTATTGTGAAGACAGGTTTCAGGGAGCATTGTGATGACCTATGTCATGGTCCATTGCGATGGCAATGGCATGGAGCACTGTGATGCCAAATGTAATGGAGGATTGTTATGACAAATATAATGGAGGATTGTGATGACTAGGGCTTGGAGAATTATGATGACAAGGGCCATTGAGAATTTTGATGACAAGGTCGTGAAGCATTGTGATGATAAGGTCCTGGAGAATTGTGATGAGAAATCCATGGAGCCTTGTGATGACAAATCTCATGGAGCATACTGATGAAAAGGGTCATGGACCATTGAGATTATAGGGGTCTTGCAACATTGTGATGAAAATGGCATGGAACCTTGTTATGACAGTGTTCAAGGAGAGTACAGACAACAAGTGTCAGGGAGCATTTTGTTGACAAGAGTATTGAGCATTGTGATGGCAAAGGTCATGGAGCATTGTGATGAGAAGACCATAGATAACTGTGATGACGAGCGTCATGGGGCATTGTGATGACAAGTGTTATGGAATATTGTGATCACAAGGGTTTGGAGCATTGTTATGACAGAGGTCATGGAGCATTTTGATTTCATTGTGATGACAATAGCATGAAGCATTATGATGATGGGCATGGTGCATTGTGATGACAGGGTTCATGGATCATTGAGATGAAAAGGGGCATGAAGCATTGTGGTTACAGGGGTCTTGGAGCATTGTGATGACAAGGGCATGGAGCATTGTGATGACCAGGTCATGCAGTATTGTGAAGATAGGTGTCAGGGAGCATTGTGATGACATATGCAATGGCCCATTGGGATGACAATGGCATGGAGCATTGTGATGATAACGGCATGGGACATTGTGATGAAAACGTCATGGAGACTTTTCGTGACAGGGTTCAAGGAACATTCTGAAGACAAGTGTCAGGGAGCATTGTGATGACAAGTGTATTGAGAATTGTGATTACAAAGGTCATGGAGCATTGTGATGAAAAGGGCATGGAGTATTGTGATGACAAGTGTTATGGAACATTGTGATCACAAGGGTTTGGAGCATTGCGATGACAGAGGTCATGGATCATTTTGATTTCAAGGAGCATGGAGCATTGTGATGACAATGGCATGAAGCAATGTGATACCAAGGTTCATGGAGAATTGTGATGACAATGGCAATGGAGTATATTGATTACAAGCGCATAGCGCATTGTAATGACAAGGTCATGTAGCACTTTGCTGACAAAGGCATGGAGCATTGTGATGACAGGTGTCATGGAGCACTGTGATGACAAGCGTCACGGAGCATTGTGAATGCATGGGTCATGGAGCACTGGGATGAAAAGGGCATGGATCATTGTGATGACAAGCGTCATGGAGCATTGGGCTGAAAATGTTCATGGAGTATTGTGATGACAGGGGTCATGGAGCATTGTGATGACAGAGGTCATGGAGAATTTTGATTTCATTGTGCTGACAATAGTCGGAAGCATTATGATGATGGGCATGATGCATTGTGATGACAGTGTTCATGGAGCATTGAGATGAAAAGGGGCATGGAGCATTGTGAATACAGGGGTCTGGGAGCATTGTGATGACCAGGGCATGGAGCATTTTGATGACAAGGGCATGGAGAATTGTGATGACAAGGGTCATGGAGCATTCTGATGACAAGCTTGTGGAGTATTTTGATGACAATGGCATGGAGCTTTGTGATGAAAATGGCATGGGGCTTTGTAATGAAAAAGGCATGGAGACGTTTCGTGACAGGGTTCAAGGAGCATTCTGACGACAAGTGTCAGGGAGCATTGTGATGAAAAGTGTATTGAGAAATGTGATGACAAAGTAATGGAGCATTGTGATGAAAAGGGCATGGAGTATTGTGATGACAGGCATCATGGAGCATTGTGATGACAGGTGTTATGGAACATTGTGATCACAAGGGTTTGGAGCATTTTGATGACAGAGGTCATGGATCATTTTGATTTCAAGTAGCATGGAGCATTGTGATGACAAGGGCATGCAGCAATGTGATCCCAAATTTCATGGATCATTTTGATGACAAGGGTCATGGAGCATTGGGCTGAAAATATTCATGGAGTATTGTGATGACAGGGGTCATGGAGCATTGTGATGGCTAGGGAATGGAGCATTGTGATGACAAAAGTCCCAGATCATTGTGTTGTCAGGTGTCATGTAGTGTTGTGACGACAGTGGTCATGGACCATTGTGATGATATTGGTCATGGAGCATTGTGATGAGGAGGTCATGGAGCATTGGGCTGAAAACTTTCATGGAGTATTGCGATGAAAATGGTCAAAGAGCATTGTGATGAAAAGTTCATGGAGCATTGTGCTTAAGAAATTCACAGAGACTGTTGATGATGAGGGCATGGACCATTGTGATGACAAAGGTCATCGAGCATTGTGATGACAAGGGAATGGAGCATGGTGATGACAAGGTCGTGGAGAATTGTGATGATAAGACCATGGAGACTTGTGATTACAAGTCTCATGGAGAATTCTGATGAAAAGGGGCATGGAGCATTGTGATTACAGGGGTCTTGGAGCATTGTGATGACAAGGGCATTGAGCATTGTGAGGAGAAGGCCATGGAGCATTCTGATGATATGTGTCATGGAGCTTTGTGAAGACAAGGGCATGGAGCAATGTGATGAGAGCGTTCATGGCGCACTGTGATGACAATGACATGGAGCATTGTGATGCCAAGGGTCATGGATCTTTGTGATGACAAAGGTCATGGAACATTTTGATGGCAAGGGCATTGTGCATTGTGATGAGAAGGGCAGGGAGCATTCTGATGACAGGGTCATGGAGCTATTTGATGAAAAGTGTCATGGAACATTTTGATGACAGGTGTTATGGAACATTGTGATGTCAGCGTTCTTGGAGCATTTTGATGAGAAGGGTCAGGGAGCTTTGTGATGACAAGGCCATGGAACATCGTGATGGCAGGGGTCATGGAGCATTTTGATGAAAAATGCCATGGAGCATTTTGATGACAGGGGTTATGGAACATTGTGATGTCAGTGGTCATGGAGCATTTTGATGAAAAGGGTCATGGAGCATTTTGATGACATGGGTTATGGAACATTGTGATGTCAGTCGTCATCGAACATTGTGATGATAAGTGCATGTAGCATTGTGATGACAGGAGTCATGGAATATTGTGATGACAGGGGTGAGGTAGTATTGTGACGAATAGTGATGTATCATTGTGATATCAGTGGTGAGAGAGCGTTTTGATGAGAAGTGCATGGAGCATTGTGATGACAAGTTTTATGGAGCATTGTGATGACAAGATTGTGGAGCACTGTGATGACAGGTGCATGGCGCATTGTGGTGACATGTGTCATGGAGCATTGTGCTGACAAGCTCATGGAGCATTGTGATGACAAGTGTTATGGAGCATTGTGCTGAGAAAGGCATAGAGCACATTGATGACAAGGGTCAAAGAGCATTGTGATGAAAAGTTCATGGAGCATTGTGGTTAAAAAGGTCACAGAGACTGTTGATGATGAGGGCATGGATCATTGTGATGACAAACGTCATGAAATTTTGTGATGACTGGAGTCATGGAACATTGTGATAACAGGGGTCATGGAGCATTTTGATAACATGGGCATGGAGCATTGTGATGTCAAGGGCATGGAGCATTGGTCTAATAACTTTCATGGATTATTGCGATGACAGTTTGAATGGCGTATTGTGATGACAAGGGCATGGAGCATTTTGATGACCAGGTCAAGCAGTATTGTGAAGACATATGTCATGGAGCATTGTGATGACATATGTAATGGCCTATTGTGATGACAAGTGCATGGAGCATTGTGATGACATGTGCATGGAGCATTGCAATTTCAAGTCCATGGAGAATTGTGATGACAAGAGCATGTAATATTTTGATGAGAAGTGTCATGTAGCATTCTGATGACAAGGACGTTGAGAATTGTGATGACAAGGGACATGGAGCATTGTGATAACCAGGGCATGGAGCATTGTGATGACAGGGGCCATGGAGCATTATTATGTCAAGGCCATGGTGCATTCTGACATAAGATATCACTTATGAAGGGAATGTAAACATGGCTACATATGAACTGAATTAGGGAAGAGAACAGAGTCTCAGATATAGAAAACACTCTAACGCTTGCTTAAGGGGAAAGACAGGTGTGGAGATGCACAAAAAAAAGTTTGATATTAGCACAGGTACCATTCCATAATCCAAAAACAGAAGAGACAAGCCCTACTCCTTCCTCAGTGAACGGAACTCAACATCCTTATTCCCCGCAGAGAAATATATCTGACTAGTAAGAATCTTAAAACCTATGTATTGATATGTCTCCGTAAGGGAACTAAGTGTGTCTAGAACGACAAAAACATGGCAGTGAAAATCAGCTCAAACCCACTATAAAAATGAATTTCAAAACAAAACATAAAAACTGTAAAATTCTTACACAATACCTTCAGGGGTTCTGATGAAACCTGGAATGACCCTATCTACAATGACAGCTGGATGTGGCATAACGCTGGTCACTTGGGACTGAGAGGATTGGTGAGATTGTGTGAAAAAATGCAGACGCTTTAAAGCAATAATGCCTGCCACGCATTCCAAGGTTCCCAACTCTCCAAGTAGAAGGGAATATCACTACAGTTATAACATGTATGGGACGCTAGAGAATGGAAACCATCTGATGGTGAAAGGTTTCTAAAACTCTACTACTTTTTTCTCTCCTTGTGCTCCAGTTTGACATTCCAACTGCTTTACTATCAATCTCCCAACTTGGAGAGTCAGCCCCTATAACCTCCTGGTTCGCACAGTTGGCAAATTGTGCAGAGGATATAAGGGAACAGAGAGAACCAATGAGAGAGTAGCTGTAGGCATTTGGACGGTCACATTTCACTCTAATTTCCCGTCACGAATAGGAATTAACCAAAGACTCAGCCTGCCCCCCCCCCAGAACCAGTATAGGTCCAGAAGCAAAACTGTGGATTTGCGGTCAGCTCACAAAAACGCGAGTTGAAAAATGGAACACAGGGCCACAGCAATTCACTAACCTGCAGAGTTATAAAGGACTACTCTCTTCCAAAAATCTGTTGAGGGAAAGCCACGAGGCGGAAGTGAAAATGAGGCAGAGTGGCATGAAACAGATTTCAAGAGGTACATTGGAATCGCCTTTAAACACAGGAAAAGCATTACAACTTCGAAAATAATGGAAATGGTCATAAAGGGCATGTGGGTTTTCACGTGAATATATTCAGGAGAAAACGCATATGCCCTTTAGGGCCAAGCAAGCAAGCGGGCAATGCAAATCTGCATTACAAAGAACTATCACTTTCCACCAGCCAAAAGGGATATTCGCAAAATGTGTAAAAACCAGACAGGCAAGACAGGCCCTGGAGAACTGGGAGCCTTGTTATGCTGATGGGCGGGATGTAAATTGCCAACTGCCTCTCTGGAGGAGTGCATTGTGTTCCCTAAAACAAGTAAACAACAGAGCTACAGAGCCAAGGGCACTTCCAGTCTAGGGAATATTGCTTGGGAAAACTGAAAATTAATAAGACAGATCCACACCAAAATTCAGGGCTGCAATGATTACAAAAACCTCACCTTGGGTACACCTTAAATATCCCAGGAAAGACAAAAATGGTTCAAGAAATTGTGGTACTTACGTATGACGGAATATCCCTCAGCCATGAAATCAATGTCATAAGACCAGTAGCAGCAAAATGAGTGGATTCAGGTACGATAATTCTAAGTGAAATAAGTCACACAGAAAAAGAAAATTATCATAAGATATCAATGACGAAGATCCTGTAAACATGGCTACACATGAACTGAGTTAGGAAAGAGAAGGGAGTCTCACATTTAGAAAACACCCTTATGCCTTCTTAAGGGGGAAGGAGGGGTGGGGTGATGCATAAAACCAGAGTTTGATATTAGTACAGGTACAGTTCCAAAAACCATATACGGAATAGACAAGACCTACACCTTCCTCAGTGAAAGGAACTCAACACCCCATATTCACCACAGAGTACTATGTCTTACTAGTAAGAAACTTAAAACTTATGTATTGATATGTCTCCGTAAGGGAATCAAGTGTGTCTAGACTGGCATAAAAATGGCAGTGAGAATCAGCTCAACCCACTATAAAAAGGAATTTCAAAAACAAAACAAAAAAAACAGGGATATTCCTTAAAATTCCTTCAGGGTCTCTGATGAAACCTGGAATGACCCTATCTACAATGACAGCTGGATGTGGCATAAGGCTGGACACTTTGGACTGAGAGGATTGTTGAGATTGGGTGAGCAAATGCAGACCCTTTAAAGCAATAATGAGTGGCACCCATTCCATGGGTCCCAACTCTCCAGGTTGAAGGGAATATTACAACAGCTATAACATGTACGGGAAACCTAGAGAATGTACACACTGTGAATACGAAACGTTTCTAAAACTCAACTAATAGTCCCTCTCCTGGTTCTCCGGTTTGACTTTCCAACTGCTTTACTATCAATCTCCCAACTTAGAGAGACAGCCCCTTTAACCTCCTGCTTCTCACAGGTTGCCAATATGGCAGAGGATGAAAGGGAATAGGGAGAACCAATGAGAGAGTAGCTGTTAGGCATTTGGACCGACAAATGTCACTCTAATTTTCCGGCCGGAAGGAGAATTAACCAAAGTCTCAGCCACCCACTGGACACCAGTATAAGTCCTGAACCAAAATTTGGACTTGCATTCAGCTCACAAAAAACGAGGTGAATAATGGAGCTCAGTGGCACAGCAATTCACCAAATGGCAGAGTAGTGAAGGACAACTCTCATCCAAAACTCTGTTGAGGGAAGGTTAAGAGGCAGACGTGAAAGCGAGGCAGAATAGCAGGAAACAGATTTCAAGAGGTATGCTGGAATCGCCTTTAAAGCACGGGAAGAGGGGCTCAACTTCGACAATGATGCACTTGGCCAAAAAGCGTGTATGAGTTTTCTCCTGAATATATTCAGGAGAAAACACATACACCCTCTTTGGCCAAGCAAGTAAGCGGGCAATGCAAATCTGCACTACAAAGAAGTATAACTTCCCACAAGTCAAAAGGGATATCCACAAAATGGGTAAAAACCAGAAAGGCAAGACAGGCCCTGGCGAACTGGGAGCCTTGTTATGCTGATGGGTGGGAGGCAAATTGCCAACGGCCTCTCTGGAGCAGTGCATTGTGTTCCCTAAAACAAGTAAACAACAGAGCTACAGAGCCCAGGGCACATCCAGTCTACATAAGATACCTTGGGAAAACTGAAAATCAATAAGACACAGCCACCCCGATATTTAGGGTGCACTGCTTACAAGACCCTCATCTTGGATTCACCTTAAATATCCCAGGAAAGATAAAAATGGTACAAAACTTTGTGGTACTTACGTCCAATGAAATATCCCTCAGCCATGAAATAAATGCCATAAGACATGTAGCAGCAAAATGAGTGGATTCAGGTACGATGATTCTAAGTGAAATAAGTCACACAGAAAAATAAACTTATCATAATATATCACTTATGAAGATCCTGTAAACATGGCTACACATGAACTGAGTTAGGAAAGAGAACAAAGCCACACATTTAGAAAACACTCTTATGCCTGCTTAAGGGGAAAGGAGAGGTGGGGTGATGCATAAAACCAGAGTTTGATATAAGCACAGGCACCGTTCCAAAAACCAACTATGGAATAGACAAGACCTACACCTTCCTCAGTGAAAGGGACACAAAACACCATATTTCCCACAGAGCAATATATCTGACTAGTAAGAATCTTAAAACATATGTATTGATATGTCTCCGTAAGGGAATCAAGTGTGTCTAGACTGGCATAAACATGGCAGCGAGAATTAGCTCAAACCCACTATAAAAAGGAATTTGAAAAACAAAAAAAAAAAGGTAAATTTTTTACAATTCCTTCAGGGTCTCTGACAAAACCTGCAATGACCCTATCTGCAATGACAGCTGGATGTGGCAGAAGGATGGACACATGGGACTGCGAGGATTGGTAAGATTGGTGAGCAAATGCAGACCCTTTAAAACAATAATGCATGGCACCCATTCCATGGGTCCCAACTCTCCAGGGTGAAGGGAATATTACTGCAGCTATACCATGTACGGGAAACCTACAGAATGGACAAACTGTGAATACGAAAGGTCTCTAAAACTCAACGAATAGAACCTCTCGTGGTGCTATGCATTGACTTTCCAAATGCTTTACTATCAATCTCCCAGCTTGGAGAGACAGCACCTTTAACCTCCTGGTTCCCACAGGTTGCCAATTTGGCAGAGGATGAAAGGGAAGAGAGAGAACCAATGAGAGAGTAGCTGTTAGGCATTTGGACGTTCACATGTCACTCTTATTTCCCGGTAGGAAGAAGAATTAACTAAAGTCTCAGACAGACACTGGGAACCAGTATAGGTCCTGAACCAAAATTTTGGACGTGCGTTCACCTCACAAAAAACAAGTTAAATAATTGAGTTCAGGGGCACAGCAATTCACTAACAGGCAGAGTAATAAAGGACAACTATCGCCCAAAAATCTGTTGAGGGAAGGCAACGAGGCGGACTTGAAAGCGAGGCAGAATAGCAGGAAAAAGATTTCAAGAGGTACTTTGGAATCGCCTTTAAAGCACAGGAAGAGGGGCACAACTTCTACAATGATGCACCTGGCCAAAAAGGGTGTATGCGTTTTCTCCTGAATATATTCAGGAGAAAACGCATACACCCTTTTTGGGCAAGCAAGCAAGCGGTCAATGCAAATCTGCACTACAAGAAGTATCACTATCCACCGGTCAAAAGGGACATCCACAAATGGGTAAAATCCAGAAAGGCAAGAGAGGCCCTGGAGAACAGGGAGCCTTGTTATGCTGATGGGCGGGATGTAAATTGCCAACTGCCTCTCTGGAGGAGTGCATTGTGTTCCCTAAACCAAGTAAACAACAGAGCTACAGAGCCAAGGGCACTTCCATTCTAGGGAATATATCTTGGGAAAACTGAAAATCAATAAGACAGAGCCATTCCAAAATTTAGGGCTGCACTGCTTACAAGAACCTCAACTTGGGTACACTTTAAATATCCCAGGAAAAATAAAAACGGTTCAAAAAATTGTGTTACTTCCATACAATGGAATATACCTCAGCCATGAAATCAATGTCATAAGACCAGTATCAGCAAAATGAGTGGATTCAGGTACGATGATTCTAAGTGAAATAAGTCACACAGAAAAAGAAATTTATCATAAGATATCACTTATGAAGATACTGTAAACATGGCTACACATGAACTGAGTTAGGAAAGAGAAGAGAGTCTCACATTTAGAAAACACTCTTATGCCTGCTTAAGGGGGAAGGAGAGGTGGGGTGATGCATAAAACCAGAGTTTGATATAAGCACAGGTACCGTTCCAAAAACCAACTATGGAATAGACAAGACCTACACCTTCCTCAGTGAAAGGAACTCAAAAGCCCATATTTCCCACAGAGGAATATATCTGATTAGTAAGAATCTTAAAACCTATGTATTGATATGTCTCCGTTAGGGAATCAAGTGTGCCTATACTTGCATAAACTTGGCAGCGAGAATCAGCTCAAACCCACTATAAAAAGGAATTTGAATAACAAAAAAAGGGATATTCTTTACAATTCCTTCAGTGTCTCTGATGAAACCTGGAATGACCCTATCTACAATGAGAGCTGGATGTGGCATAAGGCTGGACACATGGGACTAAGAGGATTGGTGAGATTGGGTGAGCAAATGCAGACCCTTTAAAGCAATAATGCATAGCGCCCATTCCATGGGTCCCATGTGTCCAGGTTGAAGGGAATATTACTACCGCTGTCACATGTACGGGAAACCTAGAGAATGGACGCACTGTGAATATGAAAGGTCTCTAAATCTCAGCGAATAATCCCCCTCCTGGTGCTCCGGTTTCACTTTCCAACTGCTTTACTATCAATCTCCAAATTTGGAGAGACAGCACCTTTAACCTCCTGGTTCGCACAGGTTGCCAATTTGGCAGAGGATGAAAGGGAAGTGGGAGAACCAATGAGAGAGTAGCTGTTTGGCATTTGGACGGGCACATGTCACTCTTATATCCCGTGATTAAGAAAAATTAACCATAATCTCAGCCACCCAATGGGAACCAGTATAGGTCCTGAACCAAACATTTGGACTTGCGGTCTGCTCACAAAAAACGAATTTAAAAATGGAGCTCAGGGGCACAGGAATTCAGAAACTGGCAGAATATTAAAGGACAACTATCGCCTAAAAATCTGCTGAGGGAAGGAATCGAGGCGGACTTGAAAGGGAGGCAGTATAGCAGGAAACAGATTTCAAGAGGTATGTTGGAATCGCCTTTAAAGCACAGGAAGAGGGGCACAACTTCGACAATGATGCACTTGGCCAAAATGAGCGTATGCGTTTTCTCCTGATATCTTCAGGAGAAAACGCATACGCCCTTTTTGGCCAAGCAAGCAAGCGGGAAATGCAAATCTGCACTACAAAGTAGTATCACTTCCCACTGGTCATAAGGGACATCTGCAAAATGTGTAAAAACCAGAAAGGCAAGACAGGCCCTGGAGAACAGGGAGCCTTGTTATGCTGATGGGCGGGATGTAAATTGCCAACTGCCTCTCTGGAGGAGTGCATTGTGTTCCCTAAAACCAGTATACAACAGAGCTACAGAGTCAAGGGCACTTCCAGGCTAGGAAATATACCTTGGGAAAACTGAAAATCAATAAGACAGAGCCACCCCAAAATTTAGGGCTTCACTGCTTAAAAGAACCTCAACTTGTGTATACCTTAAATATCCCAAGAAAGACAAAAATGGTTCAAGAAATTTTGGTACTTACGTATGATGGAATATCCCTCAGCCATGAAATCAATTTCATAAGGCCAGTAGCAGCAAAATGAGTGGATTCAGGTACGATGATTCTAAGTGAAATAAGTCACACAGAAAAATAATCTTATCATAAGATATCACTTATGAAGGTCCTATAAACATGGCCTCACATGAACTGAGTTAGGAAAGATACCAGAGTAACGAATCCTATCATAAGATATCACTCATAGCCGGAATGTACACATGGCTACACATGAACTGATTTACAAACACAACGGAATCACACATTTAGAAAACAATCTTCTGCCTGCTTAAGGGGAAAGGCGAGGTGGGGTGATGCATAAAATCACAGTTTTAAATTAGCACAGATACCATTACATAAACCAAATATGTAATAGACAACACCTACTCCCGCCACAATGAACTGGACTCAACACCCCCTATTCATTGCAGAGGAATATGTCTGACTCTCGGTATTTTAAAACATATGTATTCTCATGTCTCCATAAAGGAATCATGTGTGTGTATAACGGCATGGACAGAGCACTGAAATTCAGTTAAACCCACTTATAAAAATAAATTTCAAAAGCAAAATGCAAAAACAGCGAAACAGTGAGAAAGTCTTAAAAATTACGTTCAGGGCCTGTGATGCAACCTGGATTGACCACCTTTACACCCACAGCTGGATGAGACATAAGACTGGACACTTGGGGCTGACAAGATTGCTGAGGTTGTGTGAGCAAAAGGACACCACTTAGAGCAATACTGTGTGCTACCCATTCTAGTGGTCCCAACTCTCCAGGTTTAAGGGAATCTTCCTACAGTTAAAACATGCATGGGAAACCCAGTGGATGGTACACTGTGTAATTGGGAAAGTTTTCTAAAAGGTACCTCATTTTTCCTTTTGTCGCGCTCGGCTTCGCCATTCCATCTGCATTACTAAAAATCTCCCCACTTGGAGTGTCAGTGCCTTTACCCTCCTGTTATGCACAGTTTGCAAATTGTGCAGAGGATGAACAGGAAGAGGGGGAATAAATGAGAGATTAGCTGTAGGTGTTTGGATGGGCACATGTCACTCTAGTTTTCCACCTGGAAGAAGAATTAACCCAAGGCTCAGCCTGAAGCCCCGGAACCAGACTAGGGCCTAAAGCCATCCTGCGGTATTGCAGCCAGCTCACAAAGAGGCGAGTTGAAAAATGGAAATCAGGGGCACAGCAATTCACAAAATTGCAGAGTTATAAAGGACAACTATCATCCAGAAATATATTGAGGAAAGGCAGTGAAGAGGATTTGAATGCAAGGCAGAATTGAAGGAAACAGATTTCAAGAGGTAGATTGGAGTCGTCTTTAAAGCACATGAAAAGCGACAGAATTTCGACAATGTTGCCCTTGGCTGAAAAGGGATTATGTGTATTTTCTTGAATATATTCGGGAAAAAATGCATATGCCCTTTTTGGCTAAGCAAGCCATCAGGCATTGCAAATCCACACTACAGAGAAGTGTCCCTTACCGCCAGTCAAAAGGGCCATCCACAAATAGTGTAAAAGCCACAAATGCAGGACAGGCCATGGAGAAAAGGGAGCCTGGTTACGCCAATGGACAGGATGTAAATTGCCAACAGCCTCTCTGGAGAACTGTATGCTGTTTTCTAAAACAGAGCTACAGAGCATGGCACACTTCCACTCATGGGCGTGTATTTTGGGAAAACTAAAAATCAACAACACACAGCCAGCCCAAACTTTAGGGCTGCTCTGTTTACAAGAACCTCGACTTCAGTACACTTTAAATATCCCAGGAAAGGAAAAAAAAATGGATATAGATGTTGTAGTACTTATATACAATGGAATGTCACTCAGACATAAAATCAATGTCATAAGGCCAATAGCAGCTTAATGAGTGGCTTTAGGTACGATGATGCTAAGTGAAATGAGCCACAAAGTAAAAGAAACTTATTGTAATATATCACTTATAGAGGGAATGTAAACATGGCTACACATGAACTGAATTTCAAAAGAGAACAGAGTTACACATTTAGAAAACACACTTATGCCTCCTTAAGGGGAAAGGTGACGTGGGGTGATGTGTAAAAGCAGTGTTTGAAATTAGCACAGATCCCATTCCATATACCAAATATGTAATAGACAAGACCTACTCCTTTCTCAATGAACTGGACACAAAACAACCTATTCACTGAAGAGGAATATATCTGACTGGTAATAACCTTGAAACCTATGTATTTATATGTCTGCATAATGGAATCAAGTGTATGTAGAATTGCATAAACACAGATCAATGGAACAGGACAGAAAGCCCAGAGATAAACGTACATACCTATGGCTATCTCATCTATGACAAAGGAGCTAAGGATATATAATGGAGAAAAGACAGTCTCTTCAGTAATTGGTGCTGGGAAAACTGGAACCCTACACATAAAAGAATGAAATTAGAACACTCCATAACACCATACACAAAAATAAACTCTCAATTGATTAGAGATCTAAATATAAGACCAGACACTATAAAACACTTAGAGGAAAACATAGGCAGAACACTCTATGACATAAATCACAACAAGATCCTTTTTGACCCACCAATTAGAGAAATGGAAATAAAAACAGAAATAAACAAATGGGACCTAATGAAACTTAAAAGCTTTTACACAGTACAGGAAAACATAAACAAGATGCAAAAACAACCCTTAGAATGGGAGAAAATATTTTCAAATGAAGCAATTGACAAAGGATTAATCTCCAAACTTTACAAGCACCGCATGTAGCTCAATATCACAAAAACAAACAACCCAATTCAAAAACGGGCAGAAGACCTAAATAGACATTTCTCCAAAGAAGATATACAGATTACCAAGAAACACATGAAAGGATGCTGAACATCACTAATCATTAGAGAAATGCAAATCAAAACTACCCTGAGGTATCACCTCACAGCAATCAGAGTGGCAATCATCAAAAAAATCTACAAAACAATAAACGCTGGAGAGGCCTTTATTGGAGAAAAGGGAACACACTTGCACTGTGGGTGGGAATGTAAATTGATATGGGCACTAGGGAAAACATTACGGAGGTTCCTTTAAATAACTAACAATAGAAGTACCATACGACACAACAATCCAACTACTGGACATTTGCCTTGTGAAAACCATAATTCAAAAAGAGTTATGTACAAAAATGTTCATTGCAGCTCTATTTGCAATAGCCAGGACATGGAAGCAACCTAAGTGTCCATCGACAGATGAATGGATAAAGAAGATCTGGCACATATATACAATGGAATATTACTCAGCCAAAAAAAGAAGCAAACTGAGCTATTTGTACTGAGGTGGATGGACTTAGAATCTGTCCTACACAGTGAAGTAAGTCAGAAAGGGAAAAACAAATACTGTATGTTAACAGAGATATACGGAATCTAATGAAGAAAAAAAAAAGATTTTGAAGAACCTAGTGGCAGGACAGGATTAAGAACACAGACATAGAGAAAGGACTTGAGGACACCGGAAGGGGGATGGGTAAGCTGGGACGAAGTGAGAGAGTGGCATGGACATAAATACATTACCAAATGTAACACCGATAGCTACTGGGAAGCAGCCACATAGAACAGGGAGATCAGCTTGGTGCTCTGTGAGCACATAAAGGGGTGGGATATGGAGTGTGGGAGGGAGATGCAAGAGGGAGGGGATCTGGTGATATTTGTATATGTATAGCTGATTCACTTTGTTATACAGCAGAAACGAACACTCCATTGTAAAGCAATTATACTCCAGTAAACGTGTAAAAGGAAAAAAAAAAAAAGAAAGCCCAGGGATAAACCTACACACCTATGGTCAACTAATCTATGACAAAGGAAGCAAGACTATACAATGGAGATAAGACTGTCTCTTCAATCATTGGTGCTGGGAAATATGGACAGCTACATGTAAAAGAATGAAATTAGAACACTCCCCAACACCATACATAAAAATATATTCAAAATGGATTAGAGACTTATTGTAAGACCAGACAGTATAAAACTCTGAGAGGAAAACTTACAAAAGATACTCTGACGTAAATCACAGCAAGATCTTTTTTGATCCACCTCCTATAGTAATTAAATAAAAAAGTAAACTAAACAGATGGGACCTAATGAAACGTAAAAGCTTTTGCAAAGCAAAGGAAACTACAAACAAGACGAAAAGACATCCCTCAGAATGGCAGAAAATATTTGCAAACAAATCAATGGACAAATGATTAATCTCCAATATATATAAACAGCTCAAGCAGCTCAATAGATCATTCCCTAACACCATACACAAAAATAAGCTCAAAATGGATTAAAGACCTAAATGTAAGGCCAGACACTATCAAACTCTTAGAGGAAAACATAGGCAGAACACTCTATGACATATATCACAGCAAGATCCTTTTTGACCCACCTCCTAGAGAAATGGAAATAAAGACAAAAATAAACACATGGGACCTAATGAAACTTCAAAGCTTTTGCACAGCAAAGGAAACCATAAACAAGACCAAAAGACAACCCTCAGAATGGGAGAAAATATTTGCAAATGAAGCAACTGACAAAGGATTAATCTCCAAAATTTATAAGCAGCTCATGCAGCTCAATAACAAAAAAACAAACAACCCAATCCAAAAATGGGCAGAAGACTTAAATAGACATTTCTCCACAGAAGATATACAGACTGCCAACAAACACATGAAAGGATGCTCAACATCTTTACTCATTAGAGAAATGCAAATCAAAACTACAATGAGATATCATCTCACACCAGTCAGAATGGCCATCATCAAAAAATCTAGAAACAATAAATGCTGGAGAGGGTGTGGAAAAAAGGGAACACTCTTGCACTGCTGGTGGGAATGTGAATTGGTACAGCCGCTATGGAGAACGGTATGGAGGTTCCTTAAAAAACTACAAATAGACCTACCATATGACCCAGCAATCCCACTACTGGGCATATACCCTGAGAAAACCATAATTCAAAAAGAGACATGTACCAAAATGTTCATAGCAGCCCTATTTACAATAGCCCGGAGATTTAAACAACCTAAGTGTCCATCATCGGATGAATGGATAAAGAAGATGTGGCACATATATGCAATGGAATATTACTCAGCCATAAAAAGAAATGAAATTGAGCTATTTGTAATGAGGTGGATAGACCTAGAGTCTGTCATACAGAGTGAAGTAAGTCAGAAAGAGAAAGACAAATACTGTATGCTAACACATATATATGGAATTTAAGAAAAAAAATGTCATGAAGAACATAGGGGTAAGACAGGAATAAAGACACAGACCTACTAGAGAATGGACTTGAGGATGTGGGGAGGGGGAAGGGTAAGCTGTGACAAAGTGAAAGAGCGGCATGGACATATATACACTACCAAACGTGAGGTAGATAGCTAGTGGGAAGCAGCCGCATAGCACAGGGAGATCAGCTCGGTGCTTTGTGACCGCCTGGAGGGTTGGGATAGGGAGGGTGGGAGGGAGACGCAAAAGGGAGGGGATATGGAAACATATGTATATGTATAACTGATTATATTTGTTATAAAGCAAAAAAATAAAATAAAATTAAAAAAATATTAATAAAACAAACAACCCAATACAAAAATGGAAGAAGATCTAAATAGATATTTCTTCCAAGAAGACATAGAGATGGCCAGTACACACATGAAAATCTGCTCAACATCACTAATTATTAGAGAAATGGAAATCGAAACTACAATGAGGTATCACGTCAAATCATCAGAAAATCTACAAACAACAAATGCTGGAGAGGGTGTGGAGAAAAGGAACCTTCTTCCACTATTGTTGGGAATGTAAATCGATACAGTCTCTATGGAGAACAGTATGGAGGTTCCTTAAAAAAATTAAAAATAGAATTACCATATAATCCAGCAATCCCACTACTGGGCATATACCCAGAGAAAACCATAAATCAAAAAGACACATTCACCACAATGTTCATTGCAGCACTATTTACAATAGCCAGGTAATGAAAGCAACCTAAGTGCCCACAGACAGACGAATGGATAAAGATATGGTACATATATATAATGGAATATTACTCAGCCATACATAGGAATGAAATTGGGTCATTTGTAGAGACCTTGATGGATCTAGAGACTGTCATACAGAGTGAAGTAAGTCAGAAAGAGAAAAACAAATATTGTATATTAATGCATATATGTGGAACCTAGAAAAGTGGTACAGATGAACCGGTTTGCAGGGCAGAGATAGAGACACAGATCTAGAGAACAAACATATGGACACCAAGGGGGGAACACCATGTGAGGGTGGTGGTGGGATGAATTGGGAGACTAGGATTCACATGTGCACACTTATATGTATAAAAGAGATATCCAATAAGAACCTGCTGTATAAAATGAATAAATAAATTTTAAAAAATTAAAACTAAATAAATAACATTTAATAAAATAAAACAGAAAAAAAGTTTTTCCCTTCACATAGATGTCTTTATATTAATGCATTATTTCCATGTTTATATCTCCAAATTTAAAAAAAAAGAGGAATAAATAAAATCTACCTTGAACCAAAAAGAAGAAAAAAAAAAAAAAAACAGAACCCACAAGTTATACAGAGGAAAATCGTATAAGGGCACTTGCTCCAGTGGTAAAAAATTCTTAAGTTGGTCAGAGTTGGGAAATCGTCTCCAATGCAGTCAGCAGCACTCCCCCCCACAAGGAGCATCCTCATTGCAAAGCTGGGGGACTGTGTCGAGGCGTCTGTGAGTAAATGTGAGCTGAGCCCCAGTCCTGCTGCAGCTGAACTCTTCCCACCCTTTCCAGGTAAAACACCTGAATATGTACAAGCACTTGCAAGCCTAGAGGAAGGGCTGTGGAGCCACACCAGCGACAGCACGCAGGCCGACTTGGTGCCTGCAGGCCAGCCAGGATGGTCCTGGTACCAGATGCTCTTCTGGAAGCTTTCCATTTCCCTGCCTGAGATACCCCTCCTGCCACGGCCCCCACTGCTTTTTTACTTCCTCACCTCGGCCTGGGGAGAAATTCCAGTGGCAGGTATGGGTGACACATCCTCTTCTTTAGCAGGTGGCAGCCTGGCAACTCCTGCAGAAAGTCCAGCAGAGCCCCCCTCACACTGGGCCACCCACAAAGCCACGGCCTCACCCTCCCTACCACCACCCCAGCCTCGACACTGCTGTCGGGGCAGAGAATATGGCGTCAGGCACAGCTACAGGGGCTCTTGCTGACTGGAGAGGTGTTTATATTGACCTCAACCCAGACACACATGGGGAGGGCCAGCAGGCAGTGTCAGGCTGCCCAAATCAGCCAATCCTCACCCCTCAGGGGCTCACAGTTGCAGAAAATGAACCTTGCTAAACGGGCCAGGCCCAAGGAACAGGTGTGGGCTCTTGAGAGTCAGGATAGACAAGGGGCTGCAGCTGCGGCTTGTTTTCTTATCATTTTATCTGGTCCATGAGTGGAAAACAAATTCAAGAAGACGTTATCCTAATGAGAGGAACCCAGGAGTCAGGGAGAGGAGTGATGGTGGGTGGAGACAGAGGCCTGGTGCCCAGGCTGCAGTGGAAGTGTCTGGAAGACCAGGCAGAGAGAGGCTGCACAGAGTGATAGCCAGGGTCACAGACCTGTCAGAGCTGCTGTTTGTTAGTTCAAGTCCTGCTCTGAGGTGTTCTGTGTCAGCTGTGAGCGACAGGTGAGCTGGGGGTTCTCTGCAAGGTGGGCTATGTGCACAGTTCCTGTGTGTCCAGCCCTGCTGGGGTACCTGCCCTGGGGAGCTCCGTATCCTGGGAAGGGCCTGACTATGAGAGCCCCATGGGCTGCTGGGTAGCTTCACAGGTGAGCTCCATACCCTGGGAGGGACTTGAACACGAGAGCCGCGTGGGCTGTGGGGTGGGTGGTGCAGACCAGGTGAGCTCCATATCCTGGGATTGGCCTGACCACGAGAGCCCCATGGGCTGCTGGAGACCTGGTAAAGGATATCAGGACAGTCAGTGAAGCCACCGAGGATATACATCCAGTAGCTCCTATTTCCTACTCCCTGCTGCTCATTCTACCATCCACCAGGCCATGGCATTCTGTATTACACTTCAATGATGCCTTCTTCTGTATTCCATTCACCTCAGAGTCACAAGAATTTTTGGCTTGTGTGTGGCAGGACACAACATGCAACACAAGCAATAATGCTGGGCCGTCCTGCCCCAATGGTTCAAAAATCCCCACACCATCATTGGGGAAATGTCCTCTAAAGACCTAAAAGTTCTACCTCTGTAAAAGGGAACCCTCCTTCAATATGCAGATGACATTCTGATCGCCAGGCCTACTAAAGACGCCTCTGAACTACCTAGCCAAGAAAGGATAGAAGGTGTCCAAGAAAAAGGCTCAAATATCCCAGGCTCAGGTGACATGCCTGGGCTTCATTCTCACAGATATTCGGAGAAACGCATGCCAGGATAGGGAAGAAGCCATTTGCAGCCTTACCTCTTCTAAAACTAGAAGACAGCTTAGGGGTTCCTGGGGAGGCCAAGGTTTTCTGCATCTGGATCCCTAACTACAGTCTAATAGCTGGGCCTCTACATGAAACACTGACACGAAAAGATGATGATCCTTTTGAATAGAATCCAGAAGCAGCCTTTCAAGAATGGAAAGAGCAGTCAATTCAAACCCTTGCCCAGGAACTCGCTAATTTAGCTACAGCCTTTGACCTTTACTTACCCGGTCAAAGGTTAATTGCCCTTGGAGCCTTAGTGCAAAAACTGGGACCACTTGAAATGGAGCAACACAAGAATGCCCTTCAGGTATGATAAACTATGGTCACCAAGGGCTTTGCCCACTGACACATCAGGCCAGGATACTGGGGTATCTAAAAAGCTGGAAATCAGCAGCCCACAAGGCCAGCTCCCTCCTAAGGGAAAAGGACCCCACGTGGTGATCCTAACCACCCATCATGCCCTGAAGTTGCAGGGGTCGCTCTGTGGACACACTGACCTCGAGTGAGGAGGCCCTCCAACTCCAACCTCCAGAGAGACAAAAGGGAGCAACGGGCCCCCAAGATGACTCATGTGACCATCACTTGACCTGGAGTTTCTCTCAGAAAACAACAAGACTGTGCCCCGAAAGAGCAGACTACTGCTTGCAGGACTTACTGCACCCAGAGGGGAGCTAATAAGCTTGGCTGGGGAAACGTATATCACGCTTTCACCATAGAAAACCCTACAGACACCGCGGTGATGGTGGCCAATATGACCGGCTGGACTGCTGGCTACTTCTAAAGGCCGTTGACTCAGTGGACGTCATGGTCCTGGATCACCACTGACCCTGGACTGTCTGGGAGTTGCGTGGGCAGGGTTCTGACACATGGTGCTGTTTGTACCTTAATTCAGGGACCTAATTAAAGAAAGCACAGACTACTGGTCAGAGCATCTAGGCTCGCAAAATCCGTCAGCCTAAGGTCGCCGAACAAATGTGGGGTGGGGTGAAACCTGCCACCTCAGCATCCCTGCACATCTCTTTCCTGGACACTTAAAGGTCATCAGAATCTATAACACTTCCAATGCTGGTGCTCAGGCGTACGAGAAGTGAGGCAGGAGGCCTTGGGACAATCAACCTCACCTGGTGGCTGGTGGGGAGACGTTTTGCCCCTCCCCCCAAGTATCAGGGCTCCCACCACAGCATGAAGCAGTTACAAAAGAGGGGTCTGCACCCTCAACACCCCAAGAATGAGGAATGGAACAAAAAGCAGAGGAGGGGTTCGTCTCTGGCAACGTTCATTAAAAATTCCTGGGAGATAAAAAGAGAATCTGGGCAATAAAATAAAGTCTAACCTGTTTTTCCTTTGTGCTTTGTCTAATTTCACGTGCTCCTAGGGTTCCGCATGCAGAGGTCCCACACCCGGCACTTCAGACCCAATTTCGTAGTGCAGAATGGCTGGGTCAACACCTCAGCTAGCGGGGTCCCATGCAGACTCCACGGCATAGAGCCTGAGCTTCAGCCAACCCAGCCCTCGAGAGCTCCATCCCCTCCCTCTCACTGAGGCTGCTGGGATCCCTACACAGCATCCCAGCCCACAGCCAGTGGGGGAGTGCACACTCTCACCTCTCCATTCTGTTTTCAAAATAATGTTTCCTTTGCTTCTGAACCAAACTCAGTCTTGATCTGTTGGCTCCAATGACACTGGGTACGGGGACTTCTATTGGGGTCTACACTGGAGGATCAGTAACAGAAATTGAGAACATTTTAACTTCAACGAACAGATGTGTGAGCCAAACTGTAGTTAACACAGAGCAGTGTATAATGCTCGGGTAAAATAAGATGTTTCTAAGACTTACCTTTGATATTTCCATCACTTTACTATAAGCAAGTTCAGTGAAGACGTCTGTCTTATTTGTCAGGTCAACATTAGAGAAATGAAGTGATTTATTTCCATGGATATACATCGAATACTCTTGGCTGAGGCTTCAATCTTGTTTTGAATGCTTTTCCATTGAAAATGATACATCTCTTTCAGCTCCCCCATTTCTGAGAAGTATAAAATCTTATAATTTATTATTACCAAAGGGGAAAGGAAGGAGAAGGGATAAATTAACAGTGTGGGATTAACACATACACACTGCTATGTATAAAATAGATCATCAACAAGGAACTACTGTATAGCACAGGGAACTACACTGAATATTTCGCAATAACCTATAAGGGGAAATAATCTGAAAAATAATAGATATTTTTATTGACATCGTCTATCAAAGACAGATAAAATGTAACCTAAGCAAGGCTGATGGTGAACGCTTCTGACCCTGAAGATTTCAATCATCTAAAGTTTGGGCTCTGCCTATTTCCCAAGGCGCTTAATGGACATACGTGTAGCCGTAGCTTAAAAATTACCCAGTTTGGGGTACAGGGAGGCACTGATTTGGAAAAATCCCTGGTGTTCTCCTTCCATGCACTGGACCCTTCCTACAGCTAAAACATGCCTGTCACACCTAGAGGATGGTACACCGTTTGATCGGAAAGAGTTTGGAAAAGGCACCTCATCTCCTCATCGTCTGGTGCTCGGGTTCACCCCTCCAGCATCTTTCCTAACAATCTCCTCACTTGGAGATATCAGCACCGTCAACATCCTGTTGCACACAGTTTGTAATTTGTCCAGAGGATGAAGTGGAAGGATGAGATAAATTTAGAGACAAGTCTTAGGTGTTCGGACAGGCACATGCCACTCTAATTTCCAATCCGGAAGACAAATACATCAAAGGCTAGAATTGCCCACAGAAACAGAATAGGGCTAGAGGAAATCCCGCTGTTTTGTGTCCAGCTTCCAAAAACACAAGTTGAATAATGGAACTCAGGGGCACTAAAATTCATGAAACTGCAGAGTTGAAAATATCTATCGTCGAAAAATGTCTTGAGGTAAGTCACAGAAAAGGAGTTGTAAGCAAGGGAGAGTGGCAGGAAACAGATTTGAAGAGGTAGAAAGGACTCCCCATTAAAGCACAAGAAAAGGGGCTGAACATCGCCAATGATGCAGTTGGCCCAAAAGGGCGTATGCAATTTTTTCTGAATATATTCAAGTAAAGGCCATACACACTTTTTATCCAACCAAACAGGTGGGCACTGGAAATCAGTACTACAAAATGTATCACTTCACATCAGTCAGAAGGGCCATCCATATAAAGTGTAAACACCAGAAATGCAGGACAGGGCGAGGAGAAAAGGGAGCCCTGTGAGGCTGATAGTGGAATTGTAATTTGCCAACGGCCACTATGGCGAAGTGTATTGTGTTTGCTAAAACATCTAAAAGATGAGCTACAGAGCATAGGGCACTTGCACTCATGGACGTATCTGCATTGTGATGAAAAGTTCATGGAGCATTGTGGTGACAAATTTCACAGAGCCTTGTGATGATGAGGGCATTGACTATTGTGATGACACAGGTCATGAAACCTTGTGATGACGGGACACACCGAGCATTGTGATGACTGGGGTCATGTAGCATTGTGATGACAGGGGCATGGAGCATTGGTCTGACAAGTTTCATGGATAATTGTGTTGACAGTGGGCATGGCACATTGTGATAACAAGGGCATGGAGCATTGTGAAGACAAGGTCATGGAGTATGGTGAAGACAGGTGTCAGGGAGCATTGTGATGGCATATTTCATGTACCATTGTGATGACAATGGCATGGAGCATTGTGATGCCAAGTGTTATGGAGGATTGTGATGACAAAGGTAATGGAGCATTGTGATGAAAAGGGCTTGGAGCATTGTGATGACAAGGGTCATGGAGCATTGTGATGACAAGGGCATGGAGCATTATGATGACAACGGCCATTGAGAATTTTGATGAAAATGTCGTGAAGCATTGTGATGACAAAGGCATGGGGCTTTCTATGACAGGGGTCATGGGGCATTGCGATGACAACTGCATGGAGAATTGTGATGACAAGAGCATGTTAAACTGTGATGAGAACTGTCATGGAGCATTGTGATGACAAGGACATGAAAAATTGTGATGACAAGGGACATGGAGCATTGTGATGACCAGGGCATGGAGCATTGTGATGGCAAGACCGTGGAGCACTGTGATGAGAAGACCATGGATAATTATAGTGACGAGCATCATGGAGCACTGTAATGACAAGGGGCATGGAGCATTGTGATGATACGTCTCATTGAGCATTGTGATGACAGGGGTCAGGGATCATTGTGATGACAAGGGTCATGGAGTATTGTGATGACAAGCTTGTGGAGTATTGTGATGACAAAGCATTTAACACTGTGATGGGAAGTGTCATGGAACATAGTTATGCCAAGAACGTGGAGAATTGTGATGACAGGGAACATGGAGCATTGTGATGACCAGGGCATGGAGCATTGTGATGGCAAGACCGTGGAGCATTGTGATGAGAAGACCATGGATAATTGTGATGATGAGCGCCATGGAGAGCTATAATGACAAGGGGTATGGAGAATTGTGATGACAGTGGCCATGGAGCATTGTGATGAAAAGAGTCATGGAGCATTTTGATGACAAGGGTGTGGAGCATTGTGATGAGAAGACCATGGATAATTGTGAATGACGAGGGTCATGCAGCACTGTAATGACAAGGAGTATGGAGCATTGTGATGACAGTGCTCATGGAGCATTGTGATGACAAGTGTCATGGAGCATTCTGATGACAAGCTTGTGGAGTATTGTGATGACAATGGCATGGAGCATTGTGATGTAAAGGGCATGGAGCATTGTGATGAAAAATGCATGGAGCCTTTTCATGACAGTGTTCAAGGAGCATACTGACGACAAGTGTCAGGGAGCATTGTGATGACAAGTGTATTGAGAATTGTGATGACAAATATCATGGAGCATTGTGACGACAAGGGCATGGAATATTGGGATGACAGGCATCATGGAGCGTTGTGATGACAAGGGTTATGGAACATTGTGATCACATGGGTTTGGAGCATTGTGAAGACAGAGGTCATGGATCATTGTGATTTCAAGGAGCATGGAGCATTGTGATGACAGGAGTCATGGAACATTTTGATGAAAGGGGTCATGGAGCATTTTGATGACAGGGGTTATGGAACATTGTGATGTCAGTGGTCATCGAACATTGTGATGATAACTGCATGTAGCATTTTGATGACAGGAGTCATGGAACATTGTGATGACAGGGCTGAGGGAGTATTGTGATGAATAGTGATGAAACATTTTGATATCAGTTGTGAGAGAGCATTTGGATGAGAAGTGCATGGAGCATTGTGATGACAAGTTTTATGGAGCATTGTGATGACAAGATTGTGGAGCACTCTGATGACAAGCGCATGGCAAATTGTGATGACATGTGTCATGGAGCATTGTGCTGACAAGCGCATGGTGCATTGTAATGACAACGGTCATAGAGCATTGTGCTGAGAAAGGCATAGAGTATTGTGATGACAAGTGTCAAAGAGCATTGTGATGAAAAGTTCATGGAGCATTGTGGTTAAAAAGGTCACAGAGACTGTTGATGATGAGGGCATGGACCATTGTGATGACAAAGGTCATGAATCATTGTGATGACTTTAGTCACGGAGCATTGTGATGACGGGTCATGGAGCTTTGTGATATCAAGGGCATGGAGCATTGTGATGACAAGGGCATGGATCATTGGTCTCTTAAGTTTCATGGATTATTGCAATGACAGTTGGAATGGTGCATTGTGATGACAAGGGCATGGAGCATTGTGAAGACCAGGTCTTACAGTATTGTAAAACAGTTGTCAGGGAGCATTGTGATGACATATGTAATGGCCCATTGTGATGACAATGGCATGGAGCATTGTGATGCAAGTGTCATGGAGGATTCTGATGACAAAGGTAATGGAACAGTGTGATGACAATGGCTTGGAGCATTGTGATGACAAGGGTCAGGGAGCATTGTGCTGACAATGCATGGAGAATTGTGATGCCAAGGACATGGAGCATTTTGATGACAAGCTTGTGGAGTATTCTGATGACAATGGCATGGAGCATTGTGATGAAAACTGCATGGGTCATTGTGAGGAAAAAGGCATGGAGCCTTTTCGTGACAGGGTTCATGGAGCATTCTGACGACAAGTGTCAGGGAGCACTGTGATGACAAGTGTATTGAGAATTGTTATGACAAGGTCATGGAGCATTGTGATGAAAAGTGCATGGAGTATTGTGATGACAGGCATCATGGAGCGTTGGGATGACAAGTGTTATGGAACATTGTGATCACAAGGGTTTGGAGCATTGTGATGACAGTGGTCATGGATCATTTTGATTTCAAGAAGCATGGAGCATTATGATGACAAGGGCATGAAACTATGTGATACAAAGTTTCATGGAGGATTTTGATGACAACGGTAATTGTGTATAGTGATGACAAGCGCATGGAACATTGTAATGACAAGTTCATGTAGCATTTTGCTGACAAATTCGTGGAGCATTGTGATGAAATGTGTCATGGAGCACTGTGATGCCATGCATCACAGAGCATTGTGAATACATGGGTCATGGAGCATTGGGATGAAAAGGGCATGGATCATTGTGATGACAAGCGTTATGGAAGATTGGGCTGAAAATGTTCATGGAGTATTGTGATGACAGGGTTCATGGAGCATTGTGATGACAAGAGTTCCGGATCACTGTGTTGTCAGGGGTAATTGAGTGTTGTGATGATAGTGGTCATGGAGCATTGTGTTGATATTGGTCCTGGAGCATTGTGATGAGAAGACCATGGAGACATGTGATGACAAGTCTCATGGAGTATTCTGATGAAAAAGGGCATGGAGCATTGTGATTACAGTGGTCTTGGAGCATTGTTATGACAAGGGCATGGGGCATTGTGAAGAGAAGGACATGGAGCATTCTGATGAATGCGTCATGGAACACTGTGATGCCAAGTGCATGGATCATTGTGATTTCAGGTGTCTTGGAGCACTGTGATGAAAAGGGCTTGGATCATTTTGATGAAAAAGGCATGGAGCCTTGTCATGACAGTGTTCAAGGAACGTACTGACGACAAGTGTCAGGGAGCATTGTGATGAAAAGTGTATTGAGCATTGTGATGACTAAGGTTATGGAGCATAGTGATGAGAAGACCATGGATAACTGTGATTATGAGCATCATGGGGTGTTGTGATGATAAGTGTTATGGAATATTGTGATCACAACGGTTTGGAGCATTGTGATGACAGAGGTCATGGAACATTTTGATTTCATTGTGATGACAACAGCCTGAAGCATTATTGTGATGGGCATGGTGCACTGTGATGATAGGATTCATGGAGCTTTGACATGAAAATGGGCATCGAGCATTTTGATAACAAGGTTCTTGGAGCATTGTGATGACAAGGGCATGGAGCATTGTGATGAGAAGTCCATGGAACATTCTGATGACATGCGTCATGGAGCTTTCTGATGACAAGGGCATGGAGCATTGTGATTACAGAGGTCTTGGAACACTGAGATGACAAGTGTCATGGAGCCTTGTGAATGACAAGGCCATGGCACATTGTGATGGCATGGGTCATGGAACATTGTTATGACAGGTGTAATGGAGCATTGTGATGAGAAGGGCAGGAAGCATTGTTGTGAAATGTTTCATGGATTATTGTAATGAGAGAGGGCATGGAGCACTGTGATGACAAGAGCACGGAACACTGTGATACATGGGTCATGGAGGATTGTAATGGCAAGGGCATGGAGCATTGTGATGAGAAGGGCGTTGAGCATTGTGATGACAAGTGTCATGGAGCTTTGTGATGACAAGGGCATGGATCAATGTGATGAGAGGGTTCATGGAGCATTGTGATGACAATGACATGGAGCATTTTGATGTCAAGTGTCATGGAGGTTTGTGATGTCAAAAGTCATGGAGCATTTTTATGACAAGGGCGTGGTGCATTGTGATGAGAAGGGCAGGGAGCAGCTTGAGGACAGGGTCATGCAGCAATTTGATGAAAATTATAATGGAACATTTTGATGACAGGTGTTTTAGAACATTTTGATGTCAGGGGTCATGGAGCTTTGGGATGAAAAGGGTCATGGAGCATTTTGATGACAGGGGTTGTGGAACATTGTGATGTCAGGGGTCATGAAACATTGTGATGATAAGGGGATGTAGCATTGTGATAACAGGGGTCATGGAACATTGTGATTACAGGGGTGAGGGAGTAATGTGATGACTAGTGATGGAACATTATGATATCTCATGTGAGAGAGCATTTTGATGAGAAGTACATGGAGCATTGGGATTACAAGGTTTATGGAGCATATCGATGACAAGGTTGTGGACCGCTGTGATGAAAGGCACGTGGCACATTGTGATGACAAGGGTCATGGAGCATTGTTCTGACAAAGGCTTGGAGCATTGTGATGACAAGGGTCACGGAGCATTGTGATGAAAAGTTCATGGAACATTGTGGTTACAAAGGTCACAAAGCCTTGTGATGAGGCGGGCATGGACCGTTGTGATGACAAAAGTTATGAAGCAATGTGATGACTGGAGTCACGGAGCATTGTGATGACAGGGGTCATGGAGCATTGTGATGAAAAGGGCATGGGGCATTGTGATGAGAGAGGTCATGGAGAATTTTGATTTCATTGTGCTGACAATAGCCGGAAGCATTATGATGATGGGCATGATGCATTGTGATGACAGGGTTCATGGAGCATAGAGATGAAAAAGGGCATGGGGCATTGTGATTACAGGGGTCTTGGAGCATTGTGATGACAAGTGTCATGGAGCCTAGTGATGACAAGGCCGTGGAACATTGTGATGGCAGGGGTCATGGAGCATTGTTATGACAGGGGTAATGGAGCATTGTGATGGGAAGGGCATGGAGCATATTGATTACATGGTTTATAGAGCACTGTGACGACAAATTTGTGGACCGTTGGGATAAAAACTGCGTGGCACATAGTGATGACAAGGGTCATGGAGCATTTTTCTGACAAAGGCATGGAGCACTGTGATGAAAAGGGTCACGGAGTACTGTGATGAAAAGTTCATGGAGCATTGTGGTTAAATAGGTCACAGAGCCTTGTGATGATGCGGGCATGGACCACTGTGATGACAAATGTTATGAAGCATTGTGATGACTGGAGTAACAGAGCATTGTGATGACAGGGGTAATGGAGCATTGTGATGACAAGGGCATGGAACATTGTGCTGATAAAGGCGTAGACCATTGTGATGTCAAGGGTCAAAGAGCATTGTGATGAAAAGTTCATGGAACATTGTGGTTAAAAAGGTCACAGAGACTGTTGATGATGAGGGCATGGACCATTGTGATGACAAAGGTCATGAAGCATTGTGATGACTGGAGTCACGGAGAATTGTGATGACAGGGGTCATGGAGGATTGTGATATCAAGGGCATGGAGCACTGTGATGACAAGGGCATGGAGCATTGGTTTAATAAGTTTCATGGATTATTGTGATGACAGTTGGAATGGTGCATTGTGATGACCAGGTCATGCAGTATTGTGAGGACAGGTGTCAGGGAGCATTGTGATGACATATGTAATGGCCCATTGTGATGACAATGGCATGGAGCATTGTGATGCCAAGTGTCATTGAAGATTCTGATAACAAAGGTAATGGAGCAATGTGATGACAATGGCTTGGAGCATTGTGATGACAAGGGTCATGGAGCATTGTGCTGAGAAAGGCATAGAGCATTGTGATGAGAAGGGTCAAAGAGCATTGTGATGAAAAGTTCATGGAGCATTGTGGTTAAAAAGGTCACAGAGACTGTTGATGGCGAGGGCATAAACCATTGTGATGACAAAGGTCATGAAGCATTGTGATGACTGGAGTCACAGAGCGTTGTGATGACAGGGGTCATGGAGCACTGTGATAACAAGGGCATGGAGCATTGTGATGACAAGGGCATGGAACATTGGTCTAAAATTTCATGGATTATTGCGATGACAGTTGGAATGGCGCACTGTGATGACAAGGACATGGAGCATTGTGATGACCAGTTTATGCAGTATTGTGAAGACAGGTGTCAGGGAGCATTGTGATGACATATGTAATGGCCCATTGTGATGACAATGGCATGGAGCATTGTGATGCCTATTTTCATGGAGGATTCTGATGACAAAGGTAATGAAGCATTGTGATGACAATGGCTTGGACCATTGTGATGACAAGGGTCAGGGAGCATTGTGCTGACAAGTGCATGGAGAATTGTGATGCCAAGGTCATGGAGCATTCTGATGACAAGCTTGTGGACTATTTTGATGACAATGGAATGGAGCATTGTGATGAAAACGGCATGGGGAATTGTGATGAAAGGGGCATGTAGCCTTTTCGTGACAGGGTTCAAGGAGCATTCTGATGACAAGTGTCAGGGAGCATTGTGATGACAAGTGTATTGTGAATTGTGATGACAGGGGTCATGGAGCATTGCGATGAAAAGGGCATGTAGTACTGTGATGACAGGCATCATGGAGCGTTGTGATGACAAGTGTTATGGAACATTGTGATCACAAGGTTTTGGAGCATTGTGATGAAAGAGGTCATGGATCATTTTGATTTCAAGGAGCATGGAGCATTGTGATGACAAGGGCATGAAACAACCTGATCCCAAGGTTCATGGAGGATTGTGATGACAATAGAAATGGAGTATTGTGATGACAAGCGCAGAGAGCATTGTAATGACAAGGCCTTGTAGCATTTTGCTGACAAAGGCATGGAGCATTGTGATGACATGTGTCATGGAGCACTGTGATGACAAGCGTCACGGAGCATTGTGAATAAAGGTGCCATGGAGCATTGCGATGACAAGGGCATGGATCATTGTGATGACAAGGGTCTTGGAGCACTGTGCTGAAAATGTTCATGGAGTGTTTTGATGACAGGGGTCATGGAGCATTGTGATGACTAGGGAATGGAGCACTGTGATGACAAGGGTCCCGAATCATTGTGTTCTCAGGTGAAATGGAGTGTTGTGATGACAGTGGTCATGGAGCATTGTGATGATATTGGCCATGGAGCATTGTGATGAGTAGGTCGTTGTGCATTGGGCTGAAAATTTTCATGGATTATTGTGATGACAGGGGTCATGGAGCATTGTGATTACAAGGGAATGGAGCATGGTGATGACAAGGTCCTGGAGCATTTTGATGAGAAGACCATGGAGACTTGTGATGACAAGTCTCATAGAGCATTCTGATGAAAAGGGACATGGAGCATTGTGATTATGGGGGTCTTGGAGCACTGTGATGACTAGGGCATGGAGCATTGTGATGAGAAGGCCATGGAGCATTCTGATGACATGTGTCATGGAGTTTTTTGAGGACAACCATGGAGCATTGTGATTAGAGGGGTCTTCGAACATTGTGAGGACAAGGGCATGGAGCATTGTGAGAAGAAGACCAAGGAGCATTCTGATGGCATGCGTCATTGAGTTTGTGATGACAAGCTCATGGAGCATTGAGATTACATGGGTCTTGGATCACTGTGATGAAAAGGACATGGATCATTGTGATGAAAAAGGCATGGAGCCTTGTCATGACAGGATTCAAGGAGGATACAGACAACAAGTGTCAGGGAGCATTTTGATGACAAGTGTATTGAGCATTGTGATAACAAATGTCATGGAGCATTGTGATGAGAAGACCATTGATAATTGTGATGACGAGAGTCATGGGACATTGTGATGAAAAGTGATATTGTATATTGTGATCACAAGTGTTTGGAGCATTGTTATGATAGAGGTCATGGAGCATTTTGATTTCATTGTGATGACAATAGCATGAAGCATTATAATGATGGGCATGGTGCACTGTGATGACAGGGTTCATGGATCATTGAGATGAAAAGTGGCATAGAGCATTGTGATTAAAGGGTTATTGGAGCATTGTGATGAAAAGGGTCATGGAGCTTTGTGATGACAAGACCATGGAACATCGTGATGGCAGGTGTCATGGAGCATTGTTATCACAGGTGTAATTGAGCCTTGTGATGGCAAGGGCATGCAGCATTGTGATGAGAAGGCCATGGAGCATTCTGATGACATGTGTCATGGAGCTTTGTGAAGACAAGGGCATGGAGCAATGTGATGAGAGCGTTCATGGAGCATTGTGATGACAATGAAATGGAGCACTGTGATGCTAAGGGTCATGGATCTTTGTGATGACAATGGTCATGGAGCATTTTGATGGCAAGGGCGTTGTGCAATGTGATGAGAAGGACAGGGAGCATTGTGATGACAAATTTTAAGGAGCATTGTGATGACAAGATTGTGGAGCACTGTGATGACAAGCACATGGTGCATTGTGATGACATGTGTCATTGAGCATTGTGCTGACAAGCGCATTAAGCATTGTGATGACAAGTCTCATGGAACATTCTGATGAAAAGGGGAATGGAGCATTGTGATTACAGGGATCTTGGAGCATTGTGATGAGAAGGGCATGGAGCATTGTGATGAGAAGGCCATGAAGCATGCTGATGACATGCGTCATGAAGCTTTTTAATGACAAGGGCTTGGATAATTGTGATTACAGGGATCTTGGAGCATTGTGATGAATAGGGCATGGATCACTGTGATGAAAAAGGCATGGAACCTTGTCATGACAGGGTTCAAGGAGCATACTGACGACAAGTGTCAGGGAGCATTGTGATGACAAGTGTATTGAGCATTGTGATGACAACGATCATTGAGCACTGTGATGAGAAGACCATGGATAATTGTGATGATGTGTGTTATGGGGTGTTGAGATGTAAGTGTTATTGAACATTGTGATCACAAGTGTTTGGCTCATTATGATGACAGAGGTAATGGAGAATATTGATTTCATTGTGATGACAATAGCCTGAAGCATTATGATGATGGGCATGGTGTATTGTGATGACAGGGTTCATGGAGCATTGAGATGAAAAGGGTCATGGAGCACTGTGATGACATTGGAATGGAGCATTGTGATGAGAAGGCCATGGAACTATCTGATGACATGCGTCATGGAGCTTTCTGATGACAAGGGCATGCATCATTTTGATTTCAGGGGTCTTGAGCATTGTGATGACAAGTGTTATGGAACCTTGTGATGACTAGCTAGTGGAACATTGTGATGCCAAGAGTCATGGTGCATTGTAATGACAGGGGTAATGGAGCATTTTGATGAGAAGGGTATGGAACATTGGTCTGAAATGTTTCATGGATTATTGTGATGAGAGTGGGCATGGAGCATTGTGATGACAAGGGCACGGAACACTGTGATACATGGGTCATGCAGGATTGTATTGAAAAAGACATGGAGCATTGTCATGAGAAGGGCATCGAGCATTGTGATGACAAGTGTCATGGAGCTTTGTGATGACAAGGACATGGAGCAATGTGATGAGAGGTTTCAGGGAGCATTGTGATGACAGTGACATGGAGCATTGTGATGCCATGGGACATGGAGCTTTGTGATGACAAGTCATGGAGCATTTTGATGACAAGGGCATGGTGCATTGTGATGAGAAGGGCAGGGAGCATTTTGATGAACAGGTCATGCAGCAATTTGATAAGAATTGTAATGGAATATTGTGATGGCAGTGTTTATAGAACATTGTGATGTCAGTGGTCTTCGATCTTTGGGATGAAAAGGGTCATGGAGCATTTTGCTGACAGGGGTTATGGAACATTGTGATGTCAGGGGTCATCGAACATTGTGCAGATAAGTGGATGTAGCACTGTGATGACAGGGTCATGGAACATTGTGATTCCAGGTGTGAGGGAGTATTGTGATGACTAGTGATGGAACATTGTGATATCTCTGGTGAGAGAGCATTTTGATGAGAAGTCCATGGACCATTGTGATTACAAGGATAATGGAGCATTGCAATGATAAATTTGTGGTCGTCTGTGATGAAAGGCACGTGGCACATTGTGATGACAATGGTCATAGACCATTGTTCTGACAAAGACATGGAGCATTTTGATGACAAGGGTCACAGAGAATTGTGATGAAAAGTTCATGGAACATTGTGGTTACAAAAGTCACAGAGCCCTGTGATGACGCGGGCATGGACAACTGTGATGACAAACGTTATGAAGCATTGTGATGACTGGAGTCACTGAGCATTGTGATGACAGTGGTCATGGAGCATTGTGATGACAAGGGCATGGAGCATTGTGTTGACAGGGGCATGGAGCATTGTTCTGACAATTTTCATGGATTATTGTGATGACATTGGGCATGGTGCATTGTGATGACAAGGGCATGGAGCACTGTGATGAGAAGGTCAAGGATTATTGTGAAGACAGGTGTCAGGGAGCACTGTGATGACATATGTCATGGTCCATTGTGATGACAATGGCATGGAGCATTGTGAAGCCAAATATAGTGGAGAAATGTGAGGACAAATATAATGGAGCATTTTGATGATTAGGGCTTGGAGCATTATGATGACAAGGGCCATTGAAAATTTTCATGACAAGGTCGAGAAGCATTGTGATGACAAGGTCCTGGAGCATTGTGATGACAAAACCATGGAGCCTTCTGATGACAAGTCTCATGGAGCATACTGATGAAAAGGGGCATGGAGCATTGTGATTACAGGGGTCTTGGAACATTGTGATGACAAGGGCATGGCACATTGTGAGGAGAAGACCAAGGAGCATTCTGATGGCATGCGTCCTTGAGTTTTGTGATGCCAAGGGCAAGGAGCATTGTGATTACATGGGTCTTGGAGCACTGTGATGGAAATGGCATGGAACATTGTGATGAAAAAGGCATGGAGCCTTGTCATGACAGGGTTCAAGGAACATACTAACAAGTGTCATTGAGCATTGTGATGACAGGGGTCATGAAGAATTGTGATAACAAGAGCATGGAGCATTGTGATGACAAGAGCATGGAACATTGGTCTAATATGTTTCATGGATTATTGCGATGACAGTTGGAATGGCGCATTGTGATGACAAGGCCATGGAGCATTGTGATGACCAGGTCATGCAGTATTGTGAAGAGAGGTGTCAGGGAGCATTCTGATGACATATGTAGTGGCCCGCTCTGATGACAATGGCATGGAGCATTGTGATGCCAAGTGTCATGGAGGATTCTGATGACAAAGGTAATGGAGCATTGTGATGAAAATGGCTTGGAGCATTGTGATGACAAGGGTCAAGGAGCATTGTGCTGAAAATCGCATGGAGAATTGTGATGACAAGGGTCATGGAGCATTCTGATGACAATCTTGTGGAGTACTTTGATGACAATGGCATGGAGCATTGTGATGAAAACGGCATGGGGCATTGTTATGAAAGAGGGATGGAGCCTTTTCCTGACATGGTTCAAGGAACATTCTGATGACAAGTGTCAGGGAGCATTGTGATGACAAGTGTATTGAGAATTGTGATGACAAAGGTCATGGAACACTGCGATGAAAAGGGCATGGAGTATTGTGATGACAGGCATCATGGAGCGTTGTGATGACAAGTGTTATGGAACATTGTGATCACAAGGGTTTGGAGCATTGTGATGACAGAGATCATGGATCATTTTGATTTCAAGGAGCATGGAACATTGTGATGACATGGGCATGAAGCAATGTGATCCCAAGTTTCATGGAGGATTGTGATGAGAAGCAAATAGAGCATTGTAATGACAAGGTCATGAAGCATTTTGCTGACAAAGGCATGGAGCATTGTGATGACAGGTGTCATGGAGCACTCTGATGACAAGCGTCACAGAGCATTGTGAAAACAGTGGTCATGGAGCATAGGGATGACAAGGACATGGATCATTGTGAAGACAAGGGTCATGGAACATTGGGCTGAAAATGTTCATGGAGTATTGTGATGACAGGTGTCATGGAGCAGTGTGATGACTAGGGAATGGAACATTGTGATGACAAGAGTCCCGAATCATTGTGTTGTCAGGTGTCATGGAGTGTTGTGATGACAGTGGTCATGGAGCATTGTGATGATATTGGCCATGGAGAATTGTGATGAGAAGACCTAGGGTAATTGTGATATCGAGCATCATGGAGCACTGTAATGACAAGGGGCATGAAGCATTGTGATGACAGGTGTCAGGGAGCATTGTGATGACAGAGGTCATGGAGCATTGTGATGACAAGCGCATGGAACATTGCAATGTCAAGTGGATGGAGAATTGTGATGACAAGAGCATGTAACATTTTGATGAGAAGTGTCATGTAGCATTGTGATGACAAGGACGTGGAGAATTGTGATGACAAGGGACATGGAGCATTTTGATAACCAGGGCATGGTGCATTGTTATGACAGGGGTCATGGAGCATTATTATGAGAACGGCCATGGTGCATTCTGACATAAGATAACACTTATGAAGGGAATGTAAACATGGCTACATATGAACTGATTTAGGGAAGAGAACAGAGTCTCAGATTTAGAAAACAATCTAACGCTTGCTTAAGGGGAAAGAGAGGTGGGGAGATGCACAAAACATAAGATTGATATTAGCACAGGTACCATTCCATAATCCAAAAACGGAAGAGACAAGCCCTACTCCTTCCTCAGTGAACGGAACTCAACATCCCTATTCCCCTCAGATAAATATATCTGACTAGTAAGTATTTTAAAACCTATGTATTGATATGTCTCCGTAAGGGAACCAAGTGTGTCTAGAACGACATAAACATGGCAGTGAGAATCAGCTCAAACCCACTATAAAAATGAATTTCAAAACAAAACATAAAAACAGTAAAATTCTTACACAATACCTTCAGGGGTTCTGATGAAACCTGGAATGACCCTATCTACAATGACAGCTGGATGTGGCATAACGCTGGTCACTTGGGACTGAGAGGATTGGTGAGATTGGGTGAAAAAATGCAGACCCTTTAAAGCAATAATGCCTGCCACCCATTCCATGGTTCCCATCTCTCCAGGTAGAAGGGAATATCACTACAGTTATAATGTGTATGGGAACCTAGAGAATGGAAACCAACTGATGGTGAAAGGTTTTTAAAAGTCTACTACTTTTTTCTCTCCTTCTGCTCCAGTTTGACATTCCAACTACTTTACTATCAATCTCCCAACTTGGAACGTCAGCCCCTATATCCTCCTGGTACGCACAGCTGGCAAATTGTGCAGAGGATATAAGGGAAGAGAGAGAACCAATGAGAGAGTAGCTGTAGGCATTTGGACGGCCACATGCCTCTCTAATTTTCCGTCACAAAGAGGAATTAACCAGAGTCTCAGCATGCCCCCCAGAACCAGTATAAATCCAGAAGCAAAACTGTTGATTTGCGGTCAGATCACAAAAACGCGAGTTGAAAAATGGAGCTCAGGGCCACAGCAATTCACTAAACTGCAGAGTTATAAAGGACTACTCTCTTCGAAAAATCTGTTGAGGGAAAGCCACGAGGCGGAAGGGAAAATGAGGCAGAATGGCATGAAATAGATTTCAAGAGGTACATTGGAATCACCTTTAAACACAGGAAAAGCATTACAACTTCGAAAATTATGGAAATGGCCATAAAGGGCATATGGGTTTTCACGTGCATAGATGCAGGAGGAAACGCATATGCCCTTTTTGGACAAGCAAGCAAGCGGGCAATGCAAATCTGCACTACAAAGAAGTATCACTTCCCACCGGTCAAAAGGGACATCCACAAAATGGGTAAAAACCAGAAAGGCAAGACGGGCCCTGGAGAACAGGGAGCCCTGTTATGCTGATGGGCGGGATGTAAATGGCCAACTGCCTCTCTGGAGGAGTGCATTGTGTTCCCTAAAACAAGTAAACAACAGAGCTACAGAGCCAAGGGCACTTCCAGTCTAGGGAATATACCTTTGGAAAACTGAAAATAAATAAGACAGATCCACACCAAAATTCAGGGCTGCACTGCTTACAAAATCCTGAACTTGGGTACACATTAAATATCCCAGGAAAGACAAAAATGGTTCAAGAAATTGTGGTACTTACGTATGATGGAATATCCCTCAGCCATGAAATCAATGTCATAAGGCCAGTAGCAGCAAAATGAGTGAATTCAAGTACTATAATTCTAAGTGAAATAAATCACACAGAAAAAGAAACTTATCATAAGATATCACTTATGAAGATCCTGTAAACATGGCTACACATGAACTGAGTTAGGAAAGAAAAGAGAGACTCACATTAAAAAAAAAAAAAAAACGCTTATGCTTGCTTAAGGGGGAAGGAGAGGTGGGGTGATGCATAAAATCAGATTTTGATATTAGTACAGGTACCGTTCCAAAAACCAAATATGAAATAGACAAAACCTACACCTTCCTCAGTGAAAGGGACTCAACACCCCATATTCACCACAGAGTAATATATCTTAAAAGTATGAATCTTAAAACCTATGTATTGATATGTATCCATAAGGGAATCAAGTGTGTCTAGACTGACATAAACATGGCAGTGAGAATCAGCTCAAACCCACTATAAAAAGGAATTTCAAAAACAAAACAAAAAAACAGGGAAATTTCTTTCAATTCCTTCAGGGTCTCTGATGAAACCTGGAATGACCCTATCTACAATGACAGCTGGATGTGGCATAAGGCTGACACTTGGGACTGAGAGGATTGGTGAGATGGGGTGAGCAAATGCAGACCCTTTAAAGCAATAATGATGGTCACCCATTCCATGGGTCACAACTCTCCAGGTTGAAGGGAATATTACTACAGATATTACATACACGGGAAACCTAGAGAATGGACACACTGTGAATAGGAAAGGTCTCTAAAACTCAACTACTAGTCCCTCTCCTGTTGCTCCGGTTTGACATTCCAACTGCTTTACTATCAATGTCCCAACTTGGAGAGACAGACCCTTTAACCTCCTGTTTTGCACAGGTTGCCAATTTGGCAAAGGATGAAAGGGAAGAGGGAGAACCAAAGAGAGAGTAGCTGTTAGGCATTTGGACGGGCATATGTCACTCTTATTTCCAAGGAGGAAGAAGAATTGACCAAAGTCTCAGCCACACAACGGGAACCAGTATATGTTCTGACCCAAAATATTAGACTTGCGTTCAGCTCAGAAAAAACGAGTTAAATATGGAGCTCAGGGGCACAGCAATTCACAAACTGGCAGAGTAATAAAGGGCAACTATCGTCCAAAATTCTGTTGAGGGAAGGCAACGAGGCAAACTTGAAAGGGAGGCAGAATTGCAGGAAACAAATTTCAAGAGGTACGTTGGAATGGCCTTTAAAGCACAGGAAGAGGGGCACAACTTCGACAATGATGCACTTGGCTAAAAAGGGTGTTTGCATTTTCTCCTGAATATATTCAGGAGAAAACGCATACACCCTTTTTGGCCAAGCAAGCAAGTGGGCAATGCAAATCTTCACTACAAAGAAGTATCACTTCCCACCGGTCAAAAGGGACATCCACAAAATGGGTAAAAACCAGAAAGGCAAGACAGGCCTTGGAGAACAGGGAGCCTTGTTATGCTGAGGGGCAGGATGTAAATTGCCAACTGCCTCTCTGGAGGAGAGCATTGTGTTCCCTAAAACAAGTAAACAACAGACCTACAGAGCCAAGGACACTTCCAGTCAAGGGAATATACCTTGGGAAAACTGAAAATCAATAAGACAGAACCACCCCAAAATTTAGGGCTGCACTGCTTACAAGAACCTCAACTTGGGTACACCTGAAATATCCCAGGATATATAAAAATGGTTCAAAAAATTGTGGCACTTACGTATGATGGAATATCCCTCAGCCATGAAATCAATGTCATAAGACCAGTAGCAGCAAAATGAGTGGATACAGTTACGATGATTCTAAGTGAAATATGTCACACAGAAAAAGAAAGGTATCATAAGATATCACTTATGAAGATCCTGTAAACATGGCTACACATGAACTGAGTTAGGGAAGAGAACAGAGTCTCACATTTAGAAAACACTCTTATGCCTGCTTAAGAGGGATGGAGAGGTGGGGAGATGCATAAAACCAGAGTTTGATATATGCACAGGTAGAGTTCCAAAAACCAATTATGGAATAGACAAGACCTACACCTTCCTCAGGGAAAGGGACTCAAAACCGCATATTTCCCGCAGAGGAATATATCTGACTAGTAAGAACCTTAAAACCTATGTATTGATATGTCTCTTTCAGGGAATCAAGTGCGTCTAGACTGGCATAAACATGGCAGCGAGAATCAGCTCAAACCCCCTATAAAAAGGAATTTGAAAAACAAAAACAGGGAAATTCTTTACAATTCCTTCAGGGTCTCTGATGAAACCTGGAATGACCCTATCTACAATGACAGCTGCATGTGGCATAAGGCTGGACACATGGGACTGAGAGGATTGGTCAGATTGGGTGAGCAAATGCAGACCCTTTAAAGCAATAATGCATGGCACCCATTCCATGGGTCCCAACTCTCTAGGTTGAAGGGAATATTACTACAGCTATAACATGTATGGGAAACCTAGAGAATGGACACACTGTGAATATGAATAGTCTCTAAAACTCAACGTATAGTCCCACTCCTGGTGCTCCGGTTTGACTTTCCAACTGCTTTACTATCAATCTCCCAACCTGGAGAGACCGCACCTTTAACCTCCTGTTTCGCACAGGTTGCCAAATTCGCAGAGGATGAATGGGAAGAGGGAGAACCAATGAGAGAGTAGCTGTTAGGCATTTGGAAGGGCATATGTCACTCTTATTTCCCGGGAGGAAGAAGAATTGACCAAAGTCACAGCCACCCACCAGGAACCAGTATATGTCTTGAACCAAAATATTGGACTTGCGTACAGCTCAGAAAAAAACAGTTAAAAAAGGGAGCTCAGGGGCACAGCAATTCACAAACTGGCAGAGTAATAAAGGGCAACTATCGTCCAAAAATCGGTTGAGGGAAGGCAGTGAGGCGAACTTGAAACGGAGGCAGAATAGCAGGAAACACATTTCAAGAGGTACGTTGGAATCACCTTTAAAGCACAGGAAGAGGGGCACAACTTCGACAATGAAACACTTGGCCAAAAAGGGCGTATGCGTTTTGTCCTTAATATATTCAGGAGAAAACGCATACGCCCTTTTTGGCCAAGCAAGCAAGCGGGCAATGCAAATCTGCACAACAAAGAAGTATCACTTCCCACAAGTCAAAAGGGAAATACGCAAAATGTTTAAAAAACAGAAATGCAAGACAGGCCCTGGAGAACTGGGAGCCTTGCTATGCTGATGGGCGGGATGTAAATTGCCAACTGCCTCCCTGGAGGAGTGCATTGTGTTCCCTAAAACAAGTAAACAACAGAGCTACAGAGCCAAGGGCACTTCGAGTCTAGGGAATATACCTTGGGAAAACTGAAAATCAATAAGACAGAGCCACCCCATTATTTAGGCCTGCACTGCTTACAAGAACCTCAACTTGGGTACCCCTTACATATCCCTGGAAATATAAAAATGGTTCAAAAAATTGTGGTACTTACGTACGATGGAATATCCCTCAGCCTTGAAGTCAATGTCATAAGACCAGAAGCAGCAAAATGAGTGGATTCAGGTACGATGATTCTAAGTGAAATAAGTCACACAGAAAAAGAAACGTATCATAAGATATCACTTATGAAGATCCTGTAAACATGGCTACACATGAACTGAGTTAGGAAAGAGAAGAGAGTCTCACATTTAGAAAACACTCTTATGCCTGCTTAATGGGGAAGGAGAGGTGGGGTGATGCATAAAACCAGAGTTTGATATAAGCACAGGTACCGTTCCATAAAACAACTATGGAATAGACAAGACCTACACCTTCCTCAGTGAAAGGGACTCAAATCCCCATATTTCCCGCAGAGGAATATATCTGACTAGTAAGAATCTTAAAACCTATGTATTGATATATCTCCGTAAGGGAAACAAGTTTTTCTAGACTGGCATAAACATGGCAGTGAGAAAAAGCTCAAACCCACTATGAAAAGGAATTTGAAAAACCAAAAAAAAGGGAAATTCTTTACAATTCCTTCAGGGTCTCTGATGAAACCTGGAATGACCCTATCTACAATGACAACTGGATGTGGCATAAGGCTGGACACATGGGACTGAGAGGATTGGTGAGATTGGGTGAGCAAAAGCATACCCTTTATAGCAGTAATGCATGGCACCCGTTCCATGGGTCCCAACTCTCCAGGTTGAAGGGAATATTAGTATAGCTATAACATGTATGGGAAACCTAGAGAATGGACACACTGTGAATATGAAAGGTTTCTAAAACTCAACGAATAGTCCCTCTCCTTCTGCTCCAGTTTGACTTTCCAACTGCTTTACTATCAATCTCCCAACTTGGAGAGACAGAAGCTTTAACCTCCTGTTTAGCACAGGTTGCCAATTTGGCAAAGGATGAAAGGGAAGAGGGAGAACCAATGAGAGAGTAGCTGTCAGGCATTTGGACGGGCACATGCCACTCTTATTTCCCGTGAGTAAGAAAAATTAACCAAAGTCTCAGCCACCCACCGAAAACCAGTATAGGTTCTGAAAAAAAATATAGAACTTGCGTTCAGCTCACCAAAAACGAGTTACAAAATGGAGCTCAGGGGCACAGCAATTCACAAACTGGCAGCGTAATAAAGGGCAACTATCGTCCAAAAATCTGTTGAGGGGAGGCAACGAGGCGGACTTATAAGCGAGGCAGAATAGCAGGAAATAGATTTCAAGAGGTACGTTGGAATCACTTTTAACGCACAGGAATAGGGGCACAACTTCGACAATGATGCACTTGGCCAAAAAGGGTGTATGCGTTTTCTCTTGAATATATGCAGGAGAAAACGCATACGCCCTTTTTGGCCAAGCAAGCAAGCGGGCAATGCAAATCTGCACTACAAAGAAGTATCACTTCCCACCGGTCATTAGGGGCATCCACAAAATGGGTAAAAACCAGAAAGGCAAGACAGGACCTTGAGAACAGGGAGCATTTTTATGCTGATGGGCGGGATGTAAATTGCCAGCTGCCTCTCTGGAGGAGTGCATTGTGTTCCCTAAAACAAATAAACAACAGAGCTACAGAGCCAAGGGCACTTCGAGTCTAGGGATTATACCTTGGGAAAACTGAAAATCAATAAGAGAGAGCCACCCCAAAATTTAGTGCTGCACTGCTTACAAGAACCTCAACTTGGGTACACCTTACATATCCATGGAAATATAAAAATGGTTCAAAAAATTGTGGTACTTACGTACGATGGAATATCCCTCAGCCATGAAATCCATGTCATAAAACCAGTAGCAGCAAAATGAGTGGATTCAGTTTCGATGATTCTAAGTGAAATATGTCACACAGAAAAAGAAACTTATCATAAGATATCATTTATGAAGATCCTGTAAACATGGCTACCCATGAACTGAGTTAGGAAAGAGAACAGAGTCTCACATTTAGAAAACACTCTTATGCCTTCTTAAGGGGGAAGGAGAGGTGGGGTGATGCATAAAACCAGAGTTTGATATAACCACAGGTACCGTTCCAAGAACCAACTATGGAATAGACAAGACCTACACCTTCCTCAGTGAAAGGGACTCAAAATCCCATATTTCCCACAGAGGAATATATCCGACTAGTAAGAAATTAAAACCTATGTACTGATATGTCTCCATAAGGAAATCAAGTGTGTCTAGACTGGCATAAACATGGCAGTTAGAATCAGCTCAAACCCAATCTAAAAATGAATTTCAAAAACAAAACAAAAAAACAAGGAAATTTTTTACAATTCCTTCAGGGTCTCTGATGAAACCTGGAATGACCCTATCTACAATGACAGCAGGATGTGCCATAAGGCTGGACACATGGGACTGAGAGGATTGGTGAGATCGGGTGAGCAAAAGCATACCCTTTATAGCAGTAATGCATGGCACCCGTTCCATGAGTCCCAACTCTCCAGGTTGAAGGGAATATTAGTATAGCTATAACATGTATGGGAAACCTAGAGAACGGACACACTGTGAATACGAAAGGTTTCTAAAACTCAACGAATAGTCCCTCTCCTTCTGCTCCAGTTTGACTTTCCAATTGCTTTACTATGAATCTCCCAACTTGTAGAGACAGCACCTTTAAACTCCTGGTTCGCACAGATGGCCAATTTGGCAGAGGATGAAAGGGAATAGGGAGAACCAATGAGAGAGTAGCTGTTAGGCATTTGGACGGGCACATGTCACTCTTATTTCCCGGGAGGAAGAAGAATTAACCAAAGTCTCAGCCACCCACCGAAAACCAATATATGTCGTGAACCAAAATATTGGACTTGCATTCAGCTCACAAAAAACTAGTTAAAAAATGGAGCTCAGGGGCACAGCAATTCACAAACTGGCAGAGTAATAAAGGGCAACTTTCGTCCAAAAGTCTGTTGAGGGGAGGCAACGAGGTGGACTTTAAAGCTAGGCAGAATAGCAGGAAACAGATTTCAAGAGGTACATTGGAATCGCCTTTAAAGCACAGGAAGAGGGGCACAACTTCGACAATGATGCACTTGGCCAAAAAGGGCATATGCGTTTTCTCCTGAGTATATTCAGGAGAAAACGCATACGCCCTTTTTGGCCAAGCAAGCAAGCGGGCAATGCAAATCTGCACTACAAAGAAGTATCACTTCCCACCGGTCATTAGGGGCATCCACAAAATGGGTAAACACCAGAAAGGCAAGACAGGCCCTGGAGAACAAGGAGCCTTGTTATGCTGATGGGTGGGATATAAATTGCCAGCTGCCTCTCTGGAGGAGTGCATTGTGTTCCCTAAAACAAGTAAACAACAGAGCTACAGAGCCAAGGGCACTTCGAGTCTATCGAATATACCTTGGGAAAAGTGAAAATCAATAAGAAAGATCCACCCCAAAATTTAGTGCTACACTGCTTACAAGAACCTCAACTTGGGTACAACTTACATATCCCTGGAAATATAAAAATGGTTCAAAAAATTGTGGTACTTACGTACGATGGAATATCCCTCAGCCTTGAAGTCAATGTCATAAGACCAGAAGCAGCAAAATGAGTGGATTCAGGTACAATGATTCTAAGTGAAATAAGTCACACAGAAAAAGAAACGTATCATAAGATATCACTTATGAAGATCCTGTAAACATGGCTACACATGAACTGAGTTAGGAAAGAGAAGAGAGTCTCACATTTAGAAAACACTCTTATGCCTGCTTAATGGGGAAGGAGAGGTGGGGTGATGCATAAAACCAGAGTTTGATATAAGCACAAGTACCGTTCCATAAACCAACTATGGAATAGACAAGACCTACACCTTCCTCAGTGAAAGGGACTCAAATCCCCACATTTCCCACAGAGGAATATATCTGACTAGTAAGAATCTTAAAACCTATGTATTGATATGTCTCCGTAAGGGAAACAAGTGTTTCTAGACTGGCATAAACATGGCAGTGAGAATCAGGTCAAACCCACTATAAAAAGCAATTTCAAAAACAAAACAAAAAAACAGGGAAATTCTTTACAATTTCTTCAGGGTCTCTGATGAAACCTGGAATGACCTTATCTACAACGATAGCTGGAGGTGGCATAAGTCTGGACACATGGGACTGAGAGGATTGGTGAGATTGGGTGAGCAAATGCAGACCCTTTAAAGCAATAATTCATGGCACCCATTCCATGGGTCCCAACTCTCCAGGTTGAAGGGAATATTACTACAGCTATAACATGTACGGGAAACCTAGAGAATGGACACACTGTGAATACGAATGGTATTTAAGACTCAACGAATAGTCCCTGTCCTGGCGCTCTGGTTTGAATTTCCAACTGCTTTACTATCAATCTCTCAACCTGGAGAGACAGCTCCTTTAACCTCCTGTTTCGCACAGGTTGCCAATTTCACAGAGGTAGAATGGGCAGAGGGAGAACCAATGAGAGAGTAGCTGTTAGGTATTTGGACGGGCATATGTCACTCTTATTTCCCGGGAGGAAGAAGTATTGAACAAAGTCTCAGCCACCCACCGGGAACCAGGTCATGATCCAAAATATTGGACTTGCGTTCAGCTCAGAAAAAACGAGTTAAAAAGTGGAGCTCAGGGGCACAGCAATTCACAAATTGGCAGAGTAATAAAGGGCAACTATCGTCCAAAAATCTGTCGAGGGAAGGCAACGAGGTGGACTTGAAAGCGAGGCAGAATAGCAGGAAACAGATTTCAAGACGTACGTTCGAATCGCCTATAAAGCACAGGATGAGTGGCACAACTTCGACAATGATGCACTTGGCCAAAAAGGGCGTATGTGATTTCTCCTGAATATATTCAGGAGAAAACGTATACGCCCTTTTTGGCCAAGCAAGCAAGCGGGCAATGCAAATCTGCACTACAAAGCAGTATCACTTCCCACCGATCAAAAGGGAAATCGGAAAAATGTGTAAAAACCAGAAAGGCAAGACAGGCCCTGGAGAACAGGGAGCCTTGTTATGCTGAAGGAAGGCATGTAAATTTCCAACTGCCTCTATGCAGGAGTGCATTGTGTTCTGTAAAACAAGTAAACAACACAGCTACAGAGCCAAGGGCACTTCCAGTCTAGGGAATATACCTTGGGAAAACTGAAAATCAATAAGACAGAGCCACCCCAAAATTTAGGGTTGCAGTGCTGACAAGAACCTCAACTTGGGTACACCTTAAATATTCCGTGAAAGATAAAAATGGTTCAAAAAATTGTGGTACTTACGTTATGATGGAATATCCCTCAGCCATGAAATCAATGTCATAAGGCCAGTAGCAGCAAAATGAATGGATTCAGATATGATGATTCTAAGTGAAATAAGTCACACAGAAAAAGAATATTATCTTAAGATATCACTTATGAAAATCCTGTAAACATGGCTACACATGAACTGAGTTAGGAAAGAGAACAGAGTCTCACATTTAGAAAACACTCTTACGCCTGCTTAAGGGGGAAGGAGAGGTGGGGTGTTGCATAAAACCAGAGTTTGATATAAGTAGAGGCACCATTCCAGAAACCAAATACAGAATAGACAAGATCTACACCTTCCTCACTGAAAGGTTATCAAGACCCCATACTTCACACAGAGGAATATATCTGACTAGTAAGAATCTTAAAACCTATGTATTGATATATCACCGTAAGGGAAACAAGTGTGTCTAGACTGGCATAAACACGGCAGTGAGAATCAGCTCAAACCCACTATAAAAAGGAATTTCAAAAACAAAACCAAAAAAACAGGGAAATTCTTTACAATTCCTTCAGGGTCTCTGATGAAACCTTGAATGACCCTGTGTACAACGACAGCTGGATGTGGCATAAGGCTGGACACTTGGGACTGAGAGGATTGGTGAATTTGGGTTAGCAAATGCAGACCCTTCAAACCAATAATGTGTGGCACCCATTCCATGGTTCCCAACTCTCCATGTTGAAGGGAATATTACTACAGCTATAACATGTACAGGAAACCAAGAGAATGGACACACAGTGAATACGAAAGGTTTCTAAAACCCAACTAATTGTCCCTCTCCTTGTGCTCCGGTTTGACTTTCCAACTGCTTAACTATCAATCTCCCAACTTGGAGAGACAGCCCCTTTAACCTCCTGGTTTTCTCAGGTTGCCAGTTTGAAAGAGGATGAAAGGGAATAGGGGGAACCAATGAAAGAGTAGCTGTTAGGCATTTGGACGGGCACATGTCACTCTAAATTCCCGGCAGGAAGAAGAATTAACCAAAGTCTCAGCCTCCCGCCGTGAACAAGTATAGGTCCTAAACCAAAATTTTGGAGTTGTGGTCAGCTCACAAAAAACGAGTTAGAAAATGGAGCTCAAGGGCACAGCAATTCACAAACTGGCACAGTAATAAAGGACAACTATCGTCCAAAAAATCTGTTAAGGGAAGGCAACGAGGCGACCTTCTAAGCGAGGCAGAATAGCAGGAAACAAATTTCAAGTGGTTCGTTGGAATCACCTGTAAAGCACAGGAAGAGGGGCACAACTTCGAAAATGATGCACTTGGCCAAAAAGGGCGTATGTGGTTTTTGTCCTTAATATATTCAGGAGAAAACGCATATGCCCTTTTTGGCCAAGTAAGCAAGTGGGCAATGCAAATCTGCACAGCAAAATAGTATCACTTCCCACCAGTCAAAAGGGACATCCACAAAATGTGTAAAAACCAGAAATCCTAGAGAGGCCCTGGAGAACATGGAGCCTTGTTATGCTGATGGGCGGGATGTAAATTGCCAACTGCCTCTCTGGAGGAGTGCATTGTGTTCCCTAAAACAAGTAAACAACAGAGCTACAGAGCCAAGGGGACTTCCAGTCTAGGGAATATACCTTGGGAAAACTGAAAATCAATAAGATAGAGCCACCCCAAAATTTAGGGCTGCACTGCTTACAAGAATCTCAAATTGAGTACTTTCTAAATATCCCAGGATAGATAAAAATGATTCAAAAAATTGTGGTACTTATGTACGATGGATTATCCCTCAGCCATGAAATCAATGTCATAATGCCAGTAACAGGAAAATGAATGGATTCAGGTACGATGATTCTAAGTGAAATAAGTCACACAGAAAAACAAACTTATCATAAGATAGCACTTATGAATTTTCTGTAACATGGCTACACATGAACTGAGTTAGGAAAGGGAACAGCGTCTCACATTTAGAAAACACACTTATGCCTGCTTAAGGAGGAAGGAGAGGTGGGGTGATGCATAGAACCAGAGTTTGATATTAGTACAAGTACCATTCCAAAATCAAAATACGGAATAGACAAGACCTACACCTTCATCAGTGAAAGGGACGCAAAACCCAATATTCTGCGCAGAGGTATATATCTGACTAGTAAGAATCTTAAAACCCATGTATTGATATGTCACCGTAAGGGAATCAAGTGTGTCTAAACTGGCATAAACATGGCAGTGAGAATCAGCTCAAACCCAGTAAAAAAAAGAAATTTCAAATACAAAACAAAAAAAACAGGGAAAATCTTTACAATTCCTTCAGGGGCTCTGATGAAACCTGGAATGACCCTACCTACAACGAGAGCTGGATGTGGCATAAAGCTGGACACTTGAGACTGAGAGGTTTGGTGAGACTGGGTGAGCAAATGCAGACCCTTTAAAGCAATAATATGTGGCACCCATTCCATGTGTCCCAACTCTCCTTGTGTAAGGGAATATTACTACAGCCATAACATTTATGGGAAACCTAGAGAATGGACACACTGTGAATACGAAAGGTTTCTAAAACTCAACTAATTGGCCCTCTCCTTGTGCTCCAGTTTGACCTTCCAACGGCTTTACTATCAATCTCCCAACTTGGAGCAATAGCCCGTAAAACCTCCTGGTTCGCACAGGTTGCCAATTTGGCAGAGGATGAAAGGGAAGAGGGAGAACCATTGAGAGAGTAGCTGTTAGGCATTAGGACAGGTACATGTCACTTTAATTGCCCGGCAGGAAGTAGAATTAACCAATGTCTCAGCCACCCGCCAGGAACCAGTATAGGTTTTGAACCATAATTTTGGATTTGCTGTCAGCTCACAAAAACGAGTTGAAAAATGGAGCTCAGGGGCACAGCAATTTACAAACTGGCAGAGTAATAGAGGACAACTATCGTCCAAAAATCTTTTGAGGGAAGGCAGAGAGGCGGACTTTAAAACGAGGCAGAATAGCAGGAAACAGATTTCAAGAGGTACGTTGGAATCACCTTTCAAGCACAGGAAGAGGGGCACAACTTCGAAAATGATGCACTTGGCCAAAAAGGGTGTATGCGTTTTCTCCTGAGTATATTCAGGAGAAAATGCATACGCCATTTTTGGCCAAGCAAGCAAGCAGCAATGCAAATCTGCACTACAAAGAAGTATCCCTTCCCACTGGTGAAAAGGGACATCCACAAAATGTGTAAAAACCAGAAAGGCAAGACAGGCCCTGGAGATCAGGGAGCCTTGTTATGCTGATGGGCGGGATGTAAGTTGCCAAATGCCTCTCTGGAGGAGTGCATTGTGTTCCCTAAAACAAGTAAACAACAGAGCTACACAGCCAAGGGCAGTTCCAGTCTAGGGAATATACCTTGGGAAAACTGAAAATCAATAAGAAAGAGCCACCCTAAAATTTAGTGCTACACTGCTTACAAGAACCTCAACTTGGGTACACCTTACATATCCCAGGAAAGACAAAAATGGTTCAAGATATTGTGGTACTTACGTACGATGGAATATCGCTCAGCCATGAAATCAATGTCATAAGGCCAGTAGCAGCAAAAACAGTGGATTCATGTACAATGATTCTAAGTGAAATAAGTCACACAGAAAAAGAAACTTATCATAAGATATCACTTATGAAGGTCCTGTAAACATGGCTACACATGAACTGAGTTAGGAAAGATTACAGAGTAACTAATCTTATCATAAGTTATCACTCATAGCGGGAATGTACACATGACTACACATGAACTGAATTACAAACACAACAGAGTCACACATTTAGAAAACATCTTCTGCCTGCGTAATGGGAAAGCCGAGGTGGGGTGATGCATAAAACCACAGTTTTAAATTAGCACAGATTCCGTTATATAAACCATGTATGTAATAGACAACACCTACTCCCGGCACAATGAACCGGACTCAACACCCCCTATTCATTGCAGAGGAATATGTCTGACTCCAAGTATTTTAAAACATATGTATTCTCATGTCTCCATAAAGGAATCATGTGTGTGTATAATGGCATGAACACAGCACTGAAATTCAGATAAACCCACTTATAGAAATAAATTTCAAAAGCAAAATGCAAAAACAGAGAGAAAGTCTTAAAAATTATGTTCAGGGCCTGTGATGCAAGCTAGATTGAAAACCTTTACACCCACAGCTGGATGAGACATAAGACTGGACTCTTGGGGCTGACAAGATTGCTGAGGTTGTGTGAACAAAAGAACACCACTTAGAGCAATACTGTGTGCTACCCATTCTAGTGGTCCCAACTCTCCAGGTTTAAGGGAATCTTCTTCCAGTTAAAACATGCATGGGAAACCCAGTGGATGGTACACTGTGTAATTGGGAAAGTTTTCTAAAAGGTACCTCATTTTTCCTTTTGTCGTGCTCGGCTTCGCCATTCCATCTGCATTACTCAAAATCTCCACACTTGGAGTGTCAGTGCATTTACCCTCCCGTTATGCACAGTTTGCAAACTGTGCAGAGGATGAACAGGAAGAGGGGAAATAAATGAGAGATTAGCTGTAGGTGTTTGGATGGGTACATGTCACTCTAGTTTCCAATCAGGAAGAATAATTAACCAAAGGCTCAGCCTGAAACCCCGGAACCAGACTAGGGCCTAAAGCCATCCTGCGATATTGCTGCCAGCTCACAAAGAGGCGAGTTGAAAAATGGAAATCAGGGGCACAGCAATTCACAAACTTGCAGAATTATAAAGGACAACTATCATCCAGAAATATATTGAGGAAAGGCAGTGAAGAGGATTTGAATGCAAGGCAGAATTGAAGGAAACAGATTTCAAGAGGTAGATTGGAGTCATCTTTAAAGCACATGAAATGCGACAGAATTTCGACAATGTTGCCCTTGGCTGAAAAGGGATTATGTGTATTTTCTTGAATATATTCGGGAAAAAATGCATATGCCCTTTTTGGCTAAGCAAGCCATCAGTCAATGCAAATCCACACTACAGAGAAGTGTCCCTTACCTCCAGTCAAAAAAGCCATCCACAAATAGTGTAAAAACCACAAATGCAGGACAGGCCATGGAGAAAAGGGAGCCTGGTTACACCGATGGACAGGATGTAAATTGCCAACAGCCTCTCTGGAGAACTGTATGTTGTTTTCTAAAACAGAGCTACAGAGTATAGCACACTTCCACTCATGGGCGTGTATTTTGGGAAAACTAAAAATCCACAACACACAGCCAGCCCAAAATTTAGGGCTGCTCTGTTTACAAGAACCTCGACTTCAGTACACTTTATATATCCCAGGACAGGAAAAAAAATGGATATAGATGTTGTGGTACTTATATACAAAGGAAAGTCACTCAGACATAAAATCAAAGTCATAAGGCCAATAGCAGCATAATGAGTGGCTTTAGGTACGATGATGCTAAGTGAAATGAGCCACAAAGAAAAAGAAACTTATTGTAATATATCACTTATAGAGGGAATGTAAACATGGCTACACATGAACTGAATTTCAAAAGAGAACAGAGTTACACATTTAGAAAACACACTTATGCCTCCTTAAGGGGAAAGGTGACGTGGGGTGATGTGCAAAAGCAGAGTTTGAAATTAGCACAGATCCTATTCCATATACCAAATAGTTAATAGACAAGACCTACGCCTTTCTCAATGAACTGGGCACAAAACAACCTATTCACTAAAGAGGAATATATCTGACTGGTAATAACCTTGAAACCTATGTATTTATATGTCTGCATAATGGAATCAAGTGTATGTAGATTGGCATAAACACAGATCAATGGAACAGGACAGAAAGCCCAGAGATAAACCTACATACCTATGGCTATCTCATCTATGACAAAGGAGCTAAGGATATACAATGGAGAAAAGACAGTCTCTTCAGTAATTGGTGCTGGGAAAACTGGACCCCTACACATAAAAGAATGAAATTAGAACACTCCATAACACCATACACAAAAATAAACTCTAAATTGATTAGAGATCTAAATATAAGACCAGACACTATAAAACACTTAGAGGAAACCATAGGCAGAACACTCTATGACATAAATCACAGCAAGATCCTTTCGGACCCACCTCCTAGAGAAATGGAAATAAAAACAGAAATCAACAAATGGGACCTAATGAAACTTAAAAGCTTTTACACAGTACAGGAAAACATAAACAAGATGCAAAAACAACCCTCAGAATGGGAGAAAATATTTTCAAATGAAGCAATTGACAAAGGATTAATCTCCTAACTTTACAAGCACTGCATGTAGCTCAATATCACAAAAACAAACAACCCAATCCAAAAACGGGCAGAAGACCTAAATAGACATTTCTCCAAAGAAGATATACAGATTACCAAGAAACACATGAAAGGATGCTGAACATCACTAATCATTAGAGAAATGCAAATCAAAACTACCGTGAGGTATCACCTCACAGCAGTCAGAGTGGCAATCATCAAAAAAATCTACAAAACAATAAATGCTGGAGAGGCCTTTATTGGAGAAAAGGGAACACACTTGAACTATGGGTGGGAATGTAAATTGATATGAGCACTAGGGAGAACAGTACGGAGGTTCCTTTAAATAACTAAAAATAGAAGTACCATATGACACAACAATCCAACTACTGGGAATTTGCCTTGCGAAAACCGTAATTCAAAAAGAGTTATGTACAAAAATGTTCATTGCAGCTCTATTTGCATTAGCCAGGACATGGAAGCAACCTAAGTGTCCATCGACAGATGAATGGATAAAGAAGATCTGGCACATATATACAATCAAATATTACTCAACCATAAAAAGAAGCAAAACTGAGTTATTTGTACTGAGGTGGATGGACTTAGAATCTGTCCTACACAGTGAAGTAAGTCAGAAAGGGAAAAACAAATACTGTATGTTAACAGAGATATATGGAATCTAATGAAGAAAAAAAAAAAAGATTTTGAAGAACCTAGTGGCAGGACAGGATTAAGGACACAGACATAGAGAAAGGACTTGAGGACACCGGAAGGGGGATGGGTAAGCTGGGACGAAGTGAGAGAGTGGCATGGACATAAATACATTACCAAATGTAACACCGATAGCTACTGAGAATCAGCCACATAGAAAAGGGAGATCAGCTCCGTGCTTTGTGACCACATAAAGGGGTGCGATATGGAGTGTGGGAGGGAGATGCAAGAGGGAGGGGATCTGGTGATATTTGTATATGTATAGCTGATTCACTTTGTTATACAGCAGAAATGAACCCTCCATTGTAAAGCAATTATACTTCAATAAACGTGTAAAAGGAAAAAAAAAAGCCCAAGGATAAAGCTACACACTTATGGTCAACTAATCTATGACAAAGGAGGCAAGACTATACAATGGAGATAAGACAGTCTCTTCAATCATTGGTGCTGGGAAATATGGAGAGCTACATGTAAAAGAATGAAATTAGAACACTCCCCAACACCATACATAAAAATATATTCAAAATGGATTAGAGACCTTAATGTAAGACCAGACAGTATAAAACTCTGAGAGGAAAACTTACGAAGGATACTCTGACGTAAATCACAGCAAGATCTTTTTTGATCCCCCTCCTAGTGCAATGAAATTAAAAAGAAATCTAAACAGATGGGACCTAATGAAACTTAAAAGCTTTTGCAAAGCAAAGGAAACTACAAACAAGACGAAAAGACAACCCTCAGAATGGCAGAAAATATTTGCAAACGAATCAATGGACAAATGATTAATCTCCAATATATATAAACAGCTCATGAAGCTCAATATTAATAAAACAAACAACCCAATACAAAAATGGAAGATCTAAATAGACATTTCTTCCAAGAAGACATAGAGATGGCCAGTACGCACATGAAAATCTGCTGAACATCACTAATAATTAGAGAAATGGAAATCGAAACTACAATGAGGTATCACGTCACACCTGTTAGAATGGGCATCATCAGAAAATCTACAAACAACAAATGCTGGAGAGGGTGTGGAGAAAAGGAACCTTCTTCCACTATTCTTGGGAATGTAAATCGATACAGTCTCTATGGAGAACAGTATGGAGGTTCCTTAAAAAACTAAAAATATAATTACCATATAATCCAGCAATCCCACCACTGGGCATATACCCAGAGAAAACCATAAATCAAAAAGACACATTCACCACAATGTTCACTGCAGCACTATTTACAATAGACAGGTAATGAAAGCAACCTAAGTGCCCACAGACAGACGAATGGATAAAGACCTGGTACATATATACAACGGAATATTACTCAGCCATACATAGGAATGAAATTGGGTCATTTGTAGAGACCTCGATGGATCTAGAGACTGTCATACAGAGTGAAGTAAGTCAGAAAGAGAAAAACAAATATTGTATATTATTGCATATATGTGGAACCTAGAAAAATGGTACAGATGAACCAGTTTGCAGGGCAGAGATAGAGACAGATGTAGAGAACAAACATATGGACACCAAGGAGGGAATGCCATGTGAGGGTGGTGGTGGGATGAATTGGGAGACTGGGATTCACATGTGCACACTTATATGTATAAAATACATATCCAATAAGAACCTGCTGTATAAAAGAAATAAATTTAAAAAAAATAAAAATAAATAAATAACATTTAATAAAATAAAACAGAAAAAAAGTTTTTCGCTTCACATAGACGTCTTTATATTAATGCATTATTTCCATGTTTATATCTCCAAATTAAAAAAAAGAGGAATAAAGAAAATCTAACTTGAAACAAAATGAAAAAAAGAAAGAAAGAAAAAACAGAACTCACCAGTTATACAGAGTAAAATCGTATCAGGGCACTTGCTCCAGTGGTAAAAAATTCTTAATTTGGTCAGAGGTGGGAAATCGTCTCCCATGCCGTCAGCAGCGCTCTCCCCCACAAGGAGCATCCTCATTGCAAAGCTGGGGGACTGTGTCGAGGCATCTGTGAGTAAATGTGAGCTGAGCCCCAGTCCTGCTGCAGCTGAACTCTTCCCACCCTTTCCAGGTAAAACACCTGAATATGTACAAGCACTTGCAAGCCTAGAGGAAGGGCTGTGGAGCCACACTAGCGAGAGCACGCAGGCCGACTTGGTGCCTGCAGGCCAGCCAGGATGGTCCTGGCCCCAGATGCTCTTCTGGAAGCTTTTCTTTTCCCTGCCTGAGATACCCCTCCTGCCACAGCCCCCACTGCTTTTTTACTTCCTCACCTCTGCCTGGGGAGAAATTCCAGTGGCAGGTATGGGTGACACATCCTCTTCTTTAGCAGGTGGCAGCCTGGCAACTCCTGCAGAAAGTCCAGCAGAGCCCCACTCACACTGGGCCACCCACAAAGCCACGGCCCCTGACTCCCTCCCACCACCCCAGCCCCGAAACTGCTGACGGGGCAGAGAATATGGCGTCAGTCACAGCTACAGGGGATCTTGCTGACTGGAGAGGTGTTTATATTGACCTCAACCCAGGCACACCTGTGGGGGGGGCTGGCAAGCAGTGTCAGGCTGCCCAAATCAGCCAATCCTCACCCCTCAGGGGCTCACAGTTTCAGAAAATGAACCTTGCTAAACGGGTCAGTCCCAAGGAACAGGTGTGGGCCTTGAGAGTCAGGATAGACAAGGGGCTGCAGCTGCGGCTTGTTTTCTTATCATTTTATCTGGTCCATGAGTGGAAAACAACTTCAAGAAGACCCTATCCTAATGAGAGGAACCCAGGAGTCAGGGAGAGGAGTGATGGTGGGTGGAGACAGAGGCCTGGTGCCCTGGCTGCAGTGGAAGTGTCTGGAAGACCAGGCAGAGAGAGGCTGCACAGAGTGATAGCCAGGGTCACAGACCTGTCAGAGCTGCTGTTTGTTAGTTCAAGTCCTGCTCTGAGGTGTTCTGTGTCAGCTGTGTGTGACAGGTGAGCTGGGGGTTCTCTGCAAGGTGGGCTATGTGCACAGTTCCTGTGTGTCCAGCCCTGCTGGGGTACCTGCCCAGGGGAGCTCCGTATCCTAGGAGGGGCCTGACTATGAGAGCCCCATGTGCTGCTGGGTAGCTGCAGAGGTGAGCTCCATACCCTGGGAGGGACTTGAACACGAGAGCCCTGTGGGCTGTTGGGTGCGGGATGCAGCCCAGGTGAGCTCCATATCCTGGGATTGGCCTAACCATGAGAACCCCATGGGCTGCTGGAGACCTGGTAAAGGACGTCAGGACAGTCAGTGAAGCCACCGAGGATATACATCCAGTAGCTCCTATTTCCTACTCCCTGCTGCTCATTCTACCATCCACCAGGCCATGGCATTCTGTATTACACTTCAATGATGCCTTCTTCTGTATTCCATTCATCTCAGAGTCACAAGAATTTTTGGCTTGTGTGTGGCAGGACACAACATGCAACACAAGCAATAATGCTGGGCCGTCCTGCCCCAATGGTTCAAAAATCCCCACACCATCATTGGGGAAATGTCCTCTAAAAACCTAAACGTTCTACCTCTGTAAAAGGGAACCCTCCTTCAATATGCAGATGACATTCTGATTGCCAGGGCTACTAAAGACGCCTAGGAACTACCTAGCCAAGAAAGGATAGAAGGTGTCCACGAAAAAGGCTCAAATATCACAGGCTCAGGTGACTTGCCTGGGCTTCATTCTCACAGATATTTGGAGAAACGAATGCCAGGATAGGGAAGAAGCCATTTGCAGCCTTACTTCTTCTAAAACTAGAAGACAGCTTAAGGGTTCCTGGGGAGGCCAAGGTTTTCTGCATCTGGATCCCTAACTACAGTCTAATAGCTGGGCCTCTACATGAAACACTGACACGAAAAGATGATGATCCTTTTGAATAGAATCCAGAAGCAGCCTTTCAAGAATGGAAAGAGCAGTCAATTCAGATCCTTGCCCAGGAACTCGCTAATTTAGCTAAACCCTTTGACCTTTACATACCCCGTCAAAGGTTAATCGCCCTTGGAGCCTTAGTGCAAAAACTGGGACCACTTGAAATGGAGCAACACAAGAATGCCCTTCAGGTATGATAAACTATGGTCACCAAGGGCTTTGCCCACCGAATCATCAGGCCAGGATACTGGGGTATCTAAAAAGCTGGAAATCAGCAGCCCACAAGGCCAGCTCCCTCCTAAGGGAATAGGAACCCACGTGGTGATCCTAACCACCCATCATGTCCTGAAGTTGCAGGGGTCGCTCTGTGGACACACTGACCTCGAGTGAGGAGGCCCTCCAACTCCAACCTCCAGAGAGACAAATGGGGGCAACAGGCCACCAAGATGACTCATGGGACCATCACTTGACCTGGAGTTTCTCTCAGAAAACAACAAGACTGTGCCCCGAAAGAGCAGACTACTGCTTGCAGGACTTACTGCACCCAGAGGGGAGCTAATAAGCTTGGCGGGGGAAACGTATATCACGCTTTCACCATAGAAAACCCTACAGAAACCGCGGTGATGGTGGCCAATATGACCGGCTGGACTGCTGGCTACTTCTAAAGGCCGTTGACTCAGTGGACGTCATGGTCCTGGATCACCACTGACCCTGGACTGTCTGGGTGTTGCACAGGCAGGGCTCAGACACATGGTGCTGTTTGTACATTAATTCAGGGACCTAATTAAAGAAAGCACAGACTACTGGTCAGAGCATCTAGGCTGGCAAAAAACTTCAGCCTAATGTCACCGAACAAATGTGGGGTGGGGTGAAACCTGCCACCACAGCATCTCTGCGCATCTCTTTCCTGGACCCTTAAAGGTCATTAGAATCTATAACACTTCCAATGCTGGTGCTCAGGCGGACGAGAAGTGAGGCAGGAGGCTTTGGAACAATCAACCTCACCTGGAGGCTGGTGGGGAGACGTTTTGCCCCTCCCCCCAGGTATCAGGGCTGCTACCACAGCATGAAGCAGTTACAAAATAGCGGTCTGCACCCTCAACACCCCAAGAATGAGGAACGGAACAAAAAGCAGAGGAGGTGTTCGTCTCTGGCAACGTTCATTAAAAATTCCTGGGAGATAAAAAGAGAATCTGGGCAATAAAATAAAGTCTAACCTGTTTTTCCTTAGTGCTTTGTCTAATTTCACGTGCTCCTAGGGTTCCGCATGCAGAGGTCCCACACCCGGCACTTCAGACCTGACTTCCTAGTGCAGAATGGCTGGGTCGACACCTCAGCTAGCGGAGTCCCATGCAGACTCCACGGCTTAGAGCCTGAGCTTCAGCCAACCCAGCCCTCGAGAGCTCCATCCCCTAACTCCCACTGACGCTGCTGGGATCCCTACTCAGCATCCCAGCCCACAGCCCGTGGGGGAGTGCACACTCTCACCTCTCCATTCGGTTTTCAAAATAATGTTTCCTTTGCTTCTGAACCAAACTCAGTCTTGATCTGTTGGCTCCAATGACACTGGGCACGGTGAATCCTGTTGGGGTCCCCTCTGGATGATCAGTAACAGAAATTGAGAACTTTGTAACTTCATTGAACAGATGTGTGAGCCAAACTGTAGTTAACATAGAGCAGTGTATAATGCTCGGGTAAAATAAGATTTTTCTAAGACTTACATTTGATATTTCCATCACTTTACTATAAGCAAGTTCAGTGAAGACGTCTGTCTTATTTGTCAGGTCAACATTACAGAAATGAAGTGATTTATTTCCATGGATGTACATCGAATACTCTTGGCTGAAGCTTCAATCTTGTTTAGAATGCTTTTCCATTGAAAAGGATACCTCTCTTTCAGCTCCCCCATTTCTGAGAAGTATAAAATCTTATAATTTATTATTACCAAAGGGGAAAGGTAGGAGAAGGGATAAATTAACAGTTTGGGATTAACACATACACACTGCTATGTATAAAATAGATCATCAACAAGGAACTACTGTATAGCACAGGGAACTACACTGAATATTTTGCAATAACCTATAAGGGGAAATAATCTGATAAAGAATCGATATTTTTATTGACATCATCTATCAATGACAGATAAAATGTAACCTAAGCAAGGCCGATGGTGAGCGCTTCTGAACCTGAAGATTTCAATCATCTAAAGTTTGGGCTCTGCCTATTTCCCAAGGCCCTTAATGGACATACGTGTAGCCGTAGCTTAAAAATTCCCCAGTTTGGGGTTCGGGGAGGCACTGATTTGGAAAAATCCCTGGTGTTCTCCTTCCATGCACGGGACCCTTCCTACAGCTAAAACATGCCTGTCACACCTAGAGGATGGTACACCGTTTGATCGGAAAGAGTTTGGAAAAGGCACCTCATCTCCTCATCGCCTGGTGCTCGGGTTCACCCCTCCAGCATCTTTCCTAACAATCTCCTCACTTGGGGATATCAGCACCGTCAACATCCTGTTGCACACAGCTTGGAATTTGTCCAGAGGATGAAGCGGAAGGATGAGAAAAATTTAGAGACAAGTCTTAGGTCTTCGGACAGGCACATGCCACTCAAATTTCCAATCCGGAAGACAAATTCATCAAAATCTAGAATTGCCCACAGAAAGAGAATAGGGCTAGAGGAAATCCTGCTGTTTTGTGTCGAGTTTCCAAAAACACAAGTTGAAAAATGGAACTCAGGGGCACTAAAATTCATGAAACTGCAGAGTTGAAAATATCTATTGTTGAAAAACGTCTTGAGGTAAGTCACAGAAAAGGACTTGTAAGCAAGGGAGAGTGGCAGGAATCAGATTTGAAGAGGTAGAAAGGTCTCCCCATTAAAGCACAAGAAAAGGGGCTGAACATCGCCAATGATGCAGTTGGCCAAAAAGGGCGTATGCATTTTTTTCTGAATATATTCAAGTAAAGGCCATTCACACTTTTTATCCAACCAAACAGGTGGGCACTGGAAATCAATACTACAAAATGTACCACTTCACATCAGTCAGAAGGGCCATCCACATAAAGTGTAAACACGAGAATTGCAGGACAGGGTGAGGAGAAAAGGGAGCCCTGTGAGGCTGATAGTGGAAATGTAATTTGCCAACGGCCACTCTGGAGAAGTGTATTGTGTTTGCTAAAACATCTGAAAACTGAGCTACAGAGCATAGGGCACTTGCACTCATGGGCGTATACCTTGGGAAAAACAAAAAATGACAGAAAACAGGCACTCCAACGTTTACCACCTCTCTGTTAAAAAGGGCCTCCACTTGGATATAACCTACATGTCCCTGGAAGGATAAAATGGGTAAAAGAGATGGGGTACTTATGTAGAGTGGAATATTACTCATCCAGAAATCAATGAAATAAGGCCAGTTGGAACAACTCTGGACGAGTTACATACGATCATTCTAAGTGACACATGTCAGAAAGAAAAAGACACATATCATAAGATGTCACTTAAAGGTGGAATCAAAAATGGCTACACATGAAATAAACTACAAAACAGAAACATAGTCAAATATGTAGAAAATAGACATAAGGCTGCTAAATGGGAAAGGTGGGGAATGGTGAGGTATTATCCAGGAGGTTGAAATTAGCAAAGATACCATTCCAAGTACCGAATTGAATAACTGGCAAGGCCTACACGGTACCTCAAAGAACTGCACTCAGTCCACTCAAGTCACTGGAAAATAATACATATGACTCGTAAGCATCTGAGAAAGAATTTATTGTTGTCTCACAGTACATGAATCAAGTGGATGTACAGCAGCAAAAAACAGAGCTTTGAAAATCAGCTGTAACCAATATAAAAATAAATTTAAATATATTTATAAAAACAGTGAGACAGACAAAAATTCTTACAACTTTTGTTGAAGGGTTACGATGTAACATGGATTGAACACATGTAGACCCACAGCAGGATGATATATAAGGCTGGAAGCTATGCACGCTAAGAGATGTTAGAGAGGCTGGGTGAGGAAATGCAGACCTTTTAAAGTAATACTGCCTGGTACCCATTCCATGGGTCCCAAATCTGCACTTTCAAGGGAATCTTCTGACAGTGAAAACATGCCTGGGAAACCGAGATGAATGTACACCGTGTGCTCAGGAAAGGTGTCTAAAATGCACCTCATTATTGATCTCCTGGTGCTGGGGTTCGCCATTCCAGCCACATTACTAACAATCTCCCGACTTGGAGAATCAGCACCTTTAACCTCCTGTTTCACACAGTTTGCAATTTTTGCAGAGGATAAATGGGAAGAGGAGGAACCAATGAGAGATTAGCTGTAGTAGTTTTGACAGGCACATGTCACTCTAATTTCCCATTAGGAAGAAGAATTAACCAAAGGCTCAGCCTGCCTCCCCAGAACCAGAATAGTGCCGGAATCAATCCAATGGTTTGGCGGTCAGCTCACAAAAAAAGCGAGTTGCAAAATGGAGCTCAGGAGCAGACAATTCAAAGACCTGCAAAGATATAAATGATAACCAACGTCCAAAAATATATTCAGGTAAGGCAACGAAGAGGTTCTGAATGAGAGGCAGAATTGCAGGAAACATTTTTCAAAAGGTAGATTGTACTCACATTTAAAGCATATGAAAAGCAGCAGAATTTCTAAAATGATGCAGTTGGGCAAAAGGGTGTATGCGTTTGTTTCGTGAATATCTTCAGGAAAAAAACACATACAGAGTTTTTGGCCAACCAAGCAAGAGGTAAATGCAAATCCGCACAATAAAGAAGTCTCAATTTCCACTGCTCAGAAAGTCCATCCAAAAAATGTGTACAAATCAAAAATGCAGGAGAGGCCATGGAAAACAGGGAGACTAGTCACGCTGATGGGTGGGGTATAAATATCCAAGAGCTACTCTGAAGAAGTGTATGCTGTTTCCTAAAACATCTAAAATACAAAGCCCCTGAGCAAAGGGGACTTCAACTCATGGACATATAACTTGGGAAGACTAAATATCAACAAGACACAGGCACCCCAAAGTTTAGGGCTGCTCTGCATACAAGAACCTCAACTTCGGTACACCTAAAGTATCCCAGGAAAAAGAGAAATGCATAAAGAACTTGTGGTAATTTTGTACAACGGAATATCATACAGACGTGAAATCAATGTCATAAGGCCAGTAGCAGCATAATGAGAGGATTTAGGTATGATGATTCTAAGGGAAATTAGTCACACAGAAAAAGAATCTTATCATAAGATATCACTTACAGAGGGAATGTCAACATCACAACACATGAACTGAATTAGGAAAGAGAGCAGCGTCTCACATTTAGAAAACACTCTTATGCCTCCTTAAGGGGAAAGGAGAGGTGGGGTGATGCATAAAACCAGAGTTTGATATTAGCACAGGTACCATTCCATAAACCAAATACAGAATAGACAAGACCTACACCTTCCTCAGTGAACGGGACTCAAAACCCCTATTCCCCACAGAGGAATATATTTGATTAGTAAGAATCTTAAAACCTATGTATTGATATGCCTCTGTAAGGGAATCAAGTGTGTCTAGACCGTCATAAACACGTCAGGGAAAATCAGCTCAACCCCATTATAAAAATGAATTTCAAAAACAAAACAAAAAAAACAGCGAAATTCTTACACAATTCCTTCAGGGGTTCTGATGAAACCTAGAATGACCCTATCTGCAAAGACAGCTGGATGAGACATAAGGCTGGACACTTGGGACTGAGAGGACTGGTGAGATTGGGAGAGAAAATGCAGACCCTTTAAAGTAGTAATGCATGCCACCATTCCATGGGTCCCAAATTTCCAGGTAGAAGGGAATATCACTACAGTTATAACATGTATGGGAAACCTAGAGAATGGACACCCTGTGATGGCGAAAGGTTTCAGAAAGTCTCCTACTTTTTCCTCTCCTTGTGCTACAGTTTGGCATTCCAACAACTTTACTATCAATCTCCCAACTTAGGAGAGTCATCCCCTATAACCTCCTGGTTCACACAGTTTGCTAATTGTGCAGAGGATGAAAGGGAAGAGGGAGAACCAATCAGAGAGTAGATGTAGGCATTTGGACGGACACATGTCACTCTAAATTCCCATTAGGAAGAAGAATTAACCAATGTCTCAGCCACCCACAGGGAACCAGTATAGCCACCCCTGGAACCAGTATAGTTCCTGAAGCAAAATTGTGGATTTGCGGTCAGCTCCCAATAATGGGATTTGAAAATTGGAGCTCAGGGGCAAAGCAAATCAAAAACCTGCAGAGTTATAAAGGACTACTCTCTTCCAAAAATCTGTTGAGGGAAGGCAACAAAGCGGACTTGAAAATGAGGCAGAATTGCACAAAACATATTTCAAGAGGTAAATTGGAATCGCCTTTAAAGCACAGGAAAGGCATCACAACTTTGAGAATGATGCACTTGGCCAAAAACAGCGTATGATTTTCTCCTGAATATATTCAGGAGAAAAGGCATAGGCCCTTTTTGGCCAATCAAGCAAGCAAACAATGCAAATCCACACTACAAAGAATTTTCACTTCCCACCGGTCAAAAAGGGCATCCGAAAATCTGTAAAAACCAGAAAGGCAAGATAGAGATGACAAGGGCATGAAGCAATATAATCCCAAGGGTCATGGAGGATTGTGATGACAAGCACATGGAGCATTGTGATGACAAGATTATGTATCATTTTGCTGACAAAGGCATTGTGATGACAAGGTTCATGGAGCACTGTGATGACAAGTGTCATGGAGCACTGTGATTAAAGGGTTCATGGAGCATTGGGATGACAAGGGCATGGAGCATTTTGATGACAAGCGTCCCGGATCATTGTGTTGTCAGGGTTCATGGAGCATTGTCATGACAGTGATCATGGAGCATTGTTATGACAGAGGTCATGGAGCATTGTGATGAGAACGTCATGGAGCATTGGGCTGAAAATGTTCATGGAGTATTGTGATGACAGGGGTCAAGGAGCATTGTGATGACAAGGTACTGGAGCACTGTGATGAGAAGACCATGGAGCCATGTGATGACAAGTCCCATGGAGCATTCTGATGAAAAGGCTCATGGAGCATTGTGATTACAGGGGTCTTGGAGCATTGTGATGACAAGGGCATTGAACATGGGGATGAGAATGTCATGGAGCGTTCTGATGACATGCATCATGGAGCTTTGTGATGACAAGGGCTTGGAGCATTGTGATTACAGTGGTCTTGGAGCACTGTGAGGAAAAGGGCATTTAACATTGTGATGAAAAAGGCAAGGAGCCTTGTCATGACAGGGTTCAAGGAGCATACTGATGACAAGTGTCAGGGACCATTGTGATGACAAGGGTATTGAGCATTGTGATGACAAATGTCATGGAGCATTGTGATTAGAAGACCATGGATAATTGTGATGACTTGCGTTATGGGGAGCTGTGATGTGAAGTGTTATGGAATATTGTGATCACAAGGATTTGGAACATTGTGATGACAGAGGTCATAGAGCATTTTGATTTCATGGAGCATTATGATTAGAGGAGTCTTGGATCATTGTGATGAAAAGGGCATGGAACATTGGTCTGAGATGTTTCATGGATTATTGTGATGAGAGGGGGCAAGGAGCATTGTGATAACAAGGGCATGGAACACTGTGATACATGGTTCATGGAGGATTGTAATGACAAGCGCATGGAGCATTGTGAGAAGAATGGCATCGAGCATTGTGATGAAATGCATCATGGATACTGTGATGACAAGGGCTTGGAACGATGTGATGAGAGGTTTTTGGAGCATTGTGATAACAATGGCATGGAGCATTGTGATGCCAAGGGTCATGGAGTTTTGTGATGACAAAGGTCATGGAGCCTTTTGATGACAAGGGTATGGTGCATTCTGTAATGACAAGTGTATAGAGCATTGTGATGACAAAAGTCATGGAGCACTGTGATGAGAAGACCATGGATAATTGTGATGATGAGCGTCATGGGACATTGTGATGATAAGTGTTATGGAACATTGTGATCACAAGGATTTGGAGCATTGTGATGAGATAGATCATCAAATATTTTGATTTCATTGTGATGACAATAGCCTGAAGCATTATGATGATGGGCATGGTGCATTTTGATGACAGGGTTCATGGAGCATTGAGATGCAAAGGGGCATGGAGCATTGTGATTAGAGGGTTCATGGAGCATTGTGATGACAATGGCATTGAGCATTGAGATGCCAAGGGTCATGGATCCTTGTGATGACAAAGGTCATGGAGCATTTTGATGACAAGGGCGTGGTACATTGTGATGAGAAGGGCAGGGAGTATTGTGATGACAGGGTTATAGAGCAATTTGATGAAAAGGGTCATGGAATATTTTGATGACAGGTGTTATGGAACATTGTGATGTCAGGGGTCATTGAGCATTTTGAGGAAATTTGTTATGGAGCATTTTGATGACAGGGGTTATGGAACATTGTGATGTCAGGGGTCATCGAACATTGTGATGATATGTGCATGTAGCATTGCAAAGACAGAAGTCATGGAATATTGTGATGACAGGGGTGAGGGAGTATTGTGATGAATAGTGATGTAACATTGTGATATCAGTGTTGAGAGAGCATTTTGATGAGAAGTGCATGGAGAATTGTGATGACAAGTTTTATGGAGCTTTGTGGTGACAAGATTGTGGAGCACTTTGATGAAAAGTGCAGGGTGCATTGTGATGACATGGGTCATGGAGCATTGTGCTGACAAGCACATGGAGCATTGTGATGATGAGGGTCATGGAGCATTGTGCTGAGAAAGGCATAGAGCATTGTGATGACAAGGGTCAAAGAGCATTGTGATGAAAATTTCATGGAGCATTGTGGTTAAATATGTCACAGAGACTGCTGATGACGAGGGCATGGACCATTGTGATGACAAAGGTCATGAAGCATTGTGATGAATGGAGGCATGGAGCATTGTGATGACAGGGGTCATGGAACATTGTGATAACAAGGGCATGGAGCATTGTGATGACAAGGGAATGGAGCATTGGGCTGAAAATGTTCATGGATTATTGTGATGACAGGGGTCATGGAGCATTGTGATGACTTGGGAATGGAGCATTTTGATGACAAGAATTCCGGATCATTGTGTTTTCAGGTGTCATGGAGTGTTGAGATGACAGTGGTCATGGTGCATTGTGATGATATTGGCCATGGAGAATTGTGATGTGTAGGTCGTGGAGCATTGTGATTACAGGTGTCCTGATGCATTGTGATGAAAAGGGCATGTATCATTGTGAAGAAAAAGGCATTGAGCCTTGTCATGACAGTGTTCAAGAAGCATACTTACGACAAGTGTCAGGTAGCATTGTGATGACAAGTGTATTGAGCATTTGATGACAAATGTCATAGAGCATTGTGATGAGCAGACCATGGATAATTTTGATGATGAGCGTCATGGGGTGTTGTGATGATAAGTCTTATGGAACATTGTGATCACAAGGGTTTGGAGCATTATGATGACAGATGTCATGGAGAATTAAGATTGCATTGTGATGACAATAGCATGAAACATTATGTTGATGGGCATGGTGCATTGTGATGACTGTGTTCATGGAGCATTGAGATGAAAAGGGGAATGGAGCATTGTGATTGCCGGGGTCTTGGAGCATTGTGATGACTAGGGAATGGAGCATGGTGATGAGAAGGCCATGGAAATTTCTGATGACATGCATCATGGAGCACTGTGATGACAAGGTCATGGAGCATTGTGATTACAGGGGTCTTGGGGAATTGTGATGACAAGGGTCATGGAGCCTTGTGATGACATGCCGTTGAACAATGTGATGGGAGGTGTCATGGAGCATTGTTATGACAGAGGTAATGGAGCATTGTGATGAGAAGGGCATTGAGATTTGGTCTAAAATATTTCATGGATTATTGTAATGAGAGTGGGCATGGAGCATTGGGATGACAAGGGCACGGAACACTGTGATACATGGTTCATGGAGGATTGTAATGACCAGGACATGGAGCATTGCGATGAGAAGGGCATCGAGCATTGTGATGACAATTGTCATGGAGCTTTGTGATGACAAGAGCATGGAGCAATGTGATGAGAGTGTTCATGGAGCATTGTGATGACAATGACATGGAGCATTGTGATGCCAAGGGTCATGGAGATTTGTGATGACAAATAACAGGGAGCATTTCGATGACAATGGTGTGGTGCATTGTGATGAGAAGGGCAGGGAGCATTTTGATTACAGGTTCATGCAGCAATTCGATTAAATATAATGGAATATTTTGAGGGCAGGGGTTATAGAACATTGTGATGTCATGGGTCATGGAGCTTTGGGATGAAAAGGGTCATGGAGCATTTGATGACAGGGGTTATGGAACATTGTGATGTCAGGGATCATGGAACATTGTGATGATAAGGGTATGTAGCACTGTGATGACAGGGGTCATGGAACATTATGATTACAGGGGTGAGGGAGTATTGTGATGACTAGTGATGGAACATTGTGATATCTCTGGTGAGAGAGCATTTGGATGAGAAGTGCATGGAGCATTGGGATTACAAGGTTTATGGAGCATAGCGATGACAAGGTTGTGGACCGATGTGATGAAAAGCACGTGGCACATTGTGATGACAAGGGTCATGGAGCATTGTTCTGACAAAGGCATGGAGCATTGTGATGACAAGGGTCACGGAGCATTGTGATGAAAAGTTCATGGAGCATTTTGGATACAAAGGTCACAGAGCCTTGTGATGACACGGGCAAGGACCGTTTTGATGACAAACTTTATGAAGCATTGTGATGAATGGAGTCATGGTGCACTGTGATGATAGGGCTCATGGAGCATTGTGATGACATGGGCATGGAGCATTGTGATGACAGGGGCATGGAGCATTGGTCTGACAAGTTTCATAGATTATTGTGATGACAGTGGACATGGTGCATTGTGATGACAAGGGTATGGATCATGGTGATGAGAAGGTCATGGAGTATTGTGAAGACAGGTGTCAGGGAGCATTGTTATGACATATGTCATGGTCCATTGCGATGATAATGGCATTGAGCATTGTGATGCCAAATGTAATGGAGGATTGGGATGACAAATAAAATGGAGCATTGTGATGACTAGGACTTGGAGCACTATGATGACAAGGGCCATTGAGAATTTTCATGACAAGGTCGTTAAGCATTGTGATGACAAGGTCCTGGAGCATTGTGATGAGAATTCCATGGAGCCTTGTGATGACAATCTCATATAGCATACTGATCAAAAGGGGCATGGACCATTGTGATTACAGGGGTCTTGGAACATTGTGATGACAAGGGCATGGATCATTGTGAAGAGAAGGCCAAGGAGCATTCTGAGGACATGCGTCATTGAGTTTTGTGATGACAAGCACATGGAGCATTGTGATTACACGGGTCTTGTAGCATGGTGATGAAAAGGGCATGGAATATTGTGATGAAAAATGCATGGAGCCTTGCCATGACAGGGTTCAAGGAGCATACAGACAACAAGTGTCATGGAGCATATTGATGACAAGTGTATTGAGCATTGTGATGACAAAGGTCATGGAGCATTGTGATGAGAAGGCCATGGAGCATTCTGATGACATGTGTCAGGGAGCTTAGTGATGACAAGTGCATGGAGCAATGTGATGCCATGGGTCATGGATATTTGTGATGACAAAGGTCATGGAACATTTTGAAGACAAGGGCGTTGTGCATTGTAATGAGAAGTGCAGGGAGCATGGTGATGACATGGTCACGGAGAAATTTGATGAAAAGTGTCAAGGAACATTTTGATGACAGGGGTTATGGAACATTGTGATGTCATGGGTCATCGAACATTGTGAAGATAAGTGCATGTAGCATTGTGATGACAGGAGTCACGGAACATTGTGATGACAGAGGTGAGGGAGTATTGTGTTGAATAGTGAAGTAACATTGTGATATCAGTGGTGAGAAAGCATTTTGATGAGAAGTGCATGGAGCATTGTGATGACAAGGTTTATGGAGCATTGTGATGACAAGATTGTGGAGCACTGTGATGACAAGCGCATGGTGCATTGTGATGACATGTGTCATAGAGCATTGTGCTGACAACCGCATGGAGCATTGTGAGGACAAGGGTCATGGAGCATTGTGCTGAGAAAGGCATAGAGCATTGTGATGACAAGGGTCAAAGAGAATTGTGATGAAAAGTTCATGGAGCATTGTGGTTAAAAAGGTCACAGAGACTGTTGATGACGAGGGCATGGACCACTGTGATGACAAAGGTCATGAAGCATTGTGATGACTGGAGTCACGGAGCACTGTGATGACATGGGTCATGGAGCATTGTGATGAAAAGGGGCATGGAACATTGTGATGACAAGGGCATGTATCATTGGTCTCATAATTTTCATGGATTATTGCGATGACTGTTGGAATGGTGCATTGTGGTGACAAGGGCATGGAGCATTGTGATAAAGAGGTCATGCTGTATTGTGAAGACGGGTGTCATGGAGCATTGTGATGACAGGGTTCATGAAGCATTGTGATGACTAGGGAATGGAGCATAGTGATGACATGAGTCCCGGATCATTGTGTTGTCAGGTGTCATGGAGTGTTGTGATGACAGTTGTCATGGTGCATTGTGATGATATTGGTCATGGAGCATTGTGATGAGAAGGTTATGGAGCATTGTGCTGATAATATTCATGGAGTATTGTGATGACAATGGTCATGGAGCATTGTGATGACAAGGGTATGGAGCATGGTGATGACAAGGTCATGTAGCACTGTGATGAGAAGTCCTTGGAGGCTTGTGATGACAAGTTTCATAGAGCATTCTGATGAAAAGTGGCATGGATCATTGTGATTACAGTTGTCTTGGAGCATTGTGATGACAAGTGCATGGAGCATTGTCAGAGACGGCCATGCAGCATTCTGATGACATGGGTCATGGAGCTTTGTGATGACAAGGGCTTGGAGCATTGTGATTACAGGTGTCTTGGAACATTGTGATGAAAAGGGCACGGAACATTGTGATGAAAAAGTTATGGAGACTTGTCATGACAGGGTTAATGGAGCATACTGAAGACAAGGGTCAGGGGGCATTGTGATGACAAGTGTATTGAGCATAGTGATGACAATGGTCATGGAGCATTGTGATGAGAAGACCATGAATAATTGTCATGATGAGCGTCATGGTGTGTTGTGATGATAAGTGTTATGGAACATTGTGATCACAAGGGTTTGGAGCATTATGATGACAGAGGTCATGGAGAATATTGATTTCATTGTGATGACAATAGCCTGAAGCATTGTGATGATAGGCATGGTGCATTGTGATGACAGGGATCATGGAGCATTGAGATGAAAAGGGGCATGGAGCATTGTGTTTACAGTGGTCGTGGAGCATTGTGATGACAAGGGCATGGAGCATTGGTCTAATAAGTTTTATGGATTATTGCGATGACCGTTGGAATGGCGCATTGTGATGACAAGGGCATGGAGCATTGTGATGACCAGGTCATGCAGTATTGTGAAGACAGGTGTCAGGGAGCATTGTGGTGACATATGTAATGGCCCAATGTGATGACGATGGCATGGAGCATTGTGATGCCAAGTGTCATGGAGGATTCTGATGACAAAGTTAATAGAGCATTGTGATGACAATGGCTTGGAGCATTGCGATGACAAGGGTCAAGGAGCATTGTGTTGACAAGTGCATGGAGAATTGTGACGACAAGGGTCATGGAGCATTCTGGTGACAAGCTTGTGGAGTATTTTGATGACAATGGCATGGAGCTTTGTGATGAATACGGCATGCAGCATTGTGATGAAAAAGGCATGGAGCCTTGTGATGACAGGTCTCATGGAGCATACTGATGAAAAGGGGCATGGAGCATTCTGATTACAGGGGTCTTGGAACATTGTGGTAGCAAGGGCATGGAGCACTCTGATGACAAGGGCATGGAGCATTGGTCTAATAAGTTTCATGGGTTATTGTGATGACAGTTGGAATGGCTCATTGTGATTACAGTGGTCATGGAGCATTGTGATGATACTGCTCGTGGAGCATTGTGATAAGACCGTCATGGAACATTGGGTTGAAAATGTTCATAGAGTAATGTGATGACAGGTGTCAAGGAGCATTGTGATGACAAGGGAATGGAGCATGGTGATGACAAGGTCCTGGAGCATTGTGATGAGATGACCATGGAGACTTGTGATGACAAGTCTCATGGAGCATTCTGACGAAAAGGAGCAAGGAGCTTTGTGATTACAGGGGTCTTGGAGCACTGTGATGACAAGGACATGGAGCACTGTGAGGAGAAGGGCATGGAACTTTCTGATGGTATGCGTCATGGAGCTTTGTGATGACAAGGGCATGGAGCATTGTGATTACAGGGGTCTTGGAGCATTGTGATGACAAGGGTCATGTAGCCTTTTGATGACAAGGCCGTGGATCATTGTGAATGGCAGCGGTCATGGAGCATAGTTATGACAGAAGTAATGGAGCATTGTAATCAGAATGGCATTGAGCATTGGTCTGAAATGTTTCATGGATCATTGTGATGAGAGTGGGCATGGAGCATTGTGATGACAAGGGCACGGTACACTGTGATACATGGGTCATGGTGGATTGTAATGATCAGGGCGTGGAGCATTGTGATGAGAAGGGCATCGAGCATTGTGATGACAAGTGTCATGGAGCTTTGTGATGACAAGGGCATGGAGCAATGTGATGAGAGGGTTCATGGAGCATTGTGATGACAATGACATGGAGCATTGTGATGCCAAGGGTCATGGAGCTTTGCGATGTCAAATGTCATGGAGCATTTTGATGACAAGGGTGTGGTGCATTGTGATGAGAAGGGCAGGGAGCATTTTGATGACAGGGTCATGCAGCAATTTGATGAAAAGTGTAATGGAACATTTTGATGACAGGGGTTATAGAACATTGTGATGCCAGGGATCATGGAGCTTTGGGAAGAAATGGGTCATGGAGCATTTTGCTGACAGGGGTTATGGAACATTGTGATGTCAGGGGTCAAGGAACATTGTGCTGATAAGGGGATGTAGCATTTTGATGACAGGGGTCATGGAACATTTTGTTAACAGGGGTGAGGGAGGATTGTGATGACTAGTGATGGAACATTGTGATATCTCATGTGAGAGAGCATTTGGATGAGAAGTGCATGGAGCATTGTGATTACAAGGTTTATGGAGCAGAGCGATGACAAGGTTGTGGATCATTGTGATGAAAAGCGCATGGCACATTGTGATGACAAGGGTCATGGAGCACTGTTCTTACAAAGGCATGGAGTATTGTGATGACAAGGGTCACGGGGCATTGTGATGAAATGTTCATGGAGCATTGTGGTTACAAAGGTCACAGAGCCTTGTGATGATGCGGGCATGGACCGTTGTGATGACAAACGTTATGAAGCATAGTGATGACTGAGGCCACAGAGCATTGTGATGACAGGTGTCATGGAGCATTGTGATGACAAGGGCATGGAGCATTGTGATGACAGGGGCATGGAGCATACGTCTGACATGTTTCATAGATTATTGTGATGACAGTGGACATGGTGCATTGTGTTGACAAGGGCATGGAGCATTGTGAAGACAAGGGCATGGAGTATTGTGAAGACAGGTGTCAGGGAGCATTGTGGTGACCTATGTCATGGTCCATTGCGATGGCAATAGCATGGAGCATTGTGATGCCAATTGTAATGGAGGATGTTATGACAAATATAATGGAGCATTGTGATGACTAGGGCATGGAGCATTATGTTGACAAGGGCCATTGAGAATTTTCATGACAATGTCGTGAAGCATTGTGATGACAAGTCCTGGAGCATTGTGATGAGAAAACCATGGAGGCTTGTGATGACAAGTCTCAAGGAGCATACTGATGAAAAGGGTTCTGGAGCATTCTGATTACAGGGGACTTGGAACATTGTGATAACATGGGCATGGAGCATTGTGATGACCAGGTCATGCAGTATTGTGAAGAGAGGTGTCAGGGAGCATTGTGATGACATAAGTAATGGCCCATTGTAATGACAATGGCATGGAGAACTGTGATGCCAAGTGTCATGGAGGATTCTGATGACAAAGATAATGGAGCATTGTGATGACAAGGGATTGGAGCATTGTGATGACAGGTTTCAGGGAGCATTGTGCTGACAAGTGCATGGAGAATTGTGATGACAAGGGTCATGGAGCATTCTGATCACAAGCTTGTGGAGTATTTTGATGACAATTGCATGGAGCATTTTGATGAAAAATGAATGGAGCCTTTTTGTGACAGTGTTCAAGGAGCATTCTGACGACAATGTCACGGAGCATTGTGATGACAAGTGTACTGAGAATTGTGATGACAAATTCATGGAGCATTGTTATAAAAAGGGCATGGAGTATGTGTGATGACAGGCATCATGGAGCTTTGTGATGACAAGTGTTATAGAACATAGTGATCACAAGAGTTTGGAGCATTGTGATGAGAAAGGTCATGGATCATTTTGATTTCAAGGATCATGGAGCATTGTGATGAAAAGGGCATGAAGCAATGTGATCCCAACGTTCATGGAGGATTGTGATGACATTGGTAATGGAATATTTTGATGACAAGCGCATAGAGCATTGTAATGACAAGGTCATGTAGCATTTTGCTGACAAAGGCATGGAGCATTGTGATAACATGTGTCATGGAGCACAGTGATGACAAGCGTCATGGAGCATTGTGAATAGAGGGGTCATGGAGCATTGGGATGACAAGGGCATGTATCATTGTGATGACAAGGGTCATGGAGGATTGGGTTGAAAAATTTCATGGATTATTGTGATGACAGGGGTCATGGAGCATTGTGATTACAGGGTTCTTGGAGCATTGTGATGACAAGAGTTCCAGATCATTGTGTTGTCACGTGTCATGGAGTGTTGTGATGACAGTGGTCATGGAGCATTGTGATGATATTGGTCATGGAGCATTGTGATGAGAAGGTCATGGAGCATTGGGCTGAAAATGTTCATGGAGTATTGGTATGACATGGGTCATGGAGCATTGTGATGACTAGGGAATGGAGCATGGTGATGACAATATCCTGGAGCATTGTGATGACATGACCATGGAGACTTGTGATGAGAAATTTCATGGAGCATTCTGATGAAAAGGGGGAATGGAGCATTGTGATTACAGGGGTCTTGGAGCATTGTGATGACAAGGGTCATGGAGCCTTGTGATGACAAGGCCGTGGAACATTGTGATGGCAGGGGTCATGGAGCATTTTTATGACAGAGTAATGGACCATTGTGATGAGAATGGCATTGACCATTAGTCTGAAATATTTCATGGATTATTGTGATGAGAGTGGGCATGGAGCATTGTGATTACAAGTGCACAGTACACTGTGATACTTGGGTCATGGAGGATTGTAATGACAAGGGCATGGAGCATTGTGATGACAAGTGTGATGGAGCTTTGTGATGACAAGGGCATGGGGCACTGTGAAGAGAGGGTTCATGGAGCATTGTGATGACAATGACATGGAGCATTGTGATGCCAAGTGTCATGGAGCTTTGTGATGACAAAGGTCATGGAGCATTTCGATGTCAAGTGTGTGGTGCATTGTGATGAGAAGGGCAGGGAGCATTTTGATGACAGGGTCATGGAGCAATTTAATGAAAAGTGTAATGGAACATTTTGATGACAGGGGTTATAGAACATTGTGATGCCATGGGTCATGGAGCTTTGGGATGAAATGTGTCATGGAGCAGTTTGATGACAGTGGTTATGGAACATTGTGATGTCAGGAGTCATGGAACATTGTGTTGATAAGGGGATGTAGCATTGTGATGACAGTGGTCATGGAACACTGTGATTACAGGGGTGAGGGAGGATTGTGATATCTAGTGATAGATCATTGTGATATCCCAGGTGCGAGAGCATTTCGATGAGAAGTGCATGGACCATTGTGATTACAAGGTTAATGGAGCATAGCGATGACAAGGTTGTGGATCATTGTGATGAAAACCGCGTGGCACATTGTGATGACAAGGGTCATGGAGCATTGTTCTGACAAAGGCATGGAACATTGTGATGACAAGGGTCACGGAGCATTGTGATGAAAAGTTCATGGAGCATTGTGGTTACAAAGGACACAGAGCCTTGTGATGATGCGGGCATGGACCGTTGTGATGACAAACGTTATGAAGCATTGTGATGACTGGAGTCACGGAGCATTGTGATGACAGGGGTAATGGAGCACTGTGATAACAAGGTCATGGAGCATTGTGATGACAGGGGAATGGAGCATTGGTCTGACAAGTTTCATAGATTATTGTGATGACAGTGGACATGGTGCAATGTGATGACAAGGGCATGGGGCATTGAGATGAGAAGGTCATGGAGTATTTTGAAGACAGGTGTCACGGAGCATTGTGATTAAATATGTCATGGTCCATTGCGATGACAATGGCAGGGAACATTGTGATGCCAAATGTAATGGAGGATTATGATGACAAATATAATGGAGCATTGTGATGACTAGGGCTTGCAGCATTATGATGACAAAACCATGGAGCCATGTGATGACAAGTCTCATGGAGCATACTGATGAAAAAGGGCATGGAGCATTGTGATTACAGTGGTCTTGGAACTTTGTGATGACAAGGGCATGGAGCATTGTGATGACAAACGTTTTGCAGCATTGTGATGACTGGAGTCACGGAGCTTTGCGATGACAGGGGTCATGTAGGATTGTAATGACAAGGGCATGGAACACTGTGATGGAAGGGGCATGGATCACTGGTGTGACAAGTTTCATAAATTATTGTGATGAGAGTGTGCATGGTGCATTGGGATGACAAGGGCATGGAGCATTGTGATGAGAAGGTCATGGATTATTGTGAAGACAGGTGTCAGGGAGCATTGTGATGAAATATGTCGTGGTCCTTTGCGATGACAATGGCAGGGAGCATTGTGATGCCAAATGTAATGGAGCATTGTGATGACAAATATAATGGAGCATTGTGATGGATAGGGCTTGGAGCATTATGATGACAAGGGCCATTGAATATATTCATGACAAGGTCGTGAAGCATTGGGATGACAACGTCCTGGAGCATTGTGATGACAAAACCATGGAGCCTTGTGATGACAAGTCTCATGGAGCATACTGATGAAAAGGGGCATGGAGCATTGTGATTACAGGGATTTTGGAACATTGTGATGACAAGGGCATGGAGCATTGTGAGGAGAATTCCAAGGAGCATTCAGAGGGCATGCGTCATTGAGATTTGTGATGACAAGGGCATGGAGCATTGTGATTACATGGATCTTGGAGCACTGTGATGAAAAGGGCTTGGATCATTGTGAGGAAAAATGCATGGAGCCTTGTCTTGACAGGGTTCAAGGAGAATACAGACAACAAGTGTCAGGGAGCATTGTGATGAGAAGTGTATTGAGCATTGTGATGACAAAGATCATGGAGCATTGTTATGAGAAGGCCATGGTTAAATGTGATGATGATCGTAATGGGGTGTTGTGATGATAAGTGTTATGGAACATTGTGATTACAATGGTTTGGAGCATTATGATGACAGAGGTCATGGAGAATATTGATTTCATTGTGATGACAATAGCCTTAAGCATTATGATGATGGTCATGGTGCATTGTGATGACAGGGTTCATGGAGCATTGAGATGAAAAGGGGCATGGAGCATTGTGATTACAAGGGTCTTGGAGCGTTGTGATGACAAGGGCATGGAGCATTTTGATGAGAAATCCATGGAACATTCTGATGACATGCATCATGGAGCTTTGTGATGACATGGTCATGGAGCATTGTGATTTCGGGGGTCTTGAGCATTGTGATGACAAGTGTCATGGAACCTTGTGATGACTAGGCCGTGGAACATCGTGATGGCTAGGGTCATGGTTCATTGTTATGACAGGGGTAATGGAGGATTTTGATGAGAGTGGGCATGGAACATTGGTCTGAAATATTTCATGGATTATTTTGATGAGAGTGGGCATGGAGCATTGTGATGACACGGGCACAGAACACTGTGATACATGGGTCATGCAGGATTGTCATGACAAGGGCATGGAGCATTGTGATGAGAAGGGCATCGAGCATTGTGATGACAAGTGTCATGGAGCTTTGTGATGACAAGGGCATGAACCAATGTGATGAGAGGGTTCATGGAGCATTGTGATGACAATGACATGGAGCATTGTGATTCCAAAGCTCATGGAGCTTTGTGATGACAAGTCATGGATCATTTTGAAGACAAGCGCATGGTGCATTGTGATGAGAAGGGCAGGGAGCATTTTGATTACCGGGTCATGCAGCAATTTGATAAAAATTGTAATGGAACATTTTGATGGCAGGTGTTATAGAATATTGTGATGTCAGGGGTCTTTGAGCTTTGGGATGAAAAGTGTCATGGAGCATTTTGATGACAGGTGTTATGGAACATTGTGATGGCAGGGGTCATGGAACATTGTGATGATAAGGGGATGTAACATTGTGATGACAGGGTCATGGAACATTGTGATTACAGGGGTGAGGGAGTATTGTGATGGCTAGTGATGGAACATTGTGATATCTCTGGTGAGAGAGCATTTTGATGAGAAGTGCATGGAGCATTGTGATTACAAGGTTTATGGAGCATTGCAATGACAAGGTTGTGGACAGTTGTGATGAAATGCACGTGGCACATTGTGATGACAATGGTCATGGAGCATTATTCTGACAAAGACATGGAGCATTGTGATGACAAGGGTCACAGAGAATTGTGATGAAAAGTTCATGGAGCATTGTGGTTAAAATGGTCACAGAGCCTTGTGATGACGCGGGGATGGACCGTTGTGATGACAAACGATATGAAGCATTGTGATGACTGGAGCTTTGGGATGACAAGGGCATGGATCATTGGGATGACAAGGTTCATGGATCACTTGGCTGAAAATATTCATGGATTATTGTGATGACACGGGTCATGGAGCATTGTGATGACGAGGGAATGGAGCATTGTGATGACAAGAGTCCCGGATAATTGTGTTGTCATGTGTCATGGAGTGTTGTGATGACAGTGGTCATGGAGCATTGTGATGATATTGGCCATGGAGCATTGTGATGAGTAGGTCGTGGAGCATTGTGCTGAAAATGTGCATGGATTATTGTGATGACAGGGGTCATGGAGCATTGTGATGACTAGGGAATGGAGCATGGTGATGACAAGATCCTGGAGCATTGTGATGAGTAGACCATGGAGACTTGTGATGACAAATCTCATGGAGCATTCTGATGAAAATGGGCAAGGAGCATTGTGAATACAGGGGTCTTGGAGCATGGTGATGACAAGGTCCTGGAGCATTGTGATAAGAAGACCATGCATAATAGTGATAACGAGCATCATGGGTCATTGTGATGACAAGTGATATGGAATATTGTGATCACAAGGGTTTGGAGCATTGTTATGACAGAGGTCATGGAGCATTTTTATTTCATTGTGATGACAATGGCATGAAGCATTATGATGATGGGCATGGTGCGTTGTGATGACAGGCTTCATGGAACATTGAGATGAAAAGGGGCATGGAGCAATGTGATTACAGGGTTCTTGGAGTGTTGTGATGAGAAGGGTCATGGAGCCTTGTGATGACATGGTCACGGAACATTGTGATGGCAAGTGTCATGGAGCATTTTTATGACAGGGTTAATGGAGCATTGTGATGGCACGCACATAGAGCATTGTGATCAGAAGGCCATGGAGCATTCTGATGACATGTGACATGGAGCTTTTTGAAGACAAGGGCATGGAGCAATGTGATGAGAGCGTTCATGGAGCACTGTGATGACAATGACATGGAGCACTGTGATGCCAAGGGTCATGGATCTTTGTGATGACTATATTTATGGAGCATTGTGATGACAAATTTGTAGAGCACTCTGATGACAAGCACATGGAGCATTGTGATGACAAGGGTCATGGAGCATTGTGCTGAGAAAGGCATAGAGCATTGTGATGACAAGAGTCAAAGAGCATTGTGATGAAAAGTTCATGGAGCATTGTGGTTAAAATGGTCACAGAGACTGTTGATGACGACAGCATGGACCATTGGGATGACAAAGGCCATGAAGCATTTTGATGACTGGAGTCACGGAGCATTGTGATGACAGGGGTCAGGGAGCATTGTGATAAAAAGGGCATGGAGCATTGAGATGACAAGGTCATGGAACATTAGTCTAATAAGTTTCATGGATTGTTGCGATGAGAGTTGGAATGGCGCATTGTGATGACAAGGGCATGGAGCATTGTGATGAACAGGTCATGCAGTATTGTGAAGATAGGAGTCAGGAAGCATTGTGATGACATATGTAATGGCCCTTTGTGATGACAATGGCATGGAGCATTGTGATGCCATGTGTCATGGAGGATTCTGATGACAATGGTAATGGAACATTGTGATGACAATGGCTTAGAGCATTGGGATGACATGGGTAAGTTAGCATTGTGCTGACAAGTGCATGGAGAATTGTGATGACAAGGGTCATGGAGCATTCTGATGACAAACTTGTGGAGTATTTTGATGACAATGGCATGGAGCATTGTGATGAAAACGACATGGGGCATTGTGTTGAAAAAGGCATGGAGCCTTTTCGTGACAGGGTTCAAGGAGCATTCTGATGACAATGTCAGGGAGCATTGTGATGACATGTATATGGAGAATTGTGATGACAAAAGTCATGGAGCATTGTGATAAAAAGGGCATGGAGTATTGTGATGACAGGTATCATGGAGCGTTGTGATGACAAGTGTTATGGAACATTGTGATCACAAGGGTTTGGAGCATTGTGATGACAGAGGTCATGGATCATTTTGATTTCAAGGAGCATGGAGCATTGTGATGACAAGGGCATGAATCAATGTGATCCCAAGGTTCAAGGAGGATTGTGATGACAATGGAAATGGAGTTTTGTGATGACAAGCGCATAGAGCATTGTAATGAAAATGTCATGTATCCTTTTGCTGACAAAGGCATGGATCATTGTGATGACATGTGTCATGGATCATTGTGATGACAAGCGTCATGGAGCATTGTGAATACAGGGGTCATGGAGCATTGGGATGACAAGGGCATGGATCATTGTGATGACAAGTGTCATGGAACACTGGGCTGAAAATGTTCATGGATTGTTGTGATGACAGTGGTCATGGAGCATTGTGATGATATTGACCATGGTGCATTGTGATGTGTAGGTCGTGGATCATTGGGCTGAATATATTAATGGATTTTTGTGATGACAGTGGTCATGGAGCATTGTGATGACAAGGGAATGGAGTATAGTGATGACAAGGTCCTGGAGCATTGTGATGAGATGACCATGGAGACTTGTAATGACAAGTCTCACGGAGCATTCTGATGAAAAGGGGCATGGAGCATTGTGATTACAGGGGTCTTGGAGCATTGTGATGACTAGGGCATGGAGCATTGTGATGACAAAGCCATGGAGCATTCTGATGATATGCTTCATGGAGTTTTGTGATGACAAGGACATGGAGCATTGTGATTACAGTGATCTTGGAGCACTGTGATGAAAAGGGCACGGATCATTGTGATGAAAAGGCATGAAGCCTTGCCATGGCAGGGTTCAAGGAGCATACTGACGACAAGTGTCAGGGAGCATTGTGATGACAAGTGTATTGAGACTTGTGATGACAAAGGTCATGGAGCATTGTGATGAGAATACAATGGATAATTGTGATGATGAGCGTCATGGGGATTTGTGATGATAAGTGTTATGGAACATTGTGATCACAAGGTTTTGGAGCATTATGATGACAGAGGTCATGGATAATTTTGATTTCATTGTGATGACAATAGCCTGAAGCATTATGATGATGGGCATGGTGCATTGTGATGACAGGGTTCATGGAGCATTGAGATGCAAAGGGGCATGGAGCATTTTGAATACAGGGGTCTTGGAGCATTGTGATGTCAAGGGTCATGGAGCCTTGTGATGAGAAGTCCATGGAACATTCTGATGACATGTGTCATGGAGCTTTGTGACGAAAAGGGCATGGAGCATTGTGATTACATGGGTCTTGGAGCATTGTGATGACAAGGGTCATGGAGCCTTTTGATGACAAGGCCGTGGAACATTGTGTTGGCAGGGGTAATCAGCATTGTTATGACAGAGGTAATGGGGCATTCTGATGAGAAGGACATTGGGCATTGGGTGAAATGTTTCATTGATTATTGTGATGAGAGATGGCATGGAGCATTGTGATGACAAGGGCACGGAACACTGTGATACATGGGTCATGGAGGATTGTGATGGAAAGGGCATGGAGCATTTTGATGAGAAGGGCATCGAGCATTGTGATGACAAGTGTCATGGAGCTTTGTGATGACAAGGGCATGGAGCAATGGGATAAGAGGTTTCATGGAGCATTTTGATGACAATGATATGGAGCATTGTGATGCCAAGGGTCATGGAGCTTTGTGATGACAACGGTCATGGAGCATTTTGTTGACAAGCGTGTGGTGCATTGTGATGAGAAGGAGAGGGAGCATTTTGATGACAGGGTCATGCAGCAATTTGATGAAAAGTGTAATGTAACATTTTGATGACAGGGGTTACAGAACATTGTGATGCCATGGGTCAAGGAGCCTTGGGATGAAAAGTGTCATGTAGCATTTTGATGACAGTGGTTATGGAATATTGTGATGTCAGGGGTCATGGAACATTTTGATTACAGGGTTGAGGGAGGATTGTGAAGACTAGTGATGGAACATTGTGATATCTCAGGTGAGAGAGCATTTGGATGAGAAGTGCATGGAGCATTGCGAATACAAGATTTATGGAGCATAGCGATGACAAGGTTGTGGATCATTGTGATGAAAAACGCGTGGCACATTGTGATGACAAGGGTCATGGAACATTGTTCTGACAAAGGCATGGAGCATTGTTATGACAAGGGTCACGGAGCATTGTGATGAAAATTTCATGGAACATTGTGGTTAGAAAGGTCACAGAGCCTTGTGATGATGCGGGCATGGACCGTTGTGATGACAAACGTTATGAAGCATTGTGATGACTGGAGTCACGGAGCATTGAGAAGAGAGGGGTCAGGGAGCATTGTGATGACAGGGACATGGAGCTTTGTGGTGACAATTTTCAGAGATTATTGTGATGACATTGGACATGGTTCATTGTGATGACCAGGGCATGGAGCATTGTGATGAGAAGGTCATGGAGTATTTTGAAGAGAGTTGTCAGAGAGCATTGTGATGACATATGTCATGGTCCATTGCGATGACAATGGCAGGGAGCATTGTGATTCCAAATGAAATGGAGGATTGTGATGACAAATATAATGGAGCATTGTGATGACTAGGACTTGGAGCATTATGATGACAAGGGCCATTGAGAATTTTCATGACAAGGTTGTGAAGCATTGTCATGACAAGGTCCTGGAACATTGTGATGAGAAAACCATGGAGCCTTGTGATGACAAGTCTCATGGAGCATACTGATGAAAGGGGCAAGGAGAATTCTGACTACAGGGTTCTTGGAACATTGTGATAACAAGGGCATCGAGCATTGTGATGACAAGGGCATGGAGCATTGCTCTAATAAGTTTCAGAGATTATTGTGATGACACTGGGAATGGCGCATTGTAATGACAAGGGCATGGAGCATTGTGATGACCAGGTCATGCAGTATTGTGAAGAGAGGTGTCAGAGAGCATTGTGATGACATATGTAATGGCCCATTGTGATGACAATAGCATGGAGCATTGTGATGCCAAGTGTCATGGAGGATTCTGATGAAAAAGGTAATGGAGCATTGTGATGACAATGGCTTGGAGCATTGTGATGACAAGGGTCAGGGAGCATTGTGCTGACAAGTGCATGGAGAATTGTGATGACAAGGGTCATGGAGCATTCTGATGACAAGCTTGTGGAGTATTTTGATGACAATGGCATGGAGCATTGTGATAAAAATTGCATGGGGCTTTTTGATTAAAAATACATGGAGCCTTTTCGTGACAGGTTTCAAGGAGCATTCTGATGACAAGTGTCAGGGAGAATTGTGATGACAAGTGTATTGAGAATTGTGATTACAAAGGTCATGGAGCATTGTGATGAAAAGGGCATGGAGTATTGTGATGACAGGCATCATGGAGCATTGTGATGACAAGTGTTATGGAACATTGTGATCACAAGGGTTTGAAGTATTGTGATGACAGCGGTCATGGATCATTTTGATTTCAAGGAGCATGGAGCATTGTCATGACAAGGGCATGAAGAAAAGTGATCCCAAGGTTCATGGAGGATTGTGATGACAATAGTAATGGAGTATTGTGATGACAAGCGCATAGAGCATTGTAATGAGAAGGTCATGTAGCATTTTGCTGACAAAGACATGGAGCATTGTGATGACATGTGTCATGGAGCACTGTGATAACAAGCGTCACGGAGCATTGTGAATACAGGGGTCATGGAGCATTGGGATGACAAGGGCATGGATCATTGTGATGACAAGGGTCTTCGAGCACTGGGCTGAAAATGTTCATGGAGTGTTTTGATGACAGGGGTCATGGAGCATTGTGATGATATTGGCCATGGAGCATTGTGATGAGTAGGTCGTGGTGCATTGGGCTGAAAATGTTCATGGATTATTGTGATGACAGGGGTCGTGGAGCATTGTGATGACAAGGGAATGGAGCATGGTGATGACAATCTCCTTGAGCATTGTGATGAGAAGACCATGGAGACTTGTGATGACAAGTCTCATAGAGCATTCTGATGAAAAGGGGCATGGTGCATTGTGATTACTGGGGTCTTGGAGCACTGTGATGACTAGGGCATGGAGCATTGTGATGAGAAGACCATGGAGCATTCTGATGACATGCGTTATGGAGTTTTTTGAGGACAAGGCATGGATCATTGTAATTACAGGGGTCTTCGAACATTGTGAGGACAAGGGCATGGAGCATTGTGAGGAGAAGTCCAAGGAGCATTCTGATGGCATGCGTCATTGAGCTTTGTGATGACATGGGCATGGAGCATTGAGATTACATGGGTCTTGGAGCATTGTGATGAAAAGGACATGGATCATTGCGATGAAAAAGGCATGGAGCCTTGTCATGAGAGTATTCAAGGAGGATACAGACAACAAGTGTCAGGGAGCATTTTGATGACAAGTGTATAGAGCATTGTGATAAAAAAGGTCATGGAGCACTGTGATGAGAAGACCATTTATAATTGTGATGACGAGAGTCATGGGACATTGTGATGAAAAGTGATATGGTATATTGTGATCACAAGTGTTTGGAGCATTGTTATGACAGAGGTCATGGAGCATTTTGATTTCATTGTGATGACAATAGCATGAAGTATTATGATGATGGGCCTGGTGCATTGTGATGACAGGGTTCATGGATCATTGAGATGAAAAGAGGCATAGAGGATTGTGATTACAGGGTTATTGGATCATTGTGATGAGAAGGGTCATGGAGCTTTGTAATGACAGGACCGTGGAACATCGTGATGGCAGGGGTCATGGAGCATTGTTATCACAGGGGTAATTGAGCCTTGTGATGGCAAGGGAATGCAGCATTGTGATGAGAAGGCCATGGAGCATTCTGATGACATGTGTCATGGAGCTTTGTGAAGACAAGGGCATGGAGCAATGTGATGAGAGCGTTCATGGAGCACTATGATGACAATGTAATGGAGCATTGTGATGCTAAGGGTCATGGATCTTTGTGATGACAATGGTCATGGAGCATTTTGATGGCAAGGGCGTTGTGAAATGTGATGAGAAGGGCAGGGAGCATTGTGATGACAAATTTTAAGGAGCATTGTGATGACAAGTTTGTGGAGCACTGTGATGACAAGCACATGGTGCATTGTGATGACATGTGTCTTTGAACATTGTGCTGACAAGCTCATTAAGCATTGTGATGACAAGTCTCATGGAACATTCTGATGAAAAGGGGCATGGATCATTGTGATTACAGGGGTCTTGGAGCATTGTGATGAGAAGGGCATGGAGCATTGTGATGAGAATGCCATGAAGCATGATGATGATATGCGTCATGGAGCTTTTTAATGACAAGGGCATGGAGCATTGTGATTACAGGGATCTTGGAGCATTGTGATGAATAGGGCATGGATCACTGTGATGAAAAAGGCATGGAACCTTGTCATGACAGGGTTCAAGGAGCATACTGACGACAAGTGTCAGGGAGCATTGTGATGACAAGTGTATTGAGCATTGTAATGACAACGATCATGGAGCATTGTGATGAGAAGAACATGGATAATTGTGATGATGAGTGTCATGGGGTATTGAGATGATAAGTGTTATTGAACATTGTGATCACAAGGGTTTGGAGCATTATGATGAGAGAGGTCATGGAGAATATTGATTTCATTGTGATGACAATAGCCTGAAGCATTATGATGATGGGCATGGTGTATTGTGATGACAGGGTTCATAGAGCATTGAGATGAAAAGGGTCATGGAGCACTGTGATTACAAGGGTCTTGGATTATTGTGATGACATGGGAATGGAGCATTGTGATGACATGGGAATGGAGCATTGTGATGAGAAGGCCATGGAAATTTCTGATGACATGCGTCATGGAGCTTTGTGATGACAAGGACATGCAGCATTTTGATTTCAGGGGTCTTGAGCATTGTGATGACAAGTGTCATGGAACCTTGTGATGACTATGCCGTGGAACATTGTGATGCCAAGAGTCATGGTGCATTGTTATGACAGGGGTAATGGAGCATTTTGATGAGAAGGGTATGGAACATTGGTCTGAAATGTTTCATGGATTATTGTGATGAGAGTGGGCATGGAGCATTGTGATGACAAGGGCACGGAACACTGTGATACATGGGTCTTGCAGGATTGTAATGAAAAGGGCATGGAGCATTGTGATGAGAAGGGCATCGAGCATTGTGATGACAAGTGTCATGGAGCTTTGTGATGACAAGGACATGGAGCAATGTGCTGAGAGGCTTCAGGGAGCATTGTGATGACAGTGACATGGAGCATTGTGATGCCATGGGACATGGAGCTTTGTGATGACAAGTCATGGAGCATTTTGATGACAAGGGAATGGTGCATTGTGATGAGAAGGGCAGGGAGCATTTTGATGAACGGTTCATGCAGCAATTTGATAAGAATTGTAATGGAATATTGTGATAGCAGTGTTTATAGAACATTGTGATGTCAGGGGTCTTGGATCTTTGGGATGAAAAGGGTCATGGAGCATTTTGCTGACAGGGGTTATGGAACATTGTGATGTCAGTGGTCTTTGAACATTGTGCAGATAAGTGGATGTAGCACTGTGATTACAGGGTCATGGAACATTTTGATTCCAGGTGTGAGGGAGTATTGTGATGACTAGTGATGGAACATTGTGATATATCTGGTGAGAGAGCATTTTGATGAGAAGTGCATGGACCATTGTGATTACAATGTTTATGGAGCATTGCAATGAAAAGTTTGTGGTCGGCTGTGATGAAATGCGCGTGGCACATTATGATGACAATGGTCATATACCATTGTTCTGACAAAGACATGGAGCATTGTGATGACAAGTGTCAGAGAGAATTGTGATGAAAAGTTCATGGAGCATTGTGGTTACAAAAGTCACAGAGCCTTGTGATGACGCCGGCATGGACAATTGTGATGACAAACGTTATGAATCACTGTAATGAGTGGAGTCACTGAGCATTCTGATGACAGGGGTCATGGAGCATTGTGATGACAAGGGCATGGGGCATTGTGTTGACGGGGCATGGAGCTTAGGTCTGACAATTTTCATGGATTATTGTGATGACATTGGGCATGGTGCATTGTGATGACAATGGCATGGAGCATTGTGATGAGAAGGTCAAGGAGTATTGTGAAGACAGGTGTCAGGGAGCACTGTGATGACATATGTCATGGTCCATTGTGATGACAATGGCATGGAGCATTGTGAAGCCAAATGTAGTGGAGAAATGTGAGGACAAATATAATGGAGCATTTTGATGATTAGGGCTTGGAGCATTATGATGACAAGGGCCATTGAAAATTTTCATGACAAGTTCGAGAAGCATTGTGATGACAACGTCCTGGAGCATTGTGATGACGAAACCATGGAGCCTTGTGATGACAAGTCTCATGGAGCATACTGATGAAAAGGGGCATGGAGCATTGTGATTACAGGTGTCTTGGAACATTGTGATGACAAGGGCATAGCGCATTGTGAGGAGAAGGCCAAGGAGCATTCTGATGGCATGTGTCCTTGAGTTTTGTGATGACAAGGGCATGGAGCATTGTGATTACATGTGTCTTGGAGCACTGTGATGGAAAGGGCATGGAACATTGTGATGAAAAAGGCATGGAGACTTTTCATGACAGGGTTCAAGGAACATACTGACAAGTGTCATGGAGCATTGTGATGACAGGGGTCATGACGAATTGTGATAACAAGAGCATGGAGCATTGTGATGACAAGAGCATGGAACATTGTTCTAATATGTTTCATGGATTATTGCGATGACAGTTGGAATGGCACATTGTGATGACAAGGGCATGGAGCATTGTGATGACCAGGTCATGCAGTATTGTGAAGAGAGTTGTCAGGGAGCATTCTGATGACATATGTAGTGGACCGCTCTGATGACAATAGCATGGAGCATTGTGATGCCAAGTGTCATGGAGGATTCTGATGACAAAGGTAATGGAGCATTTTCATGACAATGGCTTGGAGCATTGTGATGACAAGGGTAAAGGAGCATTGTGCTGACAATCGCATGCAGAATTGTGATGACAAGGGTCATGGAGCATTCTGATGACAAGCTTGTGGAGTATTTTGATGACAATGGCATGGAGCACTGTGATGAAAACGGCATGGGGCATTGTTATGAAAGAGGCAAGCAGCCTTTTCATGACATGGTTCAAGGAACATTCTGATGACAAGTGTCAGGGAGCATTGTGATGACAAGTGTATTGAGAATTGTGATGACAAAGGTCATGGAGCATTGCGATGAAAAGGGCATGGAGTATTGTGATGACAGGCATCATGGAGCATTGTTATGACAAGTGTTATGGAACATTGTGATCACAAGTGTTTGGAGCATTGTGATGACAGAGGTCATGGATCATTTTGACTTCAAGAAGCATGGAGCATTGTGATGACATGGGCATGAAGCAATGTGATCCCAAGTTTCATGGAGGATTGTGATGAGAATCAAATAGAGCATTGTAATGACAAGGTCTTGTAGCATTTTTCTGACAAAGGCATGGAGCATTGTGATGACAGGTGTCATGGAGCACTGTGATGACAAGCGTCACAGAGCATTGTGAAAACAATGGTCATGGAGCATAGGGATGACAAGGACATGGATCATTGTGATGACAAGGGTCATGGAACATTGGGCTGATAATGTTCATGGAGTATTGTGATGACAGGTGTCATGGGGCAGGGTGATGACTAGGGAATGGAACATTGTGATGACAAGAGTCCCGAATTATTGTGTTGTCAGGTGTCATGGAGTGTTGTGATGACAGTGGTCATGGAGCATTGTGATGATATTGGCCATGGAGCATTGTGATGAGAAGACCTTTGGTAATTTTGATATCGAGCATCATGGAGCACTGTAATGACAAGGGGCATGAAGCGTTGTGATGACAGGTGTCAGGGAGCATTGTGATGACAGGGGTCATGGAGCATTGTGATGACAAGGGCATGGAGCTTTGTGATGACATGTTCATGGAGCATTGTGATGACAAGTGCATGGAGCATTGCAATGTCAAGTGGATGGAGAATTGTGATGACAAGAGCATGTAACATTTTGATGAGAAGTGTCATGTAGCATTGTGATGACAAGGACGTTTAGAATTGTGATGACAAGGGACATGGAGCATTGTGATAACCAGGGCATGGTGCACTGTGATGACAGGGGTCATTGAGCATTATTATGAGAACGGCTATGGTGCATTCTGACATAAGATATCACTTATGAAGGGAATGTAAACATGGCTACATATGAACTGATTTAGGGAAGAGAACAGAGTCTCAGATTTAGAAAACACTCTAACGCTTGCTTAAGGGGAAAGAGAGGTGGGGAGATGCACAAAACATAAGATTGATATTAGCACAGGTACCGTTCCATATTCCAAAAACAGAAGATACAAGCCCTACTCCTTCCTCAGTGAACGGAACTCAACATCCCTATTCCCCTCAGAGAAATATATCTGACTAGTAAGAATTTTAAAACCTATGTATTGATATGTCTCCGTAAGGGAAACAAGTGTGTCTAGAACGACATAAACATGGCAGTGAGAATCAGCTCAAACCCACTATAAAAATGAATTTCAAAACAAAACATAAAAACAGTAAAATTCTTACACAATACCTTCAGGGGTTCTGATGAAACCTGGAATGATCGTATCTACAATGAGAGCTGGATGTGGCATAAGGCTGGTCACTTGGGACTGAGAGCATTGGTGAGATTGGGTGAAAAAATGCAGACCCTTTAAAGCAATAATGCCTGCCACCCATTCCATGGTTCCCATCTCTCCAGGTAGAAGTGAATATCACTACAGTTATAATGTGTATGGGAACCTAGAGAATGGAAACCATCTGATGGTGAAAGGTTTCTAAGACTCTACTAATTTTTTCTCTCCTTGTGCTCCAGTTTGACATTCCAACTGCTTTACTATCAATCTCCCAACTTGGAAAGTCAGGCCCTATAACCTCCTGGTACGCACAGTTGGCAAATTGTGCAGAGGATATAAGGGAAGAGAGAGAACCAATGAGAGAGTAGCTGTAGGCATTTGGACGGCCACATGTCTCTCTAATTTTCCGTCACAAAGAGGAATTAACCAAAGTCTCAGCCTGCCCCCCAGAACCAGTATAATTCAAGAAGCAAAACAGTTGATTTGCGGTCAGATCACAAAAACGCGAGTTGAAAAATGGATCTCAGGGCCACAGCAATTCACTAACCTGCAGAGTTATAAAGGACTACTCTCATCGAAAAATCTGTTGAGGGAAAGCCATGAGGCCGAAGGGAAAATGAGGCAGAATGGCATGAAACAGATTTCAAGAGGTACATTGGAATCGCCTTTAAACACAGGAAAAGCATTACAACTTCGAAAATTATGGAAATGGCCATAAAGGGCATATGGGTTTTCACGTGAATATATGCAGGAGAAAACGCATATGCCCTTTTTGGACAAGCAAGCAAGCGGGCAATGCAAATCTGCACTACAAAGAAGTATCACTTCCCAGCGGTCAAAAGGGATATCCACAAAATGGGTAAAAACCAGAAAGGTAAGACAGGCCCTGGAGAACAGGGAGCCTTGTTATGCTGATGGGCGGGATGTAAATTGCCAACTGCTTCTCTGGAGGAGTGCATTGTGTTCCCTAAAACAAGTAAACAACAGAGCTACAGAGCCAAGGGCACTTCCAGTCTAGGGAATATAACTTGGGAAAACTGAAAATCAATAAGACAGATCGACACCAAAATTCAGGGCTGCACTGCTTACAAAAACCTCAACTTGGGTACACCTTAAATATCCCAGGAAAGACAAAAATGGTTCAAGAAATTGTGGTACTTACGTATGATGGAATATCCCTCAGCCATGAAATCAATGTCATAAGGCCAGTAGCAGCAAAATGAGTGGATTCAGGTACGATAATTCTAAGTGAAATAAGTCACACAGAAAAAGAAACTTATCATAAGATATCACTTATGAAGATCCTGTAAACATGGCTACACATGAACTGACTTAGGAAAGAAAAGAGAGACTCACATTTAAAAAAATAACGCTTATGCTTGCTTAAGGGGGAAGGAGAGGTGGGGTGATGCATAAAATCAGAGTTTGATATTAGTACAGGTACCGTTCCAAAAACCAAATACGAAATAGACAAAAGCTACCCCTTCCTCAGTGAAAGGGACTCAACAACCCATATTCACCACAGAGTAATATATCTCAAAAGTATGAATCTAAAAACCTATGTATTGATATGTCTCCGTAAGGGAATCAAGTAGGTCTAGACTGGCATAAACATGACAGTGAGAATCAGCTCAAACCCACTATAAAAAGTAATTTCAAAAACAAAACAAAAAATACAGGGAAATTTCTTTCAATTCCTTCAGGGTCTCTGATGAAACCTGGAATGACCCTATCTACAATGACAGCTGGATGTGGCATAAGGCTGGACACTTGGGACTGAGAGGATTGGTGAGATTGGGTGAGCAAATGCAGACCCTTAAAGCAATAATGAGAGGCACCCATTCCATGTGTCCCAACTCTCCAGGTGGAAGGGAATATTACTACAGCTATTACAGGTACGCGAAACCTAGAGAATGGACACACTGTGAATACGAAAGGTCTCTAAAACTCAACTAATAGTCCCTCTCCTGGTGCTCCGGTTTGACTTTCCAACTGCTTTACTATCAATCTCCCAACTTGGAACGACAGCCCCTTTAACCTCCTGGTGCTCAGAGGTTGCCAATTTCGCAGAGGATGAATGGGAAGAGGGAGAACCAATGAGAGAGTAGCTGTTAGGCATTTGGATGGGCATATGTCACTCTTATTTCCCGGGAAGAAGAAGAATTGACCAAAGTCTCAGCCACCCACTGGGAACCAGTATATGTCCTGAACCAAAATATTGGACTTGCGTACAGCTCAGAAAAAAACAGTTAAAAAACGGAGCTCAGGGGCACAGCAATTCACAAACTGGCAGGGTAATAAAGGACAACTATCGTCCAAAATCTGTTGAGGGAAGGCCACGAGGCGGACTTGAAAGCCAGGCAGAATAGCTGGAAAAGGATTTCAAGAGGTACGTTGGTATCGCCTTTAAAGCACAGGAAGTGAGGCACCACTTCGACAATGATGCACTTGGCCAAAAAGGGCGTATGCATTTTCTCCTGAGTATATTCAGGAGAAAACGCATAAACTCTTTTTGGCCAAGCAAGCAGGCGGACAATGCAAATCTGCACTACAAAGAAGTATCACTTCCCACCGGTCCAAAGGGATGTCCACAAAACTGGTAAAAACCAGAAATTCAAGGCAGGCCCTGGAGAACATGGAGCCTTGTTTTGCTGATGGGTGGGATGTAAATTGCCAACTGCCTCTCTGGAGGAGTGCATTGTGTTCCCTAAAACAAGTAAACAACAGAGCTACAGAGCCAAGGACACTTCCAGTCTAGGGAATATACCTTGGGAAAACTGAAAATCAATAAGACAGAGCCACCCCAACATTTAGGGCTGCACTGCTTACAAGAACCTCAACTTCGGTACACCTTAAATATCCCAGGAAATATAAAAATGGTACAAAAATTGTGGTACTTACGTACGATGAAATATCCCTCATCCATGAAATCAATGTCATAAGACCAGTAGCAGCAAAATGAGTGGATTCAGGTACGATGATTCTAAGTGAAATAAGTCACACAGAAAAAGAAACGTATCATAAGATATCACTTTTGAAGATCCTGTAAACATGGCTACACATGAATTGAGTTAGGAAAGAGAACGGAATCTCACATTTAAAAAACACTCTTATGCCTGCTTAAGGGGGAAGGAGAGGTGGGGTGATGCATAAAACCAGAGTTTGATATAAGCACAGGTACCGTTCCAAAAACCAACTATGGAATAGACAAGACCTACACCATCCTCAGTGAAAGGGACTCAAAACCCCATTATTCCAGAAGAGGAATATATCTGACTAGTAAGAATCTTAAAACCTATGTATTGATATGTCTCTGTAAGGGAATCAAGTGTGTCTAGACTGGCATAAACATGGCAGTGAGAATCAGCTCAAACCCATTATAAAAAGGAATTTGAAAAAAAAAAAATAATGGGAAATTCTTTACAATTCCTTCAGGATTTCTGATGAAACCTGGAATGACCCTATCTACAATGACTGCTGGATGTGGCATAAGTCTGGACACATGGGACTGAGAGGATTGGTGATATTGGGTGAGCAAATGCAGACCCTTTAAAGCAATAATGCTTGGCACCCATTCCATGGGTCGATGTCTCCAGGTTGAAGGGAATATTACAACAGCTATAACATGTACGGGAATCCTTGAGAATTGACACATTGTGAATACGAAAGGTCTCTAAAACTCAACGAATAGTCCCTCTCCTGGTGCTCCGGTTTGACTTTCCAACTGCTTTACTATCAATCTCCCAACTTGGAGAGACAGCACCTTTAAAATCCTGGTTCGCACTGGTTGCCAATTTGACAGAGGAGGAAATGGAAGAGGGAGAACCAATGAGAGAGTAGCTGTTAGGCATTTGGACGGTCACATGCCACTCTTATATCCCGGGAGGAAGAAGAATTAACCAAAGTCTCAGCCACCCACCAAGAATCAGTATAGGTCCTGAACCAAAATTTTGGCCTTGCGTTCAGCTCACAAAAAACGAGTTAAAAAATGCAGCTCAGTGGCACAGCAATTCACAAACGGGCAGAGTAATAAAGCACAACTATCGTTCAAAAATCTGTTGAGGGAAGGAAACATGCCGGAATTGAATGTGAGGCAGAATAGCAGGAAACAGATTTCACGAGGTACGTAGGTTTCACCTTTAAAGCACAGGAAGAGGGGCACAACATCGACAATGATGCACTTGGCCAAAAAGGGCATAAGCGTTTTCTCCTGAATATATTCAGGAGAAAACGCATACAGCCTTTTTGGCCAAGCAAGCAAGGGGGCAATGCAAATCTGCACTACAAAGAAGTATCACTTCCCAATGGTCATTAGGGGTATCCACAAAATGGGTAAAAACCAGAAGGGCAAGACAGGCCCTGGAAAACAGGGAGCCTTGTTATGCTGATGGGCCTGATGTAAATTGCCAACTGCCTCTCTAGAGGAGTGCATTGTGTTCCCTAAAACAAGTAAAAAACAGAGCTACAGAGCCCAGGGCACTTCGAGTCTAGGGAATATACCTTGGGAAAACTGAAAATCAATAAGACAGAGCCACACCAAAATTTAGGCCTGCACTGCTTAAAAGAACCTCAACTTGGGTACACCTTACATATCCCTGGAAATATAAAAATGGTTCAAAAAACTGTGGTACTTACGTACGATGGAATATCCCTCAGCCATGAAATCAATGTCATAAAACCAGTAGCAGCAAAATGAGTGGATTCAGGTACGATGATTCTAAGTGTAATAAGTCACACAGAAAAAGAAACTTATCATAAGATATCATTTATGAAGATCCTGTAAACATGGATACCCATGAACTGAGTTAGGAAAGAGAACAGAGTCTCACATTTAGAAAACACTCTTATGCCTTCTTAAGGGGGAAGGAGAGGTGGGGTGATGCATAAAACCAGAGTTTGATATAAGCACAGGTACCGTTCCAAAAACCAAATATGGAATAGAAAAGACCTACACCTTCTTCAGTGAAAGGGACTCAAAACCCCATATTTACGGCAGAGGAATATATCTCACTAGTAAGAATCTTAAAACCTATGTATTGATATGTCTCCATAAGGGAAACAAGTGTTTCTACACTGGCATAAACATGGCAGAGAGAATCAACTCAAACCCACTATAAAAAGGAATTTCAAAAGCAAACCAAAAAAACAGGGAAATTCTTTCCAATTCCTTCAGGGTCTCTGATGAAACCTCGAATGACCCTAAGCACAACGACAGCTTGATGTGGCATAGGGCTGGACACATGGACCTGAGAGGATTGGTGAGATTGTGTGAGCAAAGGCAGACCCTTTAAAGCAATAATGCATGGCAACCAATCCATGGGTCCCAACTCTCCAGGTTGAAGGGAATATTACTTCAGCTATAATATATATGGGAAACCTAGAGAATGGACACACTGTGAATATGAAAGATCTCTAAAATTCAACGAATATTCCCTCTCCTGGCACTCCGGTTTGACATTCCAACTGCTTTACTATCAATCTCTCAACCTGCAGAGACAGCACTTTAACCTCCTGTTTCGCACAAGTCGCCAATTTTGCAGAGGATGAATGGGAAGAAAGAGAAACAATGAGAGAGTAGCTGTTAGGTATTTGGACGGGCATATGTCACTCTTATTTCCCAGGAGGAATAAGAATTGACCGAAGTCTCAGCCACCCACCGGTAACCAGTAGAGGTCCTGAACCAATATATTGGACTTGCGTTCAGCTCAGAAAAAACGAGTTAAAAAATGGAGCTATGGGGCACAGCAATTCACAACCTGGCAGAGTAATAAAGGGCAACTATCGTCCAAAATCTGTTGAGGGAAGGCAGCGAGGCGGATTGAAAGCGAGGCAGAATAGCAGGAAACAGATTTAAGAGGTACTTTGGAATCACTTTTAAAGCACAGGAAGAGGGGCACAACTTCGACAATGATGCACTTGGCCAAAAAGGGCTTATGCATTTTCTCCTGAGTATAGTCAGGAGAAAACGCATACGCCCATTTTGGCCAAGCAAGCAAGCGGGCAATGCACGTCTGCACTACAAAGTAGTGTCACTTCCCAAGGGTCAAAAGGGACATCGGAAAAATGTGTAAAAACCAGAAAGTCAAGACAGGCCCTGGAGAACAGGGAGCCTTGTTATGCTGATGGGCGGGATGTAAATTGCCAACTGCCTCTCTGGAGGAGTGCATTGTGTTCCCTAAAACAAGTAAACAACAGAGCTACAGAGCCAAGGGCACTTCCAGTCTAGGGAATATACCTTGGGAAAACTGAAAATCAATAAGACAGAGCCACCCCAATATTTAGGGCTGCACTGCTGACAAGAACCTCAACTTGGGTACACCTTATATATTCCGTGAAAGATAAAAATGGTTCAAAAAATTGTGGTACTTTCGTTATGATGGAATATCCCTCAGCCATGTAATCAATGTCATAAGACCAGTAGCAGCAAAATGAATGGATTCAGGTATGATGATTCTAAGTTAAATAAGTCACACAGAAAAAGAATCTTATCATAAGATATCTCTTATGAAAATCCTGTAAACATGGCTACACATGAACTGAGTTAGGAAAGAGAACATAGTCTCACATTTAGAAAACACTCTTACGCCTGCTTAAGGGGGAAGGAGAGGTGGGGTGTTGCATAAAACCAGAGTTTGATATAAGTAGAGGCACCATTCCAGAAACCAAATACAGAATAGACAAGATCTACACCTTCCTCACTGAAAGGTTATCAAGACCCCATACTTCACACAGAGGAATATATCTGACTAGTAAGAATCTTAAAACCTATGTATTGATATGTCTCCATAAGGGAATCAAGTGTGTCTAGACTGGCATAAACATGGCAGTGCGAATCAGCTGAAACCCAGTACAAAAAGCACAGGGAGATCAGCTCGGTACTTTGTGACCTCCTGGAGGGGTGGGATAGGGAGGGTGGGAGGGAGACGAAAAAGGGAGGGGATATGGAAACATATGTATATGTATAACTGATTAAATTTGTTATAAAGCAAAAAAATAAAATTAAATTAAAAAAAATAAAACCTATGTATTGATATGTCACCGTAAGGGAATCAAGTGTGTCTAAACTGGCATAAACATGGCAGTGAGGATCAGCTCAAACCCAGTAAAAAAAGAAATTTCAAATACAAAACAAAAAAAACAGGGAAAATCTTTACAATTCCTTCAGGGGCTCTGATGAAACCTGGAATGACCCTACCTACAACGAGAGCTGGATGTGGCATAAAGCTGGACACTTGAGACTGAGATGTTTGGTGAAACTGGGTGAGCAAATGCACACCCTTTAAAGCAATAATATGTGGCACCCATTCCATGTGTCCCAACTCTCCTTGTGTAAGGGAATATTACTACAGCCATAACATTTACGGGAAACCTAGAGAATGGACACACTGTGAATACGAAAGGTTTCTAAAACTCAACTTATAGTCCCTCTCCTTGTGCTCCAGTTTGACCTTCCAACGGCTTTACTATCAATCTCCCAACTTGGAGCGATAGCCCGTAACACCTCCTGGTTCGCACAGGTTGCCAATTTGGCAGAGGATGAAAGGGAAGTAGGAGAACCAATGAGAGAGTAGCTGTTAGGCATTTGGACAGCTACATGCCACTTTAATTGCCCGGCAGGAAGTAGAATTAACCAATGTCTCAGCCACCCGCCGGGAACCAGTATAGGTTTTGAACCATAATTTTGTATTTGCTGTCAGCTCACAAAAACGAGTTGTAAAATGGAGCTCAGGGACACAGCAATTTACAAACTGGCAGAGTAATAGAGGACAACTATCGTCCAAAAATCTTTTGAGGGAAGGCAGAGAGGCGGACTTTAAAACGAGGCAGAATAGCAGGAAACAGATTTCAAGAGGTACGTTGGAATCAACTTTCAAGCACAGGAAGAGGGGCACAACTTCGACAATGATGCACTTAGCCAAAAAGGGCGTATGCGTTTTCTCCTGAGTATATTCAGGAGAAAATGCATACGCCAGTTTTGGCCAAGCAAGCAAGCAGCAATGCAAATCTGCACTACAAAGAAGTATCCCTTCCCACCGGTCAAAAGGGACATCCACAAAATGTGTAAAAACCAGAAAGGCAAGACAGGCCCTGGAGATCAGGGAGCCTTGTTATGCTGATGGGCGGGATGTAAGTTGCCAAATGCCTCTCTGGAGGAGTGAATTGTGTTCCCTAAAACAAGTAAACAACAGAGCTACACAGCCAAGGGCAGTTCCAGTCTAGGGAATATACCTTGGGAAAACTGAAAATCAATAAGACAGAGCCACCCTAAAATTTAGCGCTGCACTGCTTACAAGAACCTCAACTTGGGTACACCTTAAGTATCCCAGGAAAGACAAAAATGGTTCAAGATATTGTGGTACTTACGTACGATGGAATATCGCTCAGCCATGACATCAATGTCATAAGGCCAGTAGCAGCAAAAGGAGTGGATTCAGGTACGATGATTCTAAGTGAAATAAGTCACACAGAAAAAGAAACTTATCATAAGATATCACTTATGATAGTCCTGTAAACATGGCTACACATGAACTGAGTTAGGAAAGATTACAGAGTAACTAATCTTATCATAAGTTATCACTCATAGCGGGAATGTATACATGACTAAACATGAACTGAATGACAAACACAACAGAGTCACACATTTAGAAAACGTCTTCTGCCTGCTTAATGGGAAAGCCGGGGTGGGGTGATGCATAAAACAACAGTTTTAAATTAGCACAGATACCGTTATATAAACCATGTATGTAATAGACAACACCTACTCCCGGCACAATGAACTGGACTCAACACCCCCTATTCATTGCAGAGGAATATGTTTGACTCCAAGTATTTTAAAACATATGTATTCTCATGTCTCCATAAAGGAATCATGTGTGTGTATAACGGCATGAACACAGCACTGAAATTCAGTTAAACACACTTATAAAAATGAATTTCAAAAGCAAAATTCAAAAACAGATAGAAAGTCTTAAAAATTACGTTCAGGGCCTGTGATGCAAGCTAGATTGACCAACTTTACACCCACAGCTGGATGAGACATAAGACTGGACTCTTGGGGCTGACAAGATTACTGAGGTTGTGTGAACAAAAGAACACCACTTAGAGCAATACTGTGTGCTACCCATTCTAGTGGTCCCAACTCTCCAGGGTTAAGGGAATCTTCCTACTGTTAAAACATGCATGGGAAACCCACTGGATTGTACACTGTGTAATTGGGAAAGTTTTCTAAAAGGTACCTCATTTTTCCTTTTGTCGTGCTCGGCTTTGCCATTCCATCTGCATTACTCAAAATCTCCACACTTGGAGTGTCAGTGCATTTACCCTCCCGTTATGCACAGTTTGCACATTGTGCAGAGGATGAACAGGAAGAGGGGAAATAAATGAGAGATTAGCTGTAGGGGTTTGGATGGGTACATGTCACTCTAGTTTCCCATCAGGAAGAATAATTAACCAAAGGCTCTGCCTGAAGCCCCGGAACAGGACTAGGGCCTAAAGCCATCCTGCGGTATTGCAGCCAGCTCACAAAGAGGCGAGTTGAAAAATGGAAATCAGGGGCACAGCAATTCACAAACTTGCAGAATTATAAAGGACAACTATCATCCAGAAATATATTGAGGAAAGGCAGTGAAGAGGATTTGAATGCAAGGCAGAATTGAAGGAAACAGATTTCAAGAGGTAGATTGGAGTCATCTTTAAAGCACATGAAATGCGACAGAATTTCGACAATGTTGCCCTTGGCTGAAAAGGGATTATGTGTATTTTCTTGAATATATTCGGGAAAAAATGCATATGCCCTTTTTGGCTAAGCAAGCCATCAGGCAATGCAAATCCACACTACAGAGAAGTGTCCCTTACCTCCAGTCAAAAGGGCCATCCACAAATAGTGTAAAATCCACAAATGCAGGACAGGCCATGGAGAAAAGGGAGCCTGGTTACACCGATGGACAGGATGTAAATTGCCAACAGCCTCTCTGGAGAACTGTATGTTGTTTTCTAAAACAGAGCTACAGAGTATAGCACACTTCCACTCATGGGCGTGTATTTTGGGAAAACTAAAAATCCACAACACACAGCCAGCCCAAAATTTAGGGCTGCTCTGTTTACAAGAACCTCGACTTCAGTACACTTTAAATATCCCAGGAAAGGAAAAAAAATGATACAGATGTTGTGGTACTTATATACAATGGAATGTCACTCAGACATAAAATCAATGTCATAAGGCCAATAGCAGCATAATGAGTGGCTTTAGGTACGATGATGCTAAGTGAAATGAGCCACAAAGAAAAAGAAACTTATTGTATTATATCACTTATAGAGGAAATGTAAACATGGCTACACATGAACTGAATTTCAAAAGAGAACAGAGTTACACATTTAGAAAACACACTTATGCCTCCTTAAGGGGAAAGGTGACGTGGGGTGATGTGTAAAAGCAGAGTTTGAAATTAGCACAGATCCTACTCCATATACCAAATAGTTAACAGACAAGACCTACTCCTTTCTCAATGAACTGGACACAAAACACCCTATTCACTGAAGAGGAATATATCTGACTGGTAATAACCTTGAAACCTATGTATTTATATGTCTGCATAATGGAATCAAGTGTATGTAGATTGGCATAAACACAGATCAATGGAACAGGACAGAAAGCCCAGAGATAAACCTACATACCTATGGCTATCTCATCTATGACAAAGGAGCTAAGGATATACAATGGAGAAAAGACAGTCTCTTCAGTAATTGGTGCTGGAAAAACTGGACCGCTACACATAAAGGAATGAAATTAGAACACTCCATAACACCATACACAAAAATAAACTCTAAATTGATTAGAGATCTAAATATAAGACCAGACACTATAAAACACTTAGAGGAAACCATAGGCAGAACACTCTATGACATAAATCACAGCAAGATCCTTTTGGACCCACCTCCTAGAGAAATGGAAATAAAAACAGAAATCAACAAATGGGACCTAATGAAACTTAAAAGCTTTTACACAGTACAGGATAACATAAACAAGATGCAAAAACAACCCTCAGAATGGGAGAAAATATTTTCAAATGAAGCAATTGACAAAGGATTAATCTCCAAACTTTACAAGCACCTCATGTAGCTCAATATCACAAAAACAAACAACCCAATCCAAAAACGGGCAGAAGACCTAAATATACATTTCTCCAAAGAAGATATACAGATTACCAAGAAACACATGAAAGGATGCTGAACATCACTAATCATTAGAGAAATGCAAATCAAAACTACCCTGAGGTATCACCTCACAGCAGTCAGAGTGGCAATCATCAAAAATATCTACAAAACAATAAATGCTGGAGAGGCCTTTATTGGAGAAAAGGGAACACACTTGCACTGTGGGTGGGAATGTAAATTGATATGGGCACTAGGTAGAACAGTACGGAGGTTCCTTTAAATAACTAACAATAGAAGTACCATAGGACACAACAATCCAACTACTGGGCATTTGCCTTGCAAAAACCATAATTCAAAAAGAGTTATGTACAAAAATGTTCATTGCAGCTCTATTTGCATTAGCCAGGACATGGAAGCAACCTAAGTGTCCATCGACAGATGAATGGATAAAGAAGATCTGGCACATATATACAATCAAATATTACTCAACCATAAAAAGAAGCAAAACTGAGTTATTTGTACTGAGGTGGATGGACTTAGAATCTGTCCTACACAGTGAAGTAAGTCTGAAAGGGAAAAACAAATACTGTATGTTAACAGAGATATATGGAATCTAATGAAGAAAAAAATGATTTTGAAGAACATAGTGGCAGGACAGGATTAAGGACACAGACATAGAGAAAGGACTTGAGGACACCAGAAGGGGGATGGGTAAGCTGGGACGAAGTGAGAGAGTGGCATGGACATATATATATTACCAAATGTAACACCGATAGCTACTGGGAAGCAGCCACATAGAACAGGGAGATCAGCTCGGTGCTTTGTGACCACATAAAGGGGTGGGATATGGAGTGTGGGAGGGAGATGCAAGAGGGAGGGGATCTGGTGATATTTGTATATGTATAGCTGATTCACTTTGTTATACAGCAGAAACGAACACTCCATTGTAAAGCAATTATACTTCAATAAACGTGTAAAAGGAAAACAAAAAAAAAAAAAAGCCCAAGGATAAATCTACACACTTATGGTCAACTAATCTATGACAAAGGAGGCAAGACTATACAATGGAGATAAGACAGTCTCTTCAATCATTGGTGCTGGGAAATATGGAGAGCTACGTATAAAAGAATGAAATTAGAACACTCCCCAACACCATACATAAAAATATATTCAAAATGAATTAGAGACCTTAATGTAAGACCAGACAGTATAAAACTCTGAGAGGAAAACTTACGAAGGATACTCTGACGTAAATCACAGCAAGATCTTTGTTGATCCACCTCCTATAGTAATGAAATAAAAAAGAAAACTAAACAGATGGGACTAATGAAACGTAAAAGCTTTTGCAAAGCAAAGGAAACTACAAACAAGACGAAAAGACAACCCTCAGAATGGCAGAAAATATTTGCAGACGAATCAATGGACAAATGATTAATCTCCAATATATATAAACAGCTCATGCAGCTCAATATTAATAAAACAAACAACCCAATACAAAAATGGAAGATCTAAATAGACATTTCTTCCAAGAAGACATAGAGATGGCCAGTACGCACATGAAAATCTGTTGAACATCACTAATTATTAGAGAAATGGAAATCGAAACTACAATGAGGTATCACGTCACACCTGTTAGAATGGGCATCATCAGAAAATCTACAAACAACAAATGCTGGAGAGGGTGTGGAGAAAAGGAACCTTCTTCCACTATTGTTGGGAATGTAAATCGATACAGTCTCTATGGAGAACAGTATGGAGGTTCCTTAAAAAACAAAAATAGAATTACCATATAATCCAGCAATCCCACTACTGGGCATATACCCAGAGAAAACCATAAATCAAAAAGACACATTCACCACAATGTTCACTGCAGCACTATTTACAATAGACAGGTAATGAAAGCAACCTAAGTGCCCACAGACAGACGAATGGATAAAGACGTGGTACATATATACAACGGAATATTACTCAGCCATACGTAGGAATGAAATTGGGTCATTTGTAGAGACCTCGATGGATCTAGAGACTGTCATACAGAGTGAAGTAAGTCAGAAAGAGAAAAACAAATATTGTATATTAATGCATATATGTGGAACCTAGCAAAAAGGTACAGATGAACCGGTTTGCAGGGCAGAGATAGAGACAGATGTAGAGAACAAACATATGGACACCAAGGAGGGAACACCATGTGAGGGTGGTGGTGGGATGAATTGGGAGACTGGGATTCACATGTGCACACTTATATGTATAAAATACATATCCAATAAGAACCTGCTGTATAAAAGAAATAAATTTAAAAAAAAATTGAAAAAAAATAAATAACATTTAATAAAATAAAACAGAAAAAAGTTTTTCCCTTCACATAGACGTCTTTATATTAATGCATTATTTCCATGTTTATATCTCCAAATTAAAAAAAAGAGGGATAAATAAAATCTAACTTGAACCAAAAAGAAAAAAAGAAAGAAAAAAAACAGAACTCACCAGTTATACAGAGGAAAATCGTATCAGGGCACTTGCTCCAGTGGTAAAAAATTCTTAAGTTGGTCAGAGGTGGGAAATCGTTTCCCATGCCGTCAGCAGCGCTCTCCCCAACAAGGAGCATCCTCATTGCAAAGCTGGGGGACTGTGTCGAGGCGTCTGTGAGTAAATGTGAGCTGAGCCCCAGTCCTGCTGCAGCTGAGCTCTTCCCACCCTTTCCAGGTAAAACACCTGAATATGTACAAGCACCTGCAAGCCTAGAGGAAGGGCTGTGGAGCCACACTAGCAAGAGCACGCAGGCCGACTTGGTGCCTGCAGGCCAGCCAGGATGGTCCTGGCCCCAGATGCTCTTCTGGAAGCTTTTCATTTCCCTGCCTGAGATAACCCTCCTGCCACAGCCCCCCTGCTTTTTTACTTCCTCACCTCTGCCTGGGGAGAAATTCCAGTGGCAGGTATGTGTGACACATCCTCTTCTTTAGCATGTGGCAGCCTGGCAACACCTGCAGAAAGTCCAGCAGAGCCCCACTCACACTGGGCCACCCACAAAGCCACGGCCCGTCACTCCCTTCCACCACCCCAGCCACGAAACTGCTGACGGGGCAGAGAATATGGCGTCAGGCACAGCTACAGGGGCTCTTGCTGACTGGAGAGGTGTTTATATTGACCTCAACCCAGGCACACCTGTGGGGGGGGCTGGCAGGCAGTGTCAGGCTGCCCAAATCAGCCAATCCTCACCCCTCAGGGGCTCACAGTTGCAGAAAATGAACCTTGCTAAACGGGTCAGTCCCAAGGAACAGGTGTGGGCTTTGAGAGTCAGGCTAGACAAGGGGCTGCAGCTGCGGCTTGTTTTCTTATCATTTTATCTGGTCCATGAGTGGAAAACAACTTCAAGAAGACCCTATCCAAATGAGAGGAACCCAGGAGTCAGGGAGAGGAGTGATGGTGGGTGAAGACAGAGGCCTGGTGCCCTGGCTGCAGTGGAAGTGTCTGGAAGACCAGGCAGAGAGATGCTGCACAGAGTGATAGCCAGGGTCACAGACCTGTCAGAGCTGCTGTTTGTTAGTTCAAGTCCTGCTCGGAGGTGTTCTGTGTCAGCTGTGAGCGACAGGTGAGCTGGGGGTTCTCTGCAAGGTGGGCTATGTGCACTGTTCCTGGGTGTCCAGCCCTGCTGGGGTACCTGCCCAGGGGAGCTCCGTATCCTGGGAGGGGCCTGACTATGAGAGCCCCATGGGCTGCTGGGTAGCTGCACAGGAGAGCTCCGTACCCTGGGAGGGACTTGAACACGAGAGCCCCGTGGGCTGTGGGGTGCGGGATGCAGCCCAGGTGAGCTCCATATCCTGGGATTGGCCTGACCACAAGAGCCCCATGGGCTGCTGGAGACCTGGTAAAGGATATCAGGACAGTCAGTGAAGCCACCGAGGATCTACATTCAGTAGATCCTATTTCCTACACCGTGCTGCTCATTCTACCATCCACCAGGCCATGGCATTCTGTATTAGACTTCAATGATGCCTTCTTCTGTATTCCATTCATCTCAGAGTTACAAGAATTTTTGGCTTGTGAGTGGCAGGACACAACATGCAACAAAACCAATAATGCTGGGCCGTCCTGCCCCAATGGTTCAAAAATCCCCACACCATCATTGGGGAAATGTCCTCTAAAGGTCTAAACGTTCTACCTCTGTAAAAGGGAACCCTCCTTCAATATGCAGATGACATTCTGATTGCCAGGCCTACTAAAGTTGCCTCGGAACTACCTAGCCAAGAAAGGATAGAAGGTGTCCCAGAAAAAGGCTCAAATATCCCAGGCTCAGGTGACTTGCCTGGGCTTCATTCTCACAGATATTTGGAGAAACGCATCCCATGATAGGGAAGAAGCCATTTGCAGCCTTACCTCTTCTAAAACTAGAAGACAGCTTAAGGGTTCCTGGGGAGGCCAAGGTTTTCTGCATCTGGATTCCTAACTACAGTCTAATAGTTGGGCCTCTACATGAAACACTGACACGAAAAGATGATGATCCTTTTGAATAGAATCCAGTAGCAGCCTTTCAAGAATGGAAAGAGCAGTCAATTCAGATCCTTGCCCAGGAACTCGCTAATTTAGCTAAACCCTTTGACCTTTACATACCCGGTCAAAGGTTAATCACCCTTGGAGCCTTAGTGCAAAAACTGGGACCACTTGAAATGGAGCAACACAAGAATGCCCTTCAGGTATGATAAACTATGGTCACCAAGGGCTTTGCCCACCGAATCATCAGGCCAGGATACTGGGGTATCTAAAAAGCTGGAAATCAGCAGCCCACAAGGCCAGCTCCCTCCTAAGGGAATAGGAACCCACGTGGTGATCCTAAGCACCCATCATGTCCTGAAGTTGCAGGGGTCGCTCTGTGGACACACTGACCTCGAGTGAGGAGGCCCTCCAACTCCAACCTCCAGAGAGACAAATGGGGGCAACAGGCCCCCAAGATGACTCATGTGACCATCACTTGACCTGGAGTTTCTCTCAGAAAATAACAAGACTGTGCCCCGAAAGAGCAGACTACTGCTTGCAGGACTAACTGCACCCAGAGGGGAGCTAATAAGCTTGGCAGGGGAAACGTATATCACGCTTTCACCATAGAAAACCCTACAGACACCGCGGTGATGGTGGCCAATATGACCAGCTGGAATGCTGGCTACTTCTAAAGGCCATTGACTCAGTGGACGTCATGGTCCTGGATCACCACTGACCCTGGACTGTCTGGGTGTTGCACGGGCAGGGCTCTGACACATGGTGCTGTTTGTACATTAATTCAGGGACCTGATTAAAGAAAGCACAGACTACTGGTCAGAGCATCTAGGCTGGCAAAAAACGTCAGCCTAATGTCACGGAACAAATGTGGGGTGGGGTGAAACCTGCCACCACAGCATCTCTGCGCATCTCTTTCCTGGACCCTTAAAGGTCATTAGAATCTATAACACTTCCAATGCTGGTGCTCAGGCGGATGAGAAGTGAGGCAGGAGGCTTTGGGAAAATCAACCTCACCTGGAGGCTGGTTGGGAGACTTTTGCCCCTCCCCCCAGGTATCAGGGCTGCCACCACAGCATGAAGCAGTTACAAAAGAGGGGTCTGCACCCTCAACACCCCAAGAATGAGGAACGGAACAAAAAGCAGAGGAGGGGTTCGTCTCTGGCAACGTTCATTAAAAATTCCTGGGAGATAAAAAGAGAATCTGGGCAATAAAATAAGTCTAACCTGTTTTAACTTTGTGCTTTGTCTAATTTCACTTGCTCCTAGGGTTCCGCATGCAGAGATCCCACACCCAGCACTTCAGACCCAATTTCCTAGTGCAGAATGGCTGGGTCGACACCTCAGCTAGCGGAGTCCCATGCAGACTGCACAGCATAGAGCCTGAGCTGCAGCCAACCCAGCCCTCGATATCTCAATCCCCTAACTCCCAATGTCGCTCCCGGGATCCCTACTCAGCATCCCAGCCCACAGCCCATGGGGAGGTGCACACTCTCACCTCTCCATTCGGTTTTCAAAATAATGTTTCCTTTGCTTCTGAACCAAACTCAGTCTTGATCTGTTGGCTCCAATGACACTGGGCACGGGGACTCCTGTTGGGGTCCCCTCTGGATGATTAGTAACAGAAATTGAGAACTTTGTAACTTCATTGAACAGATGTGTGAGCCAAACTGTAGTTAACATAGAGCAGTGTATAATGCTCGTGTAAAATAAGATTTTTCTAAGACTTACCTTTGATATTTCCATCACTTTACTATAAGCAAGTTCAGTGAAGACGTCTGTCTTATTTGTCAGGTCAACATTAGAGAAATGAAGTGATTTATTTCCATGGATGTACATCGAATACTCTTGGCTGAAGCTTCAATCTTGTTTTGAATGCTTTTCCATTGAAAAGGATACCTCTCTTTCAGCTCCCCCTTTCTGAGAAGTATAAAATCTTATAATTTATTATTACCAAAGGGGAAAGGTAGGAGAAGGGATAAATTAACAGTTTGGGATTAACACATACACACTGCTATGTATAAAATAGATCATCAACAAGGAACTACTGTATAGCACAGGGAACTACACTGAATATTTTGCAATAACCTATAAGGGGAAATAATCTGAAAAAGAATCGATATTTTTATTGACATCATCTATCAATGACAGATAAAATGTAACCTAAGCAAGGCCGATGGTGAGCGCTTCTGAACCTGAAGATTTCAATCATCTAAAGTTTGGGCTCTGCCTATTTCCCAAGGCCCTTAATGGACATACGTGTAGCCGTAGCTTAAAAATTCCCCAGTTTGGGGTTCGGGGAGGCACTGATTTGGAAAAATCCCTGGTGTTCTCCTTCCATGCACGGGACCCTTCCTACAGCTAAAACATGCCTGTCACACCTAGAGGATGGTACACCGTTTGATCGGAAAGAGTTTGGAAAAGGCACCTCATCTCCTCATCGCCTGGTGCTCGGGTTCACCCCTCCAGCATCTTTCCTAACAATCTCCTCACTTGGGGATATCAGCACCGTCAACATCCTGTTGCACACAGTTTGGAATTTGTCCAGAGGATGAAGCGGAAGGATGAGAAAAATTTAGAGACAAGTCTTAGGTGTTCGGACAGGCACATGCCAATCAAATTTCCAATCTGGAAGACAAATTCATCAAAATCTAGAATTGCCCACGGAAAGAGAATAGGGCTAGAGGAAATCCTGCTGTTTTGTGTCGAGTTTCCAAAAACACAAGTTGCAAAATGGAACTCAGGGGCACTAAAATTCATGAAACTGCAGAGTTGAAAATATCTATTGTTGAAAAATGTCTTGAGGTAAGTCACAGAAAAGGACTTGTAAGCAAGGGAGAGTGGCAGGAATCAGATTTGAAGAGGTAGAAAGGACTCCCCATTAAAGCACAAGAAAAGGGGCTGAACATCGCCAATGATGCAGTTGACCCAAAAGGGCGTATGCATTTTTTTCTGAATATATTCAAGTAAAGGCCATTCACACTTTTTATCCAACCAAACAGGTGGGCACTGGAAATCAATACTACAAAATGTATCACTTCACATCAGTCAAAAGGGTCATCCACATAAAGTGTAAACACGAGAAATGCAGGACAGGGTGAGGAGAAAAGGGAGACCTGTGAGGCTGATAGTGGAAATGTAATTTGCCAACGGTCACTCTGGAGAAGTGTATTGTGTTTGCTAAAACATCTGAAAACTGAGCTACAGAGCATAGGGCACTTGCACTCATGGGCGTATAACTTGGGAAAAACAAAAAATGACAGAAAACAGGCACCCCAACGTTTACCACCTCTCTGTTAAAAAGGGCCTCCACTTGGATATAACCTAAATGTCCCTGGAAGGATAAAATGGATAAAAGAGATGGGGTACTTATGTAGAGTGGAATATTACTCATCCAGAAATCAATGAAATAAGGCCAGTTGGAACAACTCTGGAGGAGTTACATACGATCATTCTGAGTGACACATGTGAGAACGAAAAAGACACATATCATAAGATGTCACTTAAAGGTGGAATCAAAAATGGCTACACATGAAATAAACTACAAAACAGAAACATAGTCAAATATGTAGAAAATAGACATAAGGCTGCTAAATGGGAAAGGTGGGGAATGGTGAGGTATTATCCAGGAGGTTGAAATTAGCAAAGATACCATTCCAGGTACCGAATTGAATAACTGGCAAGGCCTACACGGTACCTCAAAAAACTGCACTCAGTCCACTCAAGTCACTGGAAAATAATACATATGACTCGTAAGCATCTGAGAAAGAATTTATTGTTGTCTCACAGTACATGAATCAAGTGGATGTACAGCAGCAAAAAACAGAGCTTTGAAAATCAGCTGTAACCAATATAAAAATAAATTTAAATATATTTATAAAAACAGTGAGACAGACAAAAATTCTTACAACTTTTGTTGAAGGGTTACGATGTAACATGGATTGAACACATGTAGACCCACAGCAGGATGATATATAAGGCTGGAAGCTATGCACGCTAAGAGATGTTAGAGAGGCTGGGTGAGGAAATGCAGACCTTTTAAAGTAATACTGCCTGGTACCCATTCCACGGGTCCCAAATCTGCACTTTCAAGGGAATCTTCTGACAGTGAAAACAAGCCTGGGAAACCGAGATGAATGTACACCGTGTGCTCAGGAGAGGTGTCTAAAATGCACCTCATTTTTGATCTCCTGGTGCTGGGGTTCGCCATTCCAGCCACATTACTAACAATCTCCCCACTTGGAGAATCAGCACCTTTAACCTCCTGTTTCACACAGTTTGCAAATTTTGCAGAGGATAAATGGGATGAGGAGGAACCAATGAGTGATTAGCTGTAGGAGTTTTGACAGGCACATGTCACTCTAATTTCCCATTAGGAAGAAGAATTAACCAAAGGCTCAGCCTGCCTCCCCAGAACCAGAATAGGGCCGGAATCAATCCAATGGTTTGGCGGTCAGCTCACAAAAAAAGCGAGTTGCAAAATGGAGCTCAGGAGCAGACAATTCAAAGACCTGCAAAGATATAAATGATAACCAACGTCCAAAAATATATTCAGGTAAGGCAACGAAGAGGTTCTGAATGAGAGGCAGAATTGCAGGAAACAGATTTCAAAAGGTAGATTGTACTCACATTTAAAGCATATGAAAAGCAGCAGAATTTCTAAAATGATGCAGTTGGGCAAAAGGGTGTATGCGTTTTTTTCGTGAATATCTTCAGGAAAAAAACACATACAGAGTTTTTGGCCAACCAAGCAAGAGGGAAATGCAAATCCGCACAATAAAGAAGTCTCAATTTCCACTGCTCAGAAAGGCCATCCAAAAAATGTATACAAATCAAAAATGCAGGAGAGGCCATGGAAAACAGGGAGACTAGTCACGCTGATGGGTGGGGTATAAATATCCAAGAGCTACTCTGAAGAAGTGTATGCTGTTTCCTAAAACATCTAAAATACAAAGCCCCCGAGCAAAGGGGACTTCAACTCATGGACATATAACTTGGGAAGACTAAATATCAACAAGACAGAGGCACCCCAAAATTTAGGGCTGCTCTGCATACAAGAACCTCAACTTCGGTACACCTAAAGTATCCCAGGAAAAAGAGAAATGCATAAAGAACTTGTGGTAATTTTGTACAACAGAATATCACTCAGACGTGAAATCAATGTCATAAGGCCAGTAGCAGCATAATGAGAGGATTTAGGTATGATGATTCTAAGGGAAATTAGTCACACAGAAAAAGAATCTTATCATAAGATATCACTTACAGAGGGAATGTCAACATCACAACACATGAACTGAATTAGGAAAGAGAGCAGCGTCTCACATTTAGAAAACACTCTTATGCCTCCTTAAGGGGAAAGGAGAGGTGGGGTGATGCATAAAACCAGAGTTTGATATTAGCACAGGTACCATTCCATAAACCAAATACAGAATAGACAAGACCAACACCTTCCTCAGTGAACGGGACTCAAAACCCCTATTCCCCACAGAGGAATATATCTGATTAGTAAGAATCTTAAAACCTATGTACTGATATGCCTCTGTAAGGGAATCAAGTGTGTCTAGACCGGCATAAACACGTCAGGGAAAATCAGCTCAACCCCATTATAAAAATGAATTTCCAAAACAAAACAAAAAACAGCGAAATTCTTACACAATTCCTTCAGGGGTTCTGATGAAACCTAGTATGACCCTATCTGCAAAGACAGCTGGATGAGACATAAGGCTGGACACTTGGGACTGAGAGGACTGGTGAGATTGGGAGAGAAAATGCAGACCCTTTAAAGTAGTAATGCATGCCACCATTCCATGGGTCCCAAATTTCCAGGTAGAAGGGAATATCACTACAGTTATAACATGTATGGGAAACCTAGAGAATGGACACCCTGTGATGGCGAAACGTTTCTGAAAGTCTCCTACTTTTTCCTCTCCTTGTGCTACAGTTTGGCATTCCAACTACTTTACTATCAATCTCCCAACTTAGGAGAGTCATCCCCTATAACCTCCTGGTTCGCACAGTTTGCTAATTGTGCAGAGGATGAAAGGGAAGAGGGAGAACCAATCAGAGAGTAGATGTAGGCATTTGGACGGACACATGTCACTCTAAATTCCCATCAGGAAGAAGAATTAACCAAAGCCTCAGCCACCCACAGGGAACCAGTATAGCCACCCCTGGAACCAGTAAAGTTCCTGAAGCAAAATTGTGGATTTGTGGTCAGCTCCCAATAATGGGATTTGAAAATTGGAGCTCAGGGGCAAAGCAAATAAAAAACCTGCAGAGTTATAAAGGACTACTCTCTTCCAAAAATCTGTTGAGGGAAGGCAACAAAGTGGACTTGAAAATGAGGCAGAATTGCACAAAACATATTTCAAGAGGTAAATTGGAATCGCCTTTAAAGCACAGAAAGGCATCACAACTTCGAGAATGATGCACTTGGCCAAAAACAGCGTATGACTTTTCTCCTGAATATATTCAGGAGAAAAGTCAGAGGCCCTTTTTGGCCAATCAAGCAAGCGCACAATGCAAATCCACACTACAAAGAATTGTCGCTTCCCACCGGTCAAAAAGGACATCCGAAAATATGTAAAAACCAGAAAGGCAAGATAGAGATGACAAGGGCATAAAGCAATATGATCCCAAGGGTCATGGAGGATTGTGATGACAACCACATGGAGCATTGTGATGACAAGATTATGTATCATTTTGCTGACAAAGGCATGGGGATGACAAGGCTCATGGAGCACTGTGATGACAAGCGTCATGGAGCATTGTGATTAAAGGGTTCATGGAGCATTGGGATGACAAGGGCATGGAGCATTTTGATGACAAGCGTCCCAGATCATTGTGTTGTCAGGGTTCATGGAGCATTGTCATGACAGTGGTCATGGAGCATTGTTATGACAGAGGTCATGGAGCATGGTGATGAGAACGTCATGGAGCATTGGGCTGAAAATGTTCATGGAGTATTGTGATGACAGGGGTCAAGGAGCATTGTGATGACAAGGTACTGGCGCACTGTGATGAGAAGACCATGGAGCCATGTGATGACAAGTCTCATGGAGAATTCTGATGAAAAGTGTCATGGAGCATTGTGATTACAGGGGTCTTGGAGCATTGTGATGACAAGGGCATTGAACATTGGGATGAGAATGTCATGGAGCGTTCTGATGACATGCATCATGGAGCTTTGTGATGACAAGGGCATGGAGCATTGTGATTACAGTGGTCTTGGAGCACTGTGAGGAAAAGGGCATGTAACATTGTGATGAAAAAGGCATGGAGCCTTGTCATGACAGGGTTCAAGGAGCATACTGATGACAAGTGTCAGGGACCATTGTGATGACAAGGGTATTGAGCATTTTGATGACAAATGTCATGGAGCATTGTGATTAGAAGACCATGGATAATTGTGATGACTTTCGTTATGGGGAGCTGTGATGATAAGTGTTATGGAATATTGTGATCACAAGGATTTGGAGCATTGTGATGACAGAGGTCATAGAGCATTTTGATTTCATTGTGATGACAATAGCATGAAGCATTTTGATGATGCGCATTGTTGCACTGTGATGACAGCTTTCATGGAGCATTGAGATGAAAAGGGGCATGGAGCATTATGATTAGAGGAGTCTTGGATCATTGTGATGAAAAGGGCATGGAACATTGGTCTGAGATGTTTCATGGATTATTGTGATGAGAGGGGGCAAGGAGCATTGTGATAACAAGGGCACAGAACACTGTGATACATGGTTCATGGAGGATTGTAATGACAAGCGCATGGAGCATTGTGAGAAGAATGGCATCGAGCATTGGGATGAAAAGCATCATGGATACTGTGATGACAAGGGCTTGGAACGATGTGATGAGAGGTTTTTGGAGCATTGTGATGACAATGGCATGGAGCATTGTGATGCCAAGGGTCATGGAGTTTTGTAATGACAAAGGTCATGGAGCATTTTGATGACAAGTGTGTGGTGAATTCTCTTGTGAAGGGCAGGGAGCATTGTGATGACAGGGTCATGGAGCAATTTGATGAAAAGTGTCATGGAACATTTTGATGACAGGGGTTATGGAACATTGTGATGTGAGGAGTCATGGAACATTTTCATGACGGTGTTGTGGACCATTGTGATGACAGGGGTGTGGGTGTATTGTGATGACTAGTGAGGGAACATTTTGATATCATTCGTGAGAGAGCATTTTGATAAGAAGTGCATGGAGCATTGTGATGACAAGTTTTATGGAGCATTGTGATGACAAGGTTGTGGAGCATTGTTATGACAAGCACATGGCGCATTGTGATGACATGGGTCATGGAGCCCTGTGCTGACAAAGGCATGGAGCATTGAGATGAGAAGGGTCAACGAGCATTGTGATGAAAATTTCATGGCGCATTTTGGTGACAAAGGTCACAGAGCCTTGTGATGACGAGGGCATGGACCATTGTGATGACAAAGGTCATGAAGCATTGTGATGACTGGAGTCATGGAGCATTGTGATGACAGGGTTCATAGAGCATTGTGATGAAAAGGCAATGATCATTGTGATGACAGGGGCATGGAGCATTGGCCTGACATGTTTCATGGATTATTGTGATGACAGTGGGCATGGTGCAATGTGATGACAAGGCATGCAGCATTGTGATGAGAAGTTCATGGAGTATTTTGAAGACAGGTCTCAGGGAGCATTGTGATGACATATGTCATGGTCCATTGCGATGACAATGGAATGGAACATTGTGATGCCAAGTGTCATGGAGGATTGTGATGACAAATGTAATGGAGCATTTTGATGACAAGGGCTTGGAGCATTTTGATGACAAGGGTCATGGAGCATTGTGATGACAAGGGCATGGAGCATTGTGATGACAAGGGCCATTGAGAATTTTGATGACAAGTTCATAATGCATTGTGATGAGAAGCACATGGAGCTTCCTATGACAGGGGTCATGGAGCATTGCGATGACAAGTGCATAGAGAATTGTGATGACAAATCATGTAACACGGTGATGAGAACTGTCATGGAGCATAGTGATGCCAAGAACGAAGAGAATTGTGATGACAGGGGACATGGAGCATTGTGATGACCAGGGCTTGGAGCATTGTGATGACAAGGGAATGGAGCATTGTGATGGCAAGACCGTGGATCATTGTGATGACGAGTGTCATGGAGCACTGTAATGACAAGGGGAATGGAGCATTGTGATGACAGTGGCCATGGATCACTGTGATGACAAGGGTCATGGAGCATTTTGATGACAAGGGCGTAGAGCATTGTGATGAGAAGACCATGGATAATTGTGATGACGAGCGTCATGGAGCACAGTAATGACAAGGGTATGGATCATTGTGATGACAGTGGCCATGGAGCATTGTGATGACAAGTGTCATGGAGCATTCTGATGACAAGCTTGTGGATTACTGTGACGACAATGGCATGGAGAATTGTGATGAAAAGGGCAGGGAGCATTGTGATGAAAAATGCATGAAGCCATTTCATGACAGGTTTCAAGGAGCATTCTGATGACAAGTGTCAGGGAACAATGTGATGACAAGTGTATTGAGAATTGTGATGAAAAAGATCATGGAGGGCCTCCCTGGTGGCGCAGTGGTTGGGAGTCCGCCTGCCGATGCAGGGGATACGGGTTCGTGCCCCGGTCTGGGAGGATCCCATATGCCGCGGAGCGGCTGTGCCCGTGAGCCATGGCCGCTGAGCCTGCGCGTCCGGAGCCTGTGCTCCGCAACGGGAGAGGCCACAACAGTGAGAGGCCCGCGTACCGAAAAAAAAAAAAAAAAAAAAAAAAAAAAGAAAAAGATCATGGAGCATTTTGACGAAAAGGACATGGAGTATTGTGATGACAGGCATCATGAAGCGTTGTGATGACAAGTGTTATGGAACATTGTGATCACAAGGGTTTGGAGCATTGTGATGATAGGAGTCATGGATCATTTTGTTTTCAAGGAGCATGGAGCATTGGGATGACAAGGGCATAAAGCAATGTGATCCCAAGGTTCATGGAGGATTGTGATGACAATGGTAAGGGAGTATTGTGATGGCAAGCAAATGGAGCACTTTGATGACAAGGTCATGTAGCATATTGCTGACACAGGCATGGAGCATTGTGATGATAAGGGTCATAGAGCAGTGTGATGAGAAGCATCACGGATCATTGTGATTAGAGGGGTCATGGAGCATTGGGATGGCAAGGGCATGGATCATTGTGATGACACGTGTCATGGAGCATTGGGCTGAACATGTTCATGGAGCATTGTGATGACTAGGGAATGGAGCACTGTGATGACAAGAGTCCCGGATTACTGTGTTGTCCGGGGTCATGGAGCGTTGTGATGACAGTGGTCATGGAGCATTGTGATGTTAGGGATCATGAAGCATTGTGATGAGAAGTTCCTGGATAATTGGACTGAAAATATTCAGGAAGTATTGTGAGGACAGGCGTCATGGAGCATTGTGATGACAAGGGAATGGAGCACTGTGATGAAAAGTTCCTGGAGAATTGTAATGAGAAGACCATGGAGCCTTGTAATAACATGTTTCATGGAGCATTCTGATGAAAAGGGGCATGGAGTATTGTGATTACAGGGGTCTTGGGGCATTGTGATGACAATGGCATGGAGCATTGTGATTACTGGTGTCTTGGAGCATTGTGATGAAATTGGCATGGATCATTGTTATGAAAATGGTATGGAGCCTTGTCATGACAGGGTTCCAGGAGCATACTGATGACAAGTGTCAGGGAGAATTGTGATGACAAGTGTATAGAGCACTGTGATGACAAAGGTCATGGAGCACTGTGATGAGAAGACCATGGATAATTGTGATGATGAGCGTCATGGGACAGTGTGATGATAAGTGTTATGGAACATTGTGATCACAAGGATTTGGAGCATTGTGATGAGATAGATCATCAAATATTTTGATTTCATTGTGATGACAATAGCCTGAAGCATTATGATGATGGGCATGGTGCGTTTTTATGACAGGGTTCATGGAGCATTGAGATGCAAATGTGCATGGAGCATTGTGATTAGAGGGTTCATGGAGCATTGTGATGACAATGGCATGGAGCATTGAGATGCCAAGGGTCATGGATCCTTTTGATGACAAAGGTCATGGAGCATTTTGATGACAAGGGCGTGGTACATTGTGATGAGAAGGGCAGGGAGTATTGTGATGACAGGGTTATAGAGCAATTTGATGAAAAGTGTCATGGAATATTTTTTTTTTTTGCTTTATAACAAATTAAATCAGGTATACATATACATATGTTCCCATATCCCCTCCCTTTTGCGTCTCCTTCCCACCCTCCCTATCCCACCCCTCCAGGCGGTCACAAAGCACCGAGCTGATCTCCCTGTGCTATGCGGCTGCTTCCCACTAGCTATCTACCTTACGTTTGGTAGTGTATATATGTCCATGCCGCTCTTTCACTTTGTCACAGCTTACCCTTCCCCCTCCACATATCCTCAACTCCATTCTCTAGTATGTCTGTGTCTTTATTCCTGTCTTACCCCTATGTCATGGAATATTTTGATGACAGGTGTTATGGAACATTGTGATGTCAGGGGTTATTGAGCATTTTGAGGAAAATTGTTATGGAGCATTTCGATGACAGGGTTTATGGAACATTGTGATGTCAGGGGTCATCGAACTTTGTGATGATATGTGCATGTAGCATTGCAAAGACAGAAGTCATGGAATATTGTGATGACAGGGGTGAGGGAGTATTGTGATGAATAGTGATGTAACATTGTGATATCAGTGTTGAGAGAGCATTTTGATGAGAAGTGCATGGAGAATTGTGATGACAAGTTTTATGGAGCATTGTGGTGACAAGATTGTGGAGCACTGTGATGAAAAGTGCAGGGTGCATTGTGATGACATGGGTCATGGAGCATTGTGCTGACAAGCGCATGGAGCATTGTGATGACAAGGGTCATGGAGCATTATGCTGAGAAAGGCATAGAGCATTGTGATTGCAAGGGTCAAAGAGCATTGTGATGAAAATTTCATGGAGCATTGTGGTTAAATATGTCAGAGAGACTGCTGATGACGAGGGCATGGACCATTGTGATGACAAAGGTCATGAAGCATTGTGATGAATGGAGGCATGGAGCATTGTGATGACAGGGGTCATGGACCATTGTGATAACAAGGGCATGGAGCATTGTGATGACAAGGGCATGGAACATTGGTCTAATAAGTTTCATGTATTATTGTGATGAGAGTGGGCATAGAGCATTGTGATGATAAGGGCATGGAACACTGTGATACATGGGTCATGAAGGATTGTAATGACAAGGTCATGTGGCATTGTGATGAGAAGGGCATCGAGCATTTTGATGACAAATGTCATGGAGCTTTGTGATGACAAGGGCATGGAGCAATGTGATGAGAGGGTTCATGGAGCACTGTGATGACAATGACATGGAGCATTGTGATGCCAAGTGTCTTGGCGCTTTGTGATGACAAATGTCATGGAGCATTTTGATGACAAGTGCATGGTGCATTGTGATGATAAGGGCAGGGAGTATTTTGATGACAGGGTCATGCAGCAATATGATGGAAAGTGTATTGGAATATTTTGATGACAGGGGTTATAGAATATTGTGATGTCAGGGGTCATGGAACATTGTGATGATAAAGGGATGTAGCATTGTGATGACAGGGGTCATGGGACATTGTGATTACAGTAGTGAGGGAGTATTGTGACAACTTGTGATGGGACACTGTGATATCTCTGGTGAGAGAGCATTTTGATGAGAAGTGTATTGAGCATTGTGATTACAAGGTTTATGGAGCATTGCAATGACAATTTTCTGGACCGTTGTGATGAAAAGCGAATGGCACATTGTGATGACAAGGGTCATGGAACATTTTTCAGACAAAGTCATGGAGCATTTTGATGACAATGGTCATGGAGCATTGTGATGAAAACGGAATGGGGCATTGTGATGAAAAAGGCATGGAGCCTTTTCGTGGCAGGGTTCAAAGAGCATTCTGATGACAAGTGTCAGGGAGCATTGTGATGACAAGTGTACTGAGCACTGTGATGAAAAGGGCATGGAATTTTGTGATGACAGGCATCATGGAGCATTGTGATGACAAGTGTTATGGAACATTGGGCTCACAAGGGTTTGGAGCATTGTGATGACAGAGGACATGGATCATTTTGATTTCAAGGAGCATGGAGCATTTTGATGACAAGGGCATGAAGCAATGTGCTCTCAAGGTTCATGTAGGATTGTGATGACAATGGAAATGGAGTATTGTGATGACAAGCACAAAGAGCTTTGTAATGACAAGGTCATGTAGCATTTTGCTGACAAATTCATGGAGCATTGTGATGACAGGGGTTATGGAGCACTGTGATGACAAGGCCACGGAACATCGTGATGGCAGGGGTCATGGAGCATTGTTATGACAGGGGTAATGGAGCATTGTGACGGCAATGGCATGGAGCATTGAGATGAGAAGGCCATGGAGCATTGTGATTACAAGGTTTAAGAGCATTACCATGACAAATTTTTGGATCGTTCTGATGAAAATCACGTAGCACATTGTGATGATAAGGGTCATGGAGCATTTTTCTGACAAACGCATGGAGCATTTTGATGACAAGGGTCACGGAGCATTGTGATGAAAAGGTCATGGAGCATTGTGGTTATAAAGGTCACAGAGCCTTGTGATGACGTGGGCATGGAACATTGTGATGACAAATGTTATGAATCATTGTGATGACTGGAGTCAGGGAGCGTTGTGATGACAGTGTTCATGGAGCATTGTGATGACAAGGGCATGGAGCATTTTGGTGACAGGGGCATGGAGCATTGGTCTGACAAGTTTCATAGAGTATTGTGATGACATTGGACATGGTGCATTGTGATGACAAGGGCATGGATCATTGTGATGAGTAGGTCATGGAGTATTGTGAAGACAGGTGTCAGGGAGCATTGTGATGACATATGTCATGGTCCATTTCAATGACAATGGCAGGGAGCACTGTGATGCCAAATGTAATGGAGGATTTTGATGACAAATATAAAGGAGCATTGTGATGACTAGGGCTTGGAGCATTATGATGACAAGGGCCATTGAGAATTTTCAGAACAATGTCGTGAAGAATTGTGATGACAAAGTCCTCGAGGTTTGTGATGAGAAATCCATAGAGACTTGTGATGATAAATCTCATGGAGCATACTGATGAAAAGGGGCATGGACCATTGTGATTACAGGGGTCTTGGAACATTGTGATGACATGGGCATTGAGCATTGTGAGGAGAAGGCCAAGGAGCATTCTGAAGGCTTGTTTCATTGAGCTTTGTGATGACAAGGGCATGGAGCATTGTGTTTAAAGGTTTCTTGGAGCATTGTGAGGAAAAGGGCATGGATCATTGTGATGAAAAAGGCATGGAGCCTTGTCATTACAGGGTTCAAGGAGCATACAGACAACAAGTGTCAGGGAGCATTTTGATGACAAGTGTATTGAGCATTGTGATGACAAAGGTCATGGAGCATTGTGATGAGAAGACCATGGATAATTGTGATGACGAGTGTCATGGGGCACTGTGATGACAAGTGTTATGGAATATTGTGATCACAAGGGTTTGGAACATTGTTATGACAGAGGTCATGGAGCATTTTGATTTCATTGTGATGACAATAGCATGAAGCATTATGATGATGGGCATGGTGCATTGTGATGACAGGGTTCATGGATCATTGAGATGAAAAGTGGCATGGAGCATTGTGATTACAGGGGTCTTGGAGAATTGTGATGAGAAGGGTCATGGAGCCTTGTGATGACAAGTCCACGGAACATCGTGATGGCAGGGGTCATGGAGCATTTTTATGACAGGTGTAATGGAGCATTGTGATGGCAAGCGCATGGAGCATTGTGATGCGAAGGCCATGGAGCATTCTGATGACATGTGTCGTGGAGCTTTGTGATGACAAGGGCATGGAGCAATGTGATGAGAGCGTTCATGGAGCATTGTGATGACAATGACATGGAGCATTGTGATGCCAAGGGTCATGGATCTTTGTGATGACAAAGATCATGGAGCATTTTGATGACAAGTGCATTGTGCAATGTGATGAGAAGGGCAGGGAGCATTGTGATGACAGGGTCATGGAGCAATTTGATGAAAAGGGTTATGGAATATTTTGATGACAGGGGTTATGGAACATTGTGATGTCAGGGGTCATGGAGCATTTTGATGAAAAATGTAATGGAGCATTGTGATGTCAGGGGTCATCGAACATTGTGATGATAAGTGCATGTAGCATTGTGATGACAGGAGTCATGGAAAACTTTGATAACAGGGGTGAGGGTGTATTGTGACGAATAGGGATGTAACATTGTGATATCTGTGGGGAGAGAGCATTTTGGTGAGAAGTGCATGGAGCATTGTGATGACAAGTTTGTGGAGCACTGTGAAGACAAGCGCATGGTTCATTGTGATGACATGTGTCATGGAGCATCGTGCTGACAAGCGCATGGAGCATTGTGATGACAAGGGTCATGTAGCATTGTGCTGAGAAAGGCATAGGGAATTGTGATGAAAAGGATCAAAGAGCATTGTGATGAAAAGTTCATGGAGCATTGTGATGACAAGGGTCATGGAGCATTGTGAGAACAAGGGCATGGAGCATTGGTCTAATAAGTTTCAGGGATTATTGTGATGACTGTTGGAATGGTGCACTGTGGTGACAAGGGCATGGAGCATTGTGATCACCAGGACATGCAGTATTGTGAAGACTGGTGTCAGGGAGCAATGTGTTGACATATGTAATGACACATTGTGATGACAATGGCATGGAGCCTTGTGATGCCAAGTGTCATGGAGGATTCTGATGACAAAGGTAATGGTGCATTGTGATGGCAATGGCATGGAGCATTGTGATGCCAAGTGTCATGGAGGATTCTGATGACAAAGGTAATGGTGCATTGTAATGACAATGGCTTGGAACATTGAGATGACAAGGGTCAGGGAGCATTGTGCTGACAAGTGCATGGAGAATTGTGATGACAAGGGTCATGGAGCATTCTCATGACAAGCTTGTGGAGTATTTTGATTACAGTGGCGTGAAACATTGTGATGAAAGCGGCATGGGGCATTGTGATGAAAAAGGCATGGAGCATTTTCGTGACAGGGTTCAAGGAGCATTTTGATGACAAGTGTCAGGGAGCATTGTGATGACAAGTGTATTGAGAATTGTGATGACAAAGGTCATGGAGCATTGTGATAAAGTGCATGGAGTATTGTGATGACAGGCATCATGGAGCGTTGTGAAGACAAGTGTTATGGAACATTTTGATCACAAGGGTTTGGAGCATTGTGAGGACAGAGGTCATGGATCATTTTGATTTCAAGGAGCATGGAGCATTGTGATTACAAGGGCATGAAGCAATGTGATCCCAAGGTTCAGGGAGGATTGTGATGACAATGGTAATGGAGTATTGTGATGACAAGCACATAGAGCATTGTAATGACAAGTTCATGTAGCATATTGCTGACAAAGGCATGGAGCATTGTGATGACAGGTGTCATGGAGCACTGTGATGACAAGCGTCACGGAGCATTGTGAATACAGGGTCATGGAGCATTGGGATGACAAGGTCATGGATCACTGTGATGACAAGGGTCATGGAGCATTGGGCTGAAAATGTTCATGGAATATTGTGATGACAGGGGTCATGGAGCATTGTGATGACAGAGGTCATGGATAATTTTGATTTCATTGTGCTGACAATAGCCGGAAGCATTATGATGATGGGCATGGTGCATTGTGATGACAGGGTTCATGGAGCATTGAGAAGAAAAGGGGCATGGAGCATTGTGATTACAGGGGTCTTGGAGCACTGTGATGACAAGGACATGGAGCATTTTGATGAGAAGGACATGGAACATTCTGATGGCATGTGTCATGGAGCTTTGTGATGACAAGGGCATGGAGCATTGTGATTACAGGGGTCTTGGAGCATTGTGATGACAAGTATCATGGAGCCTTGTGATTACATGGCCGTGGAATATTGTGATGGCAATGGTCATGGAGCATTGTTATGACAGGGGAAATGGAGCATTGTGATGAGTAGTGCATGGAGCATTGTGATTACAAGGTTTATGGAGCATTACCATGACAAATTTGTGGACCGTTGTGATGAAAATCGCATAGCACATTGTGATGACAAGGGTCATGGAGCATTTTTCTGACAAACGCATGGAGCATTTTGATGACAAGGGTCACTGAGCATTGTGATGAGAAGTTCATGGAGCATTGTGGTTATAAAGGTCACAGAGCCTTGTGATGACGTGGGCATGGACCATTGTGATGACAAATGTTATGAAGCATTGTGATGAGTGGAGTCACTGAGCATTGTGATGACAGTGTTCATGGAGCATTGTGATGACAAGGGCATGGAGCATTGTGGTGACAGGGGCATTGAGCACTTGTCTGACAAGTTTCATAGATTATTGTGATGACATTGGACATGGTGCATTGTGATGACAAGGGCAAGGAACACTGTGATAAATGGGTCATGCAGGATTGTAATGACAAGGGCATGGAACATTGTGATGAGAATGGCATCGAGCATTGAGATGACAAGTGTCATGGAGCTTTGTGATGACAAGGGCATGGAGCAATGTGATGAGAGTGTTCATGGAGCATTGTGATGACAATGACATGGAGCATTGTGATGCCAAGTGTCATGGAGCTTTGTGATGACAATTCATGGAGCCTTTTGATGACAAGGGCATAGTGCATTGTAATGAGAAGGGCAGGGAGCATTTTGATGACCGGGTCATGCAGCAATTTGATAAAAAGTGTAATGGAACATTTTGATGGCAGGGTTTATAGACCATTGTGATGTCAGGCGACTTGGAGCTTTGGGATGGAAAGGGTCAGGGAGCATTTTGATGACAGGTGTTATGGAACATTGTGATGGCAGGGGTCATGGAACTTTGTGATGATAAGGGGATGTAGCATTGTGATGACAGAGTCATGGAACCTTGTGATTACAGGGGTGAGGGAGTATTGTGATGGCTAGTGATGGAACATTGTGATATCTCTGGTGAGAGAGCATTTTGATGAGAAGTGCATGGACCATTGTGATTACAACGTTTATGGAGCATTGCAATGACAAGTTTGTGGACCGTTGTGATGAAATGCGCGTGGCACACTGTGATGAAAATGGTCATGGAGCATTGTTCTGACAAAGACATGGAGCACTGTGATGACAAGTGTCACAGAGAATTGTGATGAAAATTTCATGGAGCATTGTGGTTACAAAGGTCACAGAGCCTTGTGATGACACGGGCATGGACCATTGTGATGACAAACGTTATGAAGCATTGTGATGACTGGAGTCACGGAGCATTGTGATGACAGGGGTCATGGACGATTGTGATGACACGGGCATGGAGCATTGGTCTGAGAAGTTTCATAGATTATTGTGATGACAGTGGACATGGTGCATTGTGATGACAAGGGCATGGAGCATTGTGATGAGAAGGTCATGGAGTATTGTGAAGAGAGGTGTCAGGGAGCATTGTGATGACATATGTCATGGGCCATTGCGATGAAAATGGCATGGAGCATTGTGATGCCAAATGTAATGGAGAATTGTGATGACAAATATAATAGAGCATTGTGATGATTAGGGCTTGGAGCATTATGATGACAAGGGCCATTGGAAATTTTCATGACAAGGTCGTGAATCACTGTGATGACAATGTCCTGGAGCATTGTGATGACAAAACCATGGATCCTTGTGATGACAAGTCTCATGGAGCATACTGAAGAAAAGGGGCATGTAGCATTGTGATTACAGGGGTCTTGGAACATTGTGATGACAAGGGCATGGAGCATAGTGAGTAGAAGACAAAGGGGAATCCTGATGGCAAGCGTCATTGAGTTTTGTGATGACAAGGGCATGGAACATTGTGATTACATGTGTCTTGGAGCATTGTGATGAAAAGGGCATCGTTCATTGTGATGAGAAGGTCATGGAGTATTGTGAAGACAGGTCGCCGGGAGCATTGTGATGACATATGTCATGGTCCATTGCAATGACAATGGCAGGGAGCACTGTGATGCCAAATGTAATGGAGGATTTTGATGACAAATATAATGGAGCATTATGATGACAAGGGCCATTGAGAATTTTCAGAACAAGGTCGTGAAGCATTGTGATGAGAATGTCCTGGAGCATTGTGATGAAAAATCCATAGAGACTTGTGATGACAAATCTCATGGAGCATACTGATGAAAAGGGGCATGGACCATTGTGATTACAGGGGTCTTGGAACATTGTGATGACATGGGCATGGAGCATTGTGAGGAGAAGGCCAAGGAGCATTCTGAAGACATATTTCATTGAGCTTTGTGATGACAAGGGCATGGAGCATTGTTTTTAAAGGGTTCTTGGAGCATTGTGAGGAAAAGGGCATGGATCATTGTGATGAAAAACGCATGGAGCCATGTCATGACAGGTTTCAAGGAGCATACAGACAACAAGTGTCAGGGAGCATTTTGATGACAAGTGTATTGAGCATTGTGATGACAAAGGTCATGGAGCATTGTGATGAGAAGACCATGGATAATTGTGATGACGAGTGTCATGGGGCACTGTGATGACAACTGTTATGGAATATTGTGATCACAAGGGTTTGGAGCATTGTTATCACAGAAGTCATGGAGCATTTTGATTTCATTGTGATGACAATAGCATGAAGCATTATGATGATGGGCATGGTGCATTTTGATGACAGGGTTCATGGATCATTGAGATGAAAAGGGGCATGGAGCATTGTCATTACAGGGGTCTTGGAACACTGTGATGACAAGGGCATGGAACATTGTGAAGAGAAGGCCATGGAACCTACTGATGTCATGAGTCATGGAGCTTTGTTATGACAAGGTCATGGAGCATTTTGATTACAGTTGTCTTGGAGCATTGCAAAGACATGCGTAATGGAGCCTTGTGATGACAAGGCCGTGGAACATTGTGATGGCAATGGTCATGGAGCATTGTTATGACAGAGGTAATGGAGCATTTTTATGATAAGGGAATTGAGCATTGGTCTGAAATATTTCATGGATTATTGTGATGAGATTGGGCATGGAGCATTGTGATGAAAAGGGCACGGAAAACTGTGATACATGGGTCATGGAGGATTGTAATGTCAAGGGCAAGAAGCAATGTGATGAGAGGGTTCATGGAGCACTGTGATGACAATGACATCGAGCGTTGTGAGGAGAAGGCCATGGAGCATTCTGATGTCTTGCGTCATGGAGCTTTGTGATGACAAGGGCATAGAGCTTTGTGATTACATGGGTCTTGGAGCATTGTGATGAAAAGGGAATGGATCACTGTGATGAAAAATGCATGGAGCCTTGTCATGACAGGTTTCAAGGAGCATACTGACGACAAGTGTCAGGGAGCATTGTGATGACAAGTGTATTGAGCATTGTGATGACAAAGATCATGGATTATTGTGATGAGAAGACCATGGATAATTGTGATGATGATCGTCATGCGGTGTTGTGATGATAAGTGTTATGAAACATTTTGATCACAAGGGTTTGGAGCATTATGATGACAGAGTTCATGGAGAATTATGATTTAATTGTGATGACAATAGCCTGAAGCATTATGATGATGGGCATGGTGCATTGTGATGACAGGGTTCATGGAGCATTGAGATGAAAAAGGGCATGGAGCTTTGTGATTTCAGAGTTCTTGGAGCATTGTAATGACAAGTGCACAGAGCTTTCTAATTACAATGTCATGTAGAATTTTGCTGACAAATGCATGTAGCATTGTGATGACAGGTGTCATGGAGCTTTGTGATGACAAGTCATGGAGCATTTTGATGAAAAGGGCATGGTGCATTGTGAGGACAAGGGCAGGAAGCATTTTGATGACCGGGTCATGCAGCAATTTGATGAAAAGTGTAAAGGAACATTGTAATGGCAGTGGTCATGGAGCATTGTTATGACAGAGGTAATGGAGCATTTTGATGAGAAGGGCATTGAGCATTGGTCTGAAATGTTTCAAGGATTATTGTGATGAGAGCGGGCATGGAGCATTGTGATGACGAGGGCACGGAACACTGTGATACATGGGTCATGGAGGATTGTAATGACAATGGCATGGAGCATTGTGATGAGAAGGGCATCGAGCATTGTGATGACAAGTGTCATGGAGCTTTGTAATGACAAGGGCATGGAGCAATGTGATGAGAACGTTTATGGAGCACTGTGATGATAGTGACATGTAGCACTGTGATGCTAATGGTCATGGAGCTTTGTGATGACAAAGGTCATAGAACATTTTGATGACAAGCGTGTAGTGCATTGTGATGAGAAGGGCAGGGAGCATTTTGATGACAGGGTCATGCAGCAATTTGATGAAAAGTGTAATGGAACATTTTGATGACAGGGGTTATAGAACATTTTGATGCCAGGGGTCATGGAGCTTTGGGATGAAAAGGGTCATGGAGCATTTTGATGACAGGGGTTATGGAAGATTGTGATGTCAGGGGTTATGGAACATTGTGCTGATAAGGGGATGTAGCATTGTGATGACTGGGGTCATGGAACATTGTGATTACCGGGGTGAGGGAGGATTGTGATAACTTGTGATGGAACATTGTGATATCTCAGGTGAGAGAGCATTTGGATGAGAAGTGCATGGAGCATTGTGATTACAAAGTTTATGGCGGATAGCGATGACCAGGTTGTGGATCATTGTGATGAAAAGCACGTGGCACATTGTGATGACAATTGTCATGGAGTATTGTTCGGACAAAGGCATGGAGCATTGTGATGACAAGGGTCACGGAGCATTGTGATGAAAATTTCATGGAGCATTGAGGTTACAAAGGACACAGAGCCTTTTGAGGACGCGAGCATGGACCGTTGTGTTGACAAACGTTATGAAGAATTGTGATGACTGGATTCAGGGAGCATTGTGATGACAGGGGTAATGGAGCCGTGTGATGACAAGGGCATGGAGCATTGCGATGACAGGTGCATGGAGCATTGGTCTGACAGGGGCATGGAGCATTGGTCTGACAAGTTTCATAGATTATTGTGATGACAGTGGACATGGTGCATTGTGATGACAAGGGCATGGAGCATTGTGAAGAGAAGGTCATGGAGTATTGTGAAGACAGGTGTCATGGAGCACTGTGATGACAAGGGTCACGGAGCATTGTGAATACAGGGGTCATGGAGCATTGGGATGACAAGGGCATGGATCATTGTGATGAGAAGGTCATGGAGTATTGTAAAGACAGGTGTCAGGGAGCATTGTGATGACATATGTCATGGTCCACTGCGATGACAATGTCAGGGAGCATTGAGATGCCAAATGTAATGGAGGATTGTGATGACAAATATAATGGAGCATTGTGAAGACTAGGGCTTGGAGCATTATGATGACAAGGGCCATTGAGAATTTTCATGACAAGGTCGAGGATCATTGTGATGACAAGTTCCTGGAGCTTTGTGATTAGAAAACCATGGAGCCTTGTGAAGACAAGTCTCATGGAGCATACTGATGAAAAGGGGCATGGAACATTCTGATTACAGGGGTCTTGCAACATTGTGATAACAAGTGCATGGAGCATTGTGATGAAAAGGGCATGGAGCATTGGTCTAATACGTTTCATGGATTATTGTGATGACAGATGGAATGGCACATTGTGATGACAAGGGCATGGAGCATTGTGATGACCAGGTCATGCAGTATTGTGAAGACAGGTGTCAGGGAGCATTGTGATGACATATGTAATGGCCCATTGTGATGAAAATGGCATGGAGCATTTTGATGCCAGGTATCATGTAGGAGTCTGATCACAATGGTCAAAGACCATTGTGATGACAAGTGTCATGGAGGATTCTGATGACAAATATAATGGAGCATTGTGATGAGAAAGGCTTGGAATATTGTGATGACAAGGGTCATGGAGCACTGTGCTGAGAAAGGCATAGAGCATTTTGATGACAAAGGTCAAAGAGCATTGTGATGAAAAGTTCATGGAGCACTGTGGATAAAAATGTCACAGAGACTGTTGATGATGAAGGCATGGACAATTGTGATGACAAAGGTCATGAAGCATTGTGATGACTGGAGTCACGGAGCATTGTGATGACAGTGGTCATGGAGCATTGTGATAAAAAGGGCATGGAGCATTGTGATGACAAGGGCATGGAACATTGTTCTAATAAGTTCCATGGATTATTGTGATGACAGTTGGAATGGCGCATTGTGATGACAAAGGCATGGAGCATTGTGTTGACCAGATCATGCAGTATTGTGAAGACAGGTGTCAGGGAGCATTGTGATGACATATGTAATGGCCAATTGTGATGACAATGGCATGGAGCATTGTGATGCCAAGTGTCATGGAGGATTCTGATGACAAAGGTAATGGAGCATTGTTATAACAATGGCTTGGAGCATTGTGATGACAAGTGTCAGGGAGCATTGAGCTGACAAGTGAATGGAGAATTGGGATGACAAGAATCATGTAGCATTCTGATGACAAGCTTGTGGAGTATTTTGATGACAATGGCACGGAGCATTGTGATGAAAACGGTATGGGGCTTTGTGATGAAAAAGGCATAGAGACTTTTCATGACAGGGTTCAAGGAACATACTGATGACAAGTGTCAGGGAGCATTGTGATGACATGTATATTGAGAATTGTGATGACAAAGTCATGGAGCATTGTGATGTAAAGTCCATGGAGTATTGTGATGACAGGCATCATGGAGCGTTGTGATGACAAGTGTTATGGAACACTGTGATCACAAGGATTTGGAGCATTGTGATGACAGAGGTCATGGATCATTTTGATTTCAAGGAGCATGGAGCATTGTGATGACAAAGGAATGAAGCAATGTGATCCCAAGTTTCATGGAGGATTGTGATGACAATGGAAATGGAGTATTGTGATGACAAGCGCATAGAGCATTGTAATGACAAGGTCATGTACCATTTTGCTGACAAAGGCATGGAGCATTGTGATGACATGTGTCATGGAGCACTGTGATGACAAGCGTCATGGAGCATTGCGAAAACAGGGGTCATGGAGCATTGGGATGATAAGGGCATGGATCATTGTGATGACAAGAATCCCGGATCATTGTGTTGTGAGGTGTCATGGATTGTTGTGATGACAGTGGTCATGGAGCATTGTGATGATATTGGCCATGGAGCATTGTGATGAGTAGGTCGTGGAGCATTGGGCTGAAAATGTGCATGGAGTATTGTGATGATAGGGGTCCAGGAGCATTGTGATGACAAGTAAATGAAGCATGGTGATGACAAGGTCCTGGAGCATTGTGATGAGAAGACCATGGAGACTTGTGATGACAAGTCTCATGGAGCATTCTGATGAAAAGGGGCATGGAGCATTGTGATTACAGGGGTTTTGGAGCATTGTGAAGACTAGGGCATGGAGCATTGTGATGAGAAGGCCATGGAGCATTCTGATGACATGTGTCCTGGAGTTTTGTGATGTCAAGGGCATGGAGCATTGTGATTAGAGCGATCTTGGAGCATTGTGATGAAAAGGGCATGGATCATTGTGATGAAATAGGCATGGAGCCTTGTCATGACAGGGTTCAAGGAGCATACTGACGAAAAGTGTCAGGGACCATTGTGATGACAAGTGTATTGAGCATTGTGATGACAAAGATCATGGAGCATTGTGATGAGAAGACCATGGATAATTGTGATGATGAGCATCATGGGCTGTTGTGATGATTCGTGTTATGCAAAATTGTGATCACAAGGGTTTGGAGCATTATGATGACAGAGGACATGCAGAATATTGATTTCATTGTGATGACAATAGCCTGAAGCATTATGATGATGGGCATGGTGAATTGTGATGACAGGGTTCATGGATCATTGAGATGAAAAGGGGCATGGAGCATTGTCATTACAGGGGTCTTGGAACACTGTGATGACAAGGGCATGGAACATTGTGAAGAGAAGGCCATGGAACCTACTGATGACATGAGTCATGGAGCTTTGTTATGACAAGGTCATGGAGCATTTTGATTACAGTTGTCTTGGAGCATTGCAAAGACATGGGTAATGGAGCCTTGTGATGACAAGGCCGTGGAACATTGTGATGGCAATGGTCATGGAGCATTGTTATGACAGAGGTAATGGAGCATTTTTATGATAAGGGAATTGAGCATTGGTCTGAAATATTTCATGGATTATTGTGATGAGATTGGGCATGGAGCATTGTGATGAAAAGGGCACGGAAAACTGTGATACATGGGTCATGGAGGATTGTAATGTCAAGGGCAAGAAGCAATGTGATGAGAGGGTTCATGGAGCACTGTGATGACAATGACATCGAGCGTTGTGAGGAGAAGGCCATGGAGCATTCTGATGTCTTGCGTCATGGAGCTTTGTGATGACAAGGGCATAGAGCTTTGTGATTACATGGGTCTTGGAGCATTGTGATGAAAAGGGAATGGATCACTGTGATGAAAAATGCATGGAGCCTTGTCATGACAGGTTTCAAGGAGCATACTGACGACAAGTGTCAGGGAGCATTGTGATGACAAGTGTATTGAGCATTGTGATGACAAAGATCATGGATTATTGTGATGAGAAGACCATGGATAATTGTGATGATGATCGTCATGCGGTGTTGTGATGATAAGTGTTATGAAACATTTTGATCACAAGGGTTTGGAGCATTATGATGACAGAGTTCATGGAGAATTACGATTTAATTGTGATGACAATAGCCTGAAGCATTATGATGATGGGCATGGTGCATTGTGATGACAGGGTTCATGGAGCATTGAGATGAAAAAGGGCATGGAGCTTTGTGATTTCAGAGTTCTTGGAGCATTGTAATGACAAGTGCACAGAGCTTTCTAATTACAATGTCATGTAGAATTTTGCTGACAAATGCATGTAGCATTGTGATGACAGGTGTCATGGAGCTTTGTGATGACAAGTCATGGAGCATTTTGATGAAAAGGGCATGGTGCATTGTGATGACAAGGGCAGGAAGCATTTTGATGACCGGGTCATGCAGCAATTTGATGAAAAGTGTAAAGGAACATTGTGATGGCAGTGGTAATGGAGCATTGTTATGACAGAGGTAATGGAGCATTTTGATGAGAAGGGCATTGAGCATTGGTCTGAAATGTTTCAAGGATTATTGTGATGAGAGCGGGCATGGAGCATTGTGATGACGAGGGCACGGAACACTGTGATACATGGGTCATGGAGGATTGTAATGACAATGGCATGGAGCATTGTGATGAGAAGGGCATCGAGCATTGTGATGACAAGTGTCATGGAGCTTTGTAATGACAAGGGCATGGAGCAATGTGATGAGAACGTTTATGGAGCACTGTGATGATAGTGACATGTAGCACTGTGATGCTAATGGTCATGGAGCTTTGTGATGACAAAGGTCATAGAACATTTTGATGACAAGCGTGTAGTGCATTGTGATGAGAAGGGCAGGGAGCATTTTGATGACAGGGTCATGCAGCAATTTGATGAAAAGTGTAATGGAACATTTTGATGACAGGGGTTATAGAACATTTTGATGCCAGGGGTCATGGAGCTTTGGGATGAAAAGGGTCATGGAGCATTTTGATGACAGGGGTTATGGAAGATTGTGATGTCAGGGGTTATGGAACATTGTGCTGATAAGGGGATGTAGCATTGTGATGACTGGGGTCATGGAACATTGTGATTACCGGGGTGAGGGAGGATTGTGATAACTTGTGATGGAACATTGTGATATCTCAGGTGAGAGAGCATTTGGATGAGAAGTGCATGGAGCATTGTGATTACAAAGTTTATGGCGGATAGCGATGACCAGGTTGTGGATCATTGTGATGAAAAGCACGTGGCACATTGTGATGACAATTGTCATGGAGTATTGTTCGGACAAAGGCATGGAGCATTGTGATGACAAGGGTCACGGAGCATTGTGATGAAAATTTCATGGAGCATTGAGGTTACAAAGGACACAGAGCCTTTTGAGGACGCGAGCATGGACCGTTGTGTTGACAAACGTTATGAAGAATTGTGATGACTGGATTCAGGGAGCATTGTGATGACAGGGGTAATGGAGCCGTGTGATGACAAGGGCATGGAGCATTGCGATGACAGGTGCATGGAGCATTGGTCTGACAGGGGCATGGAGCATTGGTCTGACAAGTTTCATAGATTATTGTGATGACAGTGGACATGGTGCATTGTGATGACAAGGGCATGGAGCATTGTGAAGAGAAGGTCATGGAGTATTGTGAAGACAGGTGTCATGGAGCACTGTGATGACAAGGGTCACGGAGCATTGTGAATACAGGGGTCATGGAGCATTGGGATGACAAGGGCATGGATCATTGTGATGAGAAGGTCATGGAGTATTGTAAAGACAGGTGTCAGGGAGCATTGTGATGACATATGTCATGGTCCACTGCGATGACAATGTCAGGGAGCATTGAGATGCCAAATGTAATGGAGGATTGTGATGACAAATATAATGGAGCATTGTGAAGACTAGGGCTTGGAGCATTATGATGACAAGGGCCATTGAGAATTTTCATGACAAGGTCGAGGATCATTGTGATGACAAGTTCCTGGAGCTTTGTGATTAGAAAACCATGGAGCCTAGTGAAGACAAGTCTCATGGAGCATACTGATGAAAAGGGGCATGGAACATTCTGATTACAGGGGTCTTGCAACATTGTGATAACAAGTGCATGGAGCATTGTGATGAAAAGGGCATGGAGCATTGGTCTAATACGTTTCATGGATTATTGTGATGACAGATGGAATGGCACATTGTGATGACAAGGGCATGGAGCATTGTGATGACCAGGTCATGCAGTATTGTGAAGACAGGTGTCAGGGAGCATTGTGATGACATATGTAATGGCCCATTGTGATGAAAATGGCATGGAGCATTTTGATGCCAGGTATCATGTAGGAGTCTGATCACAATGGTCAAAGACCATTGTGATGACAAGTGTCATGGAGGATTCTGATGACAAATATAATGGAGCATTGTGATGAGAAAGGCTTGGAATATTGTGATGACAAGGGTCATGGAGCACTGTGCTGAGAAAGGCATAGAGCATTTTGATGACAAAGGTCAAAGAGCATTGTGATGAAAAGTTCATGGAGCACTGTGGATAAAAATGTCACAGAGACTGTTGATGATGAAGGCATGGACAATTGTGATGACAAAGGTCATGAAGCATTGTGATGACTGGAGTCACGGAGCATTGTGATGACAGTGGTCATGGAGCATTGTGATAAAAAGGGCATGGAGCATTGTGATGACAAGGGCATGGAACATTGTTCTAATAAGTTCCATGGATTATTGTGATGACAGTTGGAATGGCGCATTGTGATGACAAAGGCATGGAGCATTGTGTTGACCAGATCATGCAGTATTGTGAAGACAGGTGTCAGGGAGCATTGTGATGACATATGTAATGGCCAATTGTGATGACAATGGCATGGAGCATTGTGATGCCAAGTGTCATGGAGGATTCTGATGACAAAGGTAATGGAGCATTGTTATAACAATGGCTTGGAGCATTGTGATGACAAGTGTCAGGGAGCATTGAGCTGACAAGTGAATGGAGAATTGGGATGACAAGAATCATGTAGCATTCTGATGACAAGCTTGTGGAGTATTTTGATGACAATGGCACGGAGCATTGTGATGAAAACGGTATGGGGCTTTGTGATGAAAAAGGCATAGAGACTTTTCATGACAGGGTTCAAGGAACATACTGATGACAAGTGTCAGGGAGCATTGTGATGACATGTATATTGAGAATTGTGATGACAAAGTCATGGAGCATTGTGATGTAAAGTCCATGGAGTATTGTGATGACAGGCATCATGGAGCGTTGTGATGACAAGTGTTATGGAACACTGTGATCACAAGGATTTGGAGCATTGTGATGACAGAGGTCATGGATCATTTTGATTTCAAGGAGCATGGAGCATTGTGATGACAAAGGAATGAAGCAATGTGATCCCAAGTTTCATGGAGGATTGTGATGACAATGGAAATGGAGTATTGTGATGACAAGCGCATAGAGCATTGTAATGACAAGGTCATGTACCATTTTGCTGACAAAGGCATGGAGCATTGTGATGACATGTGTCATGGAGCACTGTGATGACAAGCGTCATGGAGCATTGCGAAAACAGGGGTCATGGAGCATTGGGATGATAAGGGCATGGATCATTGTGATGACAAGAATCCCGGATCATTGTGTTGTGAGGTGTCATGGATTGTTGTGATGACAGTGGTCATGGAGCATTGTGATGATATTGGCCATGGAGCATTGTGATGAGTAGGTCGTGGAGCATTGGGCTGAAAATGTGCATGGAGTATTGTGATGATAGGGGTCCAGGAGCATTGTGATGACAAGTAAATGAAGCATGGTGATGACAAGGTCCTGGAGCATTGTGATGAGAAGACCATGGAGACTTGTGATGACAAGTCTCATGGAGCATTCTGATGAAAAGGGGCATGGAGCATTGTGATTACAGGGGTTTTGGAGCATTGTGAAGACTAGGGCATGGAGCATTGTGATGAGAAGGCCATGGAGCATTCTGATGACATGTGTCCTGGAGTTTTGTGATGTCAAGGGCATGGAGCATTGTGATTAGAGCGATCTTGGAGCATTGTGATGAAAAGGGCATGGATCATTGTGATGAAATAGGCATGGAGCCTTGTCATGACAGGGTTCAAGGAGCATACTGACGAAAAGTGTCAGGGACCATTGTGATGACAAGTGTATTGAGCATTGTGATGACAAAGATCATGGAGCATTGTGATGAGAAGACCATGGATAATTGTGATGATGAGCATCATGGGCTGTTGTGATGATTCGTGTTATGCAAAATTGTGATCACAAGGGTTTGGAGCATTATGATGACAGAGGACATGCAGAATATTGATTTCATTGTGATGACAATAGCCTGAAGCATTATGATGATGGGCATGGTGAATTGTGATGACAGGGTTCATGGGGCATTGAGATGAAAAGTGGCATGGAGCATTGTGATTACAAGGGTCTTGGAGCATTGTGCTGACAAGGGCATGGAACATTGTGATGAGAAGGCCATGGAACATTCTGATGACATGCGTCATGGAGCTTTGTGATGACAAGGGCATGGAGCATTGTGATTTCAGGGGTCTTGAGCATTGTGATGAGAAGTGTCATGGAACCTTGTGATGACTAGGCCATGGAAGATTGTGATGGCAGGGGTCATGGTGCATTGTTATGACAGGAGTAATGGAGCATTGTGATGAGAAGGGTATGGAACATTGGTCTGAAATGTTTCATGGATTATTGTGATGAGAGTGGGCATGGAGCATTGTGATGAGAAGGGCAAGGAACACTGTGATACATGGGTCATGCAGGATTGTAATGACAAGGGCATGGAACATTGTGATGAGAATGGCATCGAGCATTGTGATGACAAGTGTCATGGAGCTTTGTGATGAAAAGGGCATGGAGCAATGTGATGAGAGTGTTCATGGAACATTGTGATGCCAAGGGTCATGGAGCTTTGTGATGACAAGTCATGGAGCATTTTGATGACAAGGGCACGGTGCATTGTATTGAGAAGGGCAGGGAGCATTTTGATGACCGGGTCATGCAGCAATTTGATAAAAAGTGTAATGGAATATTTTGATGGCAGCGTTTATAGACCATTGTGATGTCAGGGGACTTGGAACTTTGGGATGGAAAGGGTCAGGGAGCATTTTGATGACAGGGGTTAAGGAACATTGTATTGGCATGGGTCATGGAACTTTGTGATGATAAGGGGATGTAGCATTGTGATGACAGGGTCATGGAACCTTGTGATTACAGGGGTGAGGGAGTATTGTGATGACTAGTGATGGAACATTGTGATATCTCTTGTGAGAGAGCATTTTGATGAGATGTGCATGGACCATTGTGATTACAACGTTTATGGAGCATTGCAATGACAAGTTTGTGGACCGTTGTGAGGAAATGCGCATGGCACATTGTGATGAAAATGGTCATCGAGCATTGTTCTGACAAAGACATGGAGCACTGTGATGAAAAGTGTCACAGAGAATTGTGATGAAATTTTCATGGAGCATTGTGGTTACAAAGGTCACAGAGTCTTGTGATGACACGGGCATGGACCAGTGTGATGACAAATGTTATGAAGAATTGTGATGACTGGAGTCACGGAGCATTGTGATGACAGGGGTCATGGACGATTGTGATGACACGGGCATGGAGCATTGGTCTGAGAAGTTTCATAGATTATTGTGATGAGAGTGGACATGGTGCATTGTGATGACAAGGGCATGGAGCATTGTGATGAGAAGGTCATGGAGTATTGTGAAGAGAGGTGTCAGGGAGCATTGTGATGACATATGTCATGGGCCATTGCGATGAAAATGGCATGGAGCATTGTGATGCTAAATGTAATGGAGAATTGTGATGACAAATATAAGAGAGCATTGTGATGATTAGGGCTTGGAGCATTATGATGACAAGGGCCATTGGAAATTTTCATGACAAGGTCGTGAAGCATTGTGATGACAATGTCCTGGAGCATTGTGATGACAAAACCATGGATCCTTGTGATGACATGTCTCATGGAGCATACTGAAGAAAAGGGGCATGGAGCATTGTGATTACAGGGGTCTTGGGACATTGTGATGACAAGGGCATGGAGCATAGTGAGTAGAAGACAAAGGAGAATCCTAATGGCATGCGTCATTGTGTTTTGTGATGACAAGGGCATGGAGCATTGTGATTATATAGGTCTTGGAGCATTGTGATGAAAAGGGCATGGATCATTGTGATGAAAAAGGCATGGAGCCTTGTCATGACAGGGTTCAAGGAGCATACAGACAGCAAGTGTCAGGGAGCATTGTGATGACAAGTGTATTGATCATTGTGATGACGAAGGTCATGGACCATTGTGATGAGAAGACCATGGATAATTGTGATGACGAGCCTCATGGGGCATTGTGATGACAAGTGTTATGGAATATTGTGATCACAAGGGTTTGGAGCATTGCTATGACAGAGCTCATGGAGCATTTTGATTTCATTGTGATTACAATAGCATGAAGCATTATGATGATGGGCATGGTGCATTTTGATAACAGGGTTCATGGATCATTGAGATGAAAAGGGGCATAGAGCATTGTGATTAGAGTGTTCATGGAGCATTGTGATGAGAAGGGTCATGGAACTGTTTGATGACAAGGCCATGGAACATCGTGGTGGCAGGGGTCATGCAGCATTATTATGACAGGGGTAATGGAGCACTGTGATGGCAAAGGCATGGATCATTTTGATGAGAATGCCATGGAGCATTCTGATGACATGTGTCAAGGAGCTATGTGAAGACAGGGCATGGAGCATTGTGATGACAATGACATGGAGCACTGTGATGCCAAGGGTCATGGAACTTTATGATGACAATGGTCATGGAGCATTTTGATGACAAGGGCGTTGTGCATTGTGATGAGAAGGGCAGGGAGCATTGTGATGACACGGTCATGGAGCAATTTGATGAAAATTGTCATGGAACATTTTGATGACAGGAGTCATGGAACATTGTGATGACAGGGGTGAGAGAGTATTGTGACAAATACTGATGTAGCATTGTGATATCATGGTGAGAGAGCATTTTGATGAGAAGTGCATGGAGCATTGTGATGACAAATATTTGGAGCATTGTGATGACAAGATTGTGGAGCACTGTGATGACAGGCTCATGGTGCATTGTGATGACATGTGTCATGGAGAATTGTGCTGACAAGCACATGTAGCATAGTAATGACAATGGTCATGGAGCATTGTGCTGAGAAAGACATAGAGCATTTTGATGACAAGGGTCTAAGAGCATTGTGATGAAAATTTCATTGAGCATTTTGGTTAATAAGGTCACAGAGACTGTTGATGACGAGGGCATGGGCCATTGTGATGACAAAGGTCATGAAGCATTGTGATGACTGGAGTCACGGAGCATTGTGATGACAGGGGTCATGGAACACTGTGATAACAAGGGCATGGAGCATTGTGATGACAAAGGCATGGAACATTGGTCTAATATGTTTCATGGATTATTGGGATGACATTTGGAATGGCGCATTGTGATGACAAGGGCATGGAGCATTGTGATGACCAGGTCATGCAGTATTTTGAAGACAGGTGTCAGGGAGCATTGTGATGACATATGTATTTGCCCATTGTGATGACAATGGCATGGAGCATTGTGATGCCAAGTGTCATGGAGGATTCTGATGACAAAGGTAATGGAGCATTGTGATGACAAGTGTCAGGGAGCATTGTGCTGATAAGTGCATGGAAAATTGTGATGACAAGTGTCATGGAGCATTCTGATGACAAGCTTGTGGAGTATTTTGATGACAATGGCATGGAGCATTGTCATGAAAACGGCATGGGGCATTGTGATGAAAAAGGCATGGAGCCTTTTCCTGACAGGGTTCAAGGAGCATTCTGATGACAAATGTCAGGGAGCATTGTGATGACAAGTGTATTGAGAATTGTGATGACAAAGGTCATGGAGCATTGTGATGAAAAGGGGCATGGAGTATTGTGATTACAGGGGTCTTGGTGCATTGTGATGACGAGGGCATGGAACATTGTGATGAGAAGGCCATGGAGCCTTCTGATGACATGCGTCATGGAGTTTTGTGATGACAAGGACATGGAGCATTGTGATTACAGGGATTTTGGAGCATTGTGATGAAGAGGGCATGGATCATTGTGATGACAAGGGCACGGAACACTGTGATACATGGGTCATGCAGGATTGTAATGACAAGGGCATCGAGCACTGTGATGAGGAGGGCATCAAGCATTGTGATGACAAGTGTCATGGAGCTTTGTGATGACAAGTGCATGGAGCCATGTGATGAGAGGGTTCATGGAGCATTGTGATGACAATGACATGGAGCATTGTGATGACAATGGAAATGGAGCATTGTGATGACAAGTATATTGAGAATTGTGATGACAAAGGTCATGGAGCATTGTGATGAAAATGGCATGGATTATTGTGATGACAGGCATCATGGAGCAATGTGATGACAAGTGTTATGGAACACTGTGATTACAAGGGTTCGGAGCATTGTGATGACAGAGGTCATGGATCATTTTGATTTCATGGTACATGGAGCATTGTGATGACAAGGGCATGAAGCAATGTGATCCCAAGGTTCATTGAGGATTGTGATGACAATGGAAATGGAGTATTGTGATGACAAGCGCATAGAGCATTGTAATGACAAGGTCATGTAGCATTTTGCTGACAAAGGCATGGAGCATTGTGATGACATGTGTCGTGGAGCACTGTGATGACAAGCGTCACGGAGCACTGTGAATACAGGGGTCATGGAGCATAGGGATGACAAGGACATGGATCATTTTGATGACAAGGGTCACGGAACATTGGGCTGAAAATGTTCATGGAGTATTTTGAAGAGAGGGGCTATGGAGCATTGTGATGACTAGGGAATGGAACATTGTGATGACAAGAGTGCCGAATCATTGTGTTGTCAGGTGTCATGGAGTGTTGTGATGACAGTGGTCATGGAACATTGTGATGATATTGACCATGGAGCTTTGTGATGAGAAGACCTTGGGTAATTGTGATGTCGAGCATCATGGAGCACTGTAATGACAAGGGGCATGAAGCATTGTGATGACAGGTGTCAGGGAACATTGTGATGACAGTGGTCAAGGAGCATTGTGATGACAAGGGCATAGAGCATTGTGATGACAAGTGCATGGAGCATTGTGATGACAAGTGCATGGAGCATTGCAATGTCAAGTGGATGGAGAATTGTGATGGCAAGAGCATGTAACATATTGCTGAGAAATGTCATATAGCATTGTGATGACATGGACGTGGAGAATTGTGATGACAAGGGACATGGAGTATTGTGATAACCAGGGCATGGTGCATTGTGATGACAGGGGTCATGGAGCATTAATATGAGAACTGCCATGGTGCATTCTGACATAAGATATCACTTATGAAGGGAATGTAAACATGGCTACATATGAACTGAATTAGGGAAGAGAACAGAGTCTCAGATTTAGAAAAAACTCTAACGCTTGCTTAAGGGGAAAGAGGGGTGGGGAGATGCACAAAACATAAGATTGATATTAGCACAGGTACCGTTCCATAGTCCAAAAACAGAAGAGACTAGCCCTACTCCTTTCTCAGTTAATGGAACCCAACATCCCTATTCCCCGCAGAGAAACATATCTGACTAGTAAGAATTTTAAAACCTATGTATTGATATGTCTCCGTAAGGGAAACAAGTGTGTCTAGAACGACATAAACATGGCAGTGAGAATCAGCTCAAACCCACTATAAAACTGAATTTCAAAACAAAACATAAAAACAGTAAAATTCTTACACAATACCTTCAGGGGTTCTGATGAAATTTGGAATGACCCTATCTAAAATGACAGCTGGATGTGGCATAAGGCTGGTCACTTGGGACTGAGAGCATTGGTGAGATTGGGTGAAAAAATGCAGAGCCTTTAAAGCAATAATGCCTGCCACCCATTCCATGGTTCCCAACTCTCCAGGTAGAAGGGAATATCACTACAGTTATAACGTGTATGGGAACCTAGAGAATGGAAACCATCTGATGGTGAAAGGTTTCTAAAACTCTACTACTTTTTTCTCTCCTTGTGCTCCAGTTTGACATTCCAACTGCTTTACTATCAATCTCCCAACTTTGAAAGTCAGCCCCTATAACCTCCTGGTTCGCACAGTTGGCAAATTGTGCAGAGGATATAAGGGAACAGAGAGAACCAATTAGAGAGTAGCTGTAGGCATTTGGACAGCCACATGTCACTATAATTTCCCGTCACAAAGAGGAATTAACCAACGTCTCAGCCTGCCCCCCCAGAATAATTATAAGTCCAGAAGCAAAACTGTTGATTTGCGGTCAGCTCACATAAAAGCGAATTGAAAAATGGAGCTCAGGGCCACAGCAATTCACTAACCTGCAGAGTTATAATGGACTACTCTCTTCCAAAAATCTGTTGAGAGAAAGCCACGAGGCGGAAGGAAAAATGAGGCAGAATGGCATGAAACAGATTTCAAGAGGTACAATGGAATCGCCTTTAAACACAGGAAAAGCATTACAACTTCGAAAATTATGGAAATGGTCATAAAGGGCATATGGGTTTTCACGTGAATATATACAGGAGAAAACGCATATGCCCTTTTTGGAAAAGCAAGCAAGTGGGCAATGCAAATCAGCACTACAAAGAAGTATCACTTCCTACTGGTCAAAAGGTGCATCCGCAAAATGTGTAAAAAACAGAAAGGCAAGACAGGCCCTGGAGAACAGGGAGCATTGTTATGGTGATGGGCGGCAAGTAAACTGCCACCTGCCTCTCTGGAGGAGTGCATTGTGTTTCCTAAAATAAGTAAACAACAGAGCTACAGAGCCAAGGCCACTTCCAGTCTAGGGAATATACCTTGGGAAAACTGAAAATAAATAAGACAGATCCACACCAAAATTCAGGGATGCACTGCTGACAAAAACCTCAACATGGGTACACCTGAAATATCCCAGGAAAGACAAAAATGGTTCAAGAAATTGTGGTACTTACGTATGATGGAATATCCCTCTGCCATGAAATCAATGTCATAAGGCCAGTAGCAGCAAAATGAGTGGATTCAGGTACGATAATTCTAAGTGAAATAAGTCACACAGAAAAAGAAGCTTATCATAAGATATCACTTATGAAGATCCTGTAAACACGGCTACACATGAACTGAGTTAGGAAAGAGAAGAGAGACTCACATTTAAAAAACACCCTTATGCCTGCTTAAGGGGGAAGGAGAGGTGGGGTGATGCATAAAACCAGAGTTTGATATTAGTACAGGTACCGTTCCAAAAACCAAATACGGAAGAGACAAGACCTACACCTTCCTCAGTGAAAGGGACTCAACACCCCATATTCACCGCAGAGTAATATATCTTACTAGTATGAATAATAAAACCTATGTATTGATATGTCTCCATAAGGTAATCAAGTGTGTCTAGACTGGCATAAACATGATAGTGAGAATCAGCTCTAACCCACTATAAAAAGGAATTTCAAAAACAAAACAAAAAAACAGGGAAATTGTTTACAATTCCTTCAGGGTCTCTGATGAAACCTGGAATGACCCTATCTACAATGACAGCTGGATGTGGCATAAGGCGGGACACTTGGGACTGAGAGGATTGGTGAGATTGGGTGAGCAAATGCAGACCCTTTAAAGCAATAAAGAGGGGCACCCATTCCATGGGTCCCAACTCTCCAGGTTGAAGGGAATATTACTATAGCTATAACATGTACGGGAATCCTAGAGAATGGGCACACTGTGAATAGGAAAGGTCTCTAAAACTCAAAGAATAGTCCCTCTCCTGGTGCTACGGTTTGACTTTCCAACTGCTTTACTAACAATCTCCCAACTTGGAGAGACAGCCCCTTTAACCTCCTGGCTCTCACAGGATGCCAATTTGGCAGAGGATGAAAGTGAAGAGGGAGAACCAATGAGAGAGTAGCTGTTAGGCATTTGGACGGGCACATGTCACTCTTATTTCCCGGGAGGAAGAAGAATTAACCAAAGTCTCTGCCACCCACCAAAAACCAGTATAGTTCCTGAACCAAAATATTGGACTTCCGTTCATCTCACAAAAAACGAGTTAAAAAATGGAGTTCAGGGGCACAGCAATTCACAAACAGGCAGAGTAATAAAGGGCAACTATCGTCCAAAAATCTGTTTAGGGAAGTCAACGAGGCGGACTTGAAAGCGAGGAAGAATAGCAGGAAACAGATTTCAAGAGATACGTTGGAATCGCCTTTAAAGCATAGGTAGAGGGGCATGACTTCGACAATGATGCACTTGGCCAAGAAGGGCTAATGCGTTTTCTCCTAAATATATTCAGGAGAAAACACATACGCCCAATATGGCCAAGCAAGCAAGCAGGCAATGCAAATCTGCACTACAAAGAAGTAACACTTCACACCGGTCAAAAGGGACATCCACAAAATGGGTAAAACCCAGAAAGGCAAGACAGGCCCTGGAGAACAGGGAGCGTTGTTATGCTGATGGGTGGGACATAAATTGCCAACTGCCTCTCTGGAGAAGTGCATTGTGTTCCCTAAAACAAGTAAACAACAGAGCTACAGAGCCAAGGGCACTTAAAGTCTAGGGAATATAACTTGGGAAAACTGAAAATCAGTAAGACACAGCCACACCAAAATTTAGGGATGCACTGCTTACAAGAACCTCATCTTGGGTACACCTTAAATATCCCAGGAAAGTTAAAAATTGTTCAAAAATTGTGGCACTTACGTACGATGGAATATCCCTCAGCCATGAAATCAATGTCATAAGACCAGTAGCAGCAAAATGAGTGGATTCATGTACGATGATTCTAAGTGAAATAAGTCACACAGAAAAAGAAACTTATCATAAGATATCACTTATGAAGGTCCTGTAAACATGGCTACACATGAACTGAGTTAGGAAAGAGAACAGAGTCTCACATTTAGCAAACACTCTTATGCCTGCTTAAGGGGTAAGGAGAGGTGGGGTGATGCATAAAACCAGAGTTTGATATAAGCACAGGTACCGTTCCAAAAACCAACTATGGAATAGACAAGACCTACACCTTCCTCACTGAAAGGGACTCAAAACCCCATATTCCCCGCAGAGGAATATATCTGACTAGTAAGAATCTTAAAACCTATGTATTGATATGTCTCCGTAAGCGAATCAAGTGAGTCTAGACTAACATAAACATGGCAGCGAGAATCAGCTCAAACCCACTATAAAAAGGAATTTCAAAAACAAAACAAAAAAACAGGGAAATTCTTTACAAATCCTTCAGGGTCTCTGATGATACCTGGAATGACCCTAACTACAACGACAGCTGGATGTGGCATAAGGCTGGACACATGGGACTGACAGGACTGGTGAGATTGGGTGAGCAAATGCAGACCATTTAAAGCAATAATGCATGGCACCCATTCCATTGGTCCCAACTCTCCAGGTTGAATGGAATATTACTAGAGTTATAACATGTATGGGAAACCTAGAGAATGGACACACTGTGAATACGAAAGGTTTCTAAAACTCAACAAATAGTCCCTCTCCTTGTGCGCCAGTTTGAACTTCCAACTCCTTTACTATCAATCCCCCAACTTGGAGAGACAGCACCTTTAACCTCCTGGTTCGCACAGCTTGCCAATTTGGCAAAGGATGAAAGGGAAGAGGGAGAACCAATGAGAGAGAGGCTGTTAGGCATTTGGACGGGCACATGTCACTCTTATTTCCCGGGAGGAAGAAGAATTAACCAAACTCTCAGCCACCTACCAAAACCAGTATCGTTTCTGAACCAAAATATTGGACTTGCGTTCAGCTCACAAAAAAACGAGTTAAAAAATGGATCTCAGAGGCACAGCAATTCACAAACTGGCAGAGTAATAAAGGGCAACTATCGTCCAAAAATCTGTTGAGGGAAGGCAACGAGGCGGACTTGAAAGCGAGGCAGAATAGCAGGAAACAGATATCAAGAGTTACATTGGAATCGCCTTTAAAGCACAGGAATAGGGGCACGACATCGACAATGATGCACTTGGCCAAAAAGGGCGTATGCGATTTCTCCTGAATATATTCAGGAGAAAACACATACGCCCTTTTTGGCCAAGCAAGCAAGCGGGCAATGCAAATCTGCACTACAAAGAAGTATCACTTCCCACCGGTCAAAAGGGACATCCACAAAATGGGTAAAAACCAGAAAGGCTAGAGAGGCCCTGGAGAACAGGGAGCACTGTTATGCTGATGGGCGGGATATTAATTGCCCACTGCCTCTCTGGAGGAGTGCATTTTGTTCCCTAAAGCAAGTAAACAACAGAGCTACAGAGCGAAGGGCACTTCCATTCTAAGGAATATACATTGGGAAAATTGAAAATCATTTAGACAGAGCCACCCCAAAATATAGGTCTTCACTGCTTACAAGAACCTCAACTAGGCTACACCTTAAATATCCCAGGAAAGACAAAAATTGTTCAAGAAATTGTGGTAATTCCATACGATGGAATATCCCTCTGCCATGAAATCAATGTCATCAGGCCAGTAGCAGCAAAACTAGTGGATTCAGTTACAATGATTCTAAGTTAAATTAGTCACAGAGCAAAAGAAACTTATCATAAGATATCACTTATGAAGGTCTTGTAAACATGGCTACACATGAACTGAGTTAGGAAAGAGAAGAGAGTCTCACATTTACAAAACACTCTTACGCCTGCTTAAGGGGGAAGGAGAGTTGGGGTGTTGCATAAAACCAGAGTTTGATATTAGTACAGGCAGCATTCCAGAAACCAAATACAGAATAGAAAACATCTACACCTTCCTCACTGAAAGGGAATCAACACACCATACTTCCCTCAGAGGAATATATCTGACTAGTAAGAATCTTCAAACCTATGTATTGATATGTCTCCATAAGGGAATCAAGTGTGTCTAGACTGGCATAAACATGGCAGTGAGAATCAGCTCAAACTCACTATAAAAAGGAATTTCAAAAACAAATCCAAAAAACAGGTAAATTCTTTACAATTCTTTCAGGGTCTCTGATGAAACTTGGAATGAACCTATCTACAACGACAGCTGGATGTGGCATAAGGCTGGACACTTGGTGCTGATAGGATTGGTGAGACTGGGTGAGCAAACACAGACCTTTTAAAGCAATAATGCGTGGCCTCCATTCCATGGTTCCATACTCTCCAGGTTAAAGGGAATATTAATACAACTATAACATGTACGGGAAACCTAGAGAATGGACACAATGTGAATACGAATAGTTTTTAAAACTCAATGAATAGTCCCTCACCTGGTGCTCCAAGTTGACTTTCCAACTGCTTTACTATCAGACTCCCAACTTGGAGAGACAGCCCTTTTAACCTCCTGGATAACACAGGTTGCCAATTTGGCAGGGGATGAAAGGGACCAGGGAGAACCAATGAGAGAGTAGCTGTTAGGCATTTGGACGGGCACATGTGACTCTACTTGCCCGGCAGGAAGAAGAATTAACCAAAGACTCATCCCCCTGCAGGAAAACAGTATAGGTTCTGAACCGAAAATTAGGACTTGCGGTCAGCTCACAAAAAACGATTTGATACATGGAGCTCAAGGGCACAGCAATACACAAAGTGCCAGAGTAATAAACGACAACTATCATCCAAAAATATTTTGAAGGAAGGCAGCGAGGCGGACTTGAAAGCGAGGCAGAATAGCAGGAAACAGATTTCAAGAGGTACGTTGGAATCACCTGTAAAGCACAGGAAGAGGGGCACAACTTCGACAATGATGCACTTGGCCAAAAATGGTGTATTCGTTTTCTCCTGAATATATTCAGGAGAAAACGCATATGCCCTTTTTGGCCAAGCCAGCTAGCGGGCAATGCAAATCAGCAGTACAAAGAAGTATCCCTTCCCACCAGTCAAAAGGGACATCGGCAAAATGTGTAAAAACAAGAAAGGCAAGAGAGGACCTAGAGAACAGGGAGCCTTTTTATGCTGATGGGCTGGATGTAAGTTGCCCACTGCCTCTCTGGAGGAGTGCATTGTTTTCCCTAAAACAAGTAAACAACAGAGCTACATAGCCAAGGGCACTTCCAGTCTAGGGAATATAGCTTGGGAAAACTGAAAATCAGTAAGACACAGCCACCCCAAAATTTAGGGCTGCACTGCTTACAAGAACCTCAACTTGGGTACACCTTAAATATCCCAGGAAAGTTAAAAATTGTTCAAAAAATTGTGGTACATACGTACGATGGAATATCCCTCAGCCATGAAATCAATGTCATAAGACCAGTAGCGGCAAAATGAGTGGATTCAGGTACGATGATTCTAAGTGAAATAAGTCACACAGAAAAAGAAACTTATCATGAGATATCACTTATGAACATCCTGTAAACATGGCTACACATGAACTGAGTGAGGAAAGAGAAGAGAGTCTCACATTTAGAAAACACTCTTATGCCTGCTTAAGGGGGTAGGAGAGGTGGGGTGATGCATAAAACCACAGTTTGATATAAGCACACGTACCGTTCCTAAAACCAACTATGGAATAGACAAGACCTACAACTTCCTCGGGGAAAGGGACTCAAAACCGCATATTTTCCACAGAGGAATATATCTGACTAGTAAGAATCTTAAAACCTATGTATTGATATGTCCCCGTAAGAGAATCAAGTGTATCTAGACTGGCATAAACATGGCAGTGAGAATCAGCTCAAACCCACTATAAAAAGGAATTTCAAAAACAAAACAACAAAACAGGGAAATTCTTTCCAATTCCTTCAGGGTCTCTGATGAAACCTGGAATGAACCTATCTACAACTACAGCTTGATGTGGTATAAGTCTGGACACTTGGGAATGGGAGGATTGGTGAGACTGGGTGAGCAAACACAGACCTTTTAAAGCAATAATGCGTGGCCTCCATTCCATGGTTCCAAACTCTCAAGGTTGAAGGGAATATTACTACAGCTATAACATGTACGGGAAACCTAGAGAATGGACAAACTGTGTATACGAAAGGTTTCTAAAACTCAACTAATTGTCCCTCTCCTGGTGCTCCAGTTTGACTTTCCAACTGCTTTACTATCAATCTCCCAACTTGGAGAGAGAGCCCCTTTAACCTCCTGGATAACAGAGGTTGCCAATTTGGCAGAGGATGAAAGGGAACAAAGAGAACAAATGAGAGAGTAGCTGTTAGGCATTTGGACGGGCATATGTGACTCTAATTGCCCGGCAGGAAGAAGAATTAACCAAAGACTCATTCCCCTGCTGGGAACCAGTATAGGTCCTGAACCGAAATTTTGGACTAGCGGTCAGCTCACAAAAAACGATTTGATAAATGGAGCTCAGGGGCACAGCAATTCACAAAATGGCAGAGTAATAAAGGACAACTATCGTCCAAAAATATTTTGAAGGAAGGCAACGAGGCGTACTTGAAAGCGAGGCAGAATAGCAGGAAACAGATTTCAAGAGGTATGTTGGAATCACCTGTAAAGCACAGGAAGAGGGGCACAACTTCGACAATGATGCACTTGGCCAAAAAGGGTTTATTCGTTTTCTCCTGAATATATTCAGGAGAAAACACATACGCCATTTTTGGCCAAGCAAGGAAGCGGGATATGCAAAACTGCAGTACAAAGAATTATCCCTTCCCACCGGTCAAAAGGGACATCGGCAAAATGTGTAAAAACCAGAAAGGCAAGAGAGGACCTGGAGAACAGGGAGCCTTGTTATGCTGATGGGCGGGATGTAAGTTGGCAACTTCCTCTCTGGAGGAGTGCACTGTGTACCCTAAAAGAAGTAAACAACAGAGCTACATAGCCAAGGGCACTTCCAGTCTAGGGAATATACCTTGGGAAAACTGAAAATCAATAAGACACAGCCACCCCAAAATTTAGGGCTGCACTGCTTACAAGAACCTCAACTTGGGTACACCTTAAATATCCCAGGAAAGTTAAAAATTTTTCAAAAATTGTGGTACTTACGTACGATGGAATATCCCTCAGCCATGAAATCAATGTCATAAGACCAGTAGCAGCAAAATGAGTGGATTCAGGTACAATGATTCTAAGTGAGATAAGTCACACAGAAAAAGAAACTTATCATAAGATATCACTTATGAAGATCCTGTAAACATGGCTACACATGAACTGAGTTAGGAAAGAGAACAGAGTCTCACATTTAGAAAACACTCTTATGCCTGCTTAAGGGGGAAGGAGAGGTGGGGTGATGCATAAAACCAGAGTTTGATATAAGCACAGGTACCGTTCCAAAAACCAACTATGGAATAGACAAGTCCTACACCTTCCTCAGTGAAAGGGACTCAAAACCCCATATTTCCCCTAGAGGAATATATGTGACTAATAAGAATCTTAAAACTTATGTACTGATATGTCTCTGTAAGTGAATCAAGTGAGTCTAGACTGGCATAAACATGGCAGGGAGAATCAGCTCAAACCCACTATAAAAAGGAATTTCAAAAACAAAACAAAAAAACAGGGAAATTCTTTACAAATCCTTCAGGGTCTCTGATGATACCTGGAATGACCCTAACTACAACGACAGCTGGATGTGGCATAAGGCTGGACACATGGGACTGGCAGGACTGGTGAGATTGGGTGAGCAAATGAAGACTGTTTAAAGCAATAATGTATGGCACCCATTCCATGGGTCCCAACTCTCCAGGTTGAAGGGAATATTACTAGAGTTATAACATGTATGGCAAACCTAGAGAATGGACACACTGTGAATACGAAAGGTTTCTAAAACTCAACGAATAGTCCCTCTCCTTGTGCGCCAGTTTGACCTTCCAACTCCTTTACTATCAATCTCCCAACTTGGAGAGACAGCACCTTTAACCTCCTGGTTCGCACAGCTTGCCAATTTGGCAAAGGATGATGGGGAAGAGGGAGAACCAATGAGAGAGTAGCTGTTAGGCATTTGGACGGGCACATGTCACTCTTATTTCCCGGGAGGAAGAAGAATTAACCAAACTCTCAGCCACCTACCAAAACCAGTATCGTTTCTGAACCAAAATATTGGACTTGCATTCAGCTCACAAAAAACGAGTTAAAAAATGGATCTCAGAGGCACAGCAATTCACAAATTGGCAGAGTAATAAAGGGCAACTATCGTCCAAAAATCTGTTGAGGGAAGGCAACGAGGCGAACTTGAAAGCGAGGCAGAATAGCAGGAAACAGATTTCAAGAGTTACACTGGAATGGCCTTTAAAGCACAGGAATAGGGGCACGACATCGACAATGATGCACTTGGCCAAAAAGGGCGTATGCGATTTCTCCTGAATATATTCAGGAGATAACACATACACCCTTTTTGGCCAAGCAAGCAAGCGGGCAATGCAAATCTTCACTACAAAGAAGTATCACTTCCCACCGGTCAAAAGGGACATCCACAAAATGGGTAAAAACCAGAAAGGCTAGAGAGGCCCTGGAGAACAGGGAGCACTGTTATGCTGATGGGCGGGATATAAATTGCCCACTGCCTCTCTGGAGGAGTGCATTTTGTTCCCTAAAGCAAGTAAACAACAGAGCTACAGAGCGAAGGGCACTTCCACTCTAGGGAATATACATTGGGAAAATTGAAAATCAATAAGACAGAGCCACCCCAAAATATAGGTCTTCACTGCTTACAAGAACCTCAACTAGGCTACACCTTAAATATCCCAGGAAAGACAAAAATTGTTCAAGAAATTGTGGTAATTCCATACGATGGAATATCCCTCTGCCATGAAATCAATGTCATCAGGCCAGTAGCAGCAAAATTAGTGGATTCAGTTACAATGATTCTAAGTTAAATTAGTCACAGAGCAAAAGAAACTTATCATAAGATATCACTTATGAAGGTCTTGTAAACATGGCTACACATGAACTGAGTTAGGAAAGAGAATAGAGTCTCACATTTAGAAAACACTCTTATGCCTGCTTAAGGGGGAAGGAGAGTTGGGGTGTTGCATAAAACGAGAGTTTGATATTAGTACAAGCACCATTCCAGAAACCAAATACAGAATAGAAAACATCTACACCTTCCTCACTGAAAGGGATTCAACACACCATACTTCCCTCAGAGGAATATATCTGACTAGTAAGAATCTTCAAACCTATGTATTGATATGTCTCCATAAGGGAATCAAGTGTGTCTAGACTGGCATAAACATGGAAGTGAGAATCAGCTCAAACCCACTATAAAAAGGAATTTCAAAAACAAAACAAAAAAACAGGTAAATTCTTTACAATTCTTTCACGGTCTCTGAAGAAACTTGGAATGAACTTATCTACAACTGCAGCTGGATGTGGCATAAGGCTGGACACTTGGTGCTGATAGGATTGGTGAGACTGGGTGAGCAAACACAGAACTTTTAAAGCAATAATGTGTGTCCTCCATTCCATGGTTCCAAACTCTCCAGGTTAAAGGGAATATTACTACAGCTATAACATGTACGGGAAACCTAGAGAATGGACACACTGCGAATACGAATAGTTTCTAAAACTCAACGAATAGTCCCTCTCCTGGTGCTCCAATTTGACTTTCCAACTGCTTTACTATCAGTCTCCCAAATTGGAGAGACAGCCCTTTTAACCTCCTGGATAACACAGGTTGCCAATTTGTCAGGGGATGAAAGGGACCAGGGAGAACCAATGAGAGAGTAGCTGTTAGGCATTTGGACGGGCACATGTGACTCTACTTGCCCGGCAGGAAGAAGAATTAACCAAAGACTCATCCCACTGCTGGAAACCAGTATAGGTCCTGAACCGAAATTTAGGACTTGCGGTCAGCTCACAAAAAACGATTTGATAAATGGAGCTCAAGGGCACAGCAATTCACAAACGGCCAGAGTAATAAACGACAACTATCATCCAAAAATAGTTTGTAGGAAGGCAGCGAGGCGGACTTGAAAGCGAGGCAGTATTACAGGAAACAGATTTCAAGGGGTACGTTGGAATCACCTGTAAAGCACAGGAAGAGTGGCACAACTTCGACAATGATGCACTTGGCCAAAAATGGTTTATCCGTTTTCTCCTGAATATATTCAGGAGAAAACGCATATGCCCTTTTTGGCCAAGCCAGCTAGCGGGCAATGCAAATCAGCAGTACAAAGAAGTATCCCTTCCCTCCGGTCAAAAGGGACATTGGCAAAATGTGTAAAAACAAGAAAGGCAAGAGAGGACCTGGAGAACAGGGAGCCTTGCTATGCTGATGGGCTGGATGTAAGTTGCCCACTGCCTCTCTGGAGGAGTGCACTGTGTTCCCTAAAACAAGTAAACAACAGAGCTACATAGCCAAGGGCACTTCCAGTCTAGGGAATATACCTTGGGAAAACTGAAAATCAATAAGACAGAGCCACCCCAAAATTTAGGGCTGCACTGCTTACAAGAACCTCAACTTGGGTACACCTTAAATATCCCAGGAAAGTTAAAAATGCTTCAAAAAATTGTGGTACTTACGTACGATGGAATATCCCTCAGCCATGAAATCAATGTCATAAGACCAGTAGCAGCAAAATGAGTGGATTCAGGTACGATGATTCTAAGTGAAATAAGTCACACAGAAAAAGAAACTTATCATGAGATATCACTTATGAAGATCCTGTAAACATGGATACACATGAACTGAGTGAGGAAAGAGAAGAGAGTCTCACATTTAGAAAACACTCTTATGCCTGCTTAAGGGGGTAGGAGAGGTGGGGTGATGCATAAAACCAGAGTTTGATATAAGCACACGTACCATTCCTAAAACCAACTATGGAATAGACAAGACCTACAACTTCCTCGGGGAAAGGGACTCAAAACCGCATATTTTCCACAGAGGAATATATCTGACTAGTAAGAATCTTAAAACCTATGTATTGATATGTCCCCGTAAGAGAATCAAGTGTGTCTAGACTGGCGTAAACATGGCAGTGAGAATCAGCTCAAACCCACTATAAAAAGGAATTTCAAAAACAGAACAACAAAACAGGGAAATTCTTTACAATTCCTTCAGGGTCTCTGATGAAACCTGGAATGAACCTATTTACAACTACAGCTTGATGTGGTATAAGGCTGGACACTTGGGAATGGGAGGATTGGTGAGACTGGGTGAGCAAACACAGACCTTTTAAAGCAATAATGCGTGGCCTCCATTCCATGGTTCCAAACTCTCAAGATTGAAAGGAATATTACTACAACTATAACATGTACGGGAAACCTAGAGAATGGACACACTGTGTATATGAAAGGTTTCTAAAACTCAACTAATTGTCCCTCTCCTGGTGCTCCAGTTTGACTTTCCAACTGCTTTACTATCAATCTCCCAACTTGGAGAGACAGCACCTTTAACCTCCTGGATAACAGAGGTTGCCAATTTGGCAGAGGATGAAAGGGAACAGGGAGAACAAATGAGAGAGTAGCTGTTAGGCATTTGGACGGGCATATGTGACTCTAACTGCCCGGCAGGAAGAAGAATTAACCAAAGACTCATCCCCGTGCCGGGAACCAGTATAGGTCCTGAACCGAAATTTTGGACTTGCGGTCAGCTCACAAAAAACGATTTGATAAATGGAGCTGAGGGGCACAGCAATTCACAAAATGGCAGAGTAATAAAGGACAACTATCGTCCAAAAATATTTTGAAGGAAGGCAACGAGGCGTACTTGAAAGCGAGGCAGAATAGCAGGAAACAGATTTCAAGAGGTACGTTGGAATCACCTGTAAAGCACAGGAAGAGGGGCACAACTTCGACAATGATGCACTTGGCCAAAAATGGTGTATTCGTTTTCTCCTGAATATATTCAGGAGAAAATACATACGCCATTTTTGGCCAAGCACGGAAGCGGGATATGCAAAACTGCAGTACAAAGAATTATCCCTTCCCACCGGTCAAAAGGGACATCGGCAAAATGTGTAAAAACCAGAAAGGCAAGAGAGGACCTGGAGAACAGGGAGCCTTGTTATGCTGATGGGCGGGATGTAAGTTGGCAACTTCCTCTCTGGAGGAGTGCACTGTGTAAACTAAAAGAAGTAAACAACAGAGCTACATAGCCAAGGGCACTTCCAGTCTAGGGAATATACCTTGGGAAAACTGAAAATCAATAAGACACAGCCACCCCAAAATTTAGGGCTGCACTGCTTACAAGAACCTCAACTTGGGTACACCTTAAATGTCCCAGGAAAGTTAAAAATGGTTCAAAAAATTGTGGTACTTACGTACGATGGAATATCCCTCAGCCATGAAATCAATGACATAAGACCAGTAGCAGCAAAATGAGTGGATTCAGGTACGATGATTCTACGTGAAATAAGTCACACAGAAAAAGAAGCTTATCATAGGATATGACTTATGAAGATCCTGTAAACATGGCTACACATGAACTGAGTTAGGAAAGAGAACAGAGTCTCACATTTTGAATACAATCTTATGCCTGCTTAAGGGGGAAGGAGAGGTGGGTGATGCATAAAACCAGAGTTTGATATAAGCACAGGTACTGTTCTAAAAACCAACTAAGGAATAGAAAAACCTACAACTTCCTCGGGGAAAGGGACTCAAAACACCATATTTTCCGCAGAGGAATATATCTGACTTGTAAGAATCTTAAAACCTATGTATTGATATGTCTCCATAAGGGAATCAAGTATGTCTAGACTGGCATAAACATGGCAGTGAGAATCAGCTCAAACCCACTATGAAAATGAATTTCAAAAAAAACCAAAAAAACAGGGAAATTCTTTACAATTCCTTCAGGGTCTCTGATGATACCTGGAATGAATCTATCTACAACTACAGCTTGATGTGGCATAAGGCTGGACACTTGGGACTGAGAGGCTTGGTGAGACTGTGTGAGCAAACACAGACCATTTAAAGCAATAATGCGTGGCCTCCATTCCATGTTTCCAAACTCTCCAGGTTGAAGGGAATATTCCTACAGCTATAACATGTACGGGAAACCTAGAGAATGGACACAATGTGAATACAAAAAGTTTCTAAATCTCAAGAAATAGTCGCTCTACTGGTGCTCCAATTTGACTTTCCAACTGCTTGACTATCAATCTCCCAACTTGGAGAGACAGCCCCTTTAACCTCCTGGATAACACAGGTTGCCAATTTGGCAGAGGATGAAATGGACCAGGGAGAACCAATGAGAGAGTAGCTGTTAGGCATTTGGACGGGCACATGTGACTCTAATTGCCCGGCAGGAAGAAGAATTAACTAAAGACTCATCCCGCTGCCGGAAACCAGTATAGGTCCTGAACCGAAATTTTGGACTTGCGGTCAGCTCACAAAAAACGATTTGATAAATGGAGCTCAGGGGCACAGCAGTTCACAAACTGGCAGAGTAATAAAGGGCAGCTATCGGCCAAAAATTGTTTGAAGCAAGGAAACGAGGTGGACTTGAAAGCGAGGCAGAATCGCAGTAAACAGATTTCAAGAGGTACGTTGGAATCACCTTTCAAGCACAGGAAGAGGGTCACAACTTCGACAATGATGCACTTGTCCAAAAATGGTGTATTCGTTTTCTCCTGAATATATTCAGGAGAAAATGCATACGCCCTTTTTGGCCAAGCAAGCAAGTGCGCAAGGCAAATCTGCAGTACAAGGAAATATCCCTTCCCACCGGTCAAAAGGGACATCGGCAAAATGTGTAAAAACCAGAAAGGCAAGAGAGGACCTGGAGAACAGGGAGGCTTGTTATTCTGTTGGGCGGGATGTAAGTTGGCAACTGCCTCTCTGTAGGAGTGCATTGTGTTCCCTAAAACATGTAAACAACAGAGCTACATAGCCAAGGGCACTTCCAGTCTAGGGAATATACCTTGGGAAAACTGAAAATCAATAAGACAGAACCACCCCAAAATTTAGGGATGCACTGCTTACAAGAACCTCAACTTGGGTACACCTTAAATATCCCAGGAAAGTTAAAAATTGTTCAAAAAAATGTGGTACTTACGTACGATGGAATATCCCTCAGCCATGAAATCTATGTCATAAGACCAGTAGCAACAAAATGAGTGGATTCAGGTACGATGATTCTAAGTGAAATAAGTCACACAGAAAAAGAAACTTATCATAAGATATCACTTATGATGGTCCTGTAAACATGGCTACACATGAACTGAGTTAGGAAAGATTACACAGTAACTAATCTTATCATAAGATATCACTCATAGTGGGAATGTACACATGACTACACATGAACTGAATGACAAACACAACAGAGTCACACATTTAGGAAACATCTTTTGCCTGCTTAAGAGGAAAGCCGAGGCGGGGTGATGCATAAAACCACAGTTTTAAATTAGCACAAATACCATTATATAAACCATGTATGTAAGAGACAACACCTACTCCCGGCACAATGAACTGGACTCAACACCCCCTATTCATTGCAGAGGAATATGTCTGACTCTATGTATTTTAAAACATATGTATTCTCATGTCTCCATAAAGGAATCATGTGTGTGTATAACGGCATGAACACAGCACTGAAGTTCAGTTAAACCCACTTATAAAAATAAATTTCAAAATCAAAATGCAAAAACAGAGAGAAAGTCTTAAAAATTACGTTCAGGGCCTGTGATGCAAGCTAGATTGACCAACTTTACACCCACAGCTGGATGAGACATAAGACTGGACACTTGGTGCTGACAAGATTTCTGAGGTTGTGTGAACAAAAGAACACCACTTAGGGCTTCCCTGGTGGCGCAGTGGTTGAGTGTCCCCCTGCCGATGCAGGGGACAAGGGTTCGTGCCCAGGTCCGGGAAGATCCCACATGCCGCGGAGTGGCTGGGCCCTTGAGCCATGGCCGCTGAGCCTGAGCCTGCGCGTCTGGAGCCTGTGCTCCGCAACGGGAGAGGCCACAGCAGTGAGAGGCCCGCGTACAGCAAAAAAAAAAAAAAAAAAAAAAAAAAAAAAAAAAAGAACACCACTTAGAGCAATACTGTGTGCTACCCATTCTAGTGGTCCCAACTCTCCAGGTTTAAGGGAATCTTCCTACAGTTAAAACATGCATGGGAAACCCAGTGGATGGTACACTGTGTAATTGGGAAAGTTTTCTAAAAGGTACCTCATTTTTCCTTTTGTCATGCTCGGCTTCGCCATTCCATCTGCATTACTAAAAATCTCCCCAATTGGACTGTCAGTGCCTTTACCCTCCCGTTATGCACAGCTTGCAAATTGTGCAGAGGATGAACAGGAAGAGGGGAAATAAATGAGAGATTAGCTGTAGGTGCTTGGATGGGCACATGTCACTCTAGTTTCCCATCAGGAAGAATAATTAACCAAAGGCTCAGCCTGAAGCCCTGGAACCAGAGTAGGGCCTAAAGCCATCCTGCGGTATTGCAGCCAGCTCACAAAGAGGCGAGTTGAAAAATGGAAATCAGGGGCACAGCAATTCACAAACTTGCAGAGTTATAAAGGACAACTATCATCCAGAAATATATTGAGGAAAGGCAGTGAAGAGGATTTGAATGCAAGGCAGAATTGAAGGAAACAGATTTCAAGAGGTAGATTGGAGTCGTCTTTAAAGCACATGAAAAGCGACAGAATTTCGACAATGTTGCCCTTGGCTGAAAAGGGACTATGTGTATTTTCCTGAATATATTCGGGAAAAAATGCATACACCCTTTTTGGCCAGGCAAGCCATCAGGCATTGCAAATCCACACTACAGAGAAGTGTCCCTTACCTCCAGTGAAAAGGGCCATCCACAAATAGTGTAAAAGCCACAAATGCAAGACAGGCCATGGAGAAAAGGGAGCCTGGTTACGCCGATGGACAGGATGTAAATTGCCAACAGACTCTCTGGAGAACAGTATGTTGTTTTCTAAAACAGAGCTACAGAGCATAGCACACTTCCACTCATGGGCGTGTATTTTGGGAAAACTAAAAATCCACAACACACAGCCAGCCCAAATTTTAGGGCTGCTCTGTTTACAAGAACCTCGACTTCGGTACACTTTATATATCCCAGGAAAGGAAAAAAAAATGGATATAGATGTTGTGGTACTTATATACAATGGAATGTCACTCAGACATAAAATCAATGTTATAAGGCCAATAGCAGCATAATGAGTGGCTTTAGGTACGATGATGCTAAGTGAAATGAGCCACAAAGAAAAAGAAACTTATTGTAATATATCACTTATAGAGGAAATGTAAACATGGCTACACATGAACTGAATTTCAAAAGAGAACAGAGTTACACATTTAGAAAACACACTTATGCCTCCTTAAGGGGAAAGGTGACGTGGGGTGATGTGTAAAAGCAGAGTTTGAAATTAGCACAGATCCCATTCCATATACCAAATATGTAATAGACAAGACCTACTCCTTTCTCAATGAACTGGACACAAAACACCCTATTCACTGAAGAGGAATATATCTGACTGGTAATAACCTTGAAACCTATGTATTTATATGTCTCCATAATGGAATCAAGTGTATGTAGATTGGCATAAACACAGATCAATGGAACAGGACAGAAAGCCCAGAGATAAACCTACATACCTATGGCTATCTCATCTATGACAAAGGAGCTAAGGATATACAATGGAGAAAAGACAGTCTCTTCAGTAATTGGTGCTGGAAAAACTGGACCCCTACACATAAAGGAATGAAATTAGAACACTCCATAACACCATACACAAATATAAACTCTAAATTGATTAGAGATCTAAATATAAGACCAGACAGTATAAAACACTTAGAGGAAACCATAGGCAGAACACTCTATGACATAAATCTCAGCAAGATCCTTTTGGACCCACCTCCTAGAGAAATGGAAATAAAAACAGAAATCAACAAATGGGACCTAATGAAACTTAAAAGTTTTTACGCAGTACAGGAAAATATAAACAAGATGCAAAAACAACCCTCAGAATGGGAGAAAATATTTTCAAATGAAGCAATTGACAAAGGATTAATCTCCAAACTTTACAAGCACCACATGTAGCTCAATATCACAAAAACAAACAACCCAATCCAAAAACGGGCAGAAGACCTAAATAGACATTTCTCCAAAGAAGATATACAGATTACCAAGAAACACATGGAAGGATGCTGAACATCACTAATCATTAGAGAAATGCAAATCAAAACTACCCTGAGGTATCACCTCACAGCAGTCAGAGTGGCAATCATCAAAAAAATCTACAAAACAATAAATACTGGAGAGGCCTTTATTGGAGAAAATGGAACACACTTGCACTGTGGGTGGGAATGTAAATTGATATGGGCACTAGGGAGAACAGTACGGAAGTTTCTTTCAATAACTAACAATAGATGTACCATACGACACAACAATCCAAGTACTGGGCATTTGCCTTGCGAAAACCATAATTCAAAAAGAGTTATGTACAAAAATGTTCATTGCAGCTCTATTTGCATTAGCCAGGACATGGAAGCAACCTAAGTGTCCATCGACAGATGAATGGATAAAGAAGATCTGGCACATATATACAATCAAATATTACTCAACCATAAAAAGAAGCAAAACTGAGTTATTTGTACTGAGGTGGATGGACTTAGAATCTGTCCTACACAGTGAAGTAAGTCTGAAAGGGAAAAACAAATACTGTATGTTAACAGAGATATACGGAATCTAATGAAGAAAAAAAAGATTTTGAAGAAACTAGTGGCAGGACAGTATTAAGTACACAGACATAGAGAAAGGACTTGAGGACACCGGAAGGGGGATGAGTAAGCTGGGACGAAGTGAGAGAGTGGCATGGACATAAATACATTATGAAATGTAACACCGATAGTTACTGGGAAGCAGCCACATAGAACAGGGAGATCAGCTCGGTGCTTTGTGACCACATAAAGGGGTGGGATATGGAGTGTGGGAGGGAGATGCAAGAGGGAGGGGATCTGGTGATATTTGTATATGTACAGCTGATTCACTTTGTTATACAGCAGAAACGAACACTCCACTGTAAAGCAATTATACTCCAATAAATGTGTAAAAGGAAAAAAAAAAGAAAGAAAGCCCAAGGATAAACCTACACACCTATGGTCAACTAACCTATGACAAAGGAGGCAAGACTATACAATGGAGATAAGACAGTCTCTTCAATCATTGGTGCTGGTAAATATGGAGAGCTACATGTAAAACAATGAAATTACAACACTCCCCAACACCATACATAAAAATATATTCAAAATGGATTAGAGACCTTAATGTAAGACCAGGCAGTATAAAACTCTGAGAGGAAAACTTACGAAGGATACTCTGACGTAAATCACAGCAAGATGTTTTTTGATCCACCTCCTATAGTAATGAAATAAAAAAGAAAACTAAACAGATGGGACCTAATGAAACATAAAAGCTTTTGCAAAGCAAAGGAAACTACAAACAAGACGAAAAGACAACCCTCAGAATGGCAGAAAATATTTGCAAACGAATCAATGGACAAATGATTAATCTCCAATATATATAAACAGCTCATGTAGCTCAATATTAATAAAACAAACAACCCAATACAAAAATGGAAGATCTAAATAGACATTTCTTCCAAGAAGACATAGAGATGGCCAGTACGCACATGAAAATCTGCTGAACATCACTGATTATTAGAGAAATGGAAATCGAAACTACAATGAGGTATCACGTCACACCTGTTAGAATGGGCATCATCAGAAAATCTACAAACAACAAATGCTGGAGAGGGTGTGGAGAAAAGGAATCTTCTTCCACTCTTGTTGGGAATGTAAATCGATACAGTCTCTATGGAGAACAGTATGGAGGTTCCTTAAAAAACTAAAAATAGATTTACCATATAATCCAGCAATCCCACTACTGGGCATATACCCAGAGAAAACCATAAATCAAAAAGACACATTCACCACAATGTTCACTGCAGCACTATTTACAATAGACAGGTAATGAAAGCAACCTAAGTGCCCACAGACAGACGAATGGATAAAGACGTGGTACATATATACAACGGAATATTACTCAGCCATACATAGGAATGAAATTGGGTCATTTGTAGAGACCTTGATGGATCTAGAGACTGTCATACAGAGTGAAGTAAGTCAGAAAGAGAAAAACAAATATTGTATATTAATGCATATATGTGGAACCTAGAAAAATTGTACAGATGAACCAGTGTGCAGGGCAGAGATAGAGACAGATGTAGAGAACAAACATATGGACACCAAGGAGGGAACACCATGTGAGGGTGGTGGTGGGATGAATTGGGAGACCTGGATTCACATGTGCACACTTATATGTATGAAATAGATATCTAATAAGAACTTGCTGTATAAAAGAAATAAATTAAAAAAAACTAAATAAATAACATTTAATAAAATAAAACAGAAAAAAAGTTTTTCCCTTCACATAGACGTCTTTATATTAATGCATTATTTCCATGTATATATCTCCAAATTAAAAAAAAAAGAGGAATAACTAAAATCTAACTTGAACCAAAAAGAAAAAAAGAAAAAAAATAACAAACAAACAGAACTCACCAGTTATAGAGAGGATAATCGTATCAGGGCACTTGCTCCAGTGGTAAAAAATTCTTAAGTTGGTCAGAGGTGGGAAATCGTCTCCCATGCAGTCAGCAGTGCTCCCCCCCACAAGGAGCATCCTCATTGCAAAGCTGGGGGAATGTTTCGAGGCGTCTGTGACTAAATGTGAGCTGTGCCCCAGTCTTGCTGCAGCTGAACTCTTCCCACTCTTTCCACGTAAAACACCTGAATATGTACAAGCACTTGCAAGCCTAGAGGAAGGGCTGTAGAGCCACACTAGCAAGAGAACGCAGGCCGACTTGGTGCCTGCAGGCCAGCCAGGATGGTCCTGACCCCAGATGCCCTTCTGGAATCTTTCCATTTCCCTGCCTGAGATACCCCTCCTGCCACGGCCCCCACTGCATTTTTACTTCCTCACCTCTGACTGGGGAGAAATTCCAGTGGCAGGTATGGGTGACACATCCTCTTCTTTAGCAGGTGGCAGCCTGGCAACTCCTGCAGAATGTCCAGCAGAGCCCAAATCACACTGGGCCACCCACAAAGCCACGGCCACTCACTCCCTCCCACCACCCCAGCCCCGAAACTGCTGACGGGGCAGAAAATAAGGCATCAGGCACAGCTACAGGGGCTCCTGCTGACTGGAGAGGTGTTTATATTGACCTCAACCCAGGCACACCTGGGTGGGGGGGCTGGCAGGCAGAGTCAGGCTGCCAAAATCAGCCAATCCTCACCCCTCAGGGGCTCACAGTTGCAGAAAATGAAACTTGCTAAACGGATCAGTCCCAAGGAACAGGTGTGGGCTCTTGAGAGTCAGGCTAGACAAGGGGCTGCAGCTGCGGCTTGTTTTCTTATCATTTTATCTGGTCCATGAGTGGAAAACAACTTCAAGAAGACCCTATCCTAATGAGAGGAACCCAGGAGTCAGGGAGAGGAGTGATGGTGGGTGGAGACAGAGGCCTGGTGCCCTGGCTGCAGTGGAAGTGTCTGGAAGACCAGGCAGAGAGATGCTGCACAGAGTGATAGCCAGGGTCACAGACCTGTCAGAGCAGCTGTTTGTAAGTTCAAGTCCTGCTCTGAGGTGTTCTGTGTCAGCTGTGAGTGACAGGTGAGCTGGGGGTTCTCTGCAAGGTGGGCTATGTGCACAGTTCCTGTGTGTCCAGCCCTGCTGGGGTACCTGCCCAGGGGAGTTCCGTATCCTGGGAAGGGCCTGACAATGAGAGCCCCATGGACTGCTGGGTAGCTGCACAGGTGAGCTCCATTCCCTGGGAGGGACTTGAACACGAGAGCCCCGTGGGCTGTGGGGTGCGGGATGCAGCCCAGGTGAGCTCCATATACTGGGATTGGCCTGACCACGAGAGCCCCATGGGCTCCTGGAGACCTGGTAAAGGATATCAGGACAGTCAGTGAAGCCACCGAGGATATACATCCAGTAGCTCCTATTTCCTACACCCTGCTGCTCATTCTACCATCCACCAGGCCATGGCATTCTGTATTAGACTTCAATGATGCCTTCTTCTGTATTCCATTCATCTCAGAGTCACAAGAATTTTTGGTTTGTGAGTGGCAGGACACAACATGCAAAACAAGCAATAATGCTGGGCCGTCCTGCACCAATGTTTCAAAAATCCCCACACCATCATTGGGGAAATGTCCTCTAAAGACCTAAAAGTTCTACCTCTGTAAAAGGGAACCCTCCTTCAATATGCAGATGACATTCTGATCGCCAGGCCTACTAAAGACGCCTCTGAACTACCTAGCCAAGAAAGGATAGAAGGTTTCCAAGAAAAAGGCTCAAATATCACAGGCTCAGGTGACATGCCTGGGCTTCATTCTCACAGATATTCGGAGAAACGCATCCCAGGATAGGTAAGAAGCCATTTGCAGCCTTACCTCTTCTAAAACTAGAAGACAGCTTAGGGGTTCCTGGGGAGGCCAAGGTTTTCTGCATCTGGATCCCTAACTACAGTCTAATAGCTGGGCTCTCCATGAAACACTGACACGAAAAGATGATGATCCTTTTGAATAGAATCCAGAAGTAGCCTTTCAAGAATGGAAAGAGCAGTCAATTCAGATCCTTGCCCAGGAACTCACTAATTTAGCTAAACCCTTTGACCTTTACATACCCAGTCAAAGCTTAATCACCCTTGGAGACTTAGTGCAAAAACTGGGACCACTTGAAATGGAGCAACACAAGAATGCCCTTCAGGTATGATGAACTATGGTCCCCAAGGGCTTTGCCCACCGACTCATCAGGCCAGGATACTGGGGTATCTAAAAAGCTAGAAATCAGCAGCCCGCAAGGCCAGCTCCCTCCTAAGGGAAAAGGACCCCACGTCGTGATGTTAACCACCCATCATGCCCTGAAGTTGCAGGGGTCGCTCTGTGGACACACTGACCTCGAGTGAGGAGGCCTTCCAACTCCAACCTCCAGAGAGACAAATGGGGGCAACGGGCCCCCAAGATGACTTGTGTGACCATCACTTGACCTGGAGTTTCTCTCAGAAAACAACAAGACTGTGCCCCGAAAGAGCAGACTACTGCTTGCAGGACTTACTGCACCCAGAGGGGAGCTAATAAGCTTGGCAGGGGAAAAGTATATCACGCTTTCACCATAGAAAACCCTACAGACACCGCGGTGATGGTGGCCAATATGACCGGCTGGACTGCTGGCTACTTCTAAAGGCCGTTGGCTCAGTGGACGTCATGGTCCTGGATCACCACTGACCCTGGACTGTCTGGGTGTTGCACGGGCAGGGCTCTGACACATGGTGCTGTTTGTACATTAATTCAGGGACCTGATTAAAGAAAGCACAGACTACTGGTCAGAGCATCTAGGCTGGCAAAAAACGTCAGCCTAAGGTCACCGAACAAATGTGGGGTGGGGTGAAACCTTCCACCACAGCATCTTTGTGCATCTCTTTCCTGGACCCTTAAAGTTCATTAGAATCTATAACACTTCCAATGCTGGTGCTCAGGTGGACGAGAAGTGAGGCAGGAGGCTTTGGAACAATCAACCTCACCTGGAGGCTGGTGGGGAGACGTTTTGCCCCTCCCCCCAGGTATCAGGGCTGCCACCACAGCATGAAGCAGTTACAAAAGTGGGGTCTGCACCCTCAACACCCCAAGAATGAGGAACGGAACAAAAATCAGAGGAGGGGTTCGTCTCTGGCAACATTCATTAAAAATTCCTGGGAGATAAAAAGAGAATCTGGGCAATAAAATAAGTCTAACCTGTTTTAACTTTGTGCTTTGTCTAATTTCACATGCTCCTAGGGTTCCGCATGCAGAGGTCCCACACCCAGCACTTCAGACCCAATTTCCTAGGGCAGAATGGCTGGGTCGACACCTCACCTAGTGGAGTCCCATGCAGACTCCAGGGCATAGAGCCTGAGCTGCACCCAACCCAGCACTCGAGAGCTCCATCCCCTAACTCCCACTGACGCTGCCGGGATCCCTACACAGTAGCCCAGCCCACAGCCCATGGGGGAGTGCACGCTCTCACCTCTCCATTCGGTTTTCAAAATAATGTTTCCTTTGCTTCTGAACCAAACTCAGTCTTGATCTGTTGGCTCCAATGACACTGGGCTCGGGGACTCCTGTTGGGGTACACTCTGGAAGATCAGTAACAGAAATTGAGAACATTGTAACTTCAATGAACAGATGTCTGAGCCAAACTGTAGTTAACATAGAGCAGTGTATAATGCTCGGGTAAAATAAGATTTTTCTAAGACTTACATTTGATAATTCCATCACTTTACTATAAGCAAGTTCAGTGAAGATGTCTGTCTTATTTGTCAGGTCAACATTAGAGAAATGAAGTGATTTATTTCCATGGTTGTACATCGAATACTCTTGGCTGAAGCTTCAATCTTGTTTTGAATGCTTTTCCATTGAAAAGGATACCTCTCTTTCAGCTCCCCCATGCCTGAGAAGTATAAAATCTTATAATTTATTATTACCAAAGGGGAAAGGTAGGACAAGGGATAAATTAACAGTTTGGGATTAACACATACACACTGCTATGTATAAAATAGATCATCAACAGGGAACTACTGTATAGCACAGGGAAGTACACTGAATATTTTGCAATAACCTATAAGGGGAAATAATCTGAAAAAGAATCGATATTTTTATTGACATCATCTATCAATGACAGATAAAATGTAACCTAAGCAAGGCCGATGGTGAGCGCTTCTGAACCTGAAGATTTCAATCATCTAAAATTTGGGCTCTGCCTATTTCCCAAGGCCCTTAATGGACATACGTGTAGCCGTAGCTTAAAAATTCCCCAGTTTGGGGTTCGGGGAGGCACTGATTTGGAAAAATCCCTGGTGTTCTCCTTCCATGCACGGGACCCTTCCTACAGCTAAAACATGCCTGTCACACCTAGAGGATGGTACACCGTTTGATCGGAAAGAGTTTGGAAAAGGCACCTCATTTCCTCATCGCCTGGTGCACGGGTTCACCCCTCGAGCATATTTCCTGACAATCTCCTTACTTGGGGATATCAGCACCGTCAACATCCTGTTGCACACAGTTTGGAATTTGTCCAGAGGATGAAGCGGAAGGATGAGAAAAATTTAGAGACAAGTCTTAGTTGTTCAGACAGGCAAATGCCACTCTAATTTCCTATCTGGAAGACAAATTCATCAAAGGCTATAATTGCCCATGGAAACAGAATAGGGCTAGAGGAAATCCTGCTGTTTTCTGTCCAGTTTCCAAAAACACAAGTTGAAAAATGGAACTCAGGGGCACTAAATTTCATGAAACTGCAGAGTTGAAAATATCTATTGTCGAAAAATGTCTTGAGGTAAGTCACAGAAAAGGACTTGTAAGCAAGGGAGAGTGGCAGGAAACAGATTTGAAGAGGTAGAAAGGACTCCCCATTAAAGCACAAGAAAAGGGGCTGAACATCGCCAATGATGCAGTTGGCCCAAAAGGGCGTATGCATTTTTTTCTGAATATATTCAAGTAAAGGCCATACACACTTTTTATCCAACCAAACAGGTGGGCACTGGAAATCAATACTACAAAATGTATCACTTCACATCAGTCAGAAGGGCCATCCACATAAAGTGTAAACACCAGAAATGCAGGACAGGGTGAGGAGAAAAGGGAGCCCTGTGAGGCTGATAGTGGAAATGTAATGTGCCAACGGCCACTCTGGAGAAGTGTATTGTGTTTGCTAAAACATCTGAAAACTGAGCTACAGAGCATAGGGCACTTGCACTCATGGGCGTATACCTTGGGAAAAACAAAAAATGACAGAAAACAGGCACTCCAACGTTTACCACCTCTCTGTTAAAAAGGGCCTCCACTTGGATATAACCTAAATGTCCCTGGAAGGATAAAATGGATAAAAGAGATGGGGTACTTATGTAGAGTGGAATATTACTCATCCAGAAATCAATGAAATAAGGCCAGTTGGAACAACTCTGGAGGAGTTACATACGATCATTCTAAGTGACACATGTCAGAAAGAAAAAGACACATATCATAAGATGTCACTTAAAGGTGGAATCAAAAATGGCTACACATGAAATAAACTACAAAACAGAAACATAGTCAAATATGTAGAAAATAGACATAAGGCTGCTAAATGGGAAAGGTGGGGAATGGTGAGGTATTATCCAGGAGGTTGAAATTAGCAAAGATACCATTCCAAGTACCGAATTGAATAACTGGCAAGGCCTACACGGTACCTCAAAGAACTGCACTCAGTCCACTCAAGTCACTGGAAAATAATACATATGACTCGTAGGCATCTGAGAAATAATTTATTGTTGTCACACAGTACATGAATCAAGTGGATGTACAGCAGCAAAAAACAGAGCTTTGAAAATCAGCTGTAACCAATATAAAAATAAATTTAAAAATATTTTTAAAAACAGTGAGACAGACAAAAATTCTTACAACTTTTGTTGAAGGGCTACAATGTAACATGGATTGAACACATGTAGACCCACAGCAGGATGATATATAAGGCTGGAAGCTATGCACGCTGAGAGATGTTAGAGAGGCTGGGTGAGGAAATGCAGACCTTTTAAAGTAATACTGCCTGGTACCCATTCCATGGGTCCCAAATCTGAAGTTTCAAGGGAATCTTCTGACAGGGAAAACATGCCTGGGAAACCGAGATGAATGTACACCGTGTGCTCAGGAAAGGTGTCTAAAATGCACCTCATTTTTGATCTCCTGGTGCTGGGGTTCGCCATTCCAGCCACATTACTAACAATCGCCCCACTTGGAGAATCAGCACCTTTAACCTCCTGTTTCACACAGTTTGCAATTTTTGAAGAGGATAAATGGGAAGAGGAGGAACCAGTAAGAGATAAGCTGTAGGAGTTTTGACAGGCACATGTCACTCTAATATCCCTTTAGGAAGAAGAATTAACCAAAGGCTCAGCCTGCCTCCCCAGAACCATAATAGGGCCGGAATCAATCCAATGGTTTGGCGGCCAGCTCACAAAAAATGCGAGTTGCAAAATGGAGCTCAGGAGCAGACAATTCAAAGACCTGCAAAGATATAAATGATAACCAACGTCCAAAAATATATTCAGGTAAGGCAACGAAGAGGTTCTGAATGAGAGGCAGAACTGCAGGAAACATTTTTCAAAATGTAGATTGTACTCACATTTAAAGCATATGAAAAGCAGCAGAATTTCTCAAATGATGCAGTTGGGCAAAAGGGTGTATGCGTTTGTTTCGTGAATATCTTCAGGAAAAAAACACATACAGAGTTTTTGGCCAACCAAGCAAGAGGGAAATGCAAATCCGCACAATAAAGAAGTCTCAACTTCCACTGCTCAGAAAGTCCATCCAAAAAATGTGTACAAATCAAAAATGCAGGAGAGGCCATGGAAAACAGGGAGACTAGTCACGCTGATGGGTGGGGTATAAATATCCAAGAGCTACTCTGAAGAAGTGTATGCTGTTTCCTAAAACATCTAAAATACAAAGCCCCCGAGCAAAGGGGACTTCAACTCATGGACATATAACTTGGGAAGACTAAATATCAACAAGACACAGGCACCCCAAAGTTTAGGGCTGCTCTGCATACAAGAACCTCAACTTCGGTACACCTAAAGTATCCCAGGAAAAAGAGAAATGAATAAAGAACTTGTGGTAATTTTGTACAACGGAATATCACTCAGACGTGAAATCAATGTCATAAGGCCAGTAGCAGCATAATGAGAGGATTTAGGTATGATGATTCTAAGGGAAATTAGTCACACAGCAAAAGAATCTTATCATAAGATATCACTTACAGAGGGAATGTCAACATCACCACACATGAACTGAATTAGGAAAGAGAGCAGCGTCTCACATTTAGAAAACACTCTTATGCCTCCTTAAGGGGAAAGGAGAGGTGGGGTGATGCATAAAACCAGAGTTTGATATTAGCACAGGTACCATTCCATAAACCAAATACAGAATAGACAAGACCTACACCTTCCTCAGTGAACGGGACTCAAAACCCCTATTCCCCACAGAGGAATATATCTGATTAGTAAGAATCTTAAAACCTATGTACTGATATGCCTCTGTAAGGGAATCAAGTGTGTCTAGACCGGCATAAACACGTCAGGGAAAATCAGCTCAACCCCATTATAAAAATGAATTTCAAAAACAAAACAAAAAACAGCGAAATTCTTACACAATTCCTTCAGGGGTTCTGATGAAACCTAGAATGACCCTATCTGCAAAGACAGCTGGATGAGACATAAGGCTGGACACTTGGGACTGAGAGGACTGGTGAGATTGGGAGAGAAAATGCAGACCCTTTAAAGTAGTAATGCATGCCACCATTCCATGGGTCCCAAATTTCCAGGTAGAAGGGAATATCACTACAGTTATAACATGTATGGGAAACCTAGAGAATGGACACTCTGTGATGGCGAAAGGTTTCTGAAAGTCTCCTACTTTTTCCTCTCCTTGTGCTACAGTTTGGCATTCCAACAACTTTACTATCAATCTCCCAACTTAGGAGAGTCATCCCCTATTACCTCCTGGTTCGCACAGTTTGCTAATTTTGCAGAGGATGAAAGGGAAGAGGGAGAACAAATCAGAAAGTAGATGTAGGCATTTGGACGGACACATGTCACTCTAAATTCCCATCAGGAAGAAGAATTAACCAAAGCCTCAGCCACCCACAGGGAACCAGTATAGCCACCCCTGGAACCAGTATAGTTCCTGAAGCAAAATTGTGGATTTGCGGTCAGCTCCCAAAAATGGGATTTGAAAATTGGAGCTCAGGGGCAAAGCAAATCAAAAACCTGCAGAGTTATAAAGGACTACTCTCTTCCAAAAATCTGTTGAGGGAAGGCAACAAAGCGGACTTGAAAATGAGGCAGAGTTGCATAAAACATATTTCAAGAGGTAAATTGGAATCGCCTTTAAAGCACAGGAAAGGCATCACAACTTCGAGAATGATGCACTTGGCCAAAAACAGCATATGAATTTTCTCCTGAATATATTCAGGAGAAAAGGCATTGGCCCTTTTTGGCCAATCAAGCAAGCGCACAATGCAAATTCACACTACAAAGAATTGTCACTTCCCACCGTTCAAAAAGGACATCCAAAAATCTGTAAAAACCAGAAAGGCAAGATAGAGATGACAAGGGCATAAAGCAATATGATCCCAAGGGTCATGGAGGATTGTGATGACAAGCACATGGAGCATTGTGATGACAAGATTATGTATCATTTTGCTGTCAAAGGCATTGTGATGACAAGGTTCATGGAGCACTGTGATGACAAGCATCATGGAGCATTGTGATTACAGGGTTCATGGAGCATTGGGATGACAAGGGCATGGAGCATTTTGATGACAAGATTCCCGGATCACTGTGTTGTCAGGGTTCATGGAGCGTTGTCATGACAGTGGTCATGGAGCATTGTGATGACAGAGGTCATGGAGCATTGTGATGAGAACGTCATGGAGCATTGGGCTGAAAATGTTCATGGAGTATTGTGATGACAGGGTTCAAGGAGCATTGTGATGACAAGGTACTGGAGCATTGTGATGAGAAGACCATGGAGCCATGTGATGACAAGTCTCATGGAGCATTCTGATGAAAAGGGTCATGGAGCATTGTGATTACAGGGGTCTTGGAGCATTGTGATGACAAGGGCATGGAACATTGGTATGAGAATGTCATGGAGCGTTCTGATGACATGCATCATGGAGCTTTGAGATGACAAGGGCATGGAGCATTGTGATTACAGGGGCCTTGGAACACTGTGAGGGAATGGGCATGTAACATTGTGATGAAAAAGGCATGGAGCCTTGTCATGACAGGGTTCAAGGAGCATACTGATGACAAGTTTCTGGGACCATTGTGATGACAAGGGTATTGAGCACTGTGATGACAAATGTCATGGAGCATTGTGATTAGAAGACCATGGATACTTGTGATGACGAGCGTTATGTGGAGCTGTGATGATAGGTGTTATGGAATATTGTGATCACAAGGATTTGGAGCATTGTGATGACAGAGGTCATAGAGCATTTTGATTTCATTGTGATGACAATAGCATGAAGCATTATGATGATGTGCATTTGGTGCATTGTGATGACAGCGTTCATGGAGCATTGAGATGAAAATGGGCATGGAGCATTATGATTACAGGAGTCTTGGATCATTGTGATGAAAAGGGCATGGAACATTGGTCTGAAATGTTTCATGGATTATTGTGATGAGAGGGGGCAAGGAGCATTGTGATAACAAGGGAACGGAACACTGTGATACATGGTTCATGGAGGATTGTAATGAGAAGCGCATGGAGCATTGTGAGGAGAATGGCATCGAGCATTGTGATGAAATGCATCATGGATCGTGTGATGACAAGGGCTTTGAACAATGTGATGAGAGGTTTTTGGAGCATTGTGATGACAATGGCATGGAGCATAGTGATGCCAAGGGTCATGGAGTTTTGTGATGACAAAGGTCATGGAGCATTTTGATTACAAGGGTGTGGTGCATTCTCTTGTGATGGGCAGGGAGCATTGTGATGACAGGGTCATGGAGCAATTTGATGAAAAGTGTCATGGAACATTTTGATGACAGGGGTTATGGAACATTGTGATGTCAGGAGTCATGGAACATTTTCATGATGGTGTTGTGGACCATTGTGATGACAGGGGAGTGGGTGTATTGTGATGACTATTGAGGGAACATTTTGATATCATTCGTGAGAGAGCATTTTGATAAGAAGTGCATGGAGCATTGTGAGGACAAGTTTTATGGAGCATTGTGATGACAAGCTTGTGGAGCACTGTGATGACAAGCACATGGCGCATTGTGATGACATGGGTCATGGAGCACTGTGGTGACAAAGGAATGGAGCAATGTGATGACAAGGGTCCCCGAGCATTGTGATGAAAATTTCATGGAGCATTTTGGTGACAAAGGTCACAGAGCCTAGTGATGACGAGGGCATGGACCACTGTGATGACAATGGTCATGAAGCATTGGGATGACTGGAGTCACGGAGCATTGTGATGACAGGGGTCATAGAGCTTTGTGATGAAAAGGCAATGAGCATTGTGATGACAGGGGCATGGAGCATTGGCCTGACATATTTCATGGATTATTGTGATGACAGTGGGCATGGTGCAATGTGATGACAAAGGCATGCAGCATTGTGATGAGAAGGTCATGGAGTATTTTGAAGACAGGTCTCAGGGAGCATTGTGATGACATATGTCATGGTCCATTGCGATGACAATGCAATGGAATATTGTGATGCCAAGTGTCATGGAGGATTGTGATGACAAATGTAATGGAGCATTTTGATGACAAGGGCTTGGAGCATTGTGATGACAATGGACATGGAGCATTGTGATGACAAGGGCATGGAGCATTGTGATGAAAAGGGCCATTGAGAATTTTGATGACAAGTTCATGAAGCATTGTGATGAGAAGCACATGGAGCTTCCTATGACAGGGGTCATGGAGCATTGCGATGACAAGTGCATAGAGAATTGTGATGACAAATCATGTAACACGGTGATGAGAAGTGTCATGGAGCATAGTGATGCCAAGAACGAGGTGAATTGTGATGACAGGGGACATGGAGCATTGTGATGACCAGGGCATGGAGCATTGTAATGGCAAGACCGTGGAGCTTTGTGATGAGAAGACCATGGATAATTGTGATGACGAGCGTCATGGAGCACTGTAATGACAAGGGGAATGGAGCCCTGTGATGAGAGTGGCCATGGAGCATTGTGATGACAAGGGTCATGGAGCATTTTGATGACAAGGGCGTGGAACATTGTGATGAGAAGACCATGGATAATTGTGATGGCGAGAGTCATGGAGCACAGTAATGACAAGGGGTATGGAGCATTGTGATGACAGTGACCATGGAGCATTGTGATGACAAGTGTCATGGAGCATTCTGATGACAAGCTTGTGGCGTATTGTGACGACAATGGCATGGAGCATTGTGATGAAAAGGGCATGGAGCATTGTTATAAAAAAGGCATGAAGCCATTTCATGACAGGTTTCAAGGAGCATTCTGACGACAAGTGTCAGGGAACATTGTGATGACAAGTGTATTGAGAATGGTGATGAAAAAGATCATGGAGCATTTTGACGAAAAGAGCATGGAGTATTATGATGACAGGCATCATGGAGCGTTGTGAGGACAAGTGTTATGGAACATTGTGATCACAAGGGTTTGGAGCATTGTGATGATAGAATTCATGGCTAATTTTGTTTTCAAGGAGCATGGAGCATTGGGATGACAAGGGCATGAAGCAATGTGATCCCAAGGTTCATGGATGATTGTGATGACAATGGTAAGGGAGTATTGTGATGACAAGCAAATGGAGCATTGTGATGACAAGGTCATGTAGCATTTTGCAGACACAGGCATGGAGCATTGTGATGATAAGGGTCATGGAGCACTGTGATGAGAAGCATCACGGATCATTGTGATTACAGGGGTCATGGAGCATAGGGATGGCAAGGCCACGGATCATTGTGATGACAAGTGTCATGGAGCATTGGGCTGAAAATGTTCATGGAGCATTGTGATGACGAGGGAATGGAGCATTGTGATGACAAGAGTCCCGGATCACTGTGTTTTCGGGGGTCATGGAGCGTTGTGATGACAGTGGTCATGGAGCATTGTGATGATAGGGATCATGAAGAATTGTGATGAGAAGTTCCTGGAGAATTGGACTGAAAATGTTCAAGAAGTATTGTGAGGACAGGGGTCATGGAGCATTGTGATGACAAGGGAATGGAGCACTGTGATGAAAAGTTCCTGGAGAATTGTGATGAGAAGACCATGGAGCCTTGTAATAACAAGTCTCATGGAGCATTCTGATGAAAAGGGGCATGGATTATTGTGATTACAGGGGTCTTGGAGCATTGTGATGACAAGGGCATGGAGCACTGTGATTACTGGTGTCTTGGAGCATTGTGATGAAATTGGCATGGATCATTGTTATGAAAATGGTATGGAGCCTTGTCATGACAGGGTTCCAGGAGCATACTGATGACAAGTGTCAGGGAACATTGTGATGACAAGTTTATAGAGCATTGTGATGACAAAGGTCATGGAGCACTGTGATGAGAAGAGCATGGATAATTGTGATGATGAGCGTCATGTGGCTTTGTGGTGATAAGTGTTATAGAACATTGTGATCACAAGGATTTGGAACATTGAGATGAGACAGATCATCAAATATTTTTATTTCATTGTGATGACAAGAGCCTGAAGCATTATGATGATGGGCATGGTGCATATTGATGACAGGGTTCATGGAACATTGAGATGCAAAGGGGCATGGAGCATTGTGATTAGAGGGTTCATGGAGCATTCTGATGACAATGGCATGGAGCATTGAGATGCCAAGGGTCATGGAGCTTTGTGATGACAAAGTTATGGAGCAATTTGATTACAAGGGGTGGTGCAATGTGATGAGAAGGGCAGGGAGCATTGTGATGACAGGGTCATGGAGCAATTTGATGAAAATTGTCATGGAACATTTTTATGACAGGGGTTATGGAACATTGTGATGTCAGGGGTCATGGAGTATTTTGATGAAAAGGGTCATGGAGCATTTTGATGACAGGGGTTATGGAGCATTGTGATGACAGGTGTCATCGAACATTGTGATGATAAGTGCATGTAGCATTGTGATGACAGGGGTCATGTAACATTGTGATGACAGGGGTGAGGGAATATTGTGACGAATAGTGATGTAACATTTTGATATCTGTGGTGAGAGAGCATTTTGATGAGAAGTGCATGGAGCATTGTGATGACAAGGTTTATGGAACATTGTGATGACAAGATTGTGGAGCACTGTGATGACAAGCACATGGTGCATTGTGACGACATGTGTCATGGAGCATCTTGCTGACAAGCGCATGGAGCATTGTGATGACAAGGGTCAAGGAGCATTGTGCTGAGAAAGGCATAGAGAATTGTGATGACCAGATTCAAAGAGCATTGTGATTAATCTTCATGGAGCATTGTGATGACAATGGTCAAGGAGCATTGTGATGACAAGGGCATGGAAAATTGGTCTACTAAGTTTCAAGGATTATTGTGATGACTGTTGGAATGGTGCATTGTGATGACAAGGACATGGAGCATTGTGATGACAAGAGTCCCGGATCATTGTGTTGTCAGGAGTCATGGAGTGTTGTGATGACAGTGGTCATGGAGCATTGTGATGATATTGGCCATGGAGCATTGTGATAGCCATGTCATGCATTATTGTGAAGACTGGTGTCAGGGAGCATTGTGTTGACATATGTAATGGCCCATTGTGATGACAATGGCCTGGAGCATTGTCATGCCAATTGTCATGGAGGATTCTGATGACAAAGGTAATGGAGCATTGTGATCACAATGGCTTGGAGCATTGAGATGACAAGAGTCAGGGAGCATTGTGCTGACAAGTGCATGGAGAATTGTGATGACAAGGGTCATGGAGCATTCTCATGACAAGCTTGTGGAGTATTTTGATGACAGTGGCTTGGAGCACTGTGATGAAAACGGCATGGGGCATTGTGTTGAAAAAGGCATGGAGGCTTTTCGTGACAGGGTTCAAGGAGCATTCTGACAAGTGTCAGGGAGCATTGTGATGACAAGTGTATTGAGAATTGTGATGACAAAAGTCATGGAGCATTGTGATGAAAAGTGCATGGGGTATTGTGATGACAGGCATCATGGAGCGTTGTGATGACAAGTGTTATGGAACATTTTGATCACAAGGGTTTGGAGCATTGTGATGACAGAGGTCATGGATCATTTTGATTTCAAGGAGCAGGGAGCATTGTGATAACAAGAACATGAAGCAATGTGATCCCAAGGTTCATGGAGGATTGTGATGACAATGGTAATGGAGTACTGTGATGACAAGCGCATAGAGCATTGCAATGACAAGGTCATGTAGCATTTTGCAGACAAATTCATGGAGCATTGTGATGACAGGTGTCATGGAGCACTGTGATGACAAGCGTCACGTAGCATTGTGAATACAGGGGTCATGGAGCATTGGAATGACAAGGGCATGGATCATTGTGATGACAAGGGTCATGGAGCATTGGGCTGAAAATGTTCATGGAGTATTGTGATGACAGGGGTCATGGAGCATTGTGATGACAGAGGTCATGGAGCATTGTGATTTCATTGTGATGACAATAGCATGAAGCATTATGATGATGGGCATGGTGCATTGTGATGACAGGGTTCATGGATCATTGAGATGAAATGGGGCATGGAGCATTGTGATTACAGGGGTCTTGGAGCACTGTGATGACAAGGCCATGGAGCATTTTGATGAGAAGGACATGGAACATTCTGATGTCATGTATCATGGAGCTTTGTGATGACAAGGGCATGGAGCTTTTTGATTACAGGGGTGTTGGAGCATTGTGATGACAAGTGTCATGGAGCCTTGTGATGACAAGGCCGTGGAACATTGTGATGGCAGGTGTCATGGAGCATTGTTATGACAGAGGTAAAGGAGCACTCTGATCAGAAGGGCATGGAGCATTGTGATTACAAGTTTTATGGAGCATTACCATGACAAATTTGTGGACCGTTGTGATGAAAAGCGCGTAGCACATTTTGATGACAAGGTTCATGGAGCATTGTTCTCACAAAGGCATGGAGCATTTGATGACAAGGGTCACGGAGCATTGTGATGAAAAGTTCATGGAGCACTGTGGTTATAAAGGTCACAGAGCCTTGTGATGACGCGGGCATGGACCATTGTGATGACAAATATTATGAAGCACTGTGATGACTTGAGTCACGGAGCATTGTGATGCCAGTGGTCATGGAGCATTATGATGACAAGGGCATGGAGCATTGTGGTGAAAGGGGCATGGAGCATTGTTCTGACCAGTTTCATAGATTATAGTGATGACAGTGGACATGGTGCTTTGCGATGACAAGGGCATGGATCATTGTGAAGAGAAGGTCATGGAGTATTGTGAAGACAGGTGTCAGGGAGCATTGTGATGACATATGTCATGGTCCATTGCAATGACAATGGCAGGGAGCATTGTGATGCCAAATGTAATGGAGGATTTTGATGACAAATATAATGGAGCATTGTGATGACTAGGGCATGGAGCATTATGATGACAAGGGGCATTGAGAATTTTCATGAAAAGGTCGTGAAGCAGTGTGACGACAAGGTCCTGGAGCATTGTGATGTGAAATCCATAGAGACGTGTGATGACAAATCTCATGGAGAATACTGATGAAAAGGGGCATGGGCCATTGTGATTACAGGGGTCTTGGAACATTGTGATGACATGGGCATGGAGCATTGTGAGGAGAAGGCCAAGGAGCATTCTGAAGACATGTTTCATTGAGATTTGTGATGACAAGAGCATGGAGCATTGGGTTTAAAGGTGTCTTGGAGCATTGTGATGGAAAGGGCATGGATCATTGTGATGAAAAAGGCATGGAGCCTTGTCATGACAGGGTTCAAGGAGCATACAGACAACAAGTGTCAGGGAGCATTTTGATGACAAGTGTATTGAGCATTGTGATGACAAAGGTCATGGAGCATTGTAATGAGAAGACCATGGATAATTGTGATGACGAGTGTCATAGGGCACTGTGATGACAAGTGTTATGGAATATAGTGATCACAAGGGTTTGGAGCATTGTTATGACAGAGGTCATGGAGCATTTTCAATTCATTGTGATGGCAATAGCATGAAGCATTATGATGATGGGCATGGTGCATTGTGATGACAGGGATCATGGATCATTTTGATGAAAAGGGGCATAGAGCATTGTGATTACAGGGTTTATGGAGCATTCCTATGACAAATATGTGGACCGTTGTGATGAAAAGCGCATGGCACATTGTGATGACAAGTGTCATGGAGCATTTTTCTGACTAAGCCATGGAGCATTGTGATGAAAAGGATCACAGAGCATTGTGATGAAAAGTTCATGGAGAATTGTGGTTACAATGGTCACAGAGCCTTGTGATGACGCCGGCATGGACAATTGTGATGACAAATGTTATGAAGCATTGTGATGACTGGAGTCACGGAGCATTGTGATGACAGGGGTCAAGGAGTACTGTGATGACAAGGGCATGGAGCATTGTGATGACAGGGGCACGGAGCATTGTGATGACAGGTGCATGGATCATTGGTCTGACAAGTTTCATAGATTATTGTGATGACAGGGGACATGGTGCATTGTGATGACAAGAGCATGGATCATTGTGATGAGAAGGTCATGGAGTATTGTGAAGACAGGTGTCAGGGAGCATTGTGATGACATATGTCATGGTCCATTGCGATGACAATGGCAGGGAGCATTGTGATGCCAAATGTAATGGAGGATTTTGATGACAAATATAATGGAGCATTGTGAGGACTAGGGCTTGGATCATTATGATGACAAGGGCCATTGAGAATTTTCAGGACAATGTCGTGAAGCATTGTGATGATAAGGTCCTGGAGCATTGTGATGAGAAAAACATGGAGCAATGTGATGACAACTCTCTTGGAGCATACTGATGAAAAGGGGCATGGACCATTGTGATTACAGGGGTCTTGGAACATTGTGATGACATGGGCATGGAGCATTGTGAGGAGAAGGCGAAGGAGCATTCTGTAGACATGCGTCATTGAGCTTTCTGATGACAAGGGCATGTAACACTGTTATTGCAGGGGTCTAGGAGCATTGTGATGAAAAGGGCATGGATAATTGTGATGGAAAAGGCATGGAGCCTTGTCATGACAGGGTTCAAGGAGCATACTGACGACAAGTGTCAGGGAGCATTTTGATGACAAGTGTATAGAGCATTGTGATGAGATTGGTCATGGAGCCTTGTGATGACAAGGCCATGGAACATCGTAATGGCAGGGGTCATGGAGCATTGTTATGACAGGGGTAATGGAGCACTGTGATGGCAAGGGCATGGAGCATTGTGATGAGAAGGCCATGGAGCATTCTGATGACATGTGTCATGGAGCTTTGTGAAGACAAGGGCATGGAGCAATGTGATGAGAGCGTTCATGGAGCATTGTGATGACAATGACATGGAGCATTGTTATGCCAAGGGTCATGGATATTTGTGATGACAAAGGTCATGGAGCATTTTGTTGGCAAGGGCGTTGTGCATTGTGATGAGTAGAGCAGGGAGATTTGTGATGACAGGGTCATGGAGCAATTTGATGTAAATTGTCATGGAACATTTTGATGACAGGTGTTATGGAACATTATGATGTCAGGGGTCATCGAACATTGTGATGATAAGTGCATGTAGCATTGTGATGACAGGAGTCATGGAACATTGTGATGACAGGGTGAGGGAGTATTGTGACAAATAGTGATGTAGCATTTTGATATCAGTGGAGAGAGAGCACTTTGATGAGAAGTGCATGGAGCATTATGATGACAATGTTTATGGAGCATTGTGATGACAAGATTGTAGAGCACTGTGATGACAAGCGCATGGTGCATTGTGATGACATGTGTCATGGAGCATTGTGCTGACAAGCGCATGGAGCATTGTGATGACAAGGGTCATGGAGCATTGTGCTGAGAGAGGTATAGAGCATTGTGATGACAAGGGTCAAAGAGCACTGTGATGAAAAGTTCATGGATCATTGTGGTTAAAATGGTCACAGAGACTGCTGATGATGAAGGCATGGACCATTGTGATGACAAAGGTCATGAAGCATTGTGATGACTGGAGTTACGGAGCACTGTGATGACAGGACTCATGGAGGATTGTGATAACAAGGACATGGAACATTGTGATGACAAGGACATGGAACATTAGTCTAATAAGTTTCATGGATTGTTGCGATGAGAGTTGGAATGGCGCATTGTGATGACAAGGGCATGGAGCATTGTGATGACCAGGTAATGCAGTATTGTGAAGACAGCTGTCAGGGAGCATTGTGATAACATATGTAATGGCCCATTGTGATTACAATGGCATGGAGCATTGTGATGCCAATGGTCATGGAGGATTCTTATCACAAAGGTAATGGAACATTGTGATGACAATGGCTGGGAGCATTGTGATGACATGGGTCAGGGAGCATTTTGCTGACAAGTGCATGGAGAATTGTGATGACAAGGGTCATGGAGCATTCTGATGACAAGCTTGTGGAGTATTGTGTTGACAATGGCATGGAGCATTGTGATGAAAACGGCATGGGGCATTGTGATGAAAAAGTCATGGAGACTTTTCGTGACAGGTTTCAAGAAGCATTCTGATGACAATGTCAGGGAGCATTGTGATGACATGTATATTGAGAATTGTGATGACAAAAGTCATGGAGCATTGTGATGAAAAGGGCATGGAGTATTGTGGTGACAGGCATCATGGAGCGTTTTGATGACAAATGTTATGGAACATTGTGATCACATGGGTTTGGAGCATTGTGATGACAGAGGTCATGGATCATTTTGATTTCAAGGAGCATGGAGCATTGAGATGACAAGGGCATGAAGCAATGTGATCCCAAGGTTCATGGAGGATTGTGATGACAATGGAAATGGAGTATTTTGATGACAAGCACATATAGCATTGTAATGACAAGGTTATATAGCATTCTGCTGACAAAGGCATGGAGCATTGTGATGAAATGTGTCATGGAGCACTGTGATGACAAGCGTCATGGAGCATTGTGAATACAGGGGTCATGAAGCATTGGGATGACAAGGGCATGGATCATTGTGATGACAAGTTTCATGGAGCACTGGGCTGAAAATATTCATGGACTGTTGTGATGACAGGGGTCATGGAGCACAGTGATGAGTAGAGAATGGAGCACTGTGATGACAAGAGTCCCGTATCATTGTGTTGTCAGGAGTCATGGAGTGTTGTGATGACAGTGGTCATGGAGCATTGTGATGATATTGGCCATGGAGCATTGTGATGTGTAGGTCGTGGAGCATTGGGCTGAATATGTTAATGGATTATTGTGATGACAAGGGTCATGGAGCACTGTATGACAAGGCAATGGAGAATGGTGATGACAAGGTCCTGGAGCACTGTGATGAGATGACCATGGAGACTTCTGATGACAAGTCTCACGGAGCATTCTGATGAAAAGGGGCATGGAACATTGTGATTACAGGGGTCTTGGAGCATTGTGATGACTAGGGCATGGATCATTGTGATGGGAAGGCCATGGAGCATTCTGATGACATGCTTCATGCAGTTTTGTGATGACAAGCCCATGGATCATTGTGATTACAGTGATCTTGGTGCATTGTGATGAAAAGGGCACGGAGCATTGTGATGAAAATGCATGGAGCCTTGTCATGACAGGGGTCAAGGAGCATACTGACGACAAGTGTCAGGGAGAATTGTGATGACAAGAGTATTGAGCATTGTGATGACAAAGGTCATGGAGCATTGTGATGAGAAGACCATGGATAATTGTGATGATGAGCGTCATAGGGTGTTGTGATGATAAGTGTTATGGAACATTGTGATCACAAGTGTTTGGAGCATTATGATGACAGAGGTAATGGAGCATTTTGATTTCATTGTGATGACAATAGTCTGAAGCATTATGATGATGGGCATGGTGCATTGTGATGACAGGGTTCATGGAGCATTGAGATGAAAAGGGGCATGGAGCATTGTGATTACAGGGGTCTTGGAGCATTGTGATGACAAGTACATGGAGCATTGTGATGAGAAGGCCATGGAACATTCTGATGACATGTGTAATTGAGCTTTGTGATGAAAAGGGCATGGAGCATTGTGATTACAGGAGTCTTGGAGCATTGTGATGACAAGGGTCATGGAGCCTTGTTATGACAAGGCCTTGGAACATTGTGATGGCAGGGGTCATGGAGCATTGTTATGACCGATGTAATGGAGCATTGTGATGAGAAGGGCATTGAGCATTGGTCTGAAAGCTTTCATGGATTATTGTGATGAGAGTGGGCATGGAGCATTGTGATGACAACGCACGGAACACTGTGATACATGAGTCATGGAGGATTGTGATGAAAATGGCATGGAGCATTTTGATGAGAAGTGCATCGAGCATTGTGATGACAAGTGTCATGGAGCTTTGTGATGACAAGTGCATGGAGCAATGAGATGAGAGGGTTCTTGGAGCATTGTGATGACAATGACATGGAGCATTGTGATGCCAAGGGTCCTGGAGCTTTGTGATGACAAAGGTCATGGAGCATTTTGATGACAAGCGTGTGGTGCATTGTGATGAGAAGGTGAGGGATCATTTTTTTTAATGATTTAATAAAATTTGTTAGGGCCATTTTGAGAAATGTTTTTATTATAGATTTTTTTAACCCACTTTCTATTTATTTATTTATTTATTTATTTATTTATTTATTTATTTATGGCTGTGTTGGGTCTTCGTTTCTGTGCGAGGGCCTTCCCTAGTTGTGGCAACTGGGGGCCACTCCTCATCATGGTGCGTGGGCCTTTCATTATCGTGGCCTCTCTTGTTGCGGAGCACAGGCTCCAGACACGCAGGATCAGTAATTGTGGCTCACGGGGCTAGCTGCTCCGTGGCATGTGGGATCTTCCCAGACAAGGGCTCGAACCCATGTCCCCTGCATTGGCAGGCAGACTCTCAACCACTGCACCACCAGGGAAGCCCCCATAAGGTGAGGGATCATTTTGATGACAGGGTCATGCAGCAATTTGTTGAAAAGTGTAATGGAACATTTTGTTGACAGGGGTTACAGAACATTGTGATGCCATGGGTCATGGAGCGTTGGGATGAAAAGTGTCATGGAGCATTTTGATGAGAGTGGTTATGGAAAATTGTGATGTCAGAGGTGTCCTGGAACATTGTGATTACAGGGTTGAGGGAGGATTGTGATGACTAGTGATGGAACATTGTGATATCTCAGGTGAGAGAGCATTTGGATGAGAAGTGCATGGAGCATTGTGATTACAAGTTTTATGGAGCACAGCGGTGACAAGGTTGTGGATCATTGTGATGAAAAGCGTGTGGCACATTGTGATGACAAGGGTCATGGAACATTGTTCTGACAAAGGCATGGAGCTTTGTGATGACAAGGGTCACGGAGAATTGTGATGAAAAGTTCATGGAGCATTGTGGTTACAAACGTCACAGAGCCTTGTGATGACGCGGGCATGGACCATTGTGATGACAAACGTTATGAAGCAATGTGATGACTGGATTCACGGAGCATTGTGATGACAGGGGTCATGGAGCATTGTGATGAAAAGAGCATGGAACATTGTGATGACAGGGACATGGAGAGTTGTGGAGACAAGTTTCATAGATTATTGTGATGACAGTAGACATGGTGCATTGTGATGACAAGGGCATGGAGCATTGTGATGAGAAGGTCATGGAGTAATGTGAAGAGAGCTGTCACAGAGCATTGTGATGACCTATGTCATGGTCCATTGCGATGACAATGGCAGGGAGCATTGTGATGCCAAATGTAATGGACGATTGTGATGACAAATATAAAGGAGCATTGTGATGACTAGGGCTTGGAGCATTATGATGACAAGGGTCATTGAGAATTTTCATGACAAAGTCGTGAAGCATTGTGATGACAAGCTTCTGGAGCACTGTGATGAGAAAACCATGGAGCCTTTTGATGAATAGTCTCATGGAGCATACTGAAGAAAAGGGGCAAGGAGCATTCTGATTACAGGGTTCTTGGAACATTGTGATAACAAGGGCATGGAGCATTGTGATGACAAGTGCATGGAACATTGGTCTAATTAGTTTCATGGATTATTGCGATGACAGTTGGAATGGCGCATTGTGATGACAAGGGCATGGAGCATTGTGATGACCAGGTCATGCATTATTGTGAAGAGAGGTGTCAGGGAGCATTGTGATGACATATGTAATGGCCCATTGTGAAGACAATGGCATGGAGCATTGTGATGCCAAGTGTCATGGAGGATTCTGATGACAAATGTAATGGAGCATTGTGATGACAATGGCTTGGAGCATTGTGATGACAAGGGTCAGGGAGCATTGTGCTGACAAGTGCATGTAGAATTGTGATGACAAGTGTCATGGAGCATTCTGATGACAAGCTTGTGGAGTATTTTGATGACAATGGCATGGAGCATTGTGATGAAAATGGCATGGGGCTTTGTGATGAAAAATGCATGGAGCGCTTTTCTGACAGGGTTCAATGAGCATTCTGACGACAAGTGTCAGGAAGCATTGTGATGACAATTGTATTGAGAATTGTGATGAGAAAGGTCATGGAGCATTGTGATGAAAAGGCCATGGAGTATTGTGATGACAGGCATCATGGAGCGTTGTGTTGACAAGGGCATGAAGCAATGTGATCCCAAGGTTCATGGAGGATTGTGATGACAGTTGTAATGGAGTATTGTGATGACAAGCACATAGAGCATTGTAATGAGAAGGTCATGTAGCATTTTGCTGAGAAAGGCATGGAGCATTGTGTTGACAGGTGTCATGGAGCATTGGGATGACAAGGGCATAGGTCATTGTGATGACAAGGTTCATGGAGCATTGGGCTGAAAAAGTTCATGGAGTATTGTGATGACAGGGGTCATGGAGCATTGGGATAACAAGGGCATGGAGCATTGTGATGACAAGGGCATGGAACACTGGTCTAATAAGATTCATGGATTATTGCGATGACAGTTGGAATGAAGCATTGTGATGACAAGGGCATGGAGCATTGTGATGACAAGAGTCCCGGATCATTGTGTTGTCAGGTGTCATGGAGTGTTGTGATGACAGTGGTCATGGAGCATCGTGATGATATTGGTCAGGGAGCATTGTGATGAGAATGTCATGGAGCATTGGGCTGAAAATGTTCATGGAGTATTGTGATGAAAGGGGTCATGGAGCATTGTGATGAAAAGGGCATGGATCATTGTGATGAAAAAGGCATGGATCCTTGTCATGACAAGGTTCAAGGAGCATACTGACGACAAGTGTCAAGGAGCATTGTTATGACAAGTGTATTGAGCATTGTGATGACAAAGATCATGGCACATTGTGATGACAAGACCATGGATAAATGTGATGATGAGCGTCATGGAGTGTTGTGATTATAAGTGTTATGGAACATTGTGATCACAAGGGTTTGGAGCATTATGATAACAGAGGTCATGGAGAATTTTGATTTCATTGTAATGCCAATAGCCTGAAGAATTATGATGATGGGCATGGTGCATTGTGATGACAGTGTTAATGGAGCATGGAGATGAAAAAGGGCATGGAGCATTGTGATTACAGTGTTCTTGGAGCATTGTGATGAGAAGGGCATGGAGCATTGTGAGGAGAAGGCCATGGAACCTTCTGATGATATGCGTCATGGAGCTTTGTGATGACAAGGGCATGGAGCATTTTGATTACAGGTGTCTTGGAGCATTGTGATGACAAGGGTCATGGAGCCTTGTGATGACAAGGCCGTGGAACATTGTGATGGCAGGGGTCATGGAGCATTGTTATGACAGAGTTAATGGAGCATTGTGATGAGAAGGGCATTGATCATTGGTCTGAAATATTTCATGAATTATTGTGATGAGAGTGGGCATGAAGCATTGTGATGACAAGGGCACGGAACACTGTGATACATGGCACATGGAGGATTGTAAGGACAAGGGCATGGAGCAATGTGATGAGAGAGTTCATGGAGCATTGTGATGACAATGACATGGAGCATTGTGAGGAGAAGGCCATGGAGCATTCCGATTACATGCATCAGGTAGCTTTGTGATGACAAGGGCTAGGAGCATTGTGATTACAGGGGTCTTGAAACATTGTGATGAAAAGGGCATGGATCATTGTGATGAAAAAGGCATGGAGCCTTGTCATGACAGGGTTAAAGGAGCATACTGAGAAGTGTCAGGGAGCATTGTGATGACAAGTGTATTAAGCATTGTGATGACAAAGATCATGGAGCATTGTGATGACAAGACCATGGATAATTGTGATGATGATCGTCATGGGCTGTTGTGATGATAAGTGTTATGGAACATTATGATCACAACGGTTGGGAACATTTTGATGACAGAGGTCATGGAGAATTTTGATTTCATTGTAATGATAATAGCCTGAAGCATTATGATGATGAGCATGGTGCATTGTTATGACAGGGTTCATGGAAAATTGAGATGAAAAAGGGCATGGAGCATTGTGATTTAAGGGGTCTTGGAGCATTCTGATGACAAGCGCATAGAGCATTGTAATGACAAGGTCATGTAGTATTTTGCTGACGAAGGCATGGAGCATTGTGATGACAGGTGTCACGGATCATTGTGAATACAGGGGTCATGGAGCATTGGGATGACAAGGGCATGGATCATAGTGATGAAAAGGGTCATGGAGCACTGCCCTGAAAATGTTCATGGAGTATTGTGATGAGAGGAGTCATGGAGCATTGTGATGACAAAGGTCATGGAGAGTTTTGATTTCATTGCACTGACAATAGCCGGAAGCATTATGGTGATGGGCATGATGCATTGTGATGACAGGGTTCATGGAGCATTGCGATGAAAAGGGGCATGGAGCATTGTGATTACAGCGGTCTTGGATCACTGTGATGACAAGGGCATGCCTCATTTTTATGAGCGGGCCATGGAACATTCTGATGACATGTGTCATGGAGCTTTGTGATGACAAGGGCATGGAGAATTGTGATTACAGGGGTCTTGGAGCATTGTGTAGACAATTGTCATTGAGCCTTGTGATGACAAGGCCGTGGAACATTGTGATGGCAGGGGTCATGGATCATTGTTATGACCGGGGAAATGGAGCACTGTTATGAGAAGGGCATGGAGCATTGAGATTACAATGTTTATGGAGCATTGCGATGACAAATTTGTGGACCGTTGTGATGAAAAGCGTGTGGCACATTTTGATGACAAGGGTCATGGAGTATTTTTCTGACAAAGGCATTGAACATTGTGATGACAAGTGTCACGGAGCATTGTGATGAAAAGTTCATGGAGCATTGTGTTAACAAAGGTAACAGAGCCTTGTGATGATGTGGGCATGGACCATTGTGATGACAAATGTTATGAAGCATAGTGATGACGGGAGTCACAGAGCATTGTGATGACAGGGGTCATGAAGGTCTGTGATGACAAGGGCAAGGAGCATTGTGCTTAGAAAGGCATAGAGCATTGTGATGACAAGGGTCAAAGAGCATTGTGATAAAAAGTTAATGGAACATTGTGGTTAAAAAGGTCACAGAGACTGTTGATGATGAGGGCATGGACCATTTTGATGACAAAGTTCATGAAGCATTGTGATGACTGGAGTCATGGAGCATTGTGATAAAAAGGGCATGGAGAATTGTTATGACAAGGGCATGCAGCATTGATCTAATAAGTTTCATGGATTATTGCGATGACATTTTGAATGGCGCATTGCGATGAGAAGGGCATGGAGTATTGTGATGACCAGGTCATGCCGTATTGTGAAGACAGGTGTCAGGGAGCATTGTGATGAGATATGTAATGGCCCATTGTGATGACAATGGCATGGAGCATTGTAATGCCAAGTGTCATGGAGGATTCTGATGACAAAGGTAATGGAGCATTGTGATGACAATGGCTTGGAGCATTGTGATGACAAGGGTCAGGGAGAATTGTGCTGACAAGTGCATGGAGAATTGTGATGACAAGGGTCATGGAGCATTCTGATGACAAGCTTGTGGAGTATTTTGATGACAATGGCATGGAGCTTTGTGATGAAAACAGCATTGGGCATTGTGATGAAAATGGCATGGAGCCTTATCGTGACAGGTTTCAAGGAACATTCTGACAACAAGTTTCAGGAAGCACTGTAATGACAAGTGTATTTAGAATTGTGATGAAAAAGGTCATGGAGCATTGTGAGGAAAAGTCCATGGAGTATTGTGATGACAGGCATCATGGAGCGTTGTGATGACAAGTGTTATGGAACACTGTGATCACAAGGGTTTGGAGCATTGTGATGACAGAGGTCATGGATCATTTTGATTTCAAGGAGCATGGAGCATTGTGATGACAAGAACATGAAGCAATGTGATCCCAAGGTTCATGGAGAATTGTGATGACAATGGTAATGGAGTATTGTGATGACAAGCGCATAGAGCATTGTAATGACAAGGTCATGTAGCATTTTGCTGACAAAGGCATGGAGCATTGTGATGACAGGTGTCATGGAGCACTGTGATGACAACAGTCACGGAGCATTGTGAATACAGGGGTCACGGAGCATTGGGATGACAAGGGCATGGATCATTGTGATGACAAGTGTCATGGAGCATTGGGCTGAAAATGTTCATGGAGTATTGTGATGATAGGGGTCATGGAGCATTGTGATGACAGAGGTCATGGAGCATTTGGATTTCATTGTGCTGACAATAGCCAGAAGCATTATGATGATGGGCATGATGCACTGAGATGACAGGGTTCATGGAACATTGATATGAATAGGGGCATGGAGCACTGTGATTACAGGGGTCTGGAAGCATTGTGATGAAAAGGGAATGGAGCATTTTGATGAGAAGGCCATGGAACATTCTGATGACATGTGTCATGGAGCTTTGTGATGACAAGGTCATAGAGCATTGTGATTACAGTGTTCTTTTGGCATAGTGATGAGAAGGGTCATGGAGCCTTGTGATGAAAAGGCCATGGATCATCGTGTTGGCTTGGGACATGGAGCACTGTAATAACAAGGGAATGGAGCATTGTGGTGACAAGGACATGGAGCATTGGTCTAATAAGTTTCATGGATTATTGCGATGAGAGTTGGAATGGCGCATTGTGATGACAAGGGCATGGAGCATTGTGATGACCAGGTCATGCAGTATTGTGAAGAGAGTTGTCAGGGAGCATTGTGATGACATATATAATGGCCCATTGTGATGACAATGGCATGAAACCTTGTGATGCCAAGTGTCATGGAGGATTCTGATGACAAAGGTAATGGAGCATTGTGATGACAATGGCTTGGAGCATTGTGATGACAAGGGTCAGGTAGCTTTGTGCTGAGAATTGCATGGAGAATTATGATGACAAGGGTCATGGAGGATTCTGATGACAAGCTTGTGGAGTATTTTGATGACAATGACATGGAGCATTGTGATGAAAACGGCATGGGGCATTGTGATGAAAAAGTCATGGAGCCTTTCATGACAGGGTTCAAGGAGCATTCTGACGACAAGTGTCAGGGAGCACTGTGATGACAAGTGTATTGAGAATTGTGATGACAAATGTTATGGAGCATTGTGATGAAAAGGGCATGCAGTATTGTGATGACAGGCATCATCGAGTGTTGTGATGACAAGTGTTATGGAACATTGTGATCACAATGGTTTGGATCATTGCGATGACAGAGGTCATGAGTCATTTTAATTTCAAGGAGCATGGAGCATTGTGATGACAACGTCATGAAGCAATGTGATCCCAAGGATCATGGAGGATTTTGATGACAATGGTAATGGAGTATTGTGTGGACAAGCACATAGAGCATTGTAATGACAAGGTCATGTAGCATTTTGCTGACAAAGGCATGGAGCATCATAATGACAGGTGTCATGGAGCACTGTGATGACAAGCGTCACGGAGCTTTGTGAATACAGGGGTCATGGAGCATTGGGATGACAAGAGCATGGATTATTGTGATGACAGGGATCATGGAGCATTGTGATGACAGAGGTCATGGAGAATTTTGATTTCACTGTGCTGAAAATAGCCGGAAGCATTATGATGATGGGCATGATGCATTGTGATGACAGGGTTCATGGAGCATTGAGATGAAAAGGGGCATGGAGCATTGTGATTACAGGGGTATGGGAGCATTGTGATGACAAGGGAATGGAACATTTTGATGAGAAGCCCATGGAACATTCTGATGACATGTGTCATGGAGCTTTGTGATGACAAGGGCATGGAACATTGTGATTACAGGTGTTTTGGAGCATTGTGATGACAAGGGTCATGGTGCCTTGTGATGGCAAGGCCATGGAACATTGTGATGGCAGGGGTCATGGAACATTGCTATGACAGTAGTAATGGAGCATTTTGATGAGAAGGGCATGGCGCATTGTGATTACAAGATTTATGGAGCATTGTGATGACAAATTTGTGGACCGTTGCGATGAAAATCGCATCGCCCATTGTGATGACAAGGGTTATGGAGCATTTTTCGGACAAAGGCATGGAGCCTTGTGATGACAAAGGTCTCCGAGCATTGTGATGAAAAGTTCATGGAACATTGTGGTTACAAAGGTAACAGAGCCTTTTGATGACGCGAGAATTGACCATTGTGATGACAAATGTTATGAAGAATTGTGATGACAGGAGTCACCGAGCATTGTGATGACAGGGGTCATGGAGCACTGTGATGACAAGGGCATGGAGCATTGTGCTAAGAAAGGCATAGTGCATTGTGATGACAAGTGTCAAAGAGCATTGTGATGAAATGTTCATGGAGCATTGTGCTTAAAAAAGTCACAGACTGCTGATGATGAGGGCATAGACCACTGTGATGACAAAAGTCATGGAGCATTGTGATGACTGGAGTCACGGAGCATTGTGATGACAGGCGTCATGGAACATGGTGATAACAGGGGTGAGTGAGGATTGTGATGACTAGTGATGGAACATTGTGATATCTCATGTGAGAGAGCATTTGGATGAGAAGTGCATGGAGCATTGTGAGTACAAGTTTTATGGAGCATAGCAATGACAAGGTTGTGGATCATTGTGATGAAAAGTGCATGACACTTTGTGATGACAACGTTCATGGAGCATTGTCCTGACAAAGTCATGGAGCATTGTGATGACAAGGGTCACGGAGAATTGTGATGAAAATTTCATGGAGCATTGTGTTTACAAAGGTCACAGAGCATTGTGATGACGCACGCATGGACCGTTGTGATGACAATCGTTATGAAGCATTGTGATGACTGGAGTCACGGAGCATTGTGATGACAGTGGTCATGGAGCATTGTGATAACAAGGGTATGGAGCATTGTGATGACAGGGGCATGGAGCATTGGTATGACAAGTTTCATAGATTATTGTGATGACATTGGACATGGTGCATTGTGATGACAAGGGCATGGAGCATTTTGAAGAGAAGGTCATGGAACATTTTGATGACATGTGTCATGGAGCTTTGTGATGACAAGGGCATGGAGCATTGTGATTACAGGGGTCTTGGAGCATTGTGATGACAAGCGTCATGGAGACTTGTGATGACAAGGCCGTGGAACATTGTGATGGCAGGGGTCATGGAGCATTGTTATGAGAGGGGTCATGGAGCATTGTGATGACAAGGGCATGGAGCATTGTGATGACAGGGTCATTGAACATTGGTCTGACAAGTTTCCTAGATTATTGTGATGACAGTGGACATGGTTCATTGTGATGACAAGGGCATGGAGCATTGTGATGACAAGGGCATGGAATATTGTGAAGACAGGTGTCAGGGAGCATAGTGATGACATATGTCATGGTCCATTGCAATGACAATGGCATGGAGCATTGTGATGCCAAATGTAATGGAGGATTGTGATGACTAGGGCTTGGAGCATTATGTTGACAATGGCCATTGAGAATTTTCATGACAATGTCGTGAAGCATTGTGATGATAAGGTCCTGGAGCACTGTGATGAGAAAATCATGGAGCCTTGTGATGACAAATCTCATGGAGCATACTGATGAAAGGGAGCATGGAGCATTCTGATTACAGGCGATTTGGAACATTATGATAACTATGGAATGGAGCATTGTGATGACAAGGTCATGGACCATTGGTCTAATAATTTTCATGGATTATTGTGATGACAGTTGGAATGGTGCATTGTGATGACAAGGGCATGGAGCATTGTGATGACCAGGTTATGCATTATTGTGAAGAGAGGTGTCATGGAGCATTGTGATGATATATGTAATGGCTCATTGTGATGACAATGTCATGGAGTATTGTGATGCCAAGTGTCATGGAGGATACTGATGACAAAGGTAATGGAGCTTTGTGATGAAAATGGCTTGAAGCATTGTGATGACAAGGGTCTGGAAGCATTGTTCTGACAAGTGCATGGAGAATTATGATGACAGTGGTCATGGAGCATTCTGATGACAAGCTTGTGGTGTATTTTGATGACAATTGCTTGGAGCATTGTGATGAAAATAGCATGGGGTTTTGTGATGAAAAATGCATGGAGCCTTTTTGTGACAGGTTTCAAGGAGCATTATGACGACAAGTGTCAGGGAACATTGTGAGGACAAGTGTATTGAGAATTGTGATGACAAAGGCCATGAAGCACTGTGATGAAAAGGGCATGGATTATTGTGATGACAGGCATCATGGAGCGTTGTGATGACAACTGTTATGGAACATTGTGATCACAAGTGTTTGTAGCATTGTGATGACAGAGGTCATGGATCATTTTGATTTCAAGGAGCATGGAGCTTCGTGATGACAAGTGCATGAAGCAATGTGATCCTAGGTTCATGGAGGATTGTGATGACAATGGAAATAGAGTACTGTGATGACAAGCGCATAGAGCATTGTAATGACAAGGTCATGTAGCATTTTGCTGACAAAGGCATGGAGCATTGTGATGACAGGTGTCATGGAGCACTTTGAATACAGGGTTCATGGAGCATTGGAATGACAAGGACATGGATCATTGTGATGACAAGAGTCATGGAGCATTGGGCTGAAAATGTTCATGGAGTATTGTGATGACTGTGGTCATGGAGCATTGTGATGAATAGGGAATGGAGCATTGTGATGACAAGAGTCCCGGATGATTGTGTTGTCAGGTGTCATGGAGTGTTGTGATGACAGAGGTCATGGAGCACTGTGATGAGAATTTCATGGAGCATTGGGCTGAAAATGTTCATGGAGTATTGTGATGAAAGGGGTCATGGAGCATTGTGATGACAAGGGAATGGAGCATGGTGATGACAAGGTCCTGGAGCATTGTGATGATAAGACCATGGAGACTTGTGATGACAAGTCTCAGGGAGCATTCTGATGAAAAGAGGCATGGAGCATTGTGATTACATGGGTCTTGGAGCATTGTGATGACAAGGGCATGGAGCATTGTGAGGAGAAGTCAATGGAGCATTCTGATGACATGTGTCATGGAGCATTGTGATGAAAAGGGCATGAAGTATTGTGATGACAGGGGTCATGGAGCCTTGTGATGACAAGGCCGTGGAACACTGTGATGGCAGGGGTCAAGGAGCATTGTTATGACAGAGGTAATGGAGCATTGTGATGACAAGTGTCACAGAATATTGTGAATACAGGCGTCATGGAGCTTTGGGATGACAAGGGCATGGATGATTGTGATGACAAGGGTCATGGAGGATTGGGCTGAAAATGTTCATGGAGTATTTTGATGACAGGGGTCATGGAGCATTGTGCTGATAAGGGGATGTAGCATTGTTATGACAGGGGTCATGGAACATTGTGATAACAGGGTTAAGGGAGGATTGTGATTACTAGTGATGGAACATTGTGATATCACATGTGAGAGAGCATTTGGATGAGAAGTGCATGGAGAATTGTGATTACAAGGTTTATGGAGCATAGCAATGACAAGGTTGTGTATCCTTGTGATGAAATGCGCATGGCACAATGTGATGACAAGCGTCATGGAGCATTGTTCTGACAAAGGCATGGAGCATTGTGATGACAAGTGTCACGGAGCATTGTGATGAAATGTTCATGGAACATTGTGGTTACAAAGGTCACTGAGCCTTGTGATGACGCGGGCATAGACCGTTGTGATGACTAACATTATGAAGCACTGTGATGACTGGAGTCACGGAGCATTGTGATGACAGGGGTCATGGAGCATTGTGATGAAAAGGGCATGGAGCATTGTGATGAAAGGGGCATGGAGAATTGGTCTGACAAGTTTCATAGATTATTGTGATGACAGTGGGCATGTAGCATTGTGATGGCAAGGACATGGAGCATTGTGATGACAAGGGCATGGAGTATTGTGAAGACGTGTCAGGGAGCATTGTGATGACATATGTCATGGTCCGTTGTGATGACAATGGCATGGAACATTGGTCTAATAAATTTCATGGATTATTGTGATGACAGTTGAAATGGCACATTGTGATGACAAGGGCATGGAGCATTTTGATGACCAGGTCATGCAGTATTGTGAAGGGAAGTGTCAGGCAGCATTGTGATGACATATGTAATGGCCCATTGTGATGACAATGGCATGGAGCATTGTGATGCCAAGTGTCATGGAGGATTCTGAGGACAAAGGTAATGGAGCATTGTGATGACAATGGCTTGGAGCATTGTGATGACAAGGGGCAGGGAGCATTGTGCTGACAAGTGCATGGAGAATTGTGATGACAAGGGCATGAAGCAATGTGATCCCAAGTTTCATGGAGGATTGTGATGAAAATGGTAATGGTGTATTGTGATGACAAGCGCATAGAGCATTGTAATGAAAAGGTCATGTATCATTTTGCTGACAAAGGCATGGAGCATTGTGATGACAGGTGTCATGGAGCAGTGTGAATAGAGGGGTCATGGAGCATTGGGATGGCAAGGGCTTGGATCATTGTGATGACAAGGTTCATGGAGCATTGGGCTGAAAATGTTCATGGACTGTTGTGATGACAGGGGTCATGGTGCATTGTGATGACTAGGGAATGGAGCATTGTGATGACAAGAGTCCCAGATCATTGTGTTGTCAGGTGTCATGGAGTGTTGTGATGACAGTGGTCATGGAGCATTTTGATGATATTGGTCATGGAGCATTGTGATGAGAAAGTTATGGAGCATTGGGATGAAAATGTTCATGGAATATTGTGATAACAGTGGTCATGGAGCATTGTGATGACAAGGGAATGAAGCATGGTGATGAGAAGGTCCTGGAGCATTGTGATTAGATGACCATGGAGACTTTTGGTGACAAGTCTCATGGAGCATTCTGGTGAAAAAGGGCATGGAGCATTGTGATTACAGTGGTTTTGGACAATTGTGATGACAAGGGTCATGGAGCCTTGTCATGACAAGCCCGTGGAACATTGTGATGGCGGGTGTCATGGAGCATTGTTATGACAGAGGTAATGGAGCATTGTGATGATAAGGGCAAGGAGCATTGTGATGACCAGGTCATGCAGTATTGTGAAAAGAGGTGTCAGGGAGCATTGTGATGACATATGTCATGGCCCATTGTGATGAGAATGGCATGGAGCATTGTGATGCCAAGTGCCATGGAGGATTCTGATGACAAAGGTAATGGAGCATTGTGATGACAATGGTTGGAGCATAGTGAGGACAAGGGTCAGGGAGCATTGTGCTGACAAGTGCATGGAGAATTGTGATGACAAGGGTCATGGAGCATTCTGATGACAAGCTGGTGGAGTATTTTGATGACAATGGCATGGGGCATTGTGATGAAAACGGCATGGGGCTTTGTGATGAAAAAGGCATGGAGCCATTTCGTGACAGGGTTCAAAGAGCATTCTGACGACAAGTGTCAGGGAGCATTGTGATGAAAAGTGTATTGAGAATTGTGATGACAAAGGTCATGGAGCATTGTGATGAAAAGAGCATCGAGTATTGTGATGATAGGCATCATGGAGCATTGTGATGACAAGTGTTATGGAACATTGTGATCACAAGGGTTTGGAGCATTGCGATGACAGAGGTCATGGATCATTTTGATTTCAAGGAGCATGGAGCATTTTGATGACAAGGGCATGAAGCAATGTGATCCCAAGGTTCATGGAGGAAAGTGATAACAATGGTAATGGAGTATTGTGATGACAAGCGCATAGAGCATTGTAATGACAAGGTCATGTAGCATTTTGTTGAAAAAGGCATAGAGGATTGTGATGATTGGTGTCATGGAGCACTGGGATGACAAGCATCACGGATCATTGTGAATACAGTAGTCATGGAGCATTGGGATGACAAGGGCATGGATAATTGTGATGACAGGTGTCATGGAGCACTGTGATGACAAGCATCACGGATCATTGTGCATACAGGGGTCATGGAGCATTGGGATGACATATGGCATGGTCCATTGAGATGACAATGGCAGGGAGCATTGTGATGCCAAATGCAATGGACGATTGTGATGACAAATATAATGGAGCATTGTGATGACTAGGGCTTGGAGCATTATGATGACAAAACCATGGAGACATGTGATGACAAGTCTCATGGAGCATACTGATGAAAAAGGGCATTCAGCATTGTGATTACAGGGGTCTTGGAACTTTGTGATGACAAGTGCATGGAGCATTGTGCGGAGAAGTCCAAGGAGCATTCTGATGGCATGCATCATTGAGCTTTGTGATGACAAGGTCATGGAGCATCGTGATTACATGGGTCTTGGAGCATTGTGATGAAAAGGGCATGGATCATTGTGATGAAAAATGCATGGAGCCTTGTCATGACAGGGTAAAAGGATCATACAGAAAACAAGTGTCAGGGTGCAGTTTGATGACAAGTGTATTGAGCATTGTGATGACGAAGGTCATGGAACATTGTGATGAGAAGGCCATGGATAATAGTGATGATGATCGTCATGGGGTGTTGTGATTATAAGTGTTATGGAACATTGTGATCACAAGGTTTTGGAGCATTATGATGACAGAGGTCATGGAGAATTTTGATTTCATGGTGATGACAATAGCCTGAAGCATTATGATGATGGGCATGGTGCATTGTGATGACAGAGTTCATGGAGCATTGAGATGAAAAGGGGCATGGAGCACTGTGATTACAGGGGTCTTGGAGCATTGTGATGACAAGCGCATAGAGCATTGTTATGACAAGGTCATATAGAATTTTCCTGACAAAGGCATGGATCATTGTGATGACAGGTGTCATGGAGAACTGTGACACAATTGTCACGGAGCATTTTGAATACAGGGGTCATGGATCATTGGGATGACAAGTGCATGGATCATTGTGATGACAAGGGTCATGGAGCATTGGGCTGAAAATATTCATGGAGTATTGTGATGACAGGGGTCTTGGAGCACTGTGATGACAAGAGTCCTGGATCATTGTGTTGTCCCGTGTCATGGAGTGTTGTGATGACAGGGTTCATGGAGCATTGAGATGAATAGTGGCATGGAGCACTGTGTTTACAGGGGTTTTGGAGCATTGTGATGACAAGGGCAAGGAGCATTTTGATGAGACGGCCATGGAATATTCTGATGACATGTGTCATGGAGCTTTGTGATGACAATGGCATGGAGCATTGTGATTAAAGGGGTCTTGGAGCATTGTGATGACAAGTGTCATGGAGCCTTGTGATGACAAGGCCGTGGAACACTGTGATGGCAGGGGTAATGGAGCATTATTATGACAGGGGTAATGGAGCATTGTGATGAGAAGGGCATGCAGCATTGTGATTACAATTTTTATGGAGCATTGTGTTGACAAATTTTTGGACCGCTGGGATGAAAACGCGTGGCACATTGTGATGACAATGGCCAAGGAGCATTTTAATGACAAAGGCATGGAGCATTGTGATGACAAGGGTCACGGAACATTGTGATGAAATGTTCATGGATCATTGTGGATACAAAGGTAACAGAGCCTTGTGATGACGTGGGCATGGACCATTGTGATGACAAATATTATGAAGCACTGTGATGACTGGAGTCACAGAGCATTGTGAAGACAGGTGTCATGGAGCATTGTGATGACAAGGTCCTGGAGCTTTGTGATGAGATGACCATGGAGACTTGTGATGAGAAATCTCATGGAGCATTCTGATGAAAAGGGGCATGGAGCATTGTGATTACAGGGGTCTTGGAGCATTGTGATGACAAGGGCATGGAGCACTGTGAGGAGAAGGCCATGGAGCATTCTGATGACATACGTCATGGAGCATTGTGCAGAGAAAGGCATAGAGCATTGTGATGACAGGGGATAAAGAGCATTGTGAAGAAAATTTCATGGAGCATTGTGGTTAAAAAGGTCACAGAGACTCTTGATGATGAGGGCATGGACCATTGTGATGACAAAGGTCATGAAGCATTGTGATTACTGGAGTCACGGAGCATTGTGATGACAGGGGTCATGGAGCATTGTGATAACAAGGGAATGGAGCATTGTGATGACAAGGGCATGGAACATTGTGATGACCATGTGATGCAGTATTGTGAAGACAGTTTTCAGGGAGCATTGTGCTGACATATATAATGGCCCATTGTGATGACAATGGCATTGAGCATTGTGATGCCGAGTGTCATGGAGGATTCAGAAGACAAATGTAATGGAGCATTGTGATGACAATGGCTTGGAGCATTGTGATGACAAGGGTCAGGGAGCATTGTGCTGACAAGTGCATGGAGAATTGTGATGACAAGGGTCATGGAGCATTCTGCTGACAAGCTTGTGGAGTATTTTGATGACAATGGCATGGAGCATTGTGATGAAAATGGCATGGGGCATTGTGATGAAAATGGCATGGAGACTTTTCGTGACAGGGTTCAAGGAGCATTCTGACGACAAATGTCAGGGAGCATTGTGATGACAATGTATTGAGAATTGTGATGACAAAGGTCATGGAGCATTGTGATGAAAAGGGCTTGGAGTATTGTGATGACAGGCATCATGGAGCGTTGTGATGACAAGTGCTATGGAACATTGTGATCACAAGGGTTTGGAGCATTGTGATGACAGAGGTCATGGATCATTTTGATTTCAAGGAGCATGGAACATTGTGATGACAAGGGCATGAAGCAATGTGATCCCGAGTTTCATGGAGGATTGTGATGATAATGGTAATGGAGTATTGTGAGGACAAGCGCATAGAGCATTGTAATGACAAAGTCATGTACCATACTGCTGACAAAGGCATGAAGCATTGTGATGCCAGGTGTCATGGAGCACTGTGATGACAAGCGTAACAGAGCATTGTGAATACAGGGGTCATGGAGAATTGGGATGACAAGGGCATGGATCATTGTGATGACAAGGGTCATGGAGCATTGGCCTGAAAATGTTCATGGAGTATTGTGATGACAGGGGTCTTGGAGCATTGTGATGACTAGGGAATGGAGCATTGCAATGACAAGAGTCCCGGATCATTGTGTTGTCGGGTGTCATGGAGTGTTGTGATGACAGTGGTCATGGAGCATTGTGATGATATTGGCCATGGAGCATTGTGATGATAAGGTCGTGGAGTATTTGGCTGAAAATGTTCATGGAGTATTGTGATGACAGTGGTCATGGAACATTGTGATGACAAGGGAATGGAACATGGTGATGACAGTGGTCATGGAATATTTTGATTACAGGGTTGAGGGAGGATTGTGATGACTAGTGAGGGAACATGGTTATATCTCAGGTGAGAGAGCATTTGGATGAGAAGAGCATGGGGCATTGTGATTACAAGTTTTATGGAGCATAGCAATTACAAGGTTGTGGATCATTGTGATGGAAAGCCCGTGGCACGTTTTGATGACAAGGGTCAAGGAGCATTTTTCTTACAAAGGCATGGAGAATTGTGATGACAAGTGTCACGGAGCACTGTGTTGAAATGATCATGGAGCATTGTGGTTACAAAGGTCACAGAGACTTGTGATGACGCAGGTATGGACCGTTGTGATGACAAACGTTATGAAGCATTGTGATGACTGGAGTCACGGAGCATTGTGTTGACAGGGTTCATGGAGCATAGTGATGACAAGGGCATGGAGCATTTTGATGACAAAGTCATGGAGTATTGTGAAGACAGGTGTCAGGGAGCATTTTGATGACATATGTCATGGTTCATTTCGATGACAATGGCATGGTGCATTGTGATGCCAAATGTAATGGAGGATTGTGATGACAAATATGATGGAGCATTGTGATGACTACGGCTTGGAGCATTATGATGACAACGGCCATTGAGAATTTTCATGACAATGTCGTGAAGCATTGTGATGACAAGGTCCTCGAGCATTGTGATGAGAAAACCATGGAGCCTTGTGATGACAGGTCTCATGGAGCATACTGATGAAAAGGGGCATGGAGCATTCTGATTACAGGGGTCTTGGAACCTTGTGATAGCAAGGGCATGGAGCATTGTGATGACAAGGGCATGGAACATTGGTATAATAAGTTTCATGGATTATTGTGATGACAGTTGGAATGGCGCATTGTGATGACAGTGGTCATGGAGCATTGTGATGATACTGGTCATGGAAAGTTGTGATGAGAAGGTAATGGTGCATTGGGTTGAAAATATTCATGGAGTATTGTGATGACATATGTCATGGAGCATTCTGATGACAAGGTCCTGGAGTATTGTGATGAGATGACGATGGAGACTTGTGATGACAAGTCTCATGGAGCAATCTGATGAAAAGGGGCATGGAGTATTGTGATTACAGGGGTCTTGGAGCATTGTGATGACAAGGGCATGGAGCATTGTGAGGAGAAAGCCATAGAACTTTCTGATGGCATGCGTCATGGAGATTTGTGATTAAAAGGGCATGGAGCATTGTGATTACAGGGGTCTTGGAGCATTGTGATGAAAAGGGTCATGGAGCCTTTTGATGACAAGGCCCTGGAATATTGTGATGGCAGGGGTCATAGAGCATTGTTATGACAGAGGTAATGGAGCATTGTGATGAGAAGGGCATTGAGCATTGGTCTGAAATGTTTCATGGATTATTGTGATGAGAGTGGGCATGGAGCATTGTGATCACAAGGGCACGGTACACTGTGATACATGGGTCATGGAGGATTGTAATGACAAGGGCATGGAGCATTGTGATGAGAATGGCATCGAGCACTGTGATGACAAGTGTCATGGAGCTTTGTGATGACAAAGGCATGGAGCAATGTGATGAGAGGGTTCATGGAGCATTGTGATGACAATGACATGGAGCATTGTGATGCCAAGGGTCATGGAGCTTTGTGATGACAAAGGTCATGGAGCATTTTGATGACAAGTGTGTGGTGCATTGTGATGAGAAGGGCAGGGAGCATTTTGATGACAGGGTCATGCAGCAATTTGATGAAAAGTGTAATGGAACATTTTAATGACAGGGGTTATAGAACATTGTGATGCCAGGGATCATGGAGCTTTGGGATGAAAAGGGTCATGGAGCATTTTGATGACAGGGGTTATGGAACATTGTGATGTCAGGGGTCAAGGAACATTGTGCTGATAAGGGGATGTAGCATTGTGATGACAGGGGTCATGGAACATTGTGATAACAGGGGTGAGGATGGATTGTGATGACTAGTGATGGAACATTGTGATATCTCATGTGAGAGAGCATTTGGATGAGAAGTGCATGGAGCATTGTGATTACAAGGTTTATGGAGCATAGCGATGACAATGTTGTGGATCATTGTGATGAAAAGCGCAAGGCACATTGTGATGACAAGGGTCATGGAGCATTGTTCTTACAAAGGCATGGAGTATTGTGATGACAAGGGTCACGGAGCATTGTGATGAAATGTTCATGGAGCATTGTGGTTACAAAGGTCACAGAGCCTTGTGATGATGCGGGCATGGACCGTTGTGATGACAAACGTTATGAAGCATAGTGATGACTGGAATCACGGAGAATTGTGATGACAGGGATCATGGAGCATTGTGATGACAAGGGCATGGAGCATTGTGATGACAGGGGCATGGAGCATAGGTCTGACATGTTTCATAGATTATTGTCATGACAGTGGACATGGTGCATTGTGATGACAAGGGCATGGATCATTGTGAAGACAAGGGCATGGAGTATTGTGAAGACAGGTGTCAGGGAGCATTGTGATGACCTATGTCATGGTCCATTGCGATGACAATAGCATGGAGCATTGTGATGCCAATTGTAATGGAGGATGTGATGACAAATATAATGGAGCATTGTGATGACTAGGGCATGGAGCATTATGTTGACAAGGGCCATTGAGAATTTTCATGACAATGTCGTGAAGCATTGTGATGACAAGTCCTGGAGCATTGTGATGAGAAAACCATGGAGGCTTGTGATGACAAGTCTCAAGGAGCATACTGATGAAATGGGGTCTGGAGTATTCTGATTACAGGGGACTTGGAACATTGTGATAACAAGGGCATGGAGCATTGTGATGACCTGGTCATGCAGTATTCTGAAGAGAGGTGTCAGGGAGCATTGTGATGACATAAGTAATGGCCCATTGTAATGAAAATGGCATGGAGCATTGTGATGCCAAGTGTCATGGAGGATTCTGATGACAAAGGTAATGGAGCATTGTGATGACAAGGGCTTGGAGCATTGTGATGACAGGTTTCAGGGAGCATTGTGCTGACAAGTGCATGGAGAATTGTGATGACAAGGGTCATGGAGCATTCTGATCACAAGCTTGTGGAGTATTTTGATGACAATGGCATGGAGCATTTTGATGAAAAAGGCATGGGGATTTGTGAGGAAAAAGGCATGGAGCCTTTTCGTGACAGGGTTCAAGGAGCATTCTGATGACAAGTGTCAGGGAGCATTGTCATGACATGTATATTGAGAATTGTGATGACAATTGTCATGGAGCATTGTGATGTAAAGGACATGGAGTATTGTGATGACAGGCATCATGGAGCGTTGTGATGACAACTATAATAGAACACTGTGATCACAAGGTTTTGGAGCATTGTGATGACAGAGGTCATGGATCATTTTGATTTCAAGGAGCATGGAGCATTGTGATGACAAAGGAATGAAGCAATGTGATCCCAAGGTTCATGGAGGATTGTGATGACAATGGAAATGGAGTATTGTGATGACAAGCGCACAGAGCATTGTAATGACAAGGTCATATAGCATTTTGCTGACAAAGGCATGGAGCATTGTGATGACATGTATCATGGAGCACTGTGATGACAAGCGTCAGGGAACATTGTAAATACAGGGGTCATGGAGCATTGGGATGACAAGGGCATAGATCCTTTTGATGACAAGAATCCCGGATCATTGTGTTGTCAGGTGTCATAGAATGTTGTGATGACAGTGGTCATGGAGCATTGTGATGATATTGGTCATGGAGCATTGCGATGACAAGCGAATGGAGCATGGTGATGAAAAAGTCCTGGAGCACTGTGATGAGAAGACCATGGAGACTTTTGATGAGAAGTCTCATGGAGCATTCTGTTGAAAAGGGGCATGGAGCATTGTGATTACAGGGGTCTTGGAGCATTGTGATGACAAGGGCATGGATCATGGTGATGAGAAGGCCATGGAGCATTCTGATGACATGCGTCCTGGAGCTTTGTGATGACAAGGGCATGGAGCATTGTGATTACAAGGGTCTTGGAGCATTGTGATGAAAAGGGCATGGATCATTGTGATGAAAAAGGCGTGGAGCCTTGTCATGACAGGGTTCAACGAGTATATTGACGACAAGTGTCAGGGAGCATTGTGATGAGAAGTGTATTGAGAATTGTGATGACATAGTTCATAGAGCATTGTGATGAGAAGGCAATGGATAATTGTGATGATGAGCGTCATGGGTTGTTGTGATGATAAGTGTTATGGAACATTGTGACCACAAGGGTTCGGTGTATTCTGATGACAGAGGTCATGGAGCATTTTGATTTCATTGTGATGACAATAGCCTGAAGCATTATGATGATGGGCATGCTGTACTCTGATGACAGGGTTCATGGAGCATTGAGATGAAAAGTGGCATGGAACACTGTGATTACAAGGGTCTTGGAGCATTGTGATGACATGAACATGGAGCATTGTGATAAGAAGGCCATGGAACATTCTGATAACATGCGTCATGGAGCTTTGTGATGACAAGTGCATGGAGCATTGTGATTTCAGGGGTCTTGAGCATTGTGATGACAACTGTCATGGAACCATGTGATGACTAGGCCGTGGAACATTGTGATGGCGGTGGTCATGGTGCATTGTTATGAAAGGGGTAATGGAGCATTGTGATGAGAAGGGAATGGAATATAGGTCTGAAATGTTTCATGGATTATTGTGATGAGAGTGGGCATGGAGCATTGTGATGACAAGGGTACGGAACACTATGATACATGGCTCATGCAGGATTGTAATGACAAGGGCATGGAACATTGTGATGAGAAGGGCATCGGGCATTGTGATGACAATTGTCATGGAGCTTTGTGATGACAGGGACATCGAGCAATGTTATGAGAGTGTTCATGGAGCATTGTGATGACAATGACATGGAGCATTGTGATGCCAAGGGTCATGGAGCTTTGTGATGACAAGTCATGGAGCATTTTGATGACAAGTGTGTGGTGCATTGTGATGAGAAGGGCAGGGAGCATTTTGATGACTGTGTCATGCTGCAATTTGATGAAATTGTAATGGAACATTTTGATGACATGGGTTATAGAACATTGTTATGTCAGGGGTCTTGGAGATTTGGGATGAAAAGGGTCATGGAGCGTATTGATGACAGGGGTTATGGAAAATTGTGATGTCAGGGGTCATGGAACATTCTGATGGTAAGAGGATGTAGCATTGTGATGACAGGGTCATGGAACATTGTGATTACATGGGTGAGGGAGTATTGAGATGACTAGTGATGGAACACTGTGATATCTCTGGTGAGAGAGCATTTTGATGAGAAGTGCACGGAGCATTGTGATTTCAATGTTTATGGAGCATTGCAATGAAAATGTTGTGGACCTTTGTGATGAAATGCGCATGGCACATTGTGATGACAATGGTCATGGAGCATTGTTCTGACAAAGACATGGAGCATTGTGATGACAAGTGTCAAAGAGAATTGTGATGAAAAGTTCATGGAGCATTGTGGTTACAAAGGTCACAGAGCCTTGTGATGAGTCGGGCATGGACCATTGTGATGACAAACGTTATGAAGCATTGAGATGACTGGAGTCACGGAGCATTGTGATGACGAGAGTCATGGAGCATTGTGATGACATGTGTCATGGAGCATTGTGCTGACAAGCTCATGGAGCATTGTGATGACAAGGGTCATGGAGCATTTTGCTTAGAAAGGCATAGAGCATTGTGATGACAAGGATCAAAGAGCATTGTGATGAAAAGTTCATGGAGCACTGTGGTTAAAAAGGTCACAGAGACTGTTGATGTCGAGGGCATGGACCATTGTGATGACAAATGCGATGAAGCATTGTGATGACTGGAGTCACGGAGCATTGTGATGACAGGGGTAAAGGAGCATGGTGATAACAAGGGCATGGAGCATTGTGATGACAAGGGCATGGAATATTGGTCTAATGTGTTTCATGGATTATTGCGATGACATTTGAAATGGGGCATTGTGATGACAAGGGCGTGGAGAATTGTGATGCCAAGTGTCATGGAGGATTCTGCTGTCAAAGATATTTGAGCATTGTGATGAAAATGGCTTGGAGCATTGTGATGACATGGGTCAGGGAGCATTTTGCTGACAAGTGCATGGAGATTTGTGATGACAAGGGTCATGGAACATTCTGATGACAAGCTTGTGGAGTATTTTGATGACAATGGCATGGAGCATTGTGATGAAAAAGGCATGGATCATTGTGATGAAAAAGGCATGGAGCCTTGTCATTACAGGGTTCAAGGAGCATACAGACAACAAGTGTCAGGGAGCATTTTGATGACAAGTGTATTGAGCATTGTGATGACAAAAGTCATGGAGCATTTTGATGAGAAGACCATGGATAATTGTTATGACGAGCGTCATGGGGCATTGTGATGACAAGTGTTATGGAATATTGTGATCACAAGGGTTTGCAACATTGTTATGACAGAGGTCATGGAGCATTTTGATTTCATTGTGATGACAATAGCATGAAGCATTATGATGATGGGCATGGTGCATTGTGATGACAGGGTTCATGGATCATTGAGATGAAAAGGGGCATAGAGCATTGTGATTACAGGGTTCTTGGAGTATTGTGATGAGAAGGGTCATGGAGCCTTGTGATGACAAGGCCATGGAACATCGTGATGGCAGGGTTCATGGGGCATTGTTATGAGAGTGGTAATGGAGCATTGTGATGGCAAGGGCATGGAACATTGTGATGAGAAGGCCATGGAACATTCTGATGACATGTGTCATGGAGCTTTGTGATGACAAGGGCATGGAGCAATGTGATGAGAGTGTTCATGGAGCATTGTGATTCCAAGGGTCAAGGATCTTTGTGATGAAAAAGGTCATGGGGCATTTTGATGGCAAGTGCGTTGTGCCTTGTGATGAGAAAGGCAGGGGGCATTGTGATGACAGGGTCATGGAGCAATTTGATGAAATGTGTCATGGAACATTTTGATGACAGGTGTTATGGAACATTGTGATGTCAGGGGTCATGGAGCATTTTGATGAAAAGGGTCATGGAGCATTTTGATGACAGATGTTACGGAACATTGTGATGTCAGGAGTCATCAAACATTGTGATGATAAGTGCATGTAGCATTGTGATGACAGGAGTCATGGAATATTGTGATGAGAGGGATGAGGGAGTACTGTGACAAATACTGAGGTAGCATTGTGATATCAGTGGTGAGAGAGCATTTTGATGAGAAGTGCATGGAGCATTGTGATGACAACATTGTGGAGCACTGTGATGACAAGCGCATGGTTCATTGTGATGACATGTGTCATGGAGCATTGTGCTGACAAGCGCATGGAGCATTGTGATGACAAGGGTCATGGAGCATTGTGCTGAGAAAGGCATAGAGCATTTTGATGACAAGGGTCAAAGAGCATTGTGATGAAAATTCATGGAGCATTGTTGTTAAAAAGGTCACAGAGACAGTTGATGATGAGGACATGGACCATTGTGATGAGAAAGTTCATGAAGCATTGTGATGACTGGAGTCACGGAGCATTGTGATGACAGGGGTCATGGAGCATTGTGATAACAAGGGCATGGAGCATGGTGATGACAAGAGCATGGAACATTGGTCTCATAAGTTTCATGAATTATTGCGATGAGAGTTGGAATGGCGCATTGTGATGACAAGAGCATGGATCATTGTGATGACCAGTTCATGCAGTATTGTGAAGCCAGGTGTCAGGGAGCATTGTGATGACATATGTCATGGCCCATTGTGATGACAATGGCATGGAGCATTGTGATGCTAAGTGTCATGGAGGATTCTGATGATAAAGGTAATGGAGCTTTGTGATGACAATGGCTAGGAGCATTGTGATGACAAGGGTCAGGGAGCATTGTGCTGACAAGTGCATGGAGATTTGTGATGACACGGGTCATGGAACATTCTGATGACAAGCTTGTGGAGTATTTTGATGACAATGGCATGGAGCATTGTGATGTAAATGGCATGGGGCATTGTGATGAAAAAGGCATGGAGCCTTTTCGTGACAGGGTTCAAGGAGCATTCTGATGACAAGTGTCAGGGAGCATTGTGATGACAAGTGTATTGAGAATTGTGATGACAAAGGTCATGGAGCATTTTGATGAAAAGGGCATGGAGTATTGTGATGACAGGCATCATGGAGCGTTGTGATGACAAGTGTTATGGAATATTGTGATCACAAGGGCTTGGAACATTGTGATGACATAGGTCATGGATCATTTTGATTTCAAGGAGCATGGGGCATTGTGATGACAAGGGCATGAAGCAATGTGATCCCAAGGTTCATGGAGGGTTGTGATGACAATGATAATGGAGTATTGTGATGACAAGCACATAGAGCATTGTAATGACAAGGTCATGAAGCATTTTGCTGACAAAGGCATGGAGCATTGTGATGACAGGTGTCATGGAGCACTGTGATGACAAGCGTCATGGAGCATTGTGAATACAGGGGTTTTGGAGCATTGGGATGACAAGGGCATGGATCATTGTGATGACAAGTGTCCTGGAGCATTGTGATGACTAGGGAATGGAACATTGTGATGAAAAGAGTCCCGGATCATTGTGCTGTCAGGTGTCATGGAGTGTTGTGATGACAGTGGTCATGGAGAATTGTGATGATATTGGTCATGGAGCATTGCGATGACAAGCGAATGGAGCATGGTGATGACAAAGTCCTGGAACATTTTGATGAGAAGACCATGGAGACTTTTGATGAGAAGTCTCATGGAGCATTCTGTTGAAAAGGGGCATGGAGCCTTGTGATTACAGGGGTCTTGGAGCATTGTGATGACAAGGGCATGGATCATGGTGATGAGAAGGCCATGGAGCATTCTGATGACATGCGTCCAGGAGCTTTGTGATGACAAGGGCATGGATCATTGTGATTAAAGGGGTCTTGGAGCATTGTGATGAAAAGGGCATGGATCATTGTGATAAAAAAGGCATGGATCCTTGTCATGACAGGTTTCACGGAGCATACTGAAGACAAGTGTCAGGGAGCATTGTGATGACAAGTGTATTGAGCATTGTGATGACAAAAGTCATAGAGCACTGTGATGAGAAGGCCATAGATAATTGTGATGATGAGCGTCATGGGGTGTTGTGATGCTAAGTGTTATGGAACTTTGTGATCACAAGGGTTCGGAGTATTATGATGACAGAGGTCATGGAGCATTTTGATTTCATTGTGATGACAGTAGCCTGAAGCATTATGATGATGGGCATGGTGCATTGTGATGACAGGGTTCATGGAGCATTGATATGAAAAGGGGCATGGAGCTTTGTGATTACAATGGTCTTGGAGCATTGTGATGACAAGGGCATGGAGCATTGAGATGAGAAGGCCATAGAACATTCTGATGACATGCGTCATGGAGCTTTGTGATGACAAGGGCATGGAGCATTGTGATTTCAGGGTTCTTGAGAATTGTGATGACAATTGTCATGGAACCATGTGATGACTAGGCCGTGGAACATTGTGATGGCGGGGGTCATGGTGCATTGTTATGAAAGGGGTAATGGAGCATTGTGATGAGAAGGGCATGGGATATTGGTCTGATATGTTTCATGGATTATTGTGATGTGAGTGGTCATGGAGCACTGTGATAACAAGGGTACGGAACACTATGATACATGGCTCATGCAGGATTGTAATGACAAGGGCATGGAGCATTGTGATGATAAGGGCATCGAGCATTGTGATGACAAGTATCATAGAGCTTTGTGATGACAAGGGCATTGAGCAATATTATGAGAAGTTTCATGGAGCATTGTGATGACGATGACATGGAGCATTGTGATGACAAGGCTCATGGAGATTTGTGATGACAAGTCTTGGAGCATTTTGATGACAAGGGCATGGTGCATTGTGATGAGAAGGGCAGGGAGCATTTTGATGACCGGGTCATGCAGCAATTTGATGAAATGTGAAATGGAACATTTTGATGGCAGGGGTTATAGAACAATGTGATGTCAGTGGTTTTGGAGCTTTGGAATGAAAAGTGTCATGGAGCATTTTGATGACAGCAGTTATGGAACATTGTGATGTCAGGGGTCATCGAACAATGTGATGATAAGTGCATGTAGCATTGTGATGACAGGAGTCATGGAACATTGTGATAACAGGGTTGAGGGATTATTGTGACGAATAGTGGTGTAACATTGTGATATCTGTGGTGAGAGAGCATTTTGATGAGAAGTGCATGGAGCATTGTGATGACAAGGTTTATGGAGCATTGTGATAAAAAGATTGTGGAATACTGTGATGACAAGTGCATGGTGCATTGTGATGACATGTGTCATGGAGCACTGTTCTGACAAAGACATGCAGCATTGTGTTGACAAGTGTCACAGAGAATTGTGATGAAAAGTTCATGGAGCATTGTCGTTACAAAGGTCACAGAGCCTTGTGATGAGTCGGGCATAGAACATTGTGATGTGTCGGGCATAGAACATTGTGATGACAAACGTTTTGAAGCATTGTGATGACTGGAGTCACGGAGCGCTGTGATGACAGGGGTCATGGAGCATTGTGAGGACAAGGGCATGGAGCATTGTGATGACAGGGGCATGGAGCATCGGTCTGAGAAGTTTCATAGATTATTGTGATGAGAGTGGGCATGGTGCATTGTGATGACAAGGGCATGGAGCATTGTGATGAGAAGGTCATGGAGTATTGTGAAGACAGGTGTCAGGGATCATTGTGATGACATATGTCATGGTCCATTGCGGTGACAATGGCATGGAGCATTGTGATGCCAAATGTAACGGAGGATTGTGATGACAAATATAATGGAGCATTGTGATGACTAGGGCTTGGAGCATTATGATGACAAGGGCCATTGAAAATTTTCATGACAAAGTCGTGAAGCATTGTGATGACTAGGTCCTGGAGCATTGTGATGACAAAACCATGGAGCCTTGTGATGAGAATTCTCATGGAGCATACTGATGAAAAGGGGCATAGAGCATTGTGATTACAGGAGTCTTGGAACATTGTGATGAAAAGGGCATGGAACATTGTGAGGAGAAGTCCAAGGAGCATTCTGATGGCATGCGTCATTGAGCTTTGTGATGACAAGGGCATGGAGCATTGTGATTACATGGGTCTTGGAGCATTGTGATGAAAAAGGCATGGATCATTGTGATGAAAATGGCATGGAACCTTGTCATGACAGAGTTCAAGGAGCATACAGACAACAAGTGTCAGGGAGCATTTTGATGACAAGTGTATTGAGCATAGTGATGACAAAGGTCATGGAGCATTGTGATGAGAAGACCATGGATAATTGTGATGACGAGCGTCATGGGGCATTGTGATGACAAGTGTTATGGAATATTGTGATCACAAGGGTTTGGAGCATTGTTATGACAGAGGTCATGGAGCATTTTGATTTCATTGTGATGACAATAGCATGAAGCATTATGATGATGGGCATGGTGCATTGTGATGAAAGGGTTCATGGATCATTAAGATGAAAAGGGGCATAGAGCACTGTGATTACAGGGTTCTTGGAGCATTGTGATGAGAAGGGTCATGGAGCCTTGTGATGACAAGGCCATGGAACATCATGATGGCAGGGGTCATGAAGTATTTTTATGACAGGCGTAAAGGAGCATTGTGATGGCAAGAGCATGGAACATTGATGAGAAGGCCATGGAGCATTCTGATGACATGTGTCATGGAGCTTTGTGATGACAAGGACATGGAGAAATGTGATGAGAGTGTTCATGGAGCATTGTGATGACAATGACATGGAGCATTGTGATGCCAAGGGTCATGGATCATTGTGATGACAAAGGTCATGGAGCATTTTGATGGCAAGTGCGTTGTGCATTGTGATGAGAAGGGCAGGGAGCATTGTGATGACAGGGTCATGGAGCAATTTGATGAAATGTGTCATGGAACATTTTGATGACAGGTGTTATGGAACATTGTGATGTCAGGGGTCATGGAGCATTTTGGTGAAAATGGTCATGGAGCATTTTGATGACAGATGTTATGGAACATTGTGATGTCAGGGGTCATCGAACATTGTGATGATAAGTGCATGTAGCATTGTGATGACAGGAGTCATGGAAAATTGTGATGATAGGGATGAGGGAGTACTGTGACAAATAGTGATGTAGCATTGTGATATCAGTGTTGAGAGAGCATTTTGATGAGATGTGCATGGAGCATTGTGATGACAAGATTGTGGAGCACTGTGATGACAAGCGCATGGTTCATTGTGATGACATGTGTCATGGAGCACTGTGCTGACAAGCGCATGGAGCATTGTGATGACAAGGGTCATGCAGCATTGTGCTGAGAAAGGCATAGAGCATTTTGATGACAAGGGTCAAAGAACATTGTGATGAAAATTCATGGAGCATTGTTGTTAAAAAGGTCACAGAGATAGTTGATGACGAGGACATGGACCATTGTGATGAGAAAGTTCATGAAGCATTGTGATGACTGGAGTCACGGAGCATTGTGTTGACAGGGTTCTTGGAGCATAGTGATGACAAGGGCATGGAGCATTGTGATGACAAAGTCATGGAGTATTGTGAAGACAGGTGTCAGGGAGCATTTTGATGACATATGTCATGGTTCATTTCGATGACAATGGCATGGTGCATTTTGATGCCAAATGTAATGGAGGATTGTGATGACAAATATGATGGAGCATTGTGATGACTAGGGCTTGGAGCATTATGATGACAAGGGCCATTGAGAATTTTCATGACAATGTCGTGAAGCATTGTGATGACAAGGTCCTCGAGCATTGTGATGAGAAAACCATGGAGCCTTGTGATGACAGGTCTCATGGAGCATACTGATGACAAGGGGCATGGAGCATTCTGATTACAGGGGTCTTGGAACATTGTGATAGCAAGGGCATGGAGCATTGTGATGACAAGGTCATGGAGCATTGGTATAATAAGTTTCATGGATTATTGTGATGACAGTTGGAATGGCGCATTGTGATGACAGTGGTCATGGAGCATTGTGATGATACTGGTCATGGAAAATTGTGATGAGAAGGTAATGGTGCATTGGGTTGAAAATATTCATGGAGTATTGTGATGACATATGTCATGGAGCATTGTGATGACAAGGTCCTGGAGTATTGTGATGAGATGACGATGGAGACTTGTGATGACAAGTCTCATGGAGCATTCTGATGAAAAGGGGCATGGAGTATTGTGATTACAGGGGTCTTGGAGCATTGTGATGACAAGGGCATGGAGCATTGTGAGGAGAAAGCCATAGAACTTTCTGATGGCATGCGTCATGGAGATTTGTGATTAAAAGGGCATGGAGCATTGTGATTACAGGGGTCTTGGAGCATTGTGATGAAAAGGGTCATGGAGCCTTTTGATGACAAGGCCCTGGAATATTGTGATGGCAGGGGTCATAGAGCATTGTTATGACAGAGGTAATGGAGCATTGTGATGAGAAGGGCATTGAGCATTGGTCTGAAATGTTTCATGGATTATTGTGATGAGAGTGGGCATGGAGCATTGTGATCACAAGGGCACGGTACACTGTGATACATGGGTCATGGAGGATTGTAATGACAAGGGCATGGAGCATTGTGATGAGAATGGCATCGAGCACTGTGATGACAAGTGTCATGGAGCTTTGTGATGACAAAGGCATGGAGCAATGTGATGAGAGGGTTCATGGAGCATTGTGATGACAATGACATGGAGCATTGTGATGCCAAGGGTCATGGAGCTTTGTGATGACAAAGGTCATGGAGCATTTTGATGACAAGTGTGTGGTGCATTGTGATGAGAAGGGCAGGGAGCATTTTGATGACAGGGTCATGCAGCAATTTGATGAAAAGTGTAATGGAACATTTTAATGACAGGGGTTATAGAACATTGTGATGCCAGGGATCATGGAGCTTTGGGATGAAAAGGGTCATGGAGCATTTTGATGACAGGGGTTATGGAACATTGTGATGTCAGGGGTCAAGGAACATTGTGCTGATAAGGGGATGTAGCATTGTGATGACAGGGGTCATGGAACATTGTGATAACAGGGGTGAGGATGGATTGTGATGACTAGTGATGGAACATTGTGATATCTCATGTGAGAGAGCATTTGGATGAGAAGTGCATGGAGCATTGTGATTACAAGGTTTATGGAGCATAGCGATGACAATGTTGTGGATCATTGTGATGAAAAGCGCAAGGCACATTGTGATGACAAGGGTCATGGAGCATTGTTCTTACAAAGGCATGGAGTATTGTGATGACAAGGGTCACGGAGCATTGTGATGAAATGTTCATGGAGCATTGTGGTTACAAAGGTCACAGAGCCTTGTGATGATGCGGGCATGGACCGTTGTGATGACAAACGTTATGAAGCATAGTGATGACTGGAATCACGGAGCATTGTGATGACAGGGATCATGGAGCATTGTGATGACAAGGGCATGGAGCATTGTGATGACAGGGGCATGGAGCATAGGTCTGACATGTTTCATAGATTATTGTCATGACAGTGGACATGGTGCATTGTGATGACAAGGGCATGGATCATTGTGAAGACAAGGGCATGGAGTATTGTGAAGACAGGTGTCAGGGAGCATTGTGATGACCTATGTCATGGTCCATTGCGATGACAATAGCATGGAGCATTGTGATGCCAATTGTAATGGAGGATGTGATGACAAATATAATGGAGCATTGTGATGACTAGGGCATGGAGCATTATGTTGACAAGGGCCATTGAGAATTTTCATGACAATGTCGTGAAGCATTGTGATGACAAGTCCTGGAGCATTGTGATGAGAAAACCATGGAGGCTTGTGATGACAAGTCTCAAGGAGCATACTGATGAAATGGGGTCTGGAGTATTCTGATTACAGGGGACTTGGAACATTGTGATAACAAGGGCATGGAGCATTGTGATGACCTGGTCATGCAGTATTCTGAAGAGAGGTGTCAGGGAGCATTGTGATGACATAAGTAATGGCCCATTGTAATGAAAATGGCATGGAGCATTGTGATGCCAAGTGTCATGGAGGATTCTGATGACAAAGGTAATGGAGCATTGTGATGACAAGGGCTTGGAGCATTGTGATGACAGGTTTCAGGGAGCATTGTGCTGACAAGTGCATGGAGAATTGTGATGACAAGGGTCATGGAGCATTCTGATCACAAGCTTGTGGAGTATTTTGATGACAATGGCATGGAGCATTTTGATGAAAAAGGCTTGGGGATTTGTGAGGAAAAAGGCATGGAGCCTTTTCGTGACAGGGTTCAAGGAGCATTCTGATGACAAGTGTCAGGGAGCATTGTCATGACATGTATATTGAGAATTGTGATGACAATTGTCATGGAGCATTGTGATGTAAAGGGCTTGGAGTATTGTGATGACAGGCATCATGGAGCGTTGTGATGACAACTATAATAGAACACTGTGATCACAAGGTTTTGGAGCATTGTGATGACAGAGGTCATGGATCATTTTGATTTCAAGGAGCATGGAGCATTGTGATGACAAAGGAATGAAGCAATGTGATCCCAAGGTTCATGGAGGATTGTGATGACAATGGAAATGGAGTATTGTGATGACAAGCGCACAGAGCATTGTAATGACAAGGTCATATAGCATTTTGCTGACAAAGGCATGGAGCATTGTGATGACATGTGTCATGGAGCACTGTGATGACAAGCGTCAGGGAACATTGTAAATACAGGGGTCATGGAGCATTGGGATGACAAGGGCATAGATCATTTTGATGACAAGAATCCCGGATCATTGTGTTGTCAGGTGTCATAGAATGTTGTGATGACAGTGGTCATGGAGCATTGTGATGATATTGGTCATGGAGCATTGCGATGACAAGCGAATGGAGCATGGTGATGAAAAAGTCCTGGAGCACTGTGATGAGAAGACCATGGAGACTTTTGATGAGAAGTCTCATGGAGCATTCTGTTGAAAAGGGGCATGGAGCATTGTGATTACAGGGGTCTTGGAGCATTGTGATGACAAGGGCATGGATCATGGTGATGAGAAGGCCATGGAGCATTCTGATGACATGCGTCCTGGAGCTTTGTGATGACAAGGGCATGGAGCATTGTGATTACAAGGGTCTTGGAGCATTGTGATGAAAAGGGCATGGATCATTGTGATGAAAAAGGCGTGGAGTCTTGTCATGACAGGGTTCAAGGAGTATATTGACGACAAGTGTCAGGGAGCATTGTGATGAGAAGTGTATTGAGAATTGTGATGACATAGTTCATAGAGCATTGTGATGAGAAGGCAATGGATAATTGTGATGATGAGCGTCATGGGTTGTTGTGATGATAAGTGTTATGGAACATTGTGACCACAAGGGTTCGGTGTATTCTGATGACAGAGGTCATGGAGCATTTTGATTTCATTGTGATGACAATAGCCTGAAGCATTATGATGATGGGCATGCTGTACTCTGATGACAGGGTTCATGGAGCATTGAGATGAAAAGTGGCATGGAACACTGTGATTACAAGGGTCTTGGAGCATTGTGATGACATGAACATGGAGCATTGTGATAAGAAGGCCATGGAACATTCTGATAACATGCGTCATGGAGCTTTGTGATGACAAGTGCATGGAGCATTGTGATTTCAGGGGTCTTGAGCATTGTGATGACAACTGTCATGGAACCATGTGATGACTAGGCCGTGGAACATTGTGATGGCGGTGGTCATGGTGCATTGTTATGAAAGGGGTAATGGAGCATTGTGATGAGAAGGGCATGGAACATTGGTCTGAAATGTTTCATGGATTATTGTGATGAGAGTGGGCATGGAGCATTGTGATGACAAGGGTACGGAACACTATGATACATGGGTCATGCAGGATTGTAATGACAAGGGCATGGAACATTGTGATGAGAAGGGCATCGGGCATTGTGATGACAATTGTCATGGAGCTTTGTGATGACAGGGACATCGAGCAATGTTATGAGAGTGTTCATGGAGCATTGTGATGACAATGACATGGAGCATTGTGATGCCAAGGGTCATGGAGCTTTGTGATGACAAGTCATGGAGCATTTTGATGACAAGTGTGTGGTGCATTGTGATGAGAAGGGCAGGGAGCATTTTGATGACTGTGTCATGCAGCAATTTGATGAAATTGTAATGGAACATTTTGATGACATGGGTTATAGAACATTGTTATGTCAGGGGTCTTGGAGATTTGGGATGAAAAGGGTCATGGAGCGTATTGATGACAGGGGTTATGGAACATTGTGATGTCAGGGGTCATGGAACATTCTGATGGTAAGAGGATATAGCATTGTGATGACAGGGTCATGGAACATTGTGATTACATGGGTGAGGGAGTATTGAGATGACTAGTGATGGAACACTGTGATATCTCTGGTGAGAGAGCATTTTGATGAGAAGTGCATGGAGCATTGTGATTTCAATGTTTATGGAGCATTGCAATGAAAATGTTGTGGACCTTTGTGATGAAATGCGCATGGCACATTGTGATGACAATGGTCATGGAGCATTGTTCTGACAAAGACATGGAGCATTGTGATGACAAGTGTCAAAGAGAATTGTGATGAAAAGTTCATGGAGCATTGTGGTTACAAAGGTCACAGAGCCTTGTGATGAGTCGGGCATGGACCACTGTGATGACAAACGTTATGAAGCATTGAGATGACTGGAGTCACGGAGCATTGTGATGACGAGAGTCATGGAGCATTGTGATGACATGTGTCATGGAGCATTGTGCTGACAAGCTCATGGAGCATTGTGATGACAAGGGTCATGGAGCATTTTGCTTAGAAAGGCATAGAGCATTGTGATGACAAGGATCAAAGAGCATTGTGATGAAAAGTTCATGGAGCACTGTGGTTAAAAAGGTCACAGAGACTGTTGATGTCGAGGGCATGGACCATTGTGATGACAAATGCGATGGAGCATTGTGATGACTGGAGTCACGGAGCATTGTGATGACAGGGGTAAAGGAGCATGGTGATAACAAGGGCATGGAGCATTGTGATGACAAGGGCATGGAATATTGGTCTAATATGTTTCATGGATTATTGCGATGACATTTGAAATGGGGCATTGTGATGACAAGGGCGTGGAGAATTGTGATGCCAAGTGTCATGGAGGATTCTGCTGTCAAAGATATTTGAGCATTGTGATGAAAATGGCTTGGAGCATTGTGATGACATGGGTCAGGGAGCATTTTGCTGACAAGTGCATGGAGATTTGTGATGACAAGGGTCATGGAACATTCTGATGACAAGGTTGTGGAGTATTTTGATGACAATGGCATGGAGCATTGTGATGAAAAAGGCATGGATCATTGTGATGAAAAAGGCATGGAGCCTTGTCATTACAGGGTTCAAGGAGCATACAGACAACAAGTGTCAGGGAGCATTTTGATGACAAGTGTATTGAGCATTGTGATGACAAAAGTCATGGAGCATTTTGATGAGAAGACCATGGATAATTGTGATGACGAGCGTCATGGGGCATTGTGATGACAAGTGTTATGGAATATTGTGATCACAAGGGTTTGCAACATTGTTATGACAGAGGTCATGGAGCATTTTGATTTCATTGTGATGACAATAGCATGAAGCATTATGATGATGGGCATGGTGCATTGTGATGACAGGGTTCATGGATCATTGAGATGAAAAGGGGCATAGAGCATTGTGATTACAGGGTTCTTGGAGTATTGTGATGAGAAGGGTCATGGAGCCTTGTGATGACAAGGCCATGGAACATCGTGATGGCAGGGGTCATGGGGCATTGTTATGAGAGTGGTAATGGAGCATTGTGATGGCAAGGGCATGGAACATTGTGATGAGAAGGCCATGGAACATTCTGATGACATGTGTCATGGAGCTTTGTGATGACAAGGGCATGGAGCAATGTGATGAGAGTGTTCATGGAGCATTGTGATTCCAAGGGTCAAGGATCTTTGTGATGAAAAAGGTCATGGGGCATTTTGATGGCAAGTGCGTTGTGCCTTGTGATGAGAAAGGCAGGGGGCATTGTGATGACAGGGTCATGGAGCAATTTGATGAAATGTGTCATGGAACATTTTGATGACAGGTGTTATGGAACATTGTGATGTCAGGGGTCATGGAGCATTTTGATGAAAAGGGTCATGGAGCATTTTGATGACAGATGTTACGGAACATTGTGATGTCAGGAGTCATCGAACATTGTGATGATAAGTGCATGTAGCATTGTGATGACAGGAGTCATGGAATATTGTGATGAGAGGGATGAGGGAGTACTGTGACAAATACTGAGGTAGCATTGTGATATCAGTGGTGAGAGAGCATTTTGATGAGAAGTGCATGGAGCATTGTGATGACAACATTGTGGAGCACTGTGATGACAAGCGCATGGTTCATTGTGATGACATGTGTCATGGAGCACTGTGCTGACAAGCGCATGGAGCATTGTGATGACAAGGGTCATGCAGCATTGTGCTGAGAAAGGCATAGAGCATTTTGATGACAAGGGTCAAAGAGCATTGTGATGAAAATTCATGGAGCATTGTTGTTAAAAAGGTCACAGAGACAGTTGATGATGAGGATATGGACCATTGTGATGAGAAAGTTCATGAAGCATTGTGATGACTGGAGTCACGGAGCATTGTGATGACAGGGGTCATGGAGCATTGTGATAACAAGGGCATGGAGCATGGTGATGACAAGAGCATGGAACATTGGTCTCATAAGTTTCATGAATTATTGCGATGAGAGTTGGAATGGCGCATTGTGATGACAAGAGCATGGATCATTGTGATGACCAGTTCATGCAGTATTGTGAAGCCAGGTGTCAGGGAGCATTGTGATGACATATGTCATGGCCCATTGTGATGACAATAGCATGGAGCATTGTGATGCTAAGTGTCATGGAGGATTCTGATGATAAAGGTAATGGAGCTTTGTGATGACAATGGCTAGGAGCATTGTGATGACAAGGGTCAGGGAGCATTGTGCTGACAAGTGCATGGAGATTTGTGATGACACGGGTCATGGAACATTCTGATGACAAGCTTGTGGAGTATTTTGATGACAATGGCATGGAGCATTGTGATGTAAATGGCATGGGGCATTGTGATGAAAAAGGCATGGAGCCTTTTCGTGACAGGGTTCAAGGAGCATTCTGATGACAAGTGTCAGGGAGCATTGTGATGACAAGTGTATTGAGAATTGTGATGACAAAGGTCATGGAGCATTTTGATGAAAAGGGCATGGAGTATTGTGATGACAGGCATCATGGAGCGTTGTGATGACAAGTGTTATGGAATATTGTGATCACAAGGGCTTGGAACATTGTGATGACATAGGTCATGGATCATTTTGATTTCAAGGAGCATGGGGCATTGTGATGACAAGGGCATGAAGCAATGTGATCCCAAGGTTCATGGAGGGTTGTGATGACAATGGTAATGGAGTATTGTGATGACAAGCACATAGAGCATTGTAATGACAAGGTCATGAAGCATTTTGCTGACAAAGGCATGGAGCATTGTGATGACAGGTGTCATGGAGCACTGTGATGACAAGCGTCATGGAGCATTGTGAATACAGGGGTTTTGGAGCATTGGGATGACAAGGGCATGGATCATTGTGATGACAAGTGTCCTGGAGCATTGTGATGACTAGGGAATGGAACATTGTGATGAAAAGAGTCCCGGATCATTGTGCTGTCAGGTGTCATGGAGTGTTGTGATGACAGTGGTCATGGAGAATTGTGATGATATTGGTCATGGAGCATTGCGATGACAAGCGAATGGAGCATGGTGATGACAAAGTCCTGGAACATTTTGATGAGAAGACCATGGAGACTTTTGATGAGAAGTCTCATGGAGCATTCTGTTGAAAAGGGGCATGGAGCCTTGTGATTACAGGGGTCTTGGAGCATTGTGATGACAAGGGCATGGATCATGGTGATGAGAAGGCCATGGAGCATTCTGATGACATGCGTCCAGGAGCTTTGTGATGACAAGGGCATGGATCATTGTGATTAAAGGGGTCTTGGAGCATTGTGATGAAAAGGGCATGGATCATTGTGATAAAAAAGGCATGGATCCTTGTCATGACAGGTTTCACGGAGCATACTGAAGACAAGTGTCAGGGAGCATTGTGATGACAAGTGTATTGAGCATTGTGATGACAAAAGTCATAGAGCACTGTGATGAGAAGGCCATAGATAATTGTGATGATGAGCGTCATGGGGTGTTGTGATGCTAAGTGTTATGGAACTTTGTGATCACAAGGGTTCGGAGTATTATGATGACAGAGGTCATGGAGCATTTTGATTTCATTGTGATGACAGTAGCCTGAAGCATTATGATGATGGGCATGGTGCATTGTGATGACAGGGTTCATGGAGCATTGATATGAAAAGGGGCATGGAGCATTGTGATTACAATGGTCTTGGAGCATTGTGATGACAAGGGCATGGAGCATTGAGATGAGAAGGCCATAGAACATTCTGATGACATGCGTCATGGAGCTTTGTGATGACAAGGGCATGGAGCATTGTGATTTCAGGGTTCTTGAGAATTGTGATGACAATTGTCATGGAACCATGTGATGACTAGGCCGTGGAACATTGTGATGGCGGGGGTCATGGTGCATTGTTATGAAAGGGGTAATGGAGCATTGTGATGAGAAGGGCATGGGATATTGGTCTGATATGTTTCATGGATTATTGTGATGTGAGTGGTCATGGAGCACTGTGATAACAAGGGTACGGAACACTATGATACATGGCTCATGCAGGATTGTAATGACAAGGGCATGGAGCATTGTGATGAGAAGGGCATCGAGCATTGTGATGACAAGTATCATAGAGCTTTGTGATGACAAGGGCATTGAGCAATATTATGAGAAGTTTCATGGAGCATTGTGATGACGATGACATGGAGCATTGTGATGACAAGGCTCATGGAGATTTGTGATGACAAGTCTTGGAGCATTTTGATGACAAGGGCATGGTGCATTGTGATGAGAAGGGCAGGGAGCATTTTGATGACCGGGTCATGCAGCAATTTGATGAAATGTGAAATGGAACATTTTGATGGCAGGGGTTATAGAACAATGTGATGTCAGTGGTTTTGGAGCTTTGGAATGAAAAGTGTCATGGAGCATTTTGATGACAGCGGTTATGGAACATTGTGATGTCAGGGGTCATCGAACAATGTGATGATAAGTGCATGTAGCATTGTGATGACAGGAGTCATGGAACATTGTGATAACAGGGTTGAGGGATTATTGTGACGAATAGTGGTGTAACATTGTGATATCTGTGGTGAGAGAGCATTTTGATGAGAAGTGCATGGAGCATTGTGATGACAAGGTTTATGGAGCATTGTGATAAAAAGATTGTGGAATACTGTGATGACAAGTGCATGGTGCATTGTGATGACATGTGTCATGGAGCACTGTTCTGACAAAGACATGCAGCATTGTGTTGACAAGTGTCACAGAGAATTGTGATGAAAAGTTCATGGAGCATTGTCGTTACAAAGGTCACAGAGCCTTGTGATGAGTCGGGCATAGAACATTGTGATGTGTCGGGCATAGAACATTGTGATGACAAACGTTTTGAAGCATTGTGATGACTGGAGTCACGGAGCGCTGTGATGACAGGGGTCATGGAGCATTGTGAGGACAAGGGCATGGAGCATTGTGATGACAGGGGCATGGAGCATCGGTCTGAGAAGTTTCATAGATTATTGTGATGAGAGTGGGCATGGTGCATTGTGATGACAAGGGCATGGAGCATTGTGATGAGAAGGTCATGGAGTATTGTGAAGACAGGTGTCAGGGATCATTGTGATGACATATGTCATGGTCCATTGCGGTGACAATGGCATGGAGCATTGTGATGCCAAATGTAACGGAGGATTGTGATGACAAATATAATGGAGCATTGTGATGACTAGGGCTTGGAGCATTATGATGACAAGGGCCATTGAAAATTTTCATGACAAAGTCGTGAAGCATTGTGATGACTAGGTCCTGGAGCATTGTGATGACAAAACCATGGAGCCTTGTGATGAGAATTCTCATGGAGCATACTGATGAAAAGGGGCATAGAGCATTGTGATTACAGGAGTCTTGGAACATTGTGATGAAAAGGTCATGGAACATTGTGAGGAGAAGTCCAAGGAGCATTCTGATGGCATGCGTCATTGAGCTTTGTGATGACAAGGGCATGGAGCATTGTGATTACATGGGTCTTGGAGCATTGTGATGAAAAAGGCATGGATCATTGTGATGAAAAAGGCATGGAGCCTTGTCATTACAGGGTTCAAGGAGCATACAGACAACAAGTGTCAGGGAGCATTTTGATGACAAGTGTATTGAGCATTGTGATGACAAAAGTCATGGAGCATTTTGATGAGAAGACCATGGATAATTGTGATGACGAGCGTCATGGGGCATTGTGATGACAAGTGTTATGGAATATTGTGATCACAAGGGTTTGCAACATTGTTATGACAGAGGTCATGGAGCATTTTGATTTCATTGTGATGACAATAGCATGAAGCATTATGATGATGGGCATGGTGCATTGTGATGACAGGGTTCATGGATCATTGAGATGAAAAGGGGCATAGAGCATTGTGATTACAGGGTTCTTGGAGTATTGTGATGAGAAGGGTCATGGAGCCTTGTGATGACAAGGCCATGGAACATCGTGATGGCAGGGGTCATGGGGCATTGTTATGAGAGTGGTAATGGAGCATTGTGATGGCAAGGGCATGGAACATTGTGATGAGAAGGCCATGGAACATTCTGATGACATGTGTCATGGAGCTTTGTGATGACAAGGGCATGGAGCAATGTGATGAGAGTGTTCATGGAGCATTGTGATTCCAAGGGTCAAGGATCTTTGTGATGAAAAAGGTCATGGGGCATTTTGATGGCAAGTGCGTTGTGCCTTGTGATGAGAAAGGCAGGGGGCATTGTGATGACAGGGTCATGGAGCAATTTGATGAAATGTGTCATGGAACATTTTGATGACAGGTGTTATGGAACATTGTGATGTCAGGGGTCATGGAGCATTTTGATGAAAAGGGTCATGGAGCATTTTGATGACAGATGTTACGGAACATTGTGATGTCAGGAGTCATCGAACATTGTGATGATAAGTGCATGTAGCATTGTGATGACAGGAGTCATGGAATATTGTGATGAGAGGGATGAGGGAGTACTGTGACAAATACTGAGGTAGCATTGTGATATCAGTGGTGAGAGAGCATTTTGATGAGAAGTGCATGGAGCATTGTGATGACAACATTGTGGAGCACTGTGATGACAAGCGCATGGTTCATTGTGATGACATGTGTCATGGAGCATTGTGCTGACAAGCGCATGGAGCATTGTGATGACAAGGGTCATGGAGCATTGTGCTGAGAAAGGCATAGAGCATTTTGATGACAAGGGTCAAAGAGCATTGTGATGAAAATTCATGGAGCATTGTTGTTAAAAAGGTCACAGAGACAGTTGATGATGAGGATATGGACCATTGTGATGAGAAAGTTCATGAAGCATTGTGATGACTGGAGTCACGGAGCATTGTGATGACAGGGGTCATGGAGCATTGTGATAACAAGGGCATGGAGCATGGTGATGACAAGAGCATGGAACATTGGTCTCATAAGTTTCATGAATTATTGCGATGAGAGTTGGAATGGCGCATTGTGATGACAAGAGCATGGATCATTGTGATGACCAGTTCATGCAGTATTGTGAAGCCAGGTGTCAGGGAGCATTGTGATGACATATGTCATGGCCCATTGTGATGACAATAGCATGGAGCATTGTGATGCTAAGTGTCATGGAGGATTCTGATGATAAAGGTAATGGAGCTTTGTGATGACAATGGCTAGGAGCATTGTGATGACAAGGGTCAGGGAGCATTGTGCTGACAAGTGCATGGAGATTTGTGATGACACGGGTCATGGAACATTCTGATGACAAGCTTGTGGAGTATTTTGATGACAATGGCATGGAGCATTGTGATGTAAATGGCATGGGGCATTGTGATGAAAAAGGCATGGAGCCTTTTCGTGACAGGGTTCAAGGAGCATTCTGATGACAAGTGTCAGGGAGCATTGTGATGACAAGTGTATTGAGAATTGTGATGACAAAGGTCATGGAGCATTTTGATGAAAAGGGCATGGAGTATTGTGATGACAGGCATCATGGAGCGTTGTGATGACAAGTGTTATGGAATATTGTGATCACAAGGGCTTGGAACATTGTGATGACATAGGTCATGGATCATTTTGATTTCAAGGAGCATGGGGCATTGTGATGACAAGGGCATGAAGCAATGTGATCCCAAGGTTCATGGAGGGTTGTGATGACAATGGTAATGGAGTATTGTGATGACAAGCACATAGAGCATTGTAATGACAAGGTCATGAAGCATTTTGCTGACAAAGGCATGGAGCATTGTGATGACAGGTGTCATGGAGCACTGTGATGACAAGCGTCATGGAGCATTGTGAATACAGGGGTTTTGGAGCATTGGGATGACAAGGGCATGGATCATTGTGATGACAAGTGTCCTGGAGCATTGTGATGACTAGGGAATGGAACATTGTGATGAAAAGAGTCCCGGATCATTGTGCTGTCAGGTGTCATGGAGTGTTGTGATGACAGTGGTCATGGAGAATTGTGATGATATTGGTCATGGAGCATTGCGATGACAAGCGAATGGAGCATGGTGATGACAAAGTCCTGGAACATTTTGATGAGAAGACCATGGAGACTTTTGATGAGAAGTCTCATGGAGCATTCTGTTGAAAAGGGGCATGGAGCCTTGTGATTACAGGGGTCTTGGAGCATTGTGATGACAAGGGCATGGATCATGGTGATGAGAAGGCCATGGAGCATTCTGATGACATGCGTCCAGGAGCTTTGTGATGACAAGGGCATGGATCATTGTGATTAAAGGGGTCTTGGAGCATTGTGATGAAAAGGGCATGGATCATTGTGATAAAAAAGGCATGGATCCTTGTCATGACAGGTTTCACGGAGCATACTGAAGACAAGTGTCAGGGAGCATTGTGATGACAAGTGTATTGAGCATTGTGATGACAAAAGTCATAGAGCACTGTGATGAGAAGGCCATAGATAATTGTGATGATGAGCGTCATGGGGTGTTGTGATGCTAAGTGTTATGGAACTTTGTGATCACAAGGGTTCGGAGTATTATGATGACAGAGGTCATGGAGCATTTTGATTTCATTGTGATGACAGTAGCCTGAAGCATTATGATGATGGGCATGGTGCATTGTGATGACAGGGTTCATGGAGCATTGATATGAAAAGGGGCATGGAGCATTGTGATTACAATGGTCTTGGAGCATTGTGATGACAAGGGCATGGAGCATTGAGATGAGAAGGCCATAGAACATTCTGATGACATGCGTCATGGAGCTTTGTGATGACAAGGGCATGGAGCATTGTGATTTCAGGGTTCTTGAGAATTGTGATGACAATTGTCATGGAACCATGTGATGACTAGGCCGTGGAACATTGTGATGGCGGGGGTCATGGTGCATTGTTATGAAAGGGGTAATGGAGCATTGTGATGAGAAGGGCATGGGATATTGGTCTGATATGTTTCATGGATTATTGTGATGTGAGTGGTCATGGAGCACTGTGATAACAAGGGTACGGAACACTATGATACATGGCTCATGCAGGATTGTAATGACAAGGGCATGGAGCATTGTGATGAGAAGGGCATCGAGCATTGTGATGACAAGTATCATAGAGCTTTGTGATGACAAGGGCATTGAGCAATATTATGAGAAGTTTCATGGAGCATTGTGATGACGATGACATGGAGCATTGTGATGACAAGGCTCATGGAGATTTGTGATGACAAGTCTTGGAGCATTTTGATGACAAGGGCATGGTGCATTGTGATGAGAAGGGCAGGGAGCATTTTGATGACCGGGTCATGCAGCAATTTGATGAAATGTGAAATGGAACATTTTGATGGCAGGGGTTATAGAACAATGTGATGTCAGTGGTTTTGGAGCTTTGGAATGAAAAGTGTCATGGAGCATTTTGATGACAGCGGTTATGGAACATTGTGATGTCAGGGGTCATCGAACAATGTGATGATAAGTGCATGTAGCATTGTGATGACAGGAGTCATGGAACATTGTGATAACAGGGTTGAGGGATTATTGTGACGAATAGTGGTGTAACATTGTGATATCTGTGGTGAGAGAGCATTTTGATGAGAAGTGCATGGAGCATTGTGATGACAAGGTTTATGGAGCATTGTGATAAAAAGATTGTGGAATACTGTGATGACAAGTGCATGGTGCATTGTGATGACATGTGTCATGGAGCACTGTTCTGACAAAGACATGCAGCATTGTGTTGACAAGTGTCACAGAGAATTGTGATGAAAAGTTCATGGAGCATTGTCGTTACAAAGGTCACAGAGCCTTGTGATGAGTCGGGCATAGAACATTGTGATGTGTCGGGCATAGAACATTGTGATGACAAACGTTTTGAAGCATTGTGATGACTGGAGTCACGGAGCGCTGTGATGACAGGGGTCATGGAGCATTGTGAGGACAAGGGCATGGAGCATTGTGATGACAGGGGCATGGAGCATCGGTCTGAGAAGTTTCATAGATTATTGTGATGAGAGTGGGCATGGTGCATTGTGATGACAAGGGCATGGAGCATTGTGATGAGAAGGTCATGGAGTATTGTGAAGACAGGTGTCAGGGATCATTGTGATGACATATGTCATGGTCCATTGCGGTGACAATGGCATGGAGCATTGTGATGCCAAATGTAACGGAGGATTGTGATGACAAATATAATGGAGCATTGTGATGACTAGGGCTTGGAGCATTATGATGACAAGGGCCATTGAAAATTTTCATGACAAAGTCGTGAAGCATTGTGATGACTAGGTCCTGGAGCATTGTGATGACAAAACCATGGAGCCTTGTGATGAGAATTCTCATGGAGCATACTGATGAAAAGGGGCATAGAGCATTGTGATTACAGGAGTCTTGGAACATTGTGATGAAAAGGTCATGGAACATTGTGAGGAGAAGTCCAAGGAGCATTCTGATGGCATGCGTCATTGAGCTTTGTGATGACAAGGGCATGGAGCATTGTGATTACATGGGTCTTGGAGCATTGTGATGAAAAAGGCATGGATCATTGTGATGAAAATGGCATGGAACCTTGTCATGACAGAGTTCAAGGAGCATACAGACAACAAGTGTCAGGGAGCATTTTGATGACAAGTGTATTGAGCATAGTGATGACAAAGGTCATGGAGCATTGTGATGAGAAGACCATGGATAATTGTGATGACGAGCGTCATGGGGCATTGTGATGACAAGTGTTATGGAATATTGTGATCACAAGGGTTTGGAGCATTGTTATGACAGAGGTCATGGAGCATTTTGATTTCATTGTGATGACAATAGCATGAAGCATTATGATGATGGGCATGGTGCATTGTGATGAAAGGGTTCATGGATCATTAAGATGAAAAGGGGCATAGAGCACTGTGATTACAGGGTTCTTGGAGCATTGTGATGAGAAGGGTCATGGAGCCTTGTGATGACAAGGCCATGGAACATCATGATGGCAGGGGTCATGAAGTATTTTTATGACAGGCGTAAAGGAGCATTGTGATGGCAAGAGCATGGAACATTGATGAGAAGGCCATGGAGCATTCTGATGACATGTGTCATGGAGCTTTGTGATGACAAGGACATGGAGAAATGTGATGAGAGTGTTCATGGAGCATTGTGATGACAATGACATGGAGCATTGTGATGCCAAGGGTCATGGATCATTGTGATGACAAAGGTCATGGAGCATTTTGATGGCAAGTGCGTTGTGCATTGTGATGAGAAGGGCAGGGAGCATTGTGATGACAGGGTCATGGAGCAATTTGATGAAATGTGTCATGGAACATTTTGATGAAAGGTGTTATGGAACATTGTGATGTCAGGGGTCATGGAGCATTTTGGTGAAAATGGTCATGGAGCATTTTGATGACAGATGTTATGGAACATTGTGATGTCAGGGGTCATCGAACATTGTGATGATAAGTGCATGTAGCATTGTGATGACAGGAGTCATGGAAAATTGTGATGATAGGGATGAGGGAGTACTGTGACAAATAGTGATGTAGCATTGTGATATCAGTGTTGAGAGAGCATTTTGATGAGATGTGCATGGAGCATTGTGATGACAAGATTGTGGAGCACTGTGATGACAAGCGCATGGTTCATTGTGATGACATGTGTCATGGAGCACTGTGCTGACAAGCGCATGGAGCATTGTGATGACAAGGGTCATGCAGCATTGTGCTGAGAAAGGCATAGAGCATTTTGATGACAAGGGTCAAAGAACATTGTGATGAAAATTCATGGAGCATTGTTGTTAAAAAGGTCACAGAGATAGTTGATGACGAGGACATGGACCATTGTGATGAGAAAGTTCATGAAGCATTGTGATGACTGGAGTCACGGAGCATTGTGTTGACAGGGTTCTTGGAGCATAGTGATGACAAGGGCATGGAGCATTGTGATGACAAAGTCATGGAGTATTGTGAAGACAGGTGTCAGGGAGCATTTTGATGACATATGTCATGGTTCATTTCGATGACAATGGCATGGTGCATTTTGATGCCAAATGTAATGGAGGATTGTGATGACAAATATGATGGAGCATTGTGATGACTAGGGCTTGGAGCATTATGATGACAAGGGCCATTGAGAATTTTCATGACAATGTCGTGAAGCATTGTGATGACAAGGTCCTCGAGCATTGTGATGAGAAAACCATGGAGCCTTGTGATGACAGGTCTCATGGAGCATACTGATGACAAGGGGCATGGAGCATTCTGATTACAGGGGTCTTGGAACATTGTGATAGCAAGGGCATGGAGCATTGTGATGACAAGGGCATGGAGCATTGGTATAATAAGTTTCATGGATTATTGTGATGACAGTTGGAATGGCGCATTGTGATGACAGTGGTCATGGAGCATTGTGATGATACTGGTCATGGAAAATTGTGATGAGAAGGTAATGGTGCATTGGGTTGAAAATATTCATGGAGTATTGTGATGACATATGTCATGGAGCATTGTGATGACAAGGTCCTGGAGTATTGTGATGAGATGACGATGGAGACTTGTGATGACAAGTCTCATGGAGCATTCTGATGAAAAGGGGCATGGAGTATTGTGATTACAGGGGTCTTGGAGCATTGTGATGACAAGGGCATGGAGCATTGTGAGGAGAAAGCCATAGAACTTTCTGATGGCATGCGTCATGGAGATTTGTGATTAAAAGGGCATGGAGCATTGTGATTACAGGGGTCTTGGAGCATTGTGATGAAAAGGGTCATGGAGCCTTTTGATGACAAGGCCCTGGAATATTGTGATGGCAGGGGTCATAGAGCATTGTTATGACAGAGGTAATGGAGCATTGTGATGAGAAGGGCATTGAGCATTGGTCTGAAATGTTTCATGGATTATTGTGATGAGAGTGGGCATGGAGCATTGTGATCACAAGGGCACGGTACACTGTGATACATGGGTCATGGAGGATTGTAATGACAAGGGCATGGAGCATTGTGATGAGAATGGCATCGAGCACTGTGATGACAAGTGTCATGGAGCTTTGTGATGACAAAGGCATGGAGCAATGTGATGAGAGGGTTCATGGAGCATTGTGATGACAATGACATGGAGCATTGTGATGCCAAGGGTCATGGAGCTTTGTGATGACAAAGGTCATGGAGCATTTTGATGACAAGTGTGTGGTGCATTGTGATGAGAAGGGCAGGGAGCATTTTGATGACAGGGTCATGCAGCAATTTGATGAAAAGTGTAATGGAACATTTTAATGACAGGGGTTATAGAACATTGTGATGCCAGGGATCATGGAGCTTTGGGATGAAAAGGGTCATGGAGCATTTTGATGACAGGGGTTATGGAACATTGTGATGTCAGGGGTCAAGGAACATTGTGCTGATAAGGGGATGTAGCATTGTGATGACAGGGGTCATGGAACATTGTGATAACAGGGGTGAGGATGGATTGTGATGACTAGTGATGGAACATTGTGATATCTCATGTGAGAGAGCATTTGGATGAGAAGTGCATGGAGCATTGTGATTACAAGGTTTATGGAGCATAGCGATGACAATGTTGTGGATCATTGTGATGAAAAGCGCAAGGCACATTGTGATGACAAGGGTCATGGAGCATTGTTCTTACAAAGGCATGGAGTATTGTGATGACAAGGGTCACGGAGCATTGTGATGAAATGTTCATGGAGCATTGTGGTTACAAAGGTCACAGAGCCTTGTGATGATGCGGGCATGGACCGTTGTGATGACAAACGTTATGAAGCATAGTGATGACTGGAATCACGGAGCATTGTGATGACAGGGATCATGGAGCATTGTGATGACAAGGGCATGGAGCATTGTGATGACAGGGGCATGGAGCATAGGTCTGACATGTTTCATAGATTATTGTCATGACAGTGGACATGGTGCATTGTGATGACAAGGGCATGGATCATTGTGAAGACAAGGGCATGGAGTATTGTGAAGACAGGTGTCAGGGAGCATTGTGATGACCTATGTCATGGTCCATTGCGATGACAATAGCATGGAGCATTGTGATGCCAATTGTAATGGAGGATGTGATGACAAATATAATGGAGCATTGTGATGACTAGGGCATGGAGCATTATGTTGACAAGGGCCATTGAGAATTTTCATGACAATGTCGTGAAGCATTGTGATGACAAGTCCTGGAGCATTGTGATGAGAAAACCATGGAGGCCTGTGATGACAAGTCTCAAGGAGCATACTGATGAAATGGGGTCTGGAGTATTCTGATTACAGGGGACTTGGAACATTGTGATAACAAGGGCATGGAGCATTGTGATGACCTGGTCATGCAGTATTCTGAAGAGAGGTGTCAGGGAGCATTGTGATGACATAAGTAATGGCCCATTGTAATGACAATGGCATGGAGCATTGTGATGCCAAGTGTCATGGAGGATTCTGATGACAAAGGTAATGGAGCATTGTGATGACAAGGGCTTGGAGCATTGTGATGACAGGTTTCAGGGAGCATTGTGCTGACAAGTGCATGGAGAATTGTGATGACAAGGGTCATGGAGCATTCTGATCACAAGCTTGTGGAGTATTTTGATGACAATGGCATGGAGCATTTTGATGAAAAAGGCTTGGGGATTTGTGAGGAAAAAGGCATGGAGCCTTTTCGTGACAGGGTTCAAGGAGCATTCTGATGACAAGTGTCAGGGAGCATTGTCATGACATGTATATTGAGAATTGTGATGACAATTGTCATGGAGCATTGTGATGTAAAGGGCATGGAGTATTGTGATGACAGGCATCATGGAGCGTTGTGATGACAACTATAATAGAACACTGTGATCACAAGGTTTTGGAGCATTGTGATGACAGAGGTCATGGATCATTTTGATTTCAAGGAGCATGGAGCATTGTGATGACAAAGGAATGAAGCAATGTGATCCCAAGGTTCATGGAGGATTGTGATGACAATGGAAATGGAGTATTGTGATGACAAGCGCACAGAGCATTGTAATGACAAGGTCATATAGCATTTTGCTGACAAAGGCATGGAGCATTGTGATGACATGTGTCATGGAGCACTGTGATGACAAGCGTCAGGGAACATTGTAAATACAGGGGTCATGGAGCATTGGGATGACAAGGGCATAGATCATTTTGATGACAAGAATCCCGGATCATTGTGTTGTCAGGTGTCATAGAATGTTGTGATGACAGTGGTCATGGAGCATTGTGATGATATTGGTCATGGAGCATTGCGATGACAAGCGAATGGAGCATGGTGATGAAAAAGTCCTGGAGCACTGTGATGAGAAGACCATGGAGACTTTTGATGAGAAGTCTCATGGAGCATTCTGTTGAAAAGGGGCATGGAGCATTGTGATTACAGGGGTCTTGGAGCATTGTGATGACAAGGGCATGGATCATGGTGATGAGAAGGCCATGGAGCATTCTGATGACATGCGTCCTGGAGCTTTGTGATGACAAGGGCATGGAGCATTGTGATTACAAGGGTCTTGGAGCATTGTGATGAAAAGGGCATGGATCATTGTGATGAAAAAGGCGTGGAGCCTTGTCATGACAGGGTTCAAGGAGTATATTGACGACAAGTGTCAGGGAGCATTGTGATGAGAAGTGTATTGAGAATTGTGATGACATAGTTCATAGAGCATTGTGATGAGAAGGCAATGGATAATTGTGATGATGAGCGTCATGGGTTGTTGTGATGATAAGTGTTATGGAACATTGTGACCACAAGGGTTCGGTGTATTCTGATGACAGAGGTCATGGAGCATTTTGATTTCATTGTGATGACAATAGCCTGAAGCATTATGATGATGGGCATGCTGTACTCTGATGACAGGGTTCATGGAGCATTGAGATGAAAAGTGGCATGGAACACTGTGATTACAAGGGTCTTGGAGCATTGTGATGACATGAACATGGAGCATTGTGATAAGAAGGCCATGGAACATTCTGATAACATGCGTCATGGAGCTTTGTGATGACAAGTGCATGGAGCATTGTGATTTCAGGGGTCTTGAGCATTGTGATGACAACTGTCATGGAACCATGTGATGACTAGGCCGTGGAACATTGTGATGGCGGTGGTAATGGTGCATTGTTATGAAAGGGGTAATGGAGCATTGTGATGAGAAGGGCATGGAACATTGGTCTGAAATGTTTCATGGATTATTGTGATGAGAGTGGGCATGGAGCATTGTGATGACAAGGGTACGGAACACTATGATACATGGCTCATGCAGGATTGTAATGACAAGGGCATGGAACATTGTGATGAGAAGGGCATCGGGCATTGTGATGACAATTGTCATGGAGCTTTGTGATGACAGGGACATCGAGCAATCTTATGAGAGTGTTCATGGAGCATTGTGATGACAATGACATGGAGCATTGTGATGCCAAGGGTCATGGAGCTTTGTGATGACAAGTCATGGAGCATTTTGATGACAAGTGTGTGGTGCATTGTGATGAGAAGGGCAGGGAGCATTTTGATGACTGTGTCATGCAGCAATTTGATGAAATTGTAATGGAACATTTTGATGACATGGGTTATAGAACATTGTTATGTCAGGGGTCTTGGAGATTTGGGATGAAAAGGGTCATGGAGCGTATTGATGACAGGGGTTATGGAACATTGTGATGTCAGGGGTCATGGAACATTCTGATGGTAAGAGGATATAGCATTGTGATGACAGGGTCATGGAACATTGTGATTACATGGGTGAGGGAGTATTGAGATGACTAGTGATGGAACACTGTGATATCTCTGGTGAGAGAGCATTTTGATGAGAAGTGCATGGAGCATTGTGATTTCAATGTTTATGGAGCATTGCAATGAAAATGTTGTGGACCTTTGTGATGAAATGCGCATGGCACATTGTGATGACAATGGTCATGGAGCATTGTTCTGACAAAGACATGGAGCATTGTGATGACAAGTGTCAAAGAGAATTGTGATGAAAAGTTCATGGAGCATTGTGGTTACAAAGGTCACAGAGCCTTGTGATGAGTCGGGCATGGACCACTGTGATGACAAACGTTATGAAGCATTGAGATGACTGGAGTCACGGAGCATTGTGATGACGAGAGTCATGGAGCATTGTGATGACATGTGTCATGGAGCATTGTGCTGACAAGCTCATGGAGCATTGTGATGACAAGGGTCATGGAGCATTTTGCTTAGAAAGGCATAGAGCATTGTGATGACAAGGATCAAAGAGCATTGTGATGAAAAGTTCATGGAGCACTGTGGTTAAAAAGGTCACAGAGACTGTTGATGTCGAGGGCATGGACCATTGTGATGACAAATGCGATGGAGCATTGTGATGACTGGAGTCACGGAGCATTGTGATGACAGGGGTAAAGGAGCATGGTGATAACAAGGGCATGGAGCATTGTGATGACAAGGGCATGGAATATTGGTCTAATATGTTTCATGGATTATTGCGATGACATTTGAAATGGGGCATTGTGATGACAAGGGCGTGGAGAATTGTGATGCCAAGTGTCATGGAGGATTCTGCTGTCAAAGATATTTGAGCATTGTGATGAAAATGGCTTGGAGCATTGTGATGACATGGGTCAGGGAGCATTTTGCTGACAAGTGCATGGAGATTTGTGATGACAAGGGTCATGGAACATTCTGATGACAAGCTTGTGGAGTATTTTGATGACAATGGCATGGAGCATTGTGATGAAAAAGGCATGGATCATTGTGATGAAAAAGGCATGGAGCCTTGTCATTACAGGGTTCAAGGAGCATACAGACAACAAGTGTCAGGGAGCATTTTGATGACAAGTGTATTGAGCATTGTGATGACAAAAGTCATGGAGCATTTTGATGAGAAGACCATGGATAATTGTGATGACGAGCGTCATGGGGCATTGTGATGACAAGTGTTATGGAATATTGTGATCACAAGGGTTTGCAACATTGTTATGACAGAGGTCATGGAGCATTTTGATTTCATTGTGATGACAATAGCATGAAGCATTATGATGATGGGCATGGTGCATTGTGATGACAGGGTTCATGGATCATTGAGATGAAAAGGGGCATAGAGCATTGTGATTACAGGGTTCTTGGAGTATTGTGATGAGAAGGGTCATGGAGCCTTGTGATGACAAGGCCATGGAACATCGTGATGGCAGGGGTCATGGGGCATTGTTATGAGAGTGGTAATGGAGCATTGTGATGGCAAGGGCATGGAACATTGTGATGAGAAGGCCATGGAACATTCTGATGACATGTGTCATGGAGCTTTGTGATGACAAGGGCATGGAGCAATGTGATGAGAGTGTTCATGGAGCATTGTGATTCCAAGGGTCAAGGATCTTTGTGATGAAAAAGGTCATGGGGCATTTTGATGGCAAGTGCGTTGTGCCTTGTGATGAGAAAGGCAGGGGGCATTGTGATGACAGGGTCATGGAGCAATTTGATGAAATGTGTCATGGAACATTTTGATGACAGGTGTTATGGAACATTGTGATGTCAGGGGTCATGGAGCATTTTGATGAAAAGGGTCATGGAGCATTTTGATGACAGATGTTACGGAACATTGTGATGTCAGGAGTCATCGAACATTGTGATGATAAGTGCATGTAGCATTGTGATGACAGGAGTCATGGAATATTGTGATGAGAGGGATGAGGGAGTACTGTGACAAATACTGAGGTAGCATTGTGATATCAGTGGTGAGAGAGCATTTTGATGAGAAGTGCATGGAGCATTGTGATGACAACATTGTGGAGCACTGTGATGACAAGCGCATGGTTCATTGTGATGACATGTGTCATGGAGCATTGTGCTGACAAGCGCATGGAGCATTGTGATGACAAGGGTCATGGAGCATTGTGCTGAGAAAGGCATAGAGCATTTTGATGACAAGGGTCAAAGAGCATTGTGATGAAAATTCATGGAGCATTGTTGTTAAAAAGGTCACAGAGACAGTTGATGATGAGGACATGGACCATTGTGATGAGAAAGTTCATGAAGCATTGTGATGACTGGAGTCACGGAGCATTGTGATGACAGGGGTCATGGAGCATTGTGATAACAAGGGCATGGAGCATGGTGATGACAAGAGCATGGAACATTGGTCTCATAAGTTTCATGAATTATTGCGATGAGAGTTGGAATGGCGCATTGTGATGACAAGAGCATGGATCATTGTGATGACCAGTTCATGCAGTATTGTGAAGCCAGGTGTCAGGGAGCATTGTGATGACATATGTCATGGCCCATTGTGATGACAATAGCATGGAGCACTGTGATGCTAAGTGTCATGGAGGATTCTGATGATAAAGGTAATGGAGCTTTGTGATGACAATGGCTAGGAGCATTGTGATGACAAGGGTCAGGGAGCATTGTGCTGACAAGTGCATGGAGATTTGTGATGACACGGGTCATGGAACATTCTGATGACAAGCTTGTGGAGTATTTTGATGACAATGGCATGGAGCATTGTGATGTAAATGGCATGGGGCATTGTGATGAAAAAGGCATGGAGCCTTTTCGTGACAGGGTTCAAGGAGCATTCTGATGACAAGTGTCAGGGAGCATTGTGATGACAAGTGTATTGAGAATTGTGATGACAAAGGTCATGGAGCATTTTGATGAAAAGGGCATGGAGTATTGTGATGACAGGCATCATGGAGCGTTGTGATGACAAGTGTTATGGAATATTGTGATCACAAGGGCTTGGAACATTGTGATGACATAGGTCATGGATCATTTTGATTTCAAGGAGCATGGGGCATTGTGATGACAAGGGCATGAAGCAATGTGATCCCAAGGTTCATGGAGGGTTGTGATGACAATGGTAATGGAGTATTGTGATGACAAGCACATAGAGCATTGTAATGACAAGGTCATGAAGCATTTTGCTGACAAAGGCATGGAGCATTGTGATGACAGGTGTCATGGAGCACTGTGATGACAAGCGTCATGGAGCATTGTGAATACAGGGGTTTTGGAGCATTGGGATGACAAGGGCATGGATCATTGTGATGACAAGTGTCCTGGAGCATTGTGATGACTAGGGAATGGAACATTGTGATGAAAAGAGTCCCGGATCATTGTGCTGTCAGGTGTCATGGAGTGTTGTGATGACAGTGGTCATGGAGAATTGTGATGATATTGGTCATGGAGCATTGCGATGACAAGCGAATGGAGCATGGTGATGACAAAGTCCTGGAACATTTTGATGAGAAGACCATGGAGACTTTTGATGAGAAGTCTCATGGAGCATTCTGTTGAAAAGGGGCATGGAGCCTTGTGATTACAGGGGTCTTGGAGCATTGTGATGACAAGGGCATGGATCATGGTGATGAGAAGGCCATGGAGCATTCTGATGACATGCGTCCAGGAGCTTTGTGATGACAAGGGCATGGATCATTGTGATTAAAGGGGTCTTGGAGCATTGTGATGAAAAGGGCATGGATCATTGTGATAAAAAAGGCATGGATCCTTGTCATGACAGGTTTCACGGAGCATACTGAAGACAAGTGTCAGGGAGCATTGTGATGACAAGTGTATTGAGCATTGTGATGACAAAAGTCATAGAGCACTGTGATGAGAAGGCCATAGATAATTGTGATGATGAGCGTCATGGGGTGTTGTGATGCTAAGTGTTATGGAACTTTGTGATCACAAGGGTTCGGAGTATTATGATGACAGAGGTCATGGAGCATTTTGATTTCATTGTGATGACAGTAGCCTGAAGCATTATGATGATGGGCATGGTGCATTGTGATGACAGGGTTCATGGAGCATTGATATGAAAAGGGGCATGGAGCATTGTGATTACAATGGTCTTGGAGCATTGTGATGACAAGGGCATGGAGCATTGAGATGAGAAGGCCATAGAACATTCTGATGACATGCGTCATGGAGCTTTGTGATGACAAGGGCATGGAGCATTGTGATTTCAGGGTTCTTGAGAATTGTGATGACAATTGTCATGGAACCATGTGATGACTAGGCCGTGGAACATTGTGATGGCGGGGGTCATGGTGCATTGTTATGAAAGGGGTAATGGAGCATTGTGATGAGAAGGGCATGGGATATTGGTCTGATATGTTTCATGGATTATTGTGATGTGAGTGGTCATGGAGCACTGTGATAACAAGGGTACGGAACACTATGATACATGGCTCATGCAGGATTGTAATGACAAGGGCATGGAGCATTGTGATGAGAAGGGCATCGAGCATTGTGATGACAAGTATCATAGAGCTTTGTGATGACAAGGGCATTGAGCAATATTATGAGAAGTTTCATGGAGCATTGTGATGACGATGACATGGAGCATTGTGATGACAAGGCTCATGGAGATTTGTGATGACAAGTCTTGGAGCATTTTGATGACAAGGGCATGGTGCATTGTGATGAGAAGGGCAGGGAGCATTTTGATGACCGGGTCATGCAGCAATTTGATGAAATGTGAAATGGAACATTTTGATGGCAGGGGTTATAGAACAATGTGATGTCAGTGGTTTTGGAGCTTTGGAATGAAAAGTGTCATGGAGCATTTTGATGACAGCGGTTATGGAACATTGTGATGTCAGGGGTCATCGAACAATGTGATGATAAGTGCATGTAGCATTGTGATGACAGGAGTCATGGAACATTGTGATAACAGGGTTGAGGGATTATTGTGACGAATAGTGGTGTAACATTGTGATATCTGTGGTGAGAGAGCATTTTGATGAGAAGTGCATGGAGCATTGTGATGACAAGGTTTATGGAGCATTGTGATAAAAAGATTGTGGAATACTGTGATGACAAGTGCATGGTGCATTGTGATGACATGTGTCATGGAGCACTGTTCTGACAAAGACATGCAGCATTGTGTTGACAAGTGTCACAGAGAATTGTGATGAAAAGTTCATGGAGCATTGTCGTTACAAAGGTCACAGAGCCTTGTGATGAGTCGGGCATAGAACATTGTGATGTGTCGGGCATAGAACATTGTGATGACAAACGTTTTGAAGCATTGTGATGACTGGAGTCACGGAGCGCTGTGATGACAGGGGTCATGGAGCATTGTGAGGACAAGGGCATGGAGCATTGTGATGACAGGGGCATGGAGCATCGGTCTGAGAAGTTTCATAGATTATTGTGATGAGAGTGGGCATGGTGCATTGTGATGACAAGGGCATGGAGCATTGTGATGAGAAGGTCATGGAGTATTGTGAAGACAGGTGTCAGGGATCATTGTGATGACATATGTCATGGTCCATTGCGGTGACAATGGCATGGAGCATTGTGATGCCAAATGTAACGGAGGATTGTGATGACAAATATAATGGAGCATTGTGATGACTAGGGCTTGGAGCATTATGATGACAAGGGCCATTGAAAATTTTCATGACAAAGTCGTGAAGCATTGTGATGACTAGGTCCTGGAGCATTGTGATGACAAAACCATGGAGCCTTGTGATGAGAATTCTCATGGAGCATACTGATGAAAAGGGGCATAGAGCATTGTGATTACAGGAGTCTTGGAACATTGTGATGAAAAGGTCATGGAACATTGTGAGGAGAAGTCCAAGGAGCATTCTGATGGCATGCGTCATTGAGCTTTGTGATGACAAGGGCATGGAGCATTGTGATTACATGGGTCTTGGAGCATTGTGATGAAAAAGGCATGGATCATTGTGATGAAAAAGGCATGGAGCCTTGTCATTACAGGGTTCAAGGAGCATACAGACAACAAGTGTCAGGGAGCATTTTGATGACAAGTGTATTGAGCATTGTGATGACAAAAGTCATGGAGCATTTTGATGAGAAGACCATGGATAATTGTGATGACGAGCGTCATGGGGCATTGTGATGACAAGTGTTATGGAATATTGTGATCACAAGGGTTTGCAACATTGTTATGACAGAGGTCATGGAGCATTTTGATTTCATTGTGATGACAATAGCATGAAGCATTATGATGATGGGCATGGTGCATTGTGATGACAGGGTTCATGGATCATTGAGATGAAAAGGGGCATAGAGCATTGTGATTACAGGGTTCTTGGAGTATTGTGATGAGAAGGGTCATGGAGCCTTGTGATGACAAGGCCATGGAACATCGTGATGGCAGGGGTCATGGGGCATTGTTATGAGAGTGGTAATGGAGCATTGTGATGGCAAGGGCATGGAACATTGTGATGAGAAGGCCATGGAACATTCTGATGACATGTGTCATGGAGCTTTGTGATGACAAGGGCATGGAGCAATGTGATGAGAGTGTTCATGGAGCATTGTGATTCCAAGGGTCAAGGATCTTTGTGATGAAAAAGGTCATGGGGCATTTTGATGGCAAGTGCGTTGTGCCTTGTGATGAGAAAGGCAGGGGGCATTGTGATGACAGGGTCATGGAGCAATTTGATGAAATGTGTCATGGAACATTTTGATGACAGGTGTTATGGAACATTGTGATGTCAGGGGTCATGGAGCATTTTGATGAAAAGGGTCATGGAGCATTTTGATGACAGATGTTACGGAACATTGTGATGTCAGGAGTCATCGAACATTGTGATGATAAGTGCATGTAGCATTGTGATGACAGGAGTCATGGAATATTGTGATGAGAGGGATGAGGGAGTACTGTGACAAATACTGAGGTAGCATTGTGATATCAGTGGTGAGAGAGCATTTTGATGAGAAGTGCATGGAGCATTGTGATGACAACATTGTGGAGCACTGTGATGACAAGCGCATGGTTCATTGTGATGACATGTGTCATGGAGCATTGTGCTGACAAGCGCATGGAGCATTGTGATGACAAGGGTCATGGAGCATTGTGCTGAGAAAGGCATAGAGCATTTTGATGACAAGGGTCAAAGAGCATTGTGATGAAAATTCATGGAGCATTGTTGTTAAAAAGGTCACAGAGACAGTTGATGATGAGGACATGGACCATTGTGATGAGAAAGTTCATGAAGCATTGTGATGACTGGAGTCACGGAGCATTGTGATGACAGGGGTCATGGAGCATTGTGATAACAAGGGCATGGAGCATGGTGATGACAAGAGCATGGAACATTGGTCTCATAAGTTTCATGAATTATTGCGATGAGAGTTGGAATGGCGCATTGTGATGACAAGAGCATGGATCATTGTGATGACCAGTTCATGCAGTATTGTGAAGCCAGGTGTCAGGGAGCATTGTGATGACATATGTCATGGCCCATTGTGATGACAATAGCATGGAGCACTGTGATGCTAAGTGTCATGGAGGATTCTGATGATAAAGGTAATGGAGCTTTGTGATGACAATGGCTAGGAGCATTGTGATGACAAGGGTCAGGGAGCATTGTGCTGACAAGTGCATGGAGATTTGTGATGACACGGGTCATGGAACATTCTGATGACAAGCTTGTGGAGTATTTTGATGACAATGGCATGGAGCATTGTGATGTAAATGGCATGGGGCATTGTGATGAAAAAGGCATGGAGCCTTTTCGTGACAGGGTTCAAGGAGCATTCTGATGACAAGTGTCAGGGAGCATTGTGATGACAAGTGTATTGAGAATTGTGATGACAAAGGTCATGGAGCATTTTGATGAAAAGGGCATGGAGTATTGTGATGACAGGCATCATGGAGCGTTGTGATGACAAGTGTTATGGAATATTGTGATCACAAGGGCTTGGAACATTGTGATGACATAGGTCATGGATCATTTTGATTTCAAGGAGCATGGGGCATTGTGATGACAAGGGCATGAAGCAATGTGATCCCAAGGTTCATGGAGGGTTGTGATGACAATGGTAATGGAGTATTGTGATGACAAGCACATAGAGCATTGTAATGACAAGGTCATGAAGCATTTTGCTGACAAAGGCATGGAGCATTGTGATGACAGGTGTCATGGAGCACTGTGATGACAAGCGTCATGGAGCATTGTGAGTACAGGGGTTTTGGAGCATTGGGATGACAAGGGCATGGATCATTGTGATGACAAGTGTCCTGGAGCATTGTGATGACTAGGGAATGGAACATTGTGATGAAAAGAGTCCCGGATCATTGTGCTGTCAGGTGTCATGGAGTGTTGTGATGACAGTGGTCATGGAGAATTGTGATGATATTGGTCATGGAGCATTGCGATGACAAGCGAATGGAGCATGGTGATGACAAAGTCCTGGAACATTTTGATGAGAAGACCATGGAGACTTTTGATGAGAAGTCTCATGGAGCATTCTGTTGAAAAGGGGCATGGAGCCTTGTGATTACAGGGGTCTTGGAGCATTGTGATGACAAGGGCATGGATCATGGTGATGAGAAGGCCATGGAGCATTCTGATGACATGCGTCCAGGAGCTTTGTGATGACAAGGGCATGGATCATTGTGATTAAAGGGGTCTTGGAGCATTGTGATGAAAAGGGCATGGATCATTGTGATAAAAAAGGCATGGATCCTTGTCATGACAGGTTTCACGGAGCATACTGAAGACAAGTGTCAGGGAGCATTGTGATGACAAGTGTATTGAGCATTGTGATGACAAAAGTCATAGAGCACTGTGATGAGAAGGCCATAGATAATTGTGATGATGAGCGTCATGGGGTGTTGTGATGCTAAGTGTTATGGAACTTTGTGATCACAAGGGTTCGGAGTATTATGATGACAGAGGTCATGGAGCATTTTGATTTCATTGTGATGACAGTAGCCTGAAGCATTATGATGATGGGCATGGTGCATTGTGATGACAGGGTTCATGGAGCATTGATATGAAAAGGGGCATGGAGCATTGTGATTACAATGGTCTTGGAGCATTGTGATGACAAGGGCATGGAGCATTGAGATGAGAAGGCCATAGAACATTCTGATGACATGCGTCATGGAGCTTTGTGATGACAAGGGCATGGAGCATTGTGATTTCAGGGTTCTTGAGAATTGTGATGACAATTGTCATGGAACCATGTGATGACTAGGCCGTGGAACATTGTGATGGCGGGGGTCATGGTGCATTGTTATGAAAGGGGTAATGGAGCATTGTGATGAGAAGGGCATGGGATATTGGTCTGATATGTTTCATGGATTATTGTGATGTGAGTGGTCATGGAGCACTGTGATAACAAGGGTACGGAACACTATGATACATGGCTCATGCAGGATTGTAATGACAAGGGCATGGAGCATTGTGATGAGAAGGGCATCGAGCATTGTGATGACAAGTATCATAGAGCTTTGTGATGACAAGGGCATTGAGCAATATTATGAGAAGTTTCATGGAGCATTGTGATGACGATGACATGGAGCATTGTGATGACAAGGCTCATGGAGATTTGTGATGACAAGTCTTGGAGCATTTTGATGACAAGGGCATGGTGCATTGTGATGAGAAGGGCAGGGAGCATTTTGATGACCGGGTCATGCAGCAATTTGATGAAATGTGAAATGGAACATTTTGATGGCAGGGGTTATAGAACAATGTGATGTCAGTGGTTTTGGAGCTTTGGAATGAAAAGTGTCATGGAGCATTTTGATGACAGCGGTTATGGAACATTGTGATGTCAGGGGTCATCGAACAATGTGATGATAAGTGCATGTAGCATTGTGATGACAGGAGTCATGGAACATTGTGATAACAGGGTTGAGGGATTATTGTGACGAATAGTGGTGTAACATTGTGATATCTGTGGTGAGAGAGCATTTTGATGAGAAGTGCATGGAGCATTGTGATGACAAGGTTTATGGAGCATTGTGATAAAAAGATTGTGGAATACTGTGATGACAAGTGCATGGTGCATTGTGATGACATGTGTCATGGAGCACTGTTCTGACAAAGACATGCAGCATTGTGTTGACAAGTGTCACAGAGAATTGTGATGAAAAGTTCATGGAGCATTGTCGTTACAAAGGTCACAGAGCCTTGTGATGAGTCGGGCATAGAACATTGTGATGTGTCGGGCATAGAACATTGTGATGACAAACGTTTTGAAGCATTGTGATGACTGGAGTCACGGAGCGCTGTGATGACAGGGGTCATGGAGCATTGTGAGGACAAGGGCATGGAGCATTGTGATGACAGGGGCATGGAGCATCGGTCTGAGAAGTTTCATAGATTATTGTGATGAGAGTGGGCATGGTGCATTGTGATGACAAGGGCATGGAGCATTGTGATGAGAAGGTCATGGAGTATTGTGAAGACAGGTGTCAGGGATCATTGTGATGACATATGTCATGGTCCATTGCGGTGACAATGGCATGGAGCATTGTGATGCCAAATGTAACGGAGGATTGTGATGACAAATATAATGGAGCATTGTGATGACTAGGGCTTGGAGCATTATGATGACAAGGGCCATTGAAAATTTTCATGACAAAGTCGTGAAGCATTGTGATGACTAGGTCCTGGAGCATTGTGATGACAAAACCATGGAGCCTTGTGATGAGAATTCTCATGGAGCATACTGATGAAAAGGGGCATAGAGCATTGTGATTACAGGAGTCTTGGAACATTGTGATGAAAAGGTCATGGAACATTGTGAGGAGAAGTCCAAGGAGCATTCTGATGGCATGCGTCATTGAGCTTTGTGATGACAAGGGCATGGAGCATTGTGATTACATGGGTCTTGGAGCATTGTGATGAAAAAGGCATGGATCATTGTGATGAAAAAGGCATGGAGCCTTGTCATTACAGGGTTCAAGGAGCATACAGACAACAAGTGTCAGGGAGCATTTTGATGACAAGTGTATTGAGCATTGTGATGACAAAAGTCATGGAGCATTTTGATGAGAAGACCATGGATAATTGTGATGACGAGCGTCATGGGGCATTGTGATGACAAGTGTTATGGAATATTGTGATCACAAGGGTTTGCAACATTGTTATGACAGAGGTCATGGAGCATTTTGATTTCATTGTGATGACAATAGCATGAAGCATTATGATGATGGGCATGGTGCATTGTGATGACAGGGTTCATGGATCATTGAGATGAAAAGGGGCATAGAGCATTGTGATTACAGGGTTCTTGGAGTATTGTGATGAGAAGGGTCATGGAGCCTTGTGATGACAAGGCCATGGAACATCGTGATGGCAGGGGTCATGGGGCATTGTTATGAGAGTGGTAATGGAGCATTGTGATGGCAAGGGCATGGAACATTGTGATGAGAAGGCCATGGAACATTCTGATGACATGTGTCATGGAGCTTTGTGATGACAAGGGCATGGAGCAATGTGATGAGAGTGTTCATGGAGCATTGTGATTCCAAGGGTCAAGGATATTTGTGATGAAAAAGGTCATGGGGCATTTTGATGGCAAGTGCGTTGTGCCTTGTGATGAGAAAGGCAGGGGGCATTGTGATGACAGGGTCATGGAGCAATTTGATGAAATGTGTCATGGAACATTTTGATGACAGGTGTTATAGAACATTGTGATGTCAGGGGTCATGGAGCATTTTGATGAAAAGGGTCATGGAGCATTTTGATGACAGATGTTACGGAACATTGTGATGTCAGGAGTCATCGAACATTGTGATGATAAGTGCATGTAGCATTGTGATGACAGGAGTCATGGAATATTGTGATGAGAGGGATGAGGGAGTACTGTGACAAATACTGAGGTAGCATTGTGATATCAGTGGTGAGAGAGCATTTTGATGAGAAGTGCATGGAGCATTGTGATGACAACATTGTGGAGCACTGTGATGACAAGCGCATGGTTCATTGTGATGACATGTGTCATGGAGCATTGTGCTGACAAGCGCATGGAGCATTGTGATGACAAGGGTCATGGAGCATTGTGCTGAGAAAGGCATAGAGCATTTTGATGACAAGGGTCAAAGAGCATTGTGATGAAAATTCATGGAGCATTGTTGTTAAAAAGGTCACAGAGACAGTTGATGATGAGGACATGGACCATTGTGATGAGAAAGTTCATGAAGCATTGTGATGACTGGAGTCACGGAGCATTGTGATGACAGGGGTCATGGAGCATTGTGATAACAAGGGCATGGAGCATGGTGATGACAAGAGCATGGAACATTGGTCTCATAAGTTTCATGAATTATTGCGATGAGAGTTGGAATGGCGCATTGTGATGACAAGAGCATGGATCATTGTGATGACCAGTTCATGCAGTATTGTGAAGCCAGGTGTCAGGGAGCATTGTGATGACATATGTCATGGCCCATTGTGATGACAATAGCATGGAGCATTGTGATGCTAAGTGTCATGGAGGATTCTGATGATAAAGGTAATGGAGCTTTGTGATGACAATGGCTAGGAGCATTGTGATGACAAGGGTCAGGGAGCATTGTGCTGACAAGTGCATGGAGATTTGTGATGACACGGGTCATGGAACATTCTGATGACAAGCTTGTGGAGTATTTTGATGACAATGGCATGGAGCATTGTGATGTAAATGGCATGGGGCATTGTGATGAAAAAGGCATGGAGCCTTTTCGTGACAGGGTTCAAGGAGCATTCTGATGACAAGTGTCAGGGAGCATTGTGATGACAAGTGTATTGAGAATTGTGATGACAAAGGTCATGGAGCATTTTGATGAAAAGGGCATGGAGTATTGTGATGACAGGCATCATGGAGCGTTGTGATGACAAGTGTTATGGAATATTGTGATCACAAGGGCTTGGAACATTGTGATGACATAGGTCATGGATCATTTTGATTTCAAGGAGCATGGGGCATTGTGATGACAAGGGCATGAAGCAATGTGATCCCAAGGTTCATGGAGGGTTGTGATGACAATGGTAATGGAGTATTGTGATGACAAGCACATAGAGCATTGTAATGACAAGGTCATGAAGCATTTTGCTGACAAAGGCATGGAGCATTGTGATGACAGGTGTCATGGAGCACTGTGATGACAAGCGTCATGGAGCATTGTGAATACAGGGGTTTTGGAGCATTGGGATGACAAGGGCATGGATCATTGTGATGACAAGTGTCCTGGAGCATTGTGATGACTAGGGAATGGAACATTGTGATGAAAAGAGTCCCGGATCATTGTGCTGTCAGGTGTCATGGAGTGTTGTGATGACAGTGGTCATGGAGAATTGTGATGATATTGGTCATGGAGCATTGCGATGACAAGCGAATGGAGCATGGTGATGACAAAGTCCTGGAACATTTTGATGAGAAGACCATGGAGACTTTTGATGAGAAGTCTCATGGAGCATTCTGTTGAAAAGGGGCATGGAGCCTTGTGATTACAGGGGTCTTGGAGCATTGTGATGACAAGGGCATGGATCATGGTGATGAGAAGGCCATGGAGCATTCTGATGACATGCGTCCAGGAGCTTTGTGATGACAAGGGCATGGATCATTGTGATTAAAGGGGTCTTGGAGCATTGTGATGAAAAGGGCATGGATCATTGTGATAAAAAAGGCATGGATCCTTGTCATGACAGGTTTCACGGAGCATACTGAAGACAAGTGTCAGGGAGCATTGTGATGACAAGTGTATTGAGCATTGTGATGACAAAAGTCATAGAGCACTGTGATGAGAAGGCCATAGATAATTGTGATGATGAGCGTCATGGGGTGTTGTGATGCTAAGTGTTATGGAACTTTGTGATCACAAGGGTTCGGAGTATTATGATGACAGAGGTCATGGAGCATTTTGATTTCATTGTGATGACAGTAGCCTGAAGCATTATGATGATGGGCATGGTGCATTGTGATGACAGGGTTCATGGAGCATTGATATGAAAAGGGGCATGGAGCATTGTGATTACAATGGTCTTGGAGCATTGTGATGACAAGGGCATGGAGCATTGAGATGAGAAGGCCATAGAACATTCTGATGACATGCATCATGGAGCTTTGTGATGACAAGGGCATGGAGCATTGTGATTTCAGGGTTCTTGAGAATTGTGATGACAATTGTCATGGAACCATGTGATGACTAGGCCGTGGAACATTGTGATGGCGGGGGTCATGGTGCATTGTTATGAAAGGGGTAATGGAGCATTGTGATGAGAAGGGCATGGGATATTGGTCTGATATGTTTCATGGATTATTGTGATGTGAGTGGTCATGGAGCACTGTGATAACAAGGGTACGGAACACTATGATACATGGCTCATGCAGGATTGTAATGACAAGGGCATGGAGCATTGTGATGAGAAGGGCATCGAGCATTGTGATGACAAGTATCATAGAGCTTTGTGATGACAAGGGCATTGAGCAATATTATGAGAAGTTTCATGGAGCATTGTGATGACGATGACATGGAGCATTGTGATGACAAGGCTCATGGAGATTTGTGATGACAAGTCTTGGAGCATTTTGATGACAAGGGCATGGTGCATTGTGATGAGAAGGGCAGGGAGCATTTTGATGACCGGGTCATGCAGCAATTTGATGAAATGTGAAATGGAACATTTTGATGGCAGGGGTTATAGAACAATGTGATGTCAGTGGTTTTGGAGCTTTGGAATGAAAAGTGTCATGGAGCATTTTGATGACAGCGGTTATGGAACATTGTGATGTCAGGGGTCATCGAACAATGTGATGATAAGTGCATGTAGCATTGTGATGACAGGAGTCATGGAACATTGTGATAACAGGGTTGAGGGATTATTGTGACGAATAGTGGTGTAACATTGTGATATCTGTGGTGAGAGAGCATTTTGATGAGAAGTGCATGGAGCATTGTGATGACAAGGTTTATGGAGCATTGTGATAAAAAGATTGTGGAATACTGTGATGACAAGTGCATGGTGCATTGTGATGACATGTGTCATGGAGCACTGTTCTGACAAAGACATGCAGCATTGTGTTGACAAGTGTCACAGAGAATTGTGATGAAAAGTTCATGGAGCATTGTCGTTACAAAGGTCACAGAGCCTTGTGATGAGTCGGGCATAGAACATTGTGATGTGTCGGGCATAGAACATTGTGATGACAAACGTTTTGAAGCATTGTGATGACTGGAGTCACGGAGCGCTGTGATGACAGGGGTCATGGAGCATTGTGAGGACAAGGGCATGGAGCATTGTGATGACAGGGGCATGGAGCATCGGTCTGAGAAGTTTCATAGATTATTGTGATGAGAGTGGGCATGGTGCATTGTGATGACAAGGGCATGGAGCATTGTGATGAGAAGGTCATGGAGTATTGTGAAGACAGGTGTCAGGGATCATTGTGATGACATATGTCATGGTCCATTGCGGTGACAATGGCATGGAGCATTGTGATGCCAAATGTAACGGAGGATTGTGATGACAAATATAATGGAGCATTGTGATGACTAGGGCTTGGAGCATTATGATGACAAGGGCCATTGAAAATTTTCATGACAAAGTCGTGAAGCATTGTGATGACTAGGTCCTGGAGCATTGTGATGACAAAACCATGGAGCCTTGTGATGAGAATTCTCATGGAGCATACTGATGAAAAGGGGCATAGAGCATTGTGATTACAGGAGTCTTGGAACATTGTGATGAAAAGGTCATGGAACATTGTGAGGAGAAGTCCAAGGAGCATTCTGATGGCATGCGTCATTGAGCTTTGTGATGACAAGGGCATGGAGCATTGTGATTACATGGGTCTTGGAGCATTGTGATGAAAAAGGCATGGATCATTGTGATGAAAATGGCATGGAGCCTTGTCATTACAGGGTTCAAGGAGCATACAGACAACAAGTGTCAGGGAGCATTTTGATGACAAGTGTATTGAGCATTGTGATGACAAAAGTCATGGAGCATTTTGATGAGAAGACCATGGATAATTGTGATGACGAGCGTCATGGGGCATTGTGATGACAAGTGTTATGGAATATTGTGATCACAAGGGTTTGGAACATTGTTATGACAGAGGTCATGGAGCATTTTGATTTCATTGTGATGACAATAGCATGAAGCATTATGATGATGGGCATGGTGCATTGTGATGACAGGGTTCATGGATCATTGAGATGAAAAGGGGCATAGAGCATTGTGATTACAGGGTTCTTGGAGTATTGTGATGAGAAGGGTCATGGAGCCTTGTGATGACAAGGCCATGGAACATCGTGATGGCAGGGGTCATGGGGCATTGTTATGAGAGTGGTAATGGAGCATTGTGATGGCAAGGGCATGGAACATTGTGATGAGAAGGCCATGGAACATTCTGATGACATGTGTCATGGAGCTTTGTGATGACAAGGGCATGGAGCAATGTGATGAGAGTGTTCATGGAGCATTGTGATTCCAAGGGTCAAGGATCTTTGTGATGAAAAAGGTCATGGGGCATTTTGATGGCAAGTGCGTTGTGCCTTGTGATGAGAAAGGCAGGGGGCATTGTGATGACAGGGTCATGGAGCAATTTGATGAAATGTGTCATGGAACATTTTGATGACAGGTGTTATGGAACATTGTGATGTCAGGGGTCATGGAGCATTTTGATGAAAAGGGTCATGGAGCATTTTGATGACAGATGTTACGGAACATTGTGATGTCAGGAGTCATCGAACATTGTGATGATAAGTGCATGTAGCATTGTGATGACAGGAGTCATGGAATATTGTGATGAGAGGGATGAGGGAGTACTGTGACAAATACTGAGGTAGCATTGTGATATCAGTGGTGAGAGAGCATTTTGATGAGAAGTGCATGGAGCATTGTGATGACAACATTGTGGAGCACTGTGATGACAAGCGCATGGTTCATTGTGATGACATGTGTCATGGAGCATTGTGCTGACAAGCGCATGGAGCATTGTGATGACAAGGGTCATGGAGCATTGTGCTGAGAAAGGCATAGAGCATTTTGATGACAAGGGTCAAAGAGCATTGTGATGAAAATTCATGGAGCATTGTTGTTAAAAAGGTCACAGAGACAGTTGATGATGAGGACATGGACCATTGTGATGAGAAAGTTCATGAAGCATTGTGATGACTGGAGTCACGGAGCATTGTGATGACAGGGGTCATGGAGCATTGTGATAACAAGGGCATGGAGCATGGTGATGACAAGAGCATGGAACATTGGTCTCATAAGTTTCATGAATTATTGCGATGAGAGTTGGAATGGCGCATTGTGATGACAAGAGCATGGATCATTGTGATGACCAGTTCATGCAGTATTGTGAAGCCAGGTGTCAGGGAGCATTGTGATGACATATGTCATGGCCCATTGTGATGACAATAGCATGGAGCACTGTGATGCTAAGTGTCATGGAGGATTCTGATGATAAAGGTAATGGAGCTTTGTGATGACAATGGCTAGGAGCATTGTGATGACAAGGGTCAGGGAGCATTGTGCTGACAAGTGCATGGAGATTTGTGATGACACGGGTCATGGAACATTCTGATGACAAGCTTGTGGAGTATTTTGATGACAATGGCATGGAGCATTGTGATGTAAATGGCATGGGGCATTGTGATGAAAAAGGCATGGAGCCTTTTCGTGACAGGGTTCAAGGAGCATTCTGATGACAAGTGTCAGGGAGCATTGTGATGACAAGTGTATTGAGAATTGTGATGACAAAGGTCATGGAGCATTTTGATGAAAAGGGCATGGAGTATTGTGATGACAGGCATCATGGAGCGTTGTGATGACAAGTGTTATGGAATATTGTGATCACAAGGGCTTGGAACATTGTGATGACATAGGTCATGGATCATTTTGATTTCAAGGAGCATGGGGCATTGTGATGACAAGGGCATGAAGCAATGTGATCCCAAGGTTCATGGAGGGTTGTGATGACAATGGTAATGGAGTATTGTGATGACAAGCACATAGAGCATTGTAATGACAAGGTCATGAAGCATTTTGCTGACAAAGGCATGGAGCATTGTGATGACAGGTGTCATGGAGCACTGTGATGACAAGCGTCATGGAGCATTGTGAATACAGGGGTTTTGGAGCATTGGGATGACAAGGGCATGGATCATTGTGATGACAAGTGTCCTGGAGCATTGTGATGACTAGGGAATGGAACATTGTGATGAAAAGAGTCCCGGATCATTGTGCTGTCAGGTGTCATGGAGTGTTGTGATGACAGTGGTCATGGAGAATTGTGATGATATTGGTCATGGAGCATTGCGATGACAAGCGAATGGAGCATGGTGATGACAAAGTCCTGGAACATTTTGATGAGAAGACCATGGAGACTTTTGATGAGAAGTCTCATGGAGCATTCTGTTGAAAAGGGGCATGGAGCCTTGTGATTACAGGGGTCTTGGAGCATTGTGATGACAAGGGCATGGATCATGGTGATGAGAAGGCCATGGAGCATTCTGATGACATGCGTCCAGGAGCTTTGTGATGACAAGGGCATGGATCATTGTGATTAAAGGGGTCTTGGAGCATTGTGATGAAAAGGGCATGGATCATTGTGATAAAAAAGGCATGGATCCTTGTCATGACAGGTTTCACGGAGCATACTGAAGACAAGTGTCAGGGAGCATTGTGATGACAAGTGTATTGAGCATTGTGATGACAAAAGTCATAGAGCACTGTGATGAGAAGGCCATAGATAATTGTGATGATGAGCGTCATGGGGTGTTGTGATGCTAAGTGTTATGGAACTTTGTGATCACAAGGGTTCGGAGTATTATGATGACAGAGGTCATGGAGCATTTTGATTTCATTGTGATGACAGTAGCCTGAAGCATTATGATGATGGGCATGGTGCATTGTGATGACAGGGTTCATGGAGCATTGATATGAAAAGGGGCATGGAGCATTGTGATTACAATGGTCTTGGAGCATTGTGATGACAAGGGCATGGAGCATTGAGATGAGAAGGCCATAGAACATTCTGATGACATGCGTCATGGAGCTTTGTGATGACAAGGGCATGGAGCATTGTGATTTCAGGGTTCTTGAGAATTGTGATGACAATTGTCATGGAACCATGTGATGACTAGGCCGTGGAACATTGTGATGGCGGGGGTCATGGTGCATTGTTATGAAAGGGGTAATGGAGCATTGTGATGAGAAGGGCATGGGATATTGGTCTGATATGTTTCATGGATTATTGTGATGTGAGTGGTCATGGAGCACTGTGATAACAAGGGTACGGAACACTATGATACATGGCTCATGCAGGATTGTAATGACAAGGGCATGGAGCATTGTGATGAGAAGGGCATCGAGCATTGTGATGACAAGTATCATAGAGCTTTGTGATGACAAGGGCATTGAGCAATATTATGAGAAGTTTCATGGAGCATTGTGATGACGATGACATGGAGCATTGTGATGACAAGGCTCATGGAGATTTGTGATGACAAGTCTTGGAGCATTTTGATGACAAGGGCATGGTGCATTGTGATGAGAAGGGCAGGGAGCATTTTGATGACCGGGTCATGCAGCAATTTGATGAAATGTGAAATGGAACATTTTGATGGCAGGGGTTATAGAACAATGTGATGTCAGTGGTTTTGGAGCTTTGGAATGAAAAGTGTCATGGAGCATTTTGATGACAGCGGTTATGGAACATTGTGATGTCAGGGGTCATCGAACAATGTGATGATAAGTGCATGTAGCATTGTGATGACAGGAGTCATGGAACATTGTGATAACAGGGTTGAGGGATTATTGTGACGAATAGTGGTGTAACATTGTGATATCTGTGGTGAGAGAGCATTTTGATGAGAAGTGCATGGAGCATTGTGATGACAAGGTTTATGGAGCATTGTGATAAAAAGATTGTGGAATACTGTGATGACAAGTGCATGGTGCATTGTGATGACATGTGTCATGGAGCACTGTTCTGACAAAGACATGCAGCATTGTGTTGACAAGTGTCACAGAGAATTGTGATGAAAAGTTCATGGAGCATTGTCGTTACAAAGGTCACAGAGCCTTGTGATGAGTCGGGCATAGAACATTGTGATGTGTCGGGCATAGAACATTGTGATGACAAACGTTTTGAAGCATTGTGATGACTGGAGTCACGGAGCGCTGTGATGACAGGGGTCATGGAGCATTGTGAGGACAAGGGCATGGAGCATTGTGATGACAGGGGCATGGAGCATCGGTCTGAGAAGTTTCATAGATTATTGTGATGAGAGTGGGCATGGTGCATTGTGATGACAAGGGCATGGAGCATTGTGATGAGAAGGTCATGGAGTATTGTGAAGACAGGTGTCAGGGATCATTGTGATGACATATGTCATGGTCCATTGCGGTGACAATGGCATGGAGCATTGTGATGCCAAATGTAACGGAGGATTGTGATGACAAATATAATGGAGCATTGTGATGACTAGGGCTTGGAGCATTATGATGACAAGGGCCATTGAAAATTTTCATGACAAAGTCGTGAAGCATTGTGATGACTAGGTCCTGGAGCATTGTGATGACAAAACCATGGAGCCTTGTGATGAGAATTCTCATGGAGCATACTGATGAAAAGGGGCATAGAGCATTGTGATTACAGGAGTCTTGGAACATTGTGATGAAAAGGTCATGGAACATTGTGAGGAGAAGTCCAAGGAGCATTCTGATGGCATGCGTCATTGAGCTTTGTGATGACAAGGGCATGGAACATTGTGATTACATGGGTCTTGGAGCATTGTGATGAAAAAGGCATGGATCATTGTGATGAAAATGGCATGGAGCCTTGTCATTACAGGGTTCAAGGAGCATACAGACAACAAGTGTCAGGGAGCATTTTGATGACAAGTGTATTGAGCATTGTGATGACAAAAGTCATGGAGCATTTTGATGAGAAGACCATGGATAATTGTGATGACGAGCGTCATGGGGCATTGTGATGACAAGTGTTATGGAATATTGTGATCACAAGGGTTTGCAACATTGTTATGACAGAGGTCATGGAGCATTTTGATTTCATTGTGATGACAATAGCATGAAGCATTATGATGATGGGCATGGTGCATTGTGATGACAGGGTTCATGGATCATTGAGATGAAAAGGGGCATAGAGCATTGTGATTACAGGGTTCTTGGAGTATTGTGATGAGAAGGGTCATGGAGCCTTGTGATGACAAGGCCATGGAACATCGTGATGGCAGGGGTCATGGGGCATTGTTATGAGAGTGGTAATGGAGCATTGTGATGGCAAGGGCATGGAACATTGTGATGAGAAGGCCATGGAACATTCTGATGACATGTGTCATGGAGCTTTGTGATGACAAGAGCATGGAGCAATGTGATGAGAGTGTTCATGGAGCATTGTGATTCCAAGGGTCAAGGATCTTTGTGATGAAAAAGGTCATGGGGCATTTTGATGGCAAGTGCGTTGTGCCTTGTGATGAGAAAGGCAGGGGGCATTGTGATGACAGGGTCATGGAGCAATTTGATGAAATGTGTCATGGAACATTTTGATGACAGGTGTTATGGAACATTGTGATGTCAGGGGTCATGGAGCATTTTGATGAAAAGGGTCATGGAGCATTTTGATGACAGATGTTACGGAACATTGTGATGTCAGGAGTCATCGAACATTGTGATGATAAGTGCATGTAGCATTGTGATGACAGGAGTCATGGAATATTGTGATGAGAGGGATGAGGGAGTACTGTGACAAATACTGAGGTAGCATTGTGATATCAGTGGTGAGAGAGCATTTTGATGAGAAGTGCATGGAGCATTGTGATGACAACATTGTGGAGCACTGTGATGACAAGCGCATGGTTCATTGTGATGACATGTGTCATGGAGCATTGTGCTGACAAGCGCATGGAGCATTGTGATGACAAGGGTCATGGAGCATTGTGCTGAGAAAGGCATAGAGCATTTTGATGACAAGGGTCAAAGAGCATTGTGATGAAAATTCATGGAGCATTGTTGTTAAAAAGGTCACAGAGACAGTTGATGATGAGGACATGGACCATTGTGATGAGAAAGTTCATGAAGCATTGTGATGACTGGAGTCACGGAGCATTGTGATGACAGGGGTCATGGAGCATTGTGATAACAAGGGCATGGAGCATGGTGATGACAAGAGCATGGAACATTGGTCTCATAAGTTTCATGAATTATTGCGATGAGAGTTGGAATGGCGCATTGTGATGACAAGAGCATGGATCATTGTGATGACCAGTTCATGCAGTATTGTGAAGCCAGGTGTCAGGGAGCATTGTGATGACATATGTCATGGCCCATTGTGATGACAATAGCATGGAGCACTGTGATGCTAAGTGTCATGGAGGATTCTGATGATAAAGGTAATGGAGCTTTGTGATGACAATGGCTAGGAGCATTGTGATGACAAGGGTCAGGGAGCATTGTGCTGACAAGTGCATGGAGATTTGTGATGACACGGGTCATGGAACATTCTGATGACAAGCTTGTGGAGTATTTTGATGACAATGGCATGGAGCATTGTGATGTAAATGGCATGGGGCATTGTGATGAAAAAGGCATGGAGCCTTTTCGTGACAGGGTTCAAGGAGCATTCTGATGACAAGTGTCAGGGAGCATTGTGATGACAAGTGTATTGAGAATTGTGATGACAAAGGTCATGGAGCATTTTGATGAAAAGGGCATGGAGTATTGTGATGACAGGCATCATGGAGCGTTGTGATGACAAGTGTTATGGAATATTGTGATCACAAGGGCTTGGAACATTGTGATGACATAGGTCATGGATCATTTTGATTTCAAGGAGCATGGGGCATTGTGATGACAAGGGCATGAAGCAATGTGATCCCAAGGTTCATGGAGGGTTGTGATGACAATGGTAATGGAGTATTGTGATGACAAGCACATAGAGCATTGTAATGACAAGGTCATGAAGCATTTTGCTGACAAAGGCATGGAGCATTGTGATGACAGGTGTCATGGAGCACTGTGATGACAAGCGTCATGGAGCATTGTGAATACAGGGGTTTTGGAGCATTGGGATGACAAGGGCATGGATCATTGTGATGACAAGTGTCCTGGAGCATTGTGATGACTAGGGAATGGAACATTGTGATGAAAAGAGTCCCGGATCATTGTGCTGTCAGGTGTCATGGAGTGTTGTGATGACAGTGGTCATGGAGAATTGTGATGATATTGGTCATGGAGCATTGCGATGACAAGCGAATGGAGCATGGTGATGACAAAGTCCTGGAACATTTTGATGAGAAGACCATGGAGACTTTTGATGAGAAGTCTCATGGAGCATTCTGTTGAAAAGGGGCATGGAGCCTTGTGATTACAGGGGTCTTGGAGCATTGTGATGACAAGGGCATGGATCATGGTGATGAGAAGGCCATGGAGCATTCTGATGACATGCGTCCAGGAGCTTTGTGATGACAAGGGCATGGATCATTGTGATTAAAGGGGTCTTGGAGCATTGTGATGAAAAGGGCATGGATCATTGTGATAAAAAAGGCATGGATCCTTGTCATGACAGGTTTCACGGAGCATACTGAAGACAAGTGTCAGGGAGCATTGTGATGACAAGTGTATTGAGCATTGTGATGACAAAAGTCATAGAGCACTGTGATGAGAAGGCCATAGATAATTGTGATGATGAGCGTCATGGGGTGTTGTGATGCTAAGTGTTATGGAACTTTGTGATCACAAGGGTTCGGAGTATTATGATGACAGAGGTCATGGAGCATTTTGATTTCATTGTGATGACAGTAGCCTGAAGCATTATGATGATGGGCATGGTGCATTGTGATGACAGGGTTCATGGAGCATTGATATGAAAAGGGGCATGGAGCATTGTGATTACAATGGTCTTGGAGCATTGTGATGACAAGGGCATGGAGCATTGAGATGAGAAGGCCATAGAACATTCTGATGACATGCGTCATGGAGCTTTGTGATGACAAGGGCATGGAGCATTGTGATTTCAGGGTTCTTGAGAATTGTGATGACAATTGTCATGGAACCATGTGATGACTAGGCCGTGGAACATTGTGATGGCGGGGGTCATGGTGCATTGTTATGAAAGGGGTAATGGAGCATTGTGATGAGAAGGGCATGGGATATTGGTCTGATATGTTTCATGGATTATTGTGATGTGAGTGGTCATGGAGCACTGTGATAACAAGGGTACGGAACACTATGATACATGGCTCATGCAGGATTGTAATGACAAGGGCATGGAGCATTGTGATGAGAAGGGCATCGAGCATTGTGATGACAAGTATCATAGAGCTTTGTGATGACAAGGGCATTGAGCAATATTATGAGAAGTTTCATGGAGCATTGTGATGACGATGACATGGAGCATTGTGATGACAAGGCTCATGGAGATTTGTGATGACAAGTCTTGGAGCATTTTGATGACAAGGGCATGGTGCATTGTGATGAGAAGGGCAGGGAGCATTTTGATGACCGGGTCATGCAGCAATTTGATGAAATGTGAAATGGAACATTTTGATGGCAGGGGTTATAGAACAATGTGATGTCAGTGGTTTTGGAGCTTTGGAATGAAAAGTGTCATGGAGCATTTTGATGACAGCGGTTATGGAACATTGTGATGTCAGGGGTCATCGAACAATGTGATGATAAGTGCATGTAGCATTGTGATGACAGGAGTCATGGAACATTGTGATAACAGGGTTGAGGGATTATTGTGACGAATAGTGGTGTAACATTGTGATATCTGTGGTGAGAGAGCATTTTGATGAGAAGTGCATGGAGCATTGTGATGACAAGGTTTATGGAGCATTGTGATAAAAAGATTGTGGAATACTGTGATGACAAGTGCATGGTGCATTGTGATGACATGTGTCATGGAGCACTGTTCTGACAAAGACATGCAGCATTGTGTTGACAAGTGTCACAGAGAATTGTGATGAAAAGTTCATGGAGCATTGTCGTTACAAAGGTCACAGAGCCTTGTGATGAGTCGGGCATAGAACATTGTGATGTGTCGGGCATAGAACATTGTGATGACAAACGTTTTGAAGCATTGTGATGACTGGAGTCACGGAGCGCTGTGATGACAGGGGTCATGGAGCATTGTGAGGACAAGGGCATGGAGCATTGTGATGACAGGGGCATGGAGCATCGGTCTGAGAAGTTTCATAGATTATTGTGATGAGAGTGGGCATGGTGCATTGTGATGACAAGGGCATGGAGCATTGTGATGAGAAGGTCATGGAGTATTGTGAAGACAGGTGTCAGGGATCATTGTGATGACATATGTCATGGTCCATTGCGGTGACAATGGCATGGAGCATTGTGATGCCAAATGTAACGGAGGATTGTGATGACAAATATAATGGAGCATTGTGATGACTAGGGCTTGGAGCATTATGATGACAAGGGCCATTGAAAATTTTCATGACAAAGTCGTGAAGCATTGTGATGACTAGGTCCTGGAGCATTGTGATGACAAAACCATGGAGCCTTGTGATGAGAATTCTCATGGAGCATACTGATGAAAAGGGGCATAGAGCATTGTGATTACAGGAGTCTTGGAACATTGTGATGAAAAGGTCATGGAACATTGTGAGGAGAAGTCCAAGGAGCATTCTGATGGCATGCGTCATTGAGCTTTGTGATGACAAGGGCATGGAGCATTGTGATTACATGGGTCTTGGAGCATTGTGATGAAAAAGGCATGGATCATTGTGATGAAAATGGCATGGAGCCTTGTCATTACAGGGTTCAAGGAGCATACAGACAACAAGTGTCAGGGAGCATTTTGATGACAAGTGTATTGAGCATTGTGATGACAAAAGTCATGGAGCATTTTGATGAGAAGACCATGGATAATTGTGATGACGAGCGTCATGGGGCATTGTGATGACAAGTGTTATGGAATATTGTGATCACAAGGGTTTGCAACATTGTTATGACAGAGGTCATGGAGCATTTTGATTTCATTGTGATGACAATAGCATGAAGCATTATGATGATGGGCATGGTGCATTGTGATGACAGGGTTCATGGATCATTGAGATGAAAAGGGGCATAGAGCATTGTGATTACAGGGTTCTTGGAGTATTGTGATGAGAAGGGTCATGGAGCCTTGTGATGACAAGGCCATGGAACATCGTGATGGCAGGGGTCATGGGGCATTGTTATGAGAGTGGTAATGGAGCATTGTGATGGCAAGGGCATGGAACATTGTGATGAGAAGGCCATGGAACATTCTGATGACATGTGTCATGGAGCTTTGTGATGACAAGGGCATGGAGCAATGTGATGAGAGTGTTCATGGAGCATTGTGATTCCAAGGGTCAAGGATCTTTGTGATGAAAAAGGTCATGGGGCATTTTGATGGCAAGTGCGTTGTGCCTTGTGATGAGAAAGGCAGGGGGCATTGTGATGACAGGGTCATGGAGCAATTTGATGAAATGTGTCATGGAACATTTTGATGACAGGTGTTATGGAACATTGTGATGTCAGGGGTCATGGAGCATTTTGATGAAAAGGGTCATGGAGCATTTTGATGACAGATGTTACGGAACATTGTGATGTCAGGAGTCATCGAACATTGTGATGATAAGTGCATGTAGCATTGTGATGACAGGAGTCATGGAATATTGTGATGAGAGGGATGAGGGAGTACTGTGACAAATACTGAGGTAGCATTGTGATATCAGTGGTGAGAGAGCATTTTGATGAGAAGTGCATGGAGCATTGTGATGACAACATTGTGGAGCACTGTGATGACAAGCGCATGGTTCATTGTGATGACATGTGTCATGGAGCATTGTGCTGACAAGCGCATGGAGCATTGTGATGACAAGGGTCATGGAGCATTGTGCTGAGAAAGGCATAGAGCATTTTGATGACAAGGGTCAAAGAGCATTGTGATGAAAATTCATGGAGCATTGTTGTTAAAAAGGTCACAGAGACAGTTGATGATGAGGACATGGACCATTGTGATGAGAAAGTTCATGAAGCATTGTGATGACTGGAGTCACGGAGCATTGTGATGACAGGGGTCATGGAGCATTGTGATAACAAGGGCATGGAGCATGGTGATGACAAGAGCATGGAACATTGGTCTCATAAGTTTCATGAATTATTGCGATGAGAGTTGGAATGGCGCATTGTGATGACAAGAGCATGGATCATTGTGATGACCAGTTCATGCAGTATTGTGAAGCCAGGTGTCAGGGAGCATTGTGATGACATATGTCATGGCCCATTGTGATGACAATAGCATGGAGCACTGTGATGCTAAGTGTCATGGAGGATTCTGATGATAAAGGTAATGGAGCTTTGTGATGACAATGGCTAGGAGCATTGTGATGACAAGGGTCAGGGAGCATTGTGCTGACAAGTGCATGGAGATTTGTGATGACACGGGTCATGGAACATTCTGATGACAAGCTTGTGGAGTATTTTGATGACAATGGCATGGAGCATTGTGATGTAAATGGCATGGGGCATTGTGATGAAAAAGGCATGGAGCCTTTTCGTGACAGGGTTCAAGGAGCATTCTGATGACAAGTGTCAGGGAGCATTGTGATGACAAGTGTATTGAGAATTGTGATGACAAAGGTCATGGAGCATTTTGATGAAAAGGGCATGGAGTATTGTGATGACAGGCATCATGGAGCGTTGTGATGACAAGTGTTATGGAATATTGTGATCACAAGGGCTTGGAACATTGTGATGACATAGGTCATGGATCATTTTGATTTCAAGGAGCATGGGGCATTGTGATGACAAGGGCATGAAGCAATGTGATCCCAAGGTTCATGGAGGGTTGTGATGACAATGGTAATGGAGTATTGTGATGACAAGCACATAGAGCATTGTAATGACAAGGTCATGAAGCATTTTGCTGACAAAGGCATGGAGCATTGTGATGACAGGTGTCATGGAGCACTGTGATGACAAGCGTCATGGAGCATTGTGAGTACAGGGGTTTTGGAGCATTGGGATGACAAGGGCATGGATCATTGTGATGACAAGTGTCCTGGAGCATTGTGATGACTAGGGAATGGAACATTGTGATGAAAAGAGTCCCGGATCATTGTGCTGTCAGGTGTCATGGAGTGTTGTGATGACAGTGGTCATGGAGAATTGTGATGATATTGGTCATGGAGCATTGCGATGACAAGCGAATGGAGCATGGTGATGACAAAGTCCTGGAACATTTTGATGAGAAGACCATGGAGACTTTTGATGAGAAGTCTCATGGAGCATTCTGTTGAAAAGGGGCATGGAGCCTTGTGATTACAGGGGTCTTGGAGCATTGTGATGACAAGGGCATGGATCATGGTGATGAGAAGGCCATGGAGCATTCTGATGACATGCGTCCAGGAGCTTTGTGATGACAAGGGCATGGATCATTGTGATTAAAGGGGTCTTGGAGCATTGTGATGAAAAGGGCATGGATCATTGTGATAAAAAAGGCATGGATCCTTGTCATGACAGGTTTCACGGAGCATACTGAAGACAAGTGTCAGGGAGCATTGTGATGACAAGTGTATTGAGCATTGTGATGACAAAAGTCATAGAGCACTGTGATGAGAAGGCCATAGATAATTGTGATGATGAGCGTCATGGGGTGTTGTGATGCTAAGTGTTATGGAACTTTGTGATCACAAGGGTTCGGAGTATTATGATGACAGAGGTCATGGAGCATTTTGATTTCATTGTGATGACAGTAGCCTGAAGCATTATGATGATGGGCATGGTGCATTGTGATGACAGGGTTCATGGAGCATTGATATGAAAAGGGGCATGGAGCATTGTGATTACAATGGTCTTGGAGCATTGTGATGACAAGGGCATGGAGCATTGAGATGAGAAGGCCATAGAACATTCTGATGACATGCGTCATGGAGCTTTGTGATGACAAGGGCATGGAGCATTGTGATTTCAGGGTTCTTGAGAATTGTGATGACAATTGTCATGGAACCATGTGATGACTAGGCCGTGGAACATTGTGATGGCGGGGGTCATGGTGCATTGTTATGAAAGGGGTAATGGAGCATTGTGATGAGAAGGGCATGGGATATTGGTCTGATATGTTTCATGGATTATTGTGATGTGAGTGGTCATGGAGCACTGTGATAACAAGGGTACGGAACACTATGATACATGGCTCATGCAGGATTGTAATGACAAGGGCATGGAGCATTGTGATGAGAAGGGCATCGAGCATTGTGATGACAAGTATCATAGAGCTTTGTGATGACAAGGGCATTGAGCAATATTATGAGAAGTTTCATGGAGCATTGTGATGACGATGACATGGAGCATTGTGATGACAAGGCTCATGGAGATTTGTGATGACAAGTCTTGGAGCATTTTGATGACAAGGGCATGGTGCATTGTGATGAGAAGGGCAGGGAGCATTTTGATGACCGGGTCATGCAGCAATTTGATGAAATGTGAAATGGAACATTTTGATGGCAGGGGTTATAGAACAATGTGATGTCAGTGGTTTTGGAGCTTTGGAATGAAAAGTGTCATGGAGCATTTTGATGACAGCGGTTATGGAACATTGTGATGTCAGGGGTCATCGAACAATGTGATGATAAGTGCATGTAGCATTGTGATGACAGGAGTCATGGAACATTGTGATAACAGGGTTGAGGGATTATTGTGACGAATAGTGGTGTAACATTGTGATATCTGTGGTGAGAGAGCATTTTGATGAGAAGTGCATGGAGCATTGTGATGACAAGGTTTATGGAGCATTGTGATAAAAAGATTGTGGAATACTGTGATGACAAGTGCATGGTGCATTGTGATGACATGTGTCATGGAGCACTGTTCTGACAAAGACATGCAGCATTGTGTTGACAAGTGTCACAGAGAATTGTGATGAAAAGTTCATGGAGCATTGTGGTTACAAAGGTCACAGAGCCTTGTGATGAGTCGGGCATAGAACATTGTGATGTGTCGGGCATAGAACATTGTGATGACAAACGTTTTGAAGCATTGTGATGACTGGAGTCACGGAGCGCTGTGATGACAGGGGTCATGGAGCATTGTGAGGACAAGGGCATGGAGCATTGTGATGACAGGGGCATGGAGCATCGGTCTGAGAAGTTTCATAGATTATTGTGATGAGAGTGGGCATGGTGCATTGTGATGACAAGGGCATGGAGCATTGTGATGAGAAGGTCATGGAGTATTGTGAAGACAGGTGTCAGGGATCATTGTGATGACATATGTCATGGTCCATTGCGGTGACAATGGCATGGAGCATTGTGATGCCAAATGTAACGGAGGATTGTGATGACAAATATAATGGAGCATTGTGATGACTAGGGCTTGGAGCATTATGATGACAAGGGCCATTGAAAATTTTCATGACAAAGTCGTGAAGCATTGTGATGACTAGGTCCTGGAGCATTGTGATGACAAAACCATGGAGCCTTGTGATGAGAATTCTCATGGAGCATACTGATGAAAAGGGGCATAGAGCATTGTGATTACAGGAGTCTTGGAACATTGTGATGAAAAGGTCATGGAACATTGTGAGGAGAAGTCCAAGGAGAATTCTGATGGCATGCGTCATTGAGCTTTGTGATGACAAGGGCATGGAGCATTGTGATTACATGGGTCTTGGAGCATTGTGATGAAAAAGGCATGGATCATTGTGATGAAAATGGCATGGAACCTTGTCATGACAGAGTTCAAGGAGCATACAGACAACAAGTGTCAGGGAGCATTTTGATGACAAGTGTATTGAGCATAGTGATGACAAAGGTCATGGAGCATTGTGATGAGAAGACCATGGATAATTGTGATGACGAGCGTCATGGGGCATTGTGATGACAAGTGTTATGGAATATTGTGATCACAAGGGTTTGCAACATTGTTATGACAGAGGTCATGGAGCATTTTGATTTCATTGTGATGACAATAGCATGAAGCATTATGATGATGGGCATGGTGCATTGTGATGACAGGGTTCATGGATCATTGAGATGAAAAGGGGCATAGAGCATTGTGATTACAGGGTTCTTGGAGTATTGTGATGAGAAGGGTCATGGAGCCTTGTGATGACAAGGCCATGGAACATCGTGATGGCAGGGGTCATGGGGCATTGTTATGAGAGTGGTAATGGAGCATTGTGATGGCAAGGGCATGGAACATTGTGATGAGAAGGCCATGGAACATTCTGATGACATGTGTCATGGAGCTTTGTGATGACAAGGGCATGGAGCAATGTGATGAGAGTGTTCATGGAGCATTGTGATTCCAAGGGTCAAGGATCTTTGTGATGAAAAAGGTCATGGGGCATTTTGATGGCAAGTGCGTTGTGCCTTGTGATGAGAAAGGCAGGGGGCATTGTGATGACAGGGTCATGGAGCAATTTGATGAAATGTGTCATGGAACATTTTGATGACAGGTGTTATGGAACATTGTGATGTCAGGGGTCATGGAGCATTTTGATGAAAAGGGTCATGGAGCATTTTGATGACAGATGTTACGGAACATTGTGATGTCAGGAGTCATCGAACATTGTGATGATAAGTGCATGTAGCATTGTGATGACAGGAGTCATGGAATATTGTGATGAGAGGGATGAGGGAGTACTGTGACAAATACTGAGGTAGCATTGTGATATCAGTGGTGAGAGAGCATTTTGATGAGAAGTGCATGGAGCATTGTGATGACAACATTGTGGAGCACTGTGATGACAAGCGCATGGTTCATTGTGATGACATGTGTCATGGAGCATTGTGCTGACAAGCGCATGGAGCATTGTGATGACAAGGGTCATGGAGCATTGTGCTGAGAAAGGCATAGAGCATTTTGATGACAAGGGTCAAAGAGCATTGTGATGAAAATTCATGGAGCATTGTTGTTAAAAAGGTCACAGAGACAGTTGATGATGAGGACATGGACCATTGTGATGAGAAAGTTCATGAAGCATTGTGATGACTGGAGTCACGGAGCATTGTGATGACAGGGGTCATGGAGCATTGTGATAACAAGGGCATGGAGCATGGTGATGACAAGAGCATGGAACATTGGTCTCATAAGTTTCATGAATTATTGCGATGAGAGTTGGAATGGCGCATTGTGATGACAAGAGCATGGATCATTGTGATGACCAGTTCATGCAGTATTGTGAAGCCAGGTGTCAGGGAGCATTGTGATGACATATGTCATGGCCCATTGTGATGACAATAGCATGGAGCACTGTGATGCTAAGTGTCATGGAGGATTCTGATGATAAAGGTAATGGAGCTTTGTGATGACAATGGCTAGGAGCATTGTGATGACAAGGGTCAGGGAGCATTGTGCTGACAAGTGCATGGAGATTTGTGATGACACGGGTCATGGAACATTCTGATGACAAGCTTGTGGAGTATTTTGATGACAATGGCATGGAGCATTGTGATGTAAATGGCATGGGGCATTGTGATGAAAAAGGCATGGAGCCTTTTCGTGACAGGGTTCAAGGAGCATTCTGATGACAAGTGTCAGGGAGCATTGTGATGACAAGTGTATTGAGAATTGTGATGACAAAGGTCATGGAGCATTTTGATGAAAAGGGCATGGAGTATTGTGATGACAGGCATCATGGAGCGTTGTGATGACAAGTGTTATGGAATATTGTGATCACAAGGGCTTGGAACATTGTGATGACATAGGTCATGGATCATTTTGATTTCAAGGAGCATGGGGCATTGTGATGACAAGGGCATGAAGCAATGTGATCCCAAGGTTCATGGAGGGTTGTGATGACAATGGTAATGGAGTATTGTGATGACAAGCACATAGAGCATTGTAATGACAAGGTCATGAAGCATTTTGCTGACAAAGGCATGGAGCATTGTGATGACAGGTGTCATGGAGCACTGTGATGACAAGCGTCATGGAGCATTGTGAGTACAGGGGTTTTGGAGCATTGGGATGACAAGGGCATGGATCATTGTGATGACAAGTGTCCTGGAGCATTGTGATGACTAGGGAATGGAACATTGTGATGAAAAGAGTCCCGGATCATTGTGCTGTCAGGTGTCATGGAGTGTTGTGATGACAGTGGTCATGGAGAATTGTGATGATATTGGTCATGGAGCATTGCGATGACAAGCGAATGGAGCATGGTGATGACAAAGTCCTGGAACATTTTGATGAGAAGACCATGGAGACTTTTGATGAGAAGTCTCATGGAGCATTCTGTTGAAAAGGGGCATGGAGCCTTGTGATTACAGGGGTCTTGGAGCATTGTGATGACAAGGGCATGGATCATGGTGATGAGAAGGCCATGGAGCATTCTGATGACATGCGTCCAGGAGCTTTGTGATGACAAGGGCATGGATCATTGTGATTAAAGGGGTCTTGGAGCATTGTGATGAAAAGGGCATGGATCATTGTGATAAAAAAGGCATGGATCCTTGTCATGACAGGTTTCACGGAGCATACTGAAGACAAGTGTCAGGGAGCATTGTGATGACAAGTGTATTGAGCATTGTGATGACAAAAGTCATAGAGCACTGTGATGAGAAGGCCATAGATAATTGTGATGATGAGCGTCATGGGGTGTTGTGATGCTAAGTGTTATGGAACTTTGTGATCACAAGGGTTCGGAGTATTATGATGACAGAGGTCATGGAGCATTTTGATTTCATTGTGATGACAGTAGCCTGAAGCATTATGATGATGGGCATGGTGCATTGTGATGACAGGGTTCATGGAGCATTGATATGAAAAGGGGCATGGAGCATTGTGATTACAATGGTCTTGGAGCATTGTGATGACAAGGGCATGGAGCATTGAGATGAGAAGGCCATAGAACATTCTGATGACATGCGTCATGGAGCTTTGTGATGACAAGGGCATGGAGCATTGTGATTTCAGGGTTCTTGAGAATTGTGATGACAATTGTCATGGAACCATGTGATGACTAGGCCGTGGAACATTGTGATGGCGGGGGTCATGGTGCATTGTTATGAAAGGGGTAATGGAGCATTGTGATGAGAAGGGCATGGGATATTGGTCTGATATGTTTCATGGATTATTGTGATGTGAGTGGTCATGGAGCACTGTGATAACAAGGGTACGGAACACTATGATACATGGCTCATGCAGGATTGTAATGACAAGGGCATGGAGCATTGTGATGAGAAGGGCATCGAGCATTGTGATGACAAGTATCATAGAGCTTTGTGATGACAAGGGCATTGAGCAATATTATGAGAAGTTTCATGGAGCATTGTGATGACGATGACATGGAGCATTGTGATGACAAGGCTCATGGAGATTTGTGATGACAAGTCTTGGAGCATTTTGATGACAAGGGCATGGTGCATTGTGATGAGAAGGGCAGGGAGCATTTTGATGACCGGGTCATGCAGCAATTTGATGAAATGTGAAATGGAACATTTTGATGGCAGGGGTTATAGAACAATGTGATGTCAGTGGTTTTGGAGCTTTGGAATGAAAAGTGTCATGGAGCATTTTGATGACAGCGGTTATGGAACATTGTGATGTCAGGGGTCATCGAACAATGTGATGATAAGTGCATGTAGCATTGTGATGACAGGAGTCATGGAACATTGTGATAACAGGGTTGAGGGATTATTGTGACGAATAGTGGTGTAACATTGTGATATCTGTGGTGAGAGAGCATTTTGATGAGAAGTGCATGGAGCATTGTGATGACAAGGTTTATGGAGCATTGTGATAAAAAGATTGTGGAATACTGTGATGACAAGTGCATGGTGCATTGTGATGACATGTGTCATGGAGCACTGTTCTGACAAAGACATGCAGCATTGTGTTGACAAGTGTCACAGAGAATTGTGATGAAAAGTTCATGGAGCATTGTGGTTACAAAGGTCACAGAGCCTTGTGATGAGTCGGGCATAGAACATTGTGATGTGTCGGGCATAGAACATTGTGATGACAAACGTTTTGAAGCATTGTGATGACTGGAGTCACGGAGCGCTGTGATGACAGGGGTCATGGAGCATTGTGAGGACAAGGGCATGGAGCATTGTGATGACAGGGGCATGGAGCATCGGTCTGAGAAGTTTCATAGATTATTGTGATGAGAGTGGGCATGGTGCATTGTGATGACAAGGGCATGGAGCATTGTGATGAGAAGGTCATGGAGTATTGTGAAGACAGGTGTCAGGGATCATTGTGATGACATATGTCATGGTCCATTGCGGTGACAATGGCATGGAGCATTGTGATGCCAAATGTAACGGAGGATTGTGATGACAAATATAATGGAGCATTGTGATGACTAGGGCTTGGAGCATTATGATGACAAGGGCCATTGAAAATTTTCATGACAAAGTCGTGAAGCATTGTGATGACTAGGTCCTGGAGCATTGTGATGACAAAACCATGGAGCCTTGTGATGAGAATTCTCATGGAGCATACTGATGAAAAGGGGCATAGAGCATTGTGATTACAGGAGTCTTGGAACATTGTGATGAAAAGGTCATGGAACATTGTGAGGAGAAGTCCAAGGAGCATTCTGATGGCATGCGTCATTGAGCTTTGTGATGACAAGGGCATGGAGCATTGTGATTACATGGGTCTTGGAGCATTGTGATGAAAAAGGCATGGATCATTGTGATGAAAATGGCATGGAACCTTGTCATGACAGAGTTCAAGGAGCATACAGACAACAAGTGTCAGGGAGCATTTTGATGACAAGTGTATTGAGCATAGTGATGACAAAGGTCATGGAGCATTGTGATGAGAAGACCATGGATAATTGTGATGACGAGCGTCATGGGGCATTGTGATGACAAGTGTTATGGAATATTGTGATCACAAGGGTTTGGAGCATTGTTATGACAGAGGTCATGGAGCATTTTGATTTCATTGTGATGACAATAGCATGAAGCATTATGATGATGGGCATGGTGCATTGTGATGACAGGGTTCATGGATCATTAAGATGAAAAGGGGCATAGAGCACTGTGATTACAGGGTTCTTGGAGCATTGTGATGAGAAGGGTCATGGAGCCTTGTGATGACAAGGCCATGGAACATCATGATGGCAGGGGTCATGAAGTATTTTTATGACAGGCGTAAAGGAGCATTGTGATGGCAAGAGCATGGAACATTGTGATGAGAAGGCCATGGAGCATTCTGATGACATGTGTCATGGAGCTTTGTGATGACAAGGACATGGAGAAATGTGATGAGAGTGTTCATGGAGCATTGTGATGACAATGACATGGAGCATTGTGATGCCAAGGGTCATGGATCATTGTGATGACAAAGGTCATGGAGCATTTTGATGGCAAGTGCGTTGTGCATTGTGATGAGAAGGGCAGGGAGCATTGTGATGACAGGGTCATGGAGAAATTTGATGAAATGTGTCATGGAACATTTTGATGACAGGTGTTATGGAACATTGTGATGTCAGGGGTCATGGAGCATTTTGATGACAGATGTTATGGAACATTGTGATGTCAGGGGTCATCGAACATTGTGATGATAAGTGCATGTAGCATTGTGATGACAGGAGTCATGGAAAATTGTGATGATAGGGATGAGGGAGTACTGTGACAAATAGTGATGTAGCATTGTGATATCAGTGTTGAGAGAGCATTTTGATGAGATGTGCATGGAGCATTGTGATGACAAGATTGTGGAGCACTGTGATGACAAGCGCATGGTTCATTGTGATGACATGTGTCATGGAGCACTGTGCTGACAAGCGCATGGAGCATTGTGATGACAAGGGTCATGCAGCATTGTGCTGAGAAAGGCATAGAGCATTTTGATGACAAGGGTCAAAGAACATTGTGATGAAAATTCATGGAGCATTGTTGTTAAAAAGGTCACAGAGATAGTTGATGACGAGGACATGGACCATTGTGATGAGAAAGTTCATGAAGCATTGTGATGACTGGAGTCACGGAGCATTGTGTTGACAGGGTTCTTGGAGCATAGTGATGACAAGGGCATGGAGCATTGTGATGACAAAGTCATGGAGTATTGTGAAGACAGGTGTCAGGGAGCATTTTGATGACATATGTCATGGTTCATTTCGATGACAATGGCATGGTGCATTTTGATGCCAAATGTAATGGAGGATTGTGATGACAAATATGATGGAGCATTGTGATGACTAGGGCTTGGAGCATTATGATGACAAGGGCCATTGAGAATTTTCATGACAATGTCGTGAAGCATTGTGATGACAAGGTCCTCGAGCATTGTGATGAGAAAACCATGGAGCCTTGTGATGACAGGTCTCATGGAGCATACTGATGACAAGGGGCATGGAGCATTCTGATTACAGGGGTCTTGGAACATTGTGATAGCAAGGGCATGGAGCATTGTGATGACAAGGGCATGGAGCATTGGTATAATAAGTTTCATGGATTATTGTGATGACAGTTGGAATGGCGCATTGTGATGACAGTGGTCATGGAGCATTGTGATGATACTGGTCATGGAAAATTGTGATGAGAAGGTAATGGTGCATTGGGTTGAAAATATTCATGGAGTATTGTGATGACATATGTCATGGAGCATTGTGATGACAAGGTCCTGGAGTATTGTGATGAGATGACGATGGAGACTTGTGATGACAAGTCTCATGGAGCATTCTGATGAAAAGGGGCATGGAGTATTGTGATTACAGGGGTCTTGGAGCATTGTGATGACAAGGGCATGGAGCATTGTGAGGAGAAAGCCATAGAACTTTCTGATGGCATGCGTCATGGAGATTTGTGATTAAAAGGGCATGGAGCATTGTGATTACAGGGGTCTTGGAGCATTGTGATGAAAAGGGTCATGGAGCCTTTTGATGACAAGGCCCTGGAATATTGTGATGGCAGGGGTCATAGAGCATTGTTATGACAGAGGTAATGGAGCATTGTGATGAGAAGGGCATTGAGCATTGGTCTGAAATGTTTCATGGATTATTGTGATGAGAGTGGGCATGGAGCATTGTGATCACAAGGGCACGGTACACTGTGATACATGGGTCATGGAGGATTGTAATGACAAGGGCATGGAGCATTGTGATGAGAATGGCATCGAGCACTGTGATGACAAGTGTCATGGAGCTTTGTGATGACAAAGGCATGGAGCAATGTGATGAGAGGGTTCATGGAGCATTGTGATGACAATGACATGGAGCATTGTGATGCCAAGGGTCATGGAGCTTTGTGATGACAAAGGTCATGGAGCATTTTGATGACAAGTGTGTGGTGCATTGTGATGAGAAGGGCAGGGAGCATTTTGATGACAGGGTCATGCAGCAATTTGATGAAAAGTGTAATGGAACATTTTAATGACAGGGGTTATAGAACATTGTGATGCCAGGGATCATGGAGCTTTGGGATGAAAAGGGTCATGGAGCATTTTGATGACAGGGGTTATGGAACATTGTGATGTCAGGGGTCAAGGAACATTGTGCTGATAAGGGGATGTAGCATTGTGATGACAGGGGTCATGGAACATTGTGATAACAGGGGTGAGGATGGATTGTGATGACTAGTGATGGAACATTGTGATATCTCATGTGAGAGAGCATTTGGATGAGAAGTGCATGGAGCATTGTGATTACAAGGTTTATGGAGCATAGCGATGACAATGTTGTGGATCATTGTGATGAAAAGCGCAAGGCACATTGTGATGACAAGGGTCATGGAGCATTGTTCTTACAAAGGCATGGAGTATTGTGATGACAAGGGTCACGGAGCATTGTGATGAAATGTTCATGGAGCATTGTGGTTACAAAGGTCACAGAGCCTTGTGATGATGCGGGCATGGACCGTTGTGATGACAAACGTTATGAAGCATAGTGATGACTGGAATCACGGAGCATTGTGATGACAGGGATCATGGAGCATTGTGATGACAAGGGCATGGAGCATTGTGATGACAGGGGCATGGAGCATAGGTCTGACATGTTTCATAGATTATTGTCATGACAGTGGACATGGTGCATTGTGATGACAAGGGCATGGATCATTGTGAAGACAAGGGCATGGAGTATTGTGAAGACAGGTGTCAGGGAGCATTGTGATGACCTATGTCATGGTCCATTGCGATGACAATAGCATGGAGCATTGTGATGCCAATTGTAATGGAGGATGTGATGACAAATATAATGGAGCATTGTGATGACTAGGGCATGGAGCATTATGTTGACAAGGGCCATTGAGAATTTTCATGACAATGTCGTGAAGCATTGTGATGACAAGTCCTGGAGCATTGTGATGAGAAAACCATGGAGGCCTGTGATGACAAGTCTCAAGGAGCATACTGATGAAATGGGGTCTGGAGTATTCTGATTACAGGGGACTTGGAACATTGTGATAACAAGGGCATGGAGCATTGTGATGACCTGGTCATGCAGTATTCTGAAGAGAGGTGTCAGGGAGCATTGTGATGACATAAGTAATGGCCCATTGTAATGACAATGGCATGGAGCATTGTGATGCCAAGTGTCATGGAGGATTCTGATGACAAAGGTAATGGAGCATTGTGATGACAAGGGCTTGGAGCATTGTGATGACAGGTTTCAGGGAGCATTGTGCTGACAAGTGCATGGAGAATTGTGATGACAAGGGTCATGGAGCATTCTGATCACAAGCTTGTGGAGTATTTTGATGACAATGGCATGGAGCATTTTGATGAAAAAGGCTTGGGGATTTGTGAGGAAAAAGGCATGGAGCCTTTTCGTGACAGGGTTCAAGGAGCATTCTGATGACAAGTGTCAGGGAGCATTGTCATGACATGTATATTGAGAATTGTGATGACAATTGTCATGGAGCATTGTGATGTAAAGGGCATGGAGTATTGTGATGACAGGCATCATGGAGCGTTGTGATGACAACTATAATAGAACACTGTGATCACAAGGTTTTGGAGCATTGTGATGACAGAGGTCATGGATCATTTTGATTTCAAGGAGCATGGAGCATTGTGATGACAAAGGAATGAAGCAATGTGATCCCAAGGTTCATGGAGGATTGTGATGACAATGGAAATGGAGTATTGTGATGACAAGCGCACAGAGCATTGTAATGACAAGGTCATATAGCATTTTGCTGACAAAGGCATGGAGCATTGTGATGACATGTGTCATGGAGCACTGTGATGACAAGCGTCAGGGAACATTGTAAATACAGGGGTCATGGAGCATTGGGATGACAAGGGCATAGATCATTTTGATGACAAGAATCCCGGATCATTGTGTTGTCAGGTGTCATAGAATGTTGTGATGACAGTGGTCATGGAGCATTGTGATGATATTGGTCATGGAGCATTGCGATGACAAGCGAATGGAGCATGGTGATGAAAAAGTCCTGGAGCACTGTGATGAGAAGACCATGGAGACTTTTGATGAGAAGTCTCATGGAGCATTCTGTTGAAAAGGGGCATGGAGCATTGTGATTACAGGGGTCTTGGAGCATTGTGATGACAAGGGCATGGATCATGGTGATGAGAAGGCCATGGAGCATTCTGATGACATGCGTCCTGGAGCTTTGTGATGACAAGGGCATGGAGCATTGTGATTACAAGGGTCTTGGAGCATTGTGATGAAAAGGGCATGGATCATTGTGATGAAAAAGGCGTGGAGCCTTGTCATGACAGGGTTCAAGGAGTATATTGACGACAAGTGTCAGGGAGCATTGTGATGAGAAGTGTATTGAGAATTGTGATGACATAGTTCATAGAGCATTGTGATGAGAAGGCAATGGATAATTGTGATGATGAGCGTCATGGGTTGTTGTGATGATAAGTGTTATGGAACATTGTGACCACAAGGGTTCGGTGTATTCTGATGACAGAGGTCATGGAGCATTTTGATTTCATTGTGATGACAATAGCCTGAAGCATTATGATGATGGGCATGCTGTACTCTGATGACAGGGTTCATGGAGCATTGAGATGAAAAGTGGCATGGAACACTGTGATTACAAGGGTCTTGGAGCATTGTGATGACATGAACATGGAGCATTGTGATAAGAAGGCCATGGAACATTCTGATAACATGCGTCATGGAGCTTTGTGATGACAAGTGCATGGAGCATTGTGATTTCAGGGGTCTTGAGCATTGTGATGACAACTGTCATGGAACCATGTGATGACTAGGCCGTGGAACATTGTGATGGCGGTGGTCATGGTGCATTGTTATGAAAGGGGTAATGGAGCATTGTGATGAGAAGGGCATGGAACATTGGTCTGAAATGTTTCATGGATTATTGTGATGAGAGTGGGCATGGAGCATTGTGATGACAAGGGTACGGAACACTATGATACATGGCTCATGCAGGATTGTAATGACAAGGGCATGGAACATTGTGATGAGAAGGGCATCGGGCATTGTGATGACAATTGTCATGGAGCTTTGTGATGACAGGGACATCGAGCAATCTTATGAGAGTGTTCATGGAGCATTGTGATGACAATGACATGGAGCATTGTGATGCCAAGGGTCATGGAGCTTTGTGATGACAAGTCATGGAGCATTTTGATGACAAGTGTGTGGTGCATTGTGATGAGAAGGGCAGGGAGCATTTTGATGACTGTGTCATGCAGCAATTTGATGAAATTGTAATGGAACATTTTGATGACATGGGTTATAGAACATTGTTATGTCAGGGGTCTTGGAGATTTGGGATGAAAAGGGTCATGGAGCGTATTGATGACAGGGGTTATGGAACATTGTGATGTCAGGGGTCATGGAACATTCTGATGGTAAGAGGATGTAGCATTGTGATGACAGGGTCATGGAACATTGTGATTACATGGGTGAGGGAGTATTGAGATGACTAGTGATGGAACACTGTGATATCTCTGGTGAGAGAGCATTTTGATGAGAAGTGCATGGAGCATTGTGATTTCAATGTTTATGGAGCATTGCAATGAAAATGTTGTGGACCTTTGTGATGAAATGCGCATGGCACATTGTGATGACAATGGTCATGGAGCATTGTTCTGACAAAGACATGGAGCATTGTGATGACAAGTGTCAAAGAGAATTGTGATGAAAAGTTCATGGAGCATTGTGGTTACAAAGGTCACAGAGCCTTGTGATGAGTCGGGCATGGACCACTGTGATGACAAACGTTATGAAGCATTGAGATGACTGGAGTCACGGAGCATTGTGATGACGAGAGTCATGGAGCATTGTGATGACATGTGTCATGGAGCATTGTGCTGACAAGCTCATGGAGCATTGTGATGACAAGGGTCATGGAGCATTTTGCTTAGAAAGGCATAAGCATTGTGATGACAAGGATCAAAGAGCATTGTGATGAAAAGTTCATGGAGCACTGTGGTTAAAAAGGTCACAGAGACTGTTGATGTCGAGGGCATGGACCATTGTGATGACAAATGCGATGGAGCATTGTGATGACTGGAGTCACGGAGCATTGTGATGACATGGGTAAAGGAGCATGGTGATAACAAGGGCATGGAGCATTGTGATGACAAGGGCATGGAATATTGGTCTAATATGTTTCATGGATTATTGCGATGACATTTGAAATGGGGCATTGTGATGACAAGGGCGTGGAGAATTGTGATGCCAAGTGTCATGGAGGATTCTGCTGTCAAAGATATTTGAGCATTGTGATGAAAATGGCTTGGAGCATTGTGATGACATGGGTCAGGGAGCATTTTGCTGACAAGTGCATGGAGATTTGTGATGACAAGGGTCATGGAACATTCTGATGACAAGCTTGTGGAGTATTTTGATGACAATGGCATGGAGCATTGTGATGAAAAAGGCATGGATCATTGTGATGAAAAAGGCATGGAGCCTTGTCATTACAGGGTTCAAGGAGCATACAGACAACAAGTGTCAGGGAGCATTTTGATGACAAGTGTATTGAGCATTGTGATGACAAAAGTCATGGAGCATTTTGATGAGAAGACCATGGATAATTGTGATGACGAGCGTCATGGGGCATTGTGATGACAAGTGTTATGGAATATTGTGATCACAAGGGTTTGGAACATTGTTATGACAGAGGTCATGGAGCATTTTGATTTCATTGTGATGACAATAGCATGAAGCATTATGATGATGGGCATGGTGCATTGTGATGACAGGGTTCATGGATCATTGAGATGAAAAGGGGCATAGAGAATTGTGATTACAGGGTTCTTGGAGTATTGTGATGAGAAGGGTCATGGAGCCTTGTGATGACAAGGCCATGGAACATCGTGATGGCAGGGGTCATGGGGCATTGTTATGAGAGTGGTAATGGAGCATTGTGATGGCAAGGGCATGGAACATTGTGATGAGAAGGCCATGGAACATTCTGATGACATGTGTCATGGAGCTTTGTGATGACAAGGGCATGGAGCAATGTGATGAGAGTGTTCATGGAGCATTGTGATTCCAAGGGTCAAGGATCTTTGTGATGAAAAAGGTCATGGGGCATTTTGATGGCAAGTGCGTTGTGCCTTGTGATGAGAAAGGCAGGGGGCATTGTGATGACAGGGTCATGGAGCAATTTGATGAAATGTGTCATGGAACATTTTGATGACAGGTGTTATGGAACATTGTGATGTCAGGGGTCATGGAGCATTTTGATGAAAAGGGTCATGGAGCATTTTGATGACAGATGTTACGGAACATTGTGATGTCAGGAGTCATCGAACATTGTGATGATAAGTGCATGTAGCATTGTGATGACAGGAGTCATGGAATATTGTGATGAGAGGGATGAGGGAGTACTGTGACAAATACTGAGGTAGCATTGTGATATCAGTGGTGAGAGAGCATTTTGATGAGAAGTGCATGGAGCATTGTGATGACAACATTGTGGAGCACTGTGATGACAAGCGCATGGTTCACTGTGATGACATGTGTCATGGAGCATTGTGCTGACAAGCGCATGGAGCATTGTGATGACAAGGGTCATGGAGCATTGTGCTGAGAAAGGCATAGAGCATTTTGATGACAAGGGTCAAAGAGCATTGTGATGAAAATTCATGGAGCATTGTTGTTAAAAAGGTCACAGAGACAGTTGATGATGAGGACATGGACCATTGTGATGAGAAAGTTCATGAAGCATTGTGATGACTGGAGTCACGGAGCATTGTGATGACAGGGGTCATGGAGCATTGTGATAACAAGGGCATGGAGCATGGTGATGACAAGAGCCTGTAACATTGGTCTCATAAGTTTCATGAATTATTGCGATGAGAGTTGGAATGGCGCATTGTGATGACAAGAGCATGGATCATTGTGATGACCAGTTCATGCAGTATTGTGAAGCCAGGTGTCAGGGAGCATTGTGATGACATATGTCATGGCCCATTGTGATGACAATGGCATGGAGCATTGTGATGCTAAGTGTCATGGAGGATTCTGATGATAAAGGTAATGGAGCTTTGTGATGACAATGGCTAGGAGCTTTGTGATGACAATGGCTAGGAGCATTGTGATGACAAGGGTCAGGGAGCATTGTGCTGACAAGTGCATGGAGATTTGTGATGACACGGGTCATGGAACATTCTGATGACAAGCTTGTGGAGTATTTTGATGACAATGGCATGGAGCATTGTGATGTAAATGGCATGGGGCATTGTGATGAAAAAGCCATGGAGCCTTTTCGTGACAGGGTTCAAGGAGCATTCTGATGACAAGTGTCAGGGAGCATTGTGATGACAAGTGTATTGAGAATTGTGATGACAAAGGTCATGGAGCATTTTGATGAAAAGGGCATGGAGTATTGTGATGACAGGCATCATGGAGCGTTGTGATGACAAGTGTTATGGAATATTGTGATCACAAGGGCTTGGAACATTGTGATGACATAGGTCATGGATCATTTTGATTTCAAGGAGCATGGGGCATTGTGATGACAAGGGCATGAAGCAATGTGATCCCAAGGTTCATGGAGGGTTGTGATGACAATGGTAATGGAGTATTGTGATGACAAGCACATAGAGCATTGTAATGACAAGGTCATGAAGCATTTTGCTGACAAAGGCATGGAGCATTGTGATGACAGGTGTCATGGAGCACTGTGATGACAAGCGTCATGGAGCATTGTGAATACAGGGGTTATGGAGCATTGGGATGACAAGGGCATGGATCATTGTGATGACAAGTGTCCTGGAGCATTGTGATGACTAGGGAATGGAACATTGTGATGAAAAGAATCCCGGATCATTGTGCTGTCAGGTGTCATGGAGTGTTGTGATGACAGTGGTCATGGAGAATTGTGATGATATTGGTCATGGAGCACTGCGATGACAAGCGAATGGAGCATGGTGATGACAAAGTCCTGGAACATTTTGATGAGAAGACCATGGAGACTTTTGATGAGAAGTCTCATGGAGCATTCTGTTGAAAAGGGGCATGGAGCCTTGTGATTACAGGGGTCTTGGAGCATTGTGATGACAAGGGCATGGATCATGGTGATGAGAAGGCCATGGAGCATTCTGATGACATGCGTCCAGGAGCTTTGTGATGACAAGGGCATGGAGCATTGTGATTAAAGGGGTCTTGGAGCATTGTGATGAAAAGGGCATGGATCATTGTGATAAAAAAGGCATGGATCCTTGTCATGACAGGTTTCACGGAGCATACTGAAGACAAGTGTCAGGGAGCATTGTGATGACAAGTGTATTGAGCATTGTGATGACAAAAGTCATAGAGCACTGTGATGAGAAGGCCATAGATAATTGTGATGATGAGCGTCATGGGGTGTTGTGATGCTAAGTGTTATGGAACATTGTGATCACAAGGGTTCGGAGTATTATGATGACAGAGGTCATGGAGCATTTTGATTTCATTGTGATGACAGTAGCCTGAAGCATTATGATGATGGGCATGGTGCATTGTGATGACAGGGTTCATGGAGCATTGATATGGAAAGGGGCATGGAGCATTGTGATTACAATGGTCTTGGAGCATTGTGATGACAAGGGCATGGAGCATTGAGATGAGAAGGCCATGGAACTTTCTGATGACATGCGTCATGGAGCTTTGTGATGACAAGGGCATGGAGCATTGTGATTTCAGGGTTCTTGAGAATTGTGATGACACCTGTCATGGAACCATGTGATGACTAGGCCGTGGAACATTGTGATGGCGGGGGTCATGGTGCATTGTTATGAAAGGGGTAATGGAGCATTGTGATGAGAAGGGCATGGAACATTGGTCTGAAATGTTTCATGGATTATTGTGATGAGAGTGGGCATGGAGCATTGTGATGACAAGGGTACGGAACACTATGATACATGGGTCATGCAGGATTGTAATGACAAGGGCATGGAACATTGTGATGAGAAAGGCATCGGGCATTGTGATGACAATTGTCATGGAGCTTTGTGATGACAGGGACATCGAGCAATGTTATGAGAGTGTTCATGGAGCATTGTGATGACAATGACATGGAGCATTGTGATGCCAAGGGTCATGGATCTTTGTGATGACAAATATCATGGAGCATTTTGATGACAAGGGCATTGTGCATTGTGATGAGAAGGGCAGGGAGCATTGTGATGACATGGTCATGGAGCAATTTGATGAAAAGTGTCATGGAACATTTTGATGACATGGGTTATAGAACATTGTTATGTCAGGGGTCTTGGAGATTTGGGATGAAAAGGGTCATGGAGCGTATTGATGACAGGGGTTATGGAACATTGTGATGTCAGGGGTCATGGAACATTCTGATGGTAAGAGGATGTAGCATTGTGATGACAGGGTCATGGAACATTGTGATTACATGGGTGAGGGAGTATTGAGATGTCTAGTGATGGAACACTGTGATATCTCTGGTGAGAGAGCATTTTGATGAGAAGTGCATGGAGCATTGTGATTTCAATGTTTATGGAGCATTGCAATGAAAATGTTGTGGACCTTTGTGATGAAATGCGCATGGCACATTGTGATGACAATGGTCATGGAGCATTGTTCTGACAAAGACATGGAGCATTGTGATGACAAGTGTCAAAGAGAATTGTGATGAAAAGTTCATGGAGCATTGTGGTTACAAAGGTCACAGAGCCTTGTGATGAGTCGGGCATGGACCATTGTGATGACAAACGTTATGAAGCATTGAGATGACTGGAGTCACGGAGCATTGTGATGACGAGAGTCATGGAGCATTGTGATGACATGTGTCATGGAGCATTGTGCTGACAAGCTCATGGAGCATTGTGATGACAAGGGTCATGGAGCATTTTGCTTAGAAAGGCATAGAGCATTGTGATGACAAGGATCAAAGAGCATTGTGATGAAAAGTTCATGGAGCACTGTGGTTAAAAAGGTCACAGAGACTGTTGATATCGAGGGCATGGACCATTGTGATGACAAATGCGATGGAGCATTGTGATGACTGGAGTCACGGAGCATTGTGATGACAGGGGTAAAGGAGCATGGTGATAACAAGGGCATGGAGCATTGTGATGACAAGGGCATGGAATATTGGTCTAATATGTTTCATGGATTATTGCGATGACATTTGAAATGGGGCATTGTGATGACAAGGGCGTGGAGAATTGTGATGCCAAGTGTCATGGAGGATTCTGCTGTCAAAGATATTTGAGCATTGTGATGAAAATGGCTTGGAGCATTGTGATGACATGGGTCAGGGAGCATTTTGCTGACAAGTGCATGGAGATTTGTGATGACAAGGGTCATGGAACATTCTGATGACAAGCTTGTGGAGTATTTTGATGACAATGGCATGGAGCATTGTGATGAAAAAGGCATGGATCATTGTGATGAAAAAGGCATGGAGCCTTGTCATTACAGGGTTCAAGGAGCATACAGACAACAAGTGTCAGGGAGCATTTTGATGACAAGTGTATTGAGCATTGTGATGACAAAAGTCATGGAGCATTTTGATGAGAAGACCATGGATAATTGTGATGACGAGCGTCATGGGGCATTGTGATGACAAGTGTTATGGAATATTGTGATCACAAGGGTTTGGAACATTGTTATGACAGAGGTCATGGAGCATTTTGATTTCATTGTGATGACAATAGCATGAAGCATTATGATGATGGGCATGGTGCATTGTGATGACAGGGTTCATGGATCATTGAGATGAAAAGGGGCATAGAGCATTGTGATTACAGGGTTCTTGGAGTATTGTGATGAGAAGGGTCATGGAGCCTTGTGATGACAAGGCCATGGAACATCGTGATGGCAGGGGTCATGGGGCATTGTTATGAGAGTGGTAATGGAGCATTGTGATGGCAAGGGCATGGAACATTGTGATGAGAAGGCCATGGAACATTCTGATGACATGTGTCATGGAGCTTTGTGATGACAAGGGCATGGAGCAATGTGATGAGAGTGTTCATGGAGCATTGTGATTCCAAGGGTCAAGGATCTTTGTGATGAAAAAGGTCATGGGGCATTTTGATGGCAAGTGCGTTGTGCCTTGTGATGAGAAAGGCAGGGAGCATTGTGATGACAGGGTCATGGAGCAATTTGATGAAATGTGTCATGGAACATTTTGATGACAGGTGTTATGGAACACTGTGATGTCAGGGGTCATGGAGCATTTTGATGAAAAGGGTCATGGAGCATTTTGATGACAGATGTTACGGAACATTGTGATGTCAGGAGTCATCGAACATTGTGATGATAAGTGCATGTAGCATTGTGATGACAGGAGTCATGGAATATTGTGATGAGAGGGATGAGGGAGTACTGTGACAAATACTGAGGTAGCATTGTGATATCAGTGGTGAGAGAGCATTTTGATGAGAAGTGCATGGAGCATTGTGATGACATGTGTCATGGAGCATTGTGCTGACAAGCGCATGGAGCATTGTGATGACAAGGGTCATGGAGCATTGTGCTGAGAAAGGCATAGAGCATTTTGATGACAAGGGTCAAAGAGCATTGTGATGAAAATTCATGGAGCATTGTTGTTAAAAAGGTCACAGAGACAGTTGATGATGAGGACATGGACCATTGTGATGAGAAAGTTCATGAAGCATTGTGATGACTGGAGTCACGGAGCATTGTGATGACAGGGGTCATGGAGCATTGTGATAAAAAGGGCATGGAGCATGGTGATGACAAGAGCATGGAACATTGGTCTCATAAGTTTCATGAATTATTGCGATGAGAGTTGGAATGGCGCATTGTGATGACAAGAGCATGGATCATTGTGATGACCAGTTCATGCAGTATTGTGAAGCCAGGTGTCAGGGAGCATTGTGATGACATATGTCATGGCCCATTGTGATGACAATGGCATGGAGCATTGTGATGCTAAGTGTCATGGAGGATTCTGATGATAAAGGTAATGGAGCTTTGTGATGACAATGGCTAGGAGCATTGTGATGACAAGGGTCAGGGAGCATTGTGCTGACAAGTGCATGGAGATTTGTGATGACACGGGTCATGGAACATTCTGATGACAAGCTTGTGGAGTATTTTGATGACAATGGCATGGAGCATTGTGATGTAAATGGCATGGGGCATTGTGATGAAAAAGCCATGGAGCCTTTTCGTGACAGGGTTCAAGGAGCATTCTGATGACAAGTGTCAGGGAGCATTGTGATGACAAGTGTATTGAGAATTGTGATGACAAAGGTCATGGAGCATTTTGATGAAAAGGGCATGGAGTATTGTGATGACAGGCATCATGGAGCGTTGTGATGACAAGTGTTATGGAATATTGTGATCACAAGGGCTTGGAACATTGTGATGACATAGGTCATGGATCATTTTGATTTCAAGGAGCATGGGGCATTGTGATGACAAGGGCATGAAGCAATGTGATCCCAAGGTTCATGGAGGGTTGTGATGACAATGGTAATGGAGTATTGTGATGACAAGCACATAGAGCATTGTAATGACAAGGTCATGAAGCATTTTGCTGACAAAGGCATGGAGCATTGTGATGACAGGTGTCATGGAGCACTGTGATGACAAGCGTCATGGAGCATTGTGAATACAGGGGTTATGGAGCATTGGGATGACAAGGGCATGGATCATTGTGATGACAAGTGTCCTGGAGCATTGTGATGACTAGGGAATGGAACATTGTGATGAAAAGAGTCCCGGATCATTGTGCTGTCAGGTGTCATGGAGTGTTGTGATGACTGTGGTCATGGAGAATTGTGATGATATTGGTCATGGAGCATTGCAATGACAAGCGAATGGAGCATGGTGATGACAAAGTCCTGGAACATTTTGATGAGAAGACCATGGAGACTTTTGATGAGAAGTCTCATGGAGCATTCTGTTGAAAAGGGGCATGGAGCCTTGTGATTACAGGGGTCTTGGAGCATTGTGATGACAAGGGCATGGATCATGGTGATGAGAAGGCCATGGAGCATTCTGATGACATGCGTCCAGGAGCTTTGTGATGACAAGGGCATGGAGCATTGTGATTAAAGGGGTCTTGGATCATTGTGATGAAAAGGGCATGGATCATTGTGATGAAAAAGGCATGGAGCCTTGTCATGACAGGTTTCAAGGAGCATACTGAAGACAAGTGTCTGGGAGCATTGTGATGACAAGTGTATTGAGCATTGTGATGACAAAAGTCATAGAGCACTGTGATGAGAAGGCCATAGATAATTGTGATGATGAGCGTCATGGGGTGTTGTGATGCTAAGTGTTATGGAACATTGTGATCACAAGGGTTCGGAGTATTATGATGACAGAGGTCATGGAGCATTTTGATTTCATTGTGATGACAGTAGCCTGAAGCATTATGATGATGGGCATGGTGCATTGTGATGACAGGGTTCATGGAGCATTGATATGAAAAGGGGCATGGAGCATTGTGATTACAATGGTCTTGGAGCATTGTGATGACAAGGGCATGGAGCATTGAGATGAGAAGGCCATGGAACATTCTGATGACATGCGTCATGGAGCTTTGTGATGACAAGGGCATGGAGCATTGTGATTTCAGGGTTCTTGAGAATTGTGATGACAATTGTCATGGAACCATGTGATGACTAGGCCGTGGAACATTGTGATGGCGGGGGTCATGGTGCATTGTTATGAAAGGGGTAATGGAGCATTGTGATGAGAAGGGCATGGGATATTGGTCTGATATGTTTCATGGATTATTGTGATGTGAGTGGTCATGGAGCACTGTGATAACAAGGGTACGGAACACTATGATACATGGCTCATGCAGGATTGTAATGACAAGGGCATGGAGCATTGTGATGAGAAGGGCATCGAGCATTGTGATGACAAGTATCATAGAGCTTTGTGATGACAAGGGCATTGAGCAATATTATGAGAAGTTTCATGGAGCATTGTGATGACGATGACATGGAGCATTGTGATGACAAGGCTCATGGAGATTTGTGATGACAAGTCTTGGAGCATTTTGATGACAAGGGCATGGTGCATTGTGATGAGAAGGGCAGGGAGCATTTTGATGACCGGGTCATGCAGCAATTTGATGAAATGTGAAATGGAACATTTTGATGGCAGGGGTTATAGAACAATGTGATGTCAGTGGTTTTGGAGCTTTGGAATGAAAAGTGTCATGGAGCATTTTGATGACAGCAGTTATGGAACATTGTGATGTCAGGGGTCATCGAACAATGTGATGATAAGTGCATGTAGCATTGTGATGACAGGAGTCATGGAACATTGTGATAACAGGGTTGAGGGATTATTGTGACGAATAGTGGTGTAACATTGTGATATCTGTGGTGAGAGAGCATTTTGATGAGAAGTGCATGGAGCATTGTGATGACAAGGTTTATGGAGCATTGTGATAAAAAGATTGTGGAATACTGTGATGACAAGTGCATGGTGCATTGTGATGACATGTGTCATGGAGCACTGTTCTGACAAAGACATGCAGCATTGTGTTGACAAGTGTCACAGAGAATTGTGATGAAAAGTTCATGGAGCATTGTGGTTACAAAGGTCACAGAGCCTTGTGATGAGTCGGGCATAGAACATTGTGATGTGTCGGGCATAGAACATTGTGATGACAAACGTTTTGAAGCATTGTGATGACTGGAGTCACGGAGCGCTGTGATGACAGGGGTCATGGAGCATTGTGAGGACAAGGGCATGGAGCATTGTGATGACAGGGGCATGGAGCATCGGTCTGAGAAGTTTCATAGATTATTGTGATGAGAGTGGGCATGGTGCATTGTGATGACAAGGGCATGGAGCATTGTGATGAGAAGGTCATGGAGTATTGTGAAGACAGGTGTCAGGGAGCATTGTGATGACATATGTCATGGTCCATTGCGGTGACAATGGCATGGAGCATTGTGATGCCAAATGTAACGGAGGATTGTGATGACAAATATAATGGAGCATTGTGATGACTAGGGCTTGGAGCATTATGATGACAAGGGCCATTGAAAATTTTCATGACAAAGTCGTGAAGCATTGTGATGACTAGGTCCTGGAGCATTGTGATGACAAAACCATGGAGCCTTGTGATGAGAATTCTCATGGAGCATACTGATGAAAAGGGGCATAGAGCATTGTGATTACAGGAGTCTTGGAACATTGTGATGAAAAGGGCATGGAACATTGTGAGGAGAAGTCCAAGGAGCATTCTGATGGCATGCGTCATTGAGCTTTGTGATGACAAGGGCATGGAGCATTGTGATTACATGGGTCTTGGAGCATTGTGATGAAAAAGGCATGGATCATTGTGATGAAAATGGCATGGAACCTTGTCATGACAGAGTTCAAGGAGCATACAGACAACAAGTGTCAGGGAGCATTTTGATGACAAGTGTATTGAGCATAGTGATGACAAAGGTCATGGAGCATTGTGATGAGAAGACCATGGATAATTGTGATGACGAGCGTCATGGGGCATCGTGATGACAAGTGTTATGGAATATTGTGATCACAAGGGTTTGGAGCATTGTTATGACAGAGGTCATGGAGCATTTTGATTTCATTGTGATGACAATAGCATGAAGCATTCTGATGATGGGCATGGTGCATTGTGATGAAAGGGTTCATGGATCATTAAGATGAAAAGGGGCATAGAGCATTGTGATTACAGGGTTCTTGGAGCATTGTGATGAGAAGGGTCATGGAGCCTTGTGATGACAAGGCCATGGAACATCGTGATGGCAGGGGTCATGAAGTATTTTTATGACAGGCGTAAAGGAGCATTTTGATGGCAAGAGCATGGAACATTGTGATGAGAAGGCCATGGAGCATTCTGATGACATGTGTCATGGAGCTTTGTGATGACAAGGACATGGAGAAATGTGATGAGAGTGTTCATGGAGCATTGTGATGACAATGACATGGAGCATTGTGATGCCAAGGGTCATGGATCATTGTGATGACAAAGGTCATGGAGCATTTTAATGGCAAGTGTGTTGTGCATTGTGATGAGAAGGGCAGGGAGCATTGTGATGACAGGGTCATGGAGCAATTTGATGAAATGTGTCATGGAACATTTTGATGACAGGTGTTATGGAACATTGTGATGTCAGGGGTCATGGAGCATTTTGGTGAAAATGGTCATGGAGCATTTTGATGACAGATGTTATGGAACATTGTGATGTCAGGGGTCATCGAACATTGTGATGATAAGTGCATGTAGCATTGTGATGACAGGAGTCATGGAAAATTGTGATGATAGGGATGAGGGAGTACTGTGACAAATAGTGATGTAGCATTGTGATATCAGTGTTGAGAGAGCATTTTGATGAGATGTGCATGGAGCATTGTGATGACAAGATTGTGGAGCACTGTGATGACAAGCGCATGGTTCATTGTGATGACATGTGTCATGGAGCATTGTGCTGACAAGCGCATGGAGCATTGTGATGACAAGGGTCATGCAGCATTGTGCTGAGAAAGGCATAGAGCATTTTGATGACAAGGGTCAAAGAACATTGTGATGAAAATTCATGGAGCATTGTTGTTAAAAAGGTCACAGAGATAGTTGATGATGAGGACATGGACCATTGTGATGAGAAAGTTCATGAAGCATTGTGATGACAGGAGTCACGGAGCATTGTGATGACAGGGGTCATGGAGCATTGTGATAACAAGGGCATGGAGCATGGTGATGACAAGCGCATGGAACATTGGTCTAATAAGTTTCATGAATTATTGCGATGAGAGTTGGAATGGCGCATTGTGATGACAAGGGCATGGATCATTGTGATGACCAGGTCATGCAGTATTGTGAAGACAGGTGTCAGGGAGCATTGTGATGACATATGTCATGGCCCATTGTGATGACAATGGCATGGAGCATTGTGATGCCAAGTGTCATGGAGGATTCTGATGACAAAGGTAATGGAGCTTTGTGATGACAATGGCTTGGAGCATTGTGATGACAAGGGTCAGGGAGCATTGTGCTGACAAGTGCATGGAGATTTGTGATGACACGGGTCATGGAACATCCTGATGACAAGCTTGTGGAGTATTTTGATGACAATGGCATGGAGCATTGTGATGTAAATTGCATGAGGCATTGTGATGAAAAAGGCATGGAGCCTTTTCGTGACAGGGTTCAAGGAGCATTCTGATGACAAGTGTCAGGGAGCATTGTGATGACAAGTGTATTGAGAATTGTGATGACAAAGGTCATGGAGCATTTTGATGAAAAGGGCATGGAGTATTGTGATGACAGGCCTCATGGACCGTTGTGATGACAAGTGTTATGGAACATTGTGATCACAAGGGCTTGGAGCATTGTGATGACAGAGGTCATGGATCATTTTTATTTCAAGGAGCATGGGGCATTGTGATGACAAGGGCATGAAGCAATGTGATCCCAAGGTTCATGGAGGATTGTGATGACAATGGTAATGGAGTATTGTGATGACAAGCACATAGAGCATTGTAATGACAAGGTCATGAAGCATTTTGCTGACAAAGGCATGGAGCATTGTGATGACAGGTGTCATGGAGCACTGTGATGACAAGCGTCATGGAGGATTCTGATGACAAAGGTAATGGAGCATTGTGATGACAATGGCTTGGAGCATTGTGATTACAAGGGTCAGGGAGCATTGTGCTGGCAAGTGCATGGAGAATTGTGTTGACAATCGTCATGGAGCATTTTGATGACTGGGGTTATGGAACATTGTGATGTTAGGGGTCATGTAACATTGTGATGATAAGGGGATGTAGCATTGTGATGACAGGGTCATGAAACCTTGTTATTACAGGGGTGAGGGAGTATTGTGATGACTAGTGATGGAACATTGTGATATCTCTGGTGAGAGAGCATTTTGATGAGAAGTGCATGGACCATTGTGATTACAACGTTTATGGAGCCTTACAATGACAAGTATGTGGACCGTTGTGATGAAATGCGCGTGGCACATTGTGATGACAATGGTCATGGAGCATAGTTCTGACAAAGACATGGAGCATTGTGATGACAAGGGTCACAGAGAATTGTGATGAAATGTTCACAGAGCATTGTGGTTACAAAGGTCACAGAGCCTTGTGATGACGCTGGCATGGATCATTGTGATGTCAAACGTTATGAAGCATTGTGATGACTGGAGTCATGGAGCATTGTGATGACAGGGGTCATGGAGCATTGTAATGACAAGAGCATGGAGCATTGTTATGACAGGAGAATGGAGCATTCGTCTAACAAATTTCATAGATTATTGTGATGACAGTGGACATGGTGCATTGTGATGACAAGGGCATGGAGCATTGTGATGAGAAGGTCATGGAGTATTGTGAAGAAAGTTGTCAGGGAGCATTGTGATGATATATGTCATGGTCCATTGTGATGACAATGGCATGGAACATTGTGATGCCGAATGTAATGGAGGATTGTGATGACAAATATAATGGAGCATTGTGATGACTAGGGCTTGGAGCATTATGATGACAAGTGCCATTGAGTATTTTCATGACAAGTTCGTGAAGCATTGTGATGACAAGGTCCTGGAGCATTGTGATAACAAATCTATGGAGTCTTGTGATGACAAGTCTCATGGAGCATACTGATGAAAAGGGGCATGGAGCATTGTGATTACAGGGGTCTTGGAACATTGTGATGACAAGGACATGGAACATTGTGAGGAGAAGTCCAAGGAGCATTCTGATGGCATGCGTCATTGAGCTTTGTGATGACAAGGGCATGGAGCATTGTGATTACATGGGTCTTGGAGCATTGTGATGAAAAGGGCATGGATCATTGTGATGACAAAGGTCATGGAGCACTGGGATGAGAAGACCATAGATAACTGTGATGACGAGCCTCATGGGGCATTGTGGTGACAAGTGTTATGGAATATTGTGATCACAAGGGTTTGGAGCATTGTTATGACAGAGGTCATGGAGCATTTTGATTTCATTGTGATGAAAATAGCATGAAGCATTATGGTGATGGGCATGGTGCATTTTGATGACAGGGTTCGTGGATCATTGAGATGAAAAGGGGCATGGAGCATTGTGATTACCGGGTTCTTGGAGTGTTGTGATGAGAAGGGTCATGGAGCCTTGTGATGACAAGGCCAAGGAACATCGTGATGGCAGGGTCATGGAGCATTTTTATGACAGGTGTAATGGACATTTGTGATGGCAAGGGCATGGAGCATTGTGATGGGAAGGCCATGGAGCATTCTGATGACATGTGTCATGGAGCTTTGTGAAGACAAGGGCATGGAGCAATGTGATGAGAGCGTTCATGGAGCATTGTGATGACAATGACATGGAGCATTGTGATGCCAAGGCTCATGGATCTTTGTGATGACAAAAGTCATGGAGCATTTTGATGGCAACGGCGTTGTGCATTGTGATGAGAAGGGCAGGGAGAATTGTGATGACAGGGTCATGGAGAAATTGGATGAAAAGTGTCATGGAACATTTTGATGACAGGTGTTATGGAACATTGTGATGTCAGGGGTCATCGAACATTGTGCTGATAAGTGCATGTATCATTGTGATGACAGGAGTCATGGAACATTGTGATGACAGGGGTGAGGGAGTATTGTGACGAATAGTGATGTAGCATTGTGATATCAGTGGTGAGAGAGCATTTTGATGAGACGTGCATGGAGCATTATTATGACAATGTTTATGGAGCACTGTGATGACAAGTTTGTGGAGCACTGTGATGACAAGCACATGGTGCATTGTGATGACATGTGTCGTGGAGCATTGTGCTGACAAGCGCATGGAGCATTGTGATGCCACGGGTCATGGAGCATTGTGCTGAGAAAGACATAGAGCATTGTGATGACATGGGTCAAAGAGCATTGTGATGAAAAGTTCACGGAGCATTGTGGTTAAAATGGTCACAGAGACTGTTGATGAAGAGGGCATGGACCATTGTGATGACAAAGGACATGAAGCATTGGGATGACTGGAGTCACAGAACATACTGATGACAGGGGTCATGGAGCATTGTGATGACAAGGGCATGGAGCATTGTGATGGCAAGGGCATGGAACATTGGTCTAATAAATTTCATGGATTGTTGCCATGACAGTTGGAATGGCGCATTGTGATGACAAGGGCATGGATCATTGTGATGACCATGTCATGCAGTATTGTGAAGACATATGTCAGGGAGCATTGTGATGACATATGTAATGGCCCATTTTGATGACAATGGCATGGAGCATTGTGATGCCAAGTGTCATGGAGGATTCTGATGACAAAAGTAATGGAGCATTGTGATGACAATGGCTTGGAACATTGTGATGACAAGGGTCACGGAGCATTGTGCTGACAAGTGCATGGAGAATTGTGATGACAAGGGTTATGGAGAATTCTGATGACAAGCTTGTGGAGTATTTTGATGACAATGGCATGGAGCTTTGTGATGAAAACGGCATGGGGTATTGTGATGAAAAATACTTGGAGCCTTTTCGTGACAGGGTTCAAGGAGCATTCTGATGACAAGTGTCAGGGAGCATTGTGATGACAAGTGTATTGAGAATTGTGATGACCAAGGTCATGGAGTATTGTGATGAAAAGTGCATGGAGTATTGTGATGACAGGCATCATGGAGCATTGTGATGACAAGTGTTATGGAACATTGTGATCACAGGGGTGTGGAGCATTGTGATGACAGAGGTCATGGATCAGTTTGATTTCAAGGAGCATGGAGCATTGTAATTACAAGGGCATGAGTCAATGTGATCCCAAAGTTCATGGAGTATTGTGATGACAAGCGCATAGAGCATTGTAATGACAAGGTCATGTAGCATTTTGCTGACAAAGGCATGGAGCATTGTGATGACATGTGTCATGGAGCAATATGATGACAAACATCACGGAGCATTGTGAATACAGGGATCATGGAGCATTGGGATGACAAGGGCATGGATCATTGTGATGACAATGGTCATGGAGCACTGGGCTGAAAATGTTCATGGAGTGTTGTGATGACAGGGGTCATGGAGCATTGTGATGAGGAGACCATGGAGACTTGTGATGACAAGTCTAATGGAGCATTCTGATTAAAAGAGGCATGGAGCATTGTGATTACAGGGGCCTTGGAGCATTGTGATGACTAGGGCATGGAGCATTGTGATGAGAAGTCCATGGCGCATTCTGATGACATGTGTCATGGAGTTTTGTGATGACAAGGGCATGGAGCATTGTTATTACAGGGATCTTGGAGCATTGTGATGAAAAGGGCACTGATCATTGAGATGAAAATGGCATGGAGCCTTGTCATGACAGGGTTCAAGGAGCATACTGACGACAAGTGTAAGGGAGCATTGTGATGACAAGCGTATTGAGCATTGTGATGATAAAGATCTTGAAGCACTGCGATGAGAATGCCATGGCTAATTGTGATGATGAGTGTCATGGAGTGTTGTGATGATAAGTGTTATGGAACATTGTGATCACAAGGGTTTGGAGCATTATGATGACAGAGGTCATGGAGAATATTGATTTCATTGTGATGACAATAGCCTGAAGCATTATGATGATGGGCATGGTGCATTGTGATGACAGGATTCATGGAGCATTGAGATGAAAATTGGCTTGGAGCATTGTGTTTACAGGTGTCTTGGAGCATTGTGATGACAAGTTCATGGAGCATTGTGAGGAGAAGGCCATGGTGCATTCTGATGACATGCATCATGGAGCTTTTTGATGACAAGGGCATGGAGCATTGTGATTACAGGGTTCTTCAGCATTGTGATGACAAGTGTCATGGATCCTTTTGATGACTAGGCATTGGAACATTGTGATGGCAGTGGTCATGGTGCATTGTTATGACAGAGGTAATGCAGCATTGTGATGAGAAGGGCTTGGAACATTGGTCTGAAATGTTTCATGGATTATTGTGATGAGAGTGGACATGGAGCATTGTGATGACAAGGGCATGAGGCAATGCGATCCCAAGGTTCATGGAGGATGGTGATGACAATGGAAATGGAGTATTGTGATGACAAGTGCATAGAGCATTGTAATGACAACATCATGTAGCATTTTGGTGACAAAGGCATGGAGCATTGTGAGGACATGTGTCATGGAGAACTGTGATGACAGGCGTCACTGAGCATTTTGAATACAGGCGTCAGGGAACATTGGGATGACAAGTGCATGGATCATTGTGATGACAAGGTTCATGGAGCACTGGGCTGAAATGTTCATGGAGTGTTGTGATGACAGGGGTCATGGAGCATTGTGATGACTAGTGAATGGAGCATTGTGATGACAAGAGTCCCGGATCATTGTGTTGTCAGGAGTCATGGATTGTTGTGATGACAGTGGTCATGGAGCATTGTGATGATATTGGCCATGGAGCACTTTGATATGTAGGTCGTGGAGCATTGGGCTGAATATGTTCATGGATTATTGTGATGATACGGGTCATGGAGCATTGTGATGACAAAGGAATGGAGCATGGTGATGACAATGTCCTGGAGCATTGCGATGAGAAGACCATGGAGACTTGTGATGACAAGTCTCATGGAGCATTCTCATGAAAAGGGGCATGGAGCATTGTGATTACAGGGGTCATGGAGCACTGTGATGACTAGGGCATGGAGCTTTGTGATGAGAAGGCCATGGAGCATTCTGATGACATGTGTCATGGAGTTTTGTGATGACAAGGACATAGAGCATTGTGATTACAGGGATCTTGGAGCATTGTGATGAAAACGGCATGGATCATTGTTATGAAATAGGCATGGAGCCTTGTCATGACAGGGTTCAAGGAGCATACTGATGACTAGTGTCAGGGAGCATTGTGATGACTAGTGTATTGAGCATTGTGATGACAAAGCTCATGGAGCATTGTGATAAGAAGACCATGGTTAATTGTTATGATGAGCGTCATGGGGTGTTGTGATGCTAAGTGTTATGGAACATTGTGATCACAAGGGTTTGGAGCATTATGATGACAGAGGTCATGGAGATTATTGATTTCATTGTGATGACAATAACCTGAAGCATTATGATGATGGGCATGTTGCATGGTGATGACAGGGTTCATGGAGCATTGAGATGAAAAGGGGCATGGAGCATTTTGTTTACAGGTTTCTTGGAGCATTGTGATGACAAGGGCATGGAGCATTGTGATGAGAAGGCCATGGAACATTCTGATGACATGCGTCATGGAGCTTTGTGATGACAAGAGCATGGAGCATTGTGATTACAAGGGTCTTCAGCATTGTGATAACAAGTGTCATGGAACCTTGTGATGACTAGGCTGTTGAACATTGTGATGGCAGGAGTCATGTTGCATTGTTATGACAGAGCTAATGGAGCACTGTGATGAGAAGGGCATGGAACATTGGTCTAAAATATTTCATGGATTATTGTAATGAGAGGGGGCATAGAGCATTGTGATGACCAGGGTATGGAACACTATGATGCATGAGTCATGCAGGATTGTAATGACAAAGGCATGGAGCATTGTGATGACAAAGGTCATGAAGCATTGTGATGACTGGAGTCACGGAGCATTGTGATGACAAGGGCATGGAGCATTGTGATGAGAAGGTCATGGAGTATTGTGAAGACAAGGGCATGGAGCATTGTGATGAGAAGGTCATGGAGTATTGTGAAGACAGTTTTCAGGGAGCATTGTGATGACCTATGTCATGGTCCACTGCGATGACAATGGCATGGAGCATTGTGATGCCAAATGTAATGGAGGATTCTTATGACATATATACTGGAGGATTGTGATGACTAGGGCTTGGAGCATTATGATGACAAGGGCCATTGAGAATTTTCATGACAAGGTCGTGAATCATTGTGATGATAAGGTCCTGGAGCATTGTGATGAGAAATCCATTGAGCCTTATGATGACAAATCTCATGGAGCATACTGATGAAAAGGGTCATGGACCATTGTGATTATAGGGTTCTTGGAACATTGTGATGAAAAGGGCATGGGACTTTTTTATGACAGGGTTCAAGGAGAGTACAGACAACAAGTGTCAGGGAGCATTTTGATGACAAGAGTATTGTGCATTGTGATGACAAATGTCATGGAGCATTGTGATTTGAATACCATAGATAACTGTGATGATGAGCGTCATGGGGCATTGTGATGAAAAGTGTTATGGAATATTGTGATCACAAGGGTTTGGAGCATTGTTATGACAGAGGTCATGGAGCATTTTGATTTCATTGTGATGACAATAGCATGAAGCATTATGATGATGGGCATGGTGCATTGTGATAACAGGGTTCATGGATCATTGAGATGAAAAGGGGCATGGAGCATTGTGATTACATGGGTCTTGGAGCATTGTGATGAGAAGGGTCATGGAGCCTTGTGATGACATTGCCATGGAACATCGTGATGGCAGGGATGATGGAGCATTGTTATGACAGAGGTAATGTAGCATTGTGATGGCCAGGGCAAGGAGCATTGTGATGAGAAAGCCATGGAGCTTTCTGATGACATGTGTCAAGGAGCATTGTGATGAAAAGGGTCACGGAGCATTGTGATGAAAACTTCATTGAGAATTGTGGTTTTAAAGGTCACAGAGACTTGTGATGATGCGGGCATGGACCATTGTGATGAAAAACTTTATGAAGCATTGTGATGACAGGGGTCACGGAGCATTGTGATGACAGTGGTCATGGAGCATAGTGATGACTAGGGAATGGAGCATAGTGATGACAAGTGTCCCGGATCATTGTGTTGTCAGGTGTCATGGAGTGTTGTGATGACAGTTTTCATGGTGCATTGTGATGATATTGGTCATGGAGCATTGTGATGAGAAGGTCATGGAGCATTGTGCTGATAATATTCATGGAGTATTGTGATGACAGTTGTCATGGTGCATTGTGATGATATTGGTCATGGGGCATTGTGATGAGAAGGTCATGGAGCATTGTGCTGATAATATTCATGGAGTATTGTGATGACAATGGTCATGTAGCATGGTGATAACAAGGTCCTGTACCATTGTGATGAAAAGACCATGGAGGCTTGTGATGACAAGTTTCATGGAGCATTCTGATGAAAATGGGCATGGATCATTGTGATTACAGTGGTCTTGGAGCATTGTGATTACAAGGGCATTGAGCATTTTCATGAGACGGCCATGTAGCATTCTAATGGCATGTGTCATGGAGCTTTGTGATGACAAGGGCATGGAGCATTGTGATTACAGGGGTCTTGGAGCATTGTGATGAAAAGGGAATGGATCATTGTGATGAAAAAGGCATGGAGCCTTGTCATGACAGGGTTAAAGGAGCATACTGAAGACAAGGGTCAGGGAGCATTGTGATGACAAGTGTATTGAGCATAGTGATGACAAAGGTCATGGAGCATTGTGATGAGAAGACCATGGATAATTGTGATGATGAGCGTCATGGGGCATTGTGATGACAAGTGTTATGGAATATTGTGATCACAAGGGTTTGGAGCATTGTTATGACAGAGGTCATGGAGCATTTTGATTTCATTGTGATGACAATAGCATGAATCATTATGATGATGGGCATTGTGCATTGTGATGAAAGGGTTCATGGATCATTGAGATGAAAAGGGGCATAGAGCATTGTGATTACAGTGTTCTTGGAGAACTGTGATGAGAAGGGTCATGGAGCCTTGTGATGACAAGGCCATGGAACATCGTGATGGCAGGGGTCATGGAGTATTTTTATGACAGGCGTAAAGGAGCATTGTGATGGCAAGTACATGGAACATTGTGATGAGAAGGCCATGGAGCATTCTGATGACATGTGTCATGGAGCTTTGTGATGACAAGGACATGGAGAAATGTGATGAGAGTGTTCATGGAGCATTGTGATGACAATGACATGGAGCATTGTGATGCCAAGGGTCATGGATCATTGTGATGACAAAGGTCATGGAGCATTTTGAAGGCAAGTGCGTTGTGCATTGTGGTGAGAAGGGCAGGGAGCATTGTGATGACAGGGTCATGGAGCAATTTGATGAAATGTGTCATGGAACATTTTGATGACAGATGTTATGGAACATTGTGATGTCAGGGGTCATGGAGCATTTTGATGAAAATGATCATGGAGCATTTTGATGACAGATGTTATGGAACATTGTGATGTCAGGGGTCATCGAACATTGTGATGATAAGTGCATGTAGCATTGTGATGACAGGAGTCATGGAAAATTGTGATGATAGGGATGAGGGAGTACTGGGACAAATAGTGATGTAGCATTGTGATATCAGTGTTGAGAGAGCATTTTGATGAGATGTGCATGGAGCACTGTGATGACAAGATTGTTGAGCACTGTGATGACAAGCGCATGGTTCATTGTGATGACGTGTCATGGAGCATTGTGCTGACAAGCGCATGGAGCATTGTGATGACAAGGGTCATGCAGCATTGTGCTGAGAAAGGCATAGAGCATTTTGATGACAAGGGTCAAAGAACATTGTGATGAAAATTCATGGAGCATTGTTGTTAAAAAGGTCACAGAGACAGTTGATGACGAGGACATGGACCATTGTGATGAGAAAGTTCATGAAGCATTGTGATGACTGGAGTCACGGAGCATTGTGATGACAGGGGTCATGGAGCATTGTGATAACAAGGGCATGGAGCATGGTGATGACAAGGGCATGGAACACTGGTCTAATAAGTTTCAAGAATTATTGCGATGAGAGTTGGAATGGCGCATTTTGATGACAAGGGCATGGATCATTTTGATGACCAGGTCATGCAGTATTGTGAAGACAGGTGTCAGGGAGCATTGTGATGACATATGTCATGGCCCATTGTGATGACAATGTCATGGAGCATTGTGATGCTAAGTGTCATGGAGGATTCTGATGACAAAGGTAATGGAGCTTTGTGATGACAATGGCTTGGAGCATTGTGATGACAAGGGCATGAAGCAATGTGATCCCAAGGTTCATGGAGGGTTGTGATGACAATGGTAATGGAGTATTGGGATGACAAGCACATAGAGTATTGTAATGACAAGGTCATGAAGCATTTTTCTGACAAAGGCATGGAGCATTGTGATGACAGGTGTCATGGAGCACTGTGATGACAAGCGTCATGGAGCATTGTGAATACAGGGGTTATGGAGCATTTGGATGACAAGGGCATGGATCATTTTGATGACAAGTGTCCTGGAGCATTGTGATGACTAGGGAATGGAACATCGTGATGAAAAGAGTCCCGGATCTTTGTGCTGTCAAGTGTCATGGAGTGTTGTGATGACAGTGGTCATGGAGAATTGTGATGATATTGGTCATGGAGCATTACGATGACAAGCGAATGGAGCATGTTGATGACAAACTCCTGGAACATTTTGATGAGAAGACCATGGAGACTTTTGATGAGAAGTCTCATGGAGCATTCTGTTGAAAAGGGGCATGGAGCATTGTGATTACAGGGGTCTTGGAGCATTGTGATGACAAGGGCATGGATCATGGTGATGAGAAGGCCATGGAGCATTCTGATGACATGCATCAAGGAGCTTTGTGATGACAAGGGCATGGATCATTGTGATTAAAGGGGTCTTGGAGCATTGTGATGAAAAGGGCATGGATCATTGTGATGAAAAAGGCGTGGAGCCTTGTCATGACAGGTTTCAAGGAGCATACTGAAGACAAGTGTCTGGGAGCATTGTGATGACAAGTGTATTGAGCATTGTGATGACAAAAATCATAGAGCACTGTGATGAGAAGGACATGGATAATTGTGATGATGAGCGTCATGGGTTGTTGTGATGCTAAGTGTTATGGAACATTGTGATCACAAGGGTTCAGAGTATTATGATGACAGAGGTCATGGAGGATTTTGATTTCATTGTGATGACAATAGCCTGAAGCATTATGATGATGGGCATGGTGCATTGTGATGACAGGGTTCATGGAGCATTGTTATGAAAAGGGGCATGGAGCATTGTGATTACAATGGTCTTGGAGCATTGTGGTGACAAGGGCATGGAGCATTGAGATGAGAAGGCCATGGAACATTCTGATGACATGCGTCATGGAGCTTTGTGATGACAAGGGCATGGAGCATTGTGATTTCAGGCATCTTGAGCATGGTGATGTCAATTGTCATGGAAACATGTGATGACTAGCCCGTGGAACATTGTGATGGCGGGGGTCATGGTGCATTGTTATGAAAGGGGTAATGGAGCATTGTGATGAGAAGGACATGGAATATTGGTCTGAAATGTTTCATGAATTATTGTGATGAGATTGGGCATGGAGCATTGTGATGACAAGGGTCCGGAACACTATAATACATGGGTCATGCAGGAATGTAATGACAGGGCATGGAGCATTGTGATGAGAAGTGCATCGAGCATTGTGATGACATGTGTCATGGAGCTTTGTGATGACAATGGCATGGAGCAATGTTATGAGAGGGTTCATGGAGCATTGTGATGACAATGACATGGAGCATTGTGATGCCAAGGGTCATGGAGCTTTGTGATGACAAGTCATGGAGCATTTTGATGACAAGGGCATGGTGCATTGTGATGAGAAGGGCAGGGAGCATTTTGATGACCGGGTCATGCAGCAATTTGATGAAAAGTGTAATGGAACATTTTGATGGCACGGGTTATAGAACATTGTGATGTCAGGGGTCTTGGAGCTTTGGTATGAAGAGTGTCATGGAGCCTTTTGATGACAGGGTTTATGGAACATTGTGATGTCAGGGGTCATGGAACATTGTGATGGTAAGCGGATGTAGCATTGTGATGACAGTGTCATGGAACATTGTGATTACAGGGGTGAGGGAGTATTGTGATGACTAGTGATGGAACACTGTGATATCTCTGGTGAGAGAGCATTTTGTTGAGAAGTGCATTGACCATTGTGATTACAATGTTTATGGAGCATTGCAATGAAAAGATTTTGGACCGTTGTGATGAAATGCGCATGGCACTTTGTGATGACAATGGCCATGGAGCATTGTTCTGACAAAGACATAGAGCATTTTGATGACAAGAGTCACAGAGAATTGTGATGAAAAGTTCATGGAGCATTGTGGTTACAAAGGTCACAGAGCCTTGTGACGAGTCGGGCATGGAACATTGTGATGACAAAGGTTATGTAGCATTGTGTTGACTGGTGTCACGGAGCGTTGTGATGACAGGGGTCATGGAGCATTGTGAGGACAAGGGCATGGAGCATTGTGATGACAGGGGCATGGATCATTGGTCTGACAAGTTTCATAGATTATTGTGATGAGAGTGGGCATGGTGCATTGTGATGACAAGGGCATGGAGCATTGTGATGAGAATGTCATTGAGTATTGTGAAGACAGTTGTCAGGGATCATTGTGATGACATATGTCATGGTCCATTGTGATGACAATGGCATGGACATTGTGATGCCAAATGTAATGGAGGATGGTGATGACAAATATAATGGAGCTTTGTGATGACTAGTGCTTGGAGCATTATGATGACAAGGGCCATTGAAAATTTTCATGACAAGGTCTTGAAGCATTGTGATGACAAGTTCCTGGAGCATTGTGATGACAAAACCATGGAGCCTTGTGATGAGAATTCTCATGGAGCATACTGATGAAAAGGGGCATGGAGCATTGTGATTACAGGGGTCATGGAACATTGTGATGACAAGGGCATGGAACATAGTGAGGAGAAGACCAAGGAGAATTCTGATGGCATGCGTCATTGAGCTTGGTGATGACAAGGGCATGGAGCATTGTGATTACATGGGTCTTGGAGCACTGTGATGAAAAGAGCATGGATCATTGTGATGAAAAAGGCATGGAGCCTTGTCATGACAGGGTTCAAGGAGCATACAGACAACAAGTGTCAGGGAGCATTTTGATGACAAGTGTATTGAGCATTGTGATGACAAAGCCATCGAGCATTGTGATGACAGGTGTCATGGAGCACTGTGATGACAAGCGTCATGGAGGATTCTGATGACAAAGGTAATGGAGCATTGTGATGACAATGGCTTGGAGCATTGTGATTACAAGGGTCAGGGAGCATTGTGCTGGCAAGTGCATGGAGAATTGTGTTGACAATCGTCATGGAGCATTTTGATGACTGGGGTTATGGAACATTGTGATGTCAGGGGTCATGGAACATTGTGATGATAAGGGGATGTAGCATTGTGATGACAGGGTCATGAAACCTTGTTATTACAGGGGTGAGGGAGTATTGTGATGACTAGTGATGGAACATTGTGATATTTCTGGTGAGAGAGCATTTTGATGAGAAGTGCATGGACCATTGTGATTACAACGTTTATGGAGCCTTACAATGACAAGTATGTGGACCGTTGTGATGAAATGTGCGTGGCACATTGTGATGACAATGGTCATGGAGCATAGTTCTGACAAAGACATGGAGCATTGTGATGACAAGGGTCACAGAGAATTGTGATGAAATGTTCAAAGAGCATTGTGGTTACAAAGGTCACAGAGCCTTGTGATGACGCTGGCATGGATCATTGTGATGACAAACGTTATGAAGCATTGTGATGACTGGAGTCACGGATCATTGTGATGACAGTGGTCATGGAGCATTGTAATGACAAGAGCATGGAGCATTGTTATGACAGGAGAATGGAGCATTCGTCTAACAAATTTCATAGATTATTGTGATGCCAGTGGACATGGTGCATTGTGATGACAAGGGCATGGAGCATTGTGATGAGAAGGTCATGGAGTATTGTGAAGAAAGTTGTCAGGGAGCATTGTGATGATATATGTCATGGTCCATTGTGATGACAATGGCATGGAACATTGTGATGCCGAATGTAATGGAGGATTGTGATGACAAATATAATGGAGCATTGTGATGACTAGGGCTTGGAGCATTATGATGACAAGTGCCATTGAGAATTTTCATGACAAGGTCGTGAAGCATTGTGATGACAAGGTCCTGGAGCATTGTGATAACAAATCTATGGAGCCTTGTGATGACAAGTCTCATGGAGCATACTGATGCAAAGGGGCATGGAGCATTGTGATTACAGGGGTCTTGGAACATTGTGAGGAGAAGACCAAGGAGCATTCTGATGGCATGTGTCATTGAGCTTTGTGATGACAAGGGCAAGGAGCATTGTGATTACATGGGTCTTAGAGCATTGAGATGAAAAGGGCATGGATCATTGTGATGACAAAGGTCATGGAGCACTGGGATGAGAAGACCATAGATAACTGTGATGACGAGCCTCATGGGGCATTGTGATGACAAGTGTTATGGAATATTGTGATCACAAGGGTTTGGAGCATTGTTATGACAGAGGTCATGGAGCATTTTGATTTCATTGTGATGAAAATAGCATGAAGCATTATGGTGATGGGCATGGTGCATTTTGATGACAGGGTTCGTGGATCATTGAGATGAAAAGGGGCATGGAGCATTGTGATTACCGGGTTCTTGGAGTGTTGTGATGAGAAGGGTCATGGAGCCTTGTGATGATAAGGCCAAGGAACATCGTGATGGCAGGGTCATGGAGCATTGTTATGACAGGTGTAATGGACATTTGTGATGGCAAGGGCATGGAGCATTGTGATGAGAAGGCCATGGAGCATTCTGATGACATGTGTCATGGAGCTTTGTGAAGACAAGGGCATGGAGCAATGTGATGAGAGCGTTCATGGAGCATTGTGATGACAATGACATGGAGCATTGTGATGACAAAAGTCATGGAGCATTTTGATGGCAACGGCATTGTGCATTGTGATGAAAAGGGCAGGGAGAATTGTGATGACAGGGTCATGGAGCAATTGGATGAAAAGTGTCATGGAACATTGTGATGACAGGTGTTATGGAACATTCTGATGTCAGGGGTCATCGAACATTGTGCTGATAAGTGCATGTATCATTGTGATGACAGGAGTCATGGAACATTGTGATGACTGGGGTGAGGGAGTATTGTGACGAATAGTGAAGTAACATTGTGATATCAGTGGTGAGAGAGCATTTTGATGAGAAGTGCATGGAGCATTATGATGACAATGTTTATGGAGCACTGTGATGACAAGTTTGTGGAGCACTGTGATGACAAGCACATGGTGCATTGTGATGACATGTGTCGTGGAGCATTGTGCTGACAAGCGCATGGAGCATTGTGATGCCAAGGGTCATGGAGCATTGTGCTGAGAAAGGCATAGAGCATTGTGATGACGAGGGTCAAAGAGCATTGTGATGAAAAGTTCACGGAGCATTGTGGTTAAAATGGTCACAGAGACTGTTGATGAAGAGGGCATGGACCATTGTGATGACAAAGGACATGAAGCATTGTGATGACTGGAGTCACGGAGCATTCTGATGACAGGGGTCATGGAGCATTGTGATAACAAGGGCATGGAGCATTGTGATGACAAGGGCATGGAACATTGGTCTAATAAATTTCATGGATTGTTGCAATGACAGTTGGAATGGTGCATTGCGATGACAAGGGCATGGATCATTTTGATGACCATGTCATGCAGTATTGTGAAGACATATGTCAGGGAGCATTGTGATGACATATGTAATGGCCCATTTTGATGACAATGGCATGGAGCATTGTGATGCCAAGTGTCATGGAGGATTCTGATGACAAAAGTAATGGAGCATTGTGATGACAATGGCTTGGAACCTTGTGATGACAAGGGTCATGGAGCATTGTGCTGACAAGTGCATGGAGAATTGTGATGACAAGGGTTATGGAAAATTCGGATGACAAGCTTGTGGAGTATTTTGATGACAATGGCATGGAGCTTTGTGATGAAAACGGCATGGGGTATTGTGATGAAAAAGACTTGGAGCCTTTTCGTGACAGGGTTCAAGGAGCATTCTGATGACAAGTGTCAGGAAGCATTGTGATGACAATTGTATTGAGAATTGTGATGACAAAATTCATGGAGTATTGTGATGAAAAGTTCACGGATTATTGTGATGACAGGCATCATGGAGCATTGTGATGACAAGTGTTATGGAACATTGTGATCACAGTGGTTTGGAGCATTGTGATGACAGAGATCATGGATCATTTTGATTTCAAGGAGCATGGAGCATTGTAATTACAAGGGCATGATTCAATGTGATCCCAAGGTTCATGGAGTATTGTGATGACAAGCGCATAGAGCATTGTAATGACAAGGTCATGTAGCATTTTGCTGACAAAGGCATGGAGCATTGTGATGACATGTGTCATGGAGCAATATGATGACAAACGTCACGGAGCATTGTGAATACAGGGATCATGGAGCATTGGGATGACAAGGGCATGGATCATTGTGATGACAAGGTTCATGGAGCACTGGGCTGAAATGTTCATGGAGTGTTGTGATGACAGGGGTCATGGAGCATTGTGATGACTAGTGAATGGAGCATTGTGATGACAAGAGTCCCGGATCATTGTGTTGTCAGGGGTCATGGATTGTTGTGATGACAGAGGTCATGGAGCATTGTGATGATATTGGCCATGGAGCACTGTGATGTGTAGGTCGTGGAGCATTGGGCTGAATATGCTCATGGATTATTGTGATGATACGGGTCATGGAGCATTGTGATGACAAGGGAATGGAGCATGGTGATGACAATATCCTGGAGCATTGCGATGAGAAGACCATGGAGACTTGTGATGACAAGTCTCATGGAGCATTCTCATGAAAAGGGGCATGGAGCATTGTGATTACAGGGGTCATGGAGCACTGTGATGACTAGGGCATGGAGCTTTGTGATGAGAAGGCCATGGAGCATTCTGATGACATGTGTCATGGAGTTTTGTGAAGACAAGGACATAGAGCATTGTGATTACAGGGATCTTGGAGCATTGTGATGAAAACGGCATGGATCATTGTTATGAAAAAGGCATGGAGCCTTGTCATGACAGGGTTGAAGGAGAATACTGACGACTAGTGTCAGGGCGCATTGTGATGACTAGTGTATTGAGCATTGTGATGACAAAGCTCATGGAGCATTGTGATAAGAAGACCATAGTTAATTGTTATGATGAGCGTCATGGGGTGTTGTGATGCTAAGTGTTATAAAACATTGTGACCACAAGGGTTTGGAGCATTATGATGAGAGAGGTCATGGAGATTATTGATTTCATTGTGATGACAATAACCTGAAGCATTATGATGATGGGCATGTTGCATTGTGATTACAGGGTTCATGGAGCATTGAGATGAAAAGGGGCATGGAGCATTTTGTTTACAGGTTTCTTGGAGCATTGTGATGACAAGGGCATGGAGCTTTGTGATGAGAAGGCCATGGAACATTCTGATGACATGCGTCATGGAGCTTTTTGATGACAAGGGCATGGAGCATTGTGATTACGAGGGTCTTCAGCATTGTGATAACAAGTGTCATGGAACCTAGTGATGACTAGGCCATCGAACATTGTGATGGCAGGGGTCATGTTGCATTGTTATGACAGAGGTAATGGAGCATTGTGATGAGAAGGGCATGGAACATTGGTCTAAAATATTTCATGGATTATTGTAATGAGAGTGGGCATAGAGCACTGTGATGACCAGGGTATGGAACACTATGATGCATGAGTCATGCAGGAGTGTAATGACAAAGGCATGGAGCATTGTGATGACAAAGGTCATGAAGCATTGTGATGACTGGAGTCACGGAGCATTGTGATGACAAGGGCATGGAGCATTGTGATGAGAAGGTCATGGAGTATTGTGAAGACTAGGGCATGGAGGATTGTGATGGCCAGGTCATGCAGTATTGTGAAGACAGGTGTCAGGGAGCACTGTGATGACATATGTAAAGGCCCATTGTGATGACAATGGCATAGAGCATTGGGATGCCAAGTGTCATGGAGGATTCTGATGGCAAAGGTAATGGAGCATTGTGATGACAATGGCTTGGAGCATTGTGATGACAAGGGTCAGGGAGCATTGTGCTGACAAGTGCATGGAGATATGTGATGACAAGGGTCATGGAGCATTCTGATGACAAGCTAGTGGAGTATTTTGATGACAATGGCAAAGAGCATTGTGATGAAAACGGCATGGGGCATTGTCATGAAAAAAGCATGGAGCCTTTTCGTGACAGGCTTCAAGGAGCATTCTGATGACAAGTGTCAGGGAGCATTGTGATGACAAGCGTATTGAAAATTGTGATGACAAAGGTCATGGAGCATTGTGATGAAAAGTGCATGGAGTATTGTGAGTTCAGGCATCATGGAGCTTTGTGATGACAAGTGTTATGGAACATTGTGATCACAAGGTTTTGGAGCATTGTGATGACAGAGATCATGGATCATTTTGATTTCAAGGAGCAGGGAGCATTGTGATGACAAGGGCATGAAGCAATGTGATCCCACGTTTCATGGAGGATTGTGATGACAATGGAAATGGAGTATTTTGATGACAAGCGCATAGAGCATTGTAATGGAAAAGTCATGTAGCATTTTGCTGACAAAGGCATGGAACATTGTGATGACATGTGTCATGGAGCACTGTGATGACAAGTGTCACGGAGAATTGTGAATACAGGGGTCATGGAGCATTGGGATGACAAGGGCATGGATCATTGTGATGACAAGGGTCATGGAGCACTGGGCTGAAAATGTTCATGGAGTGTTGTGATGACAGGGGTCATGGAGCATTGTGATAACTAGGGAAAGGAGCATTGTGATGACAAGAGTCCCGGATCATTGTGTTGTCCGGTGTCATGGAGTGTTGTGATGACAGTGGTCATGGAGCATTGTGATGATATTGGCCATGGAGCATTGTGATGAGTAGGTCGTGGAGCATTGGGCTGAAAATGTTCATGGACTATTGTGATGACAGGGGTCATGGAGCATTGTGATGACAAGGGAATGGAGCATGGTAATGACAAGGTCCTGGAGAATTGTGATGAGAAGACCATGGAGACTTCTGATGACAAGTCTCATGGAGCATTCTGATGAAAAGGGTCATGGAGCATTGTGATTACAGGGGTCTTGGAGCGTTGTGATGAAAAGGGCATGGATTATTGTGATGACAAAGTCATGGAGCCTTGTTATGACAGGGTTCAAGAGCATACTGATGACAAGTGTCAGGGTGAATTGTGATGACATGTGTATTGAGAATTGTGATGACAAATTTCATGGAGCATTGCGATGAGAAGACCATGGATAATTGTGATGATGAGCGTCATGGGGTGTTGTGATGATAAGTGTTATGGATCACTGTGATCACAAGGGTTTGGAGCATTATGATGACAGAGATCATGGAGAATATTGATTTCATTGTGATGACAATAGCCTGAAGCATTATGATGATGGGCATGGTGCATTGTGATGACAGGGTTCATGGAGCACTGAGATGAAAAGGGGCATGTAGCATTGTGTTTACACGGGTCTTGGAGCATTGTTATGACATGGGCATGGAGCATTGTGATGAGAAAGCCATATAACATTCTGATGACATGCGTCATGGATCTTTGTGATGACAAGTGCATGGAGCATTCTGATTACAGGGGTCTTCAGCATTGTGATGACAAGTGTCATGGAACCTTGTGATGACTAGGCCGTGGAACATTGTGATGGAAGGGGTCATGGTGCATTGCTATGACAGAGGTAATGGAGCATTGTGATGAGACGGGCATGGAAAACTGGTCTGAAATATTTCATGGATTATTGTGATGAGAGTGGGCATGGAGCATTGTGATGACAAGGGTACGGAACACTATGATATATGTGTCATGCAGGATTGTAATGACAAGTGCATGGAGCATTGTGTTGAGAAGTGCATCGAGCAATGTGATGACAAGTGTCATGGAGCTTTGTGATGACAAGGGCATTGAGCAATGTGATGAGAGGATTCATGGAGCACTGTGATGACAATGATATGGAGCATTGTGATGCGAAGGGTCATGGAGCTTTGTGATGACAAGTCATGGAGCATTTTGATGACAAGTGAATGGTGCATTGTGATGAGAAGGGCAGGGAGCATTTTGATAAAAGGGTCATTCAGCAATTTGATGAAAAGTGTAATGGAATATTTTGATGGCACGGGTTATAGAACATTGTGATGTCAAGGGTCTTGGAGCTTTGGGATGAAAAGGGTCATGGAGCATTTTGATGACAGTGGTTATGGAACATTGTGATGTCAGGGATCATGGAACATTGTGATGATAAGGGGATGTAGCAGTGTGATGACAGTGTCATGGAACATTGTGATTACAGGGGTGAGGGAGTATTGTGGTTACTAGTGATGGAACACTGTGATATCTCTGGTGAGAGAGCATTATGATGAGAAGTGCATGGAGCATTGTGATTATAAGGTTTATGGAGCATTACAATGACAATTTTGTGGACCACTGTATTGAAATGCGTGTGGCACATTGTGATGACAATGGTCATGGAGCATTGTTCTGACAAAGACATGGAGCATTGTGATGACAAGGGTCACAGAGAATTGTGATGAAATGTTCATGGAGCATTGTGGTTACAAAAGTCACAGAGCCTTGTGATGACGCGGGCATGGACCATTGTGTTGCCAAACGTTATGAAGCATTGTGATGAATGGAGTCACGAAGCATTGTGATGACAGGGTTCATGGAGCATTGTGAGGACAAGGGCATGGAGCATTGTGATGACAGGGCCATCGATAATTGGTCTGACAAGTTTCACAGATTTTTGTGATGACAGTGGACATGTTGCATTGTGATGACAAGGGCATGGAGCATTGTGATTACAAGTGCATGGAGTATTGTGAAGACAGGTGTCAGGGAGCATTTTGATGTCATATGTCTTGGTCCATTGTGATGACTATGGCATGGAGAATTGTGATGCCAAATGTAATGGAGGATTCTGATGACAAATATAATGGAGCACTGTGATGACTTGGGCTTGGAGCATTATGATGACAAGGGCCATTGAAAATTTTTATGACAAGGTCGTGAAGCAATGTGATGACAAGGTCCTGGAGCATTGTGATGACAAAACCATGGAGCCTTGTGATGACAAGTCTCATGGAGCATACTGATGAAAAGGGGCATGGAGCATTGTGATTACAGGGGTCTTGGAACATTGTGATGACAAGGGCATGGAGCATTGTGAGGAGAAGACCAAGGAGCATTCTGATGGCATGTGTCATTGAGATTTCTGATGACAAGGGAATGGAGCATTGTGATTACATGGTTCTTGGAGCATTGTGATGAAAACGGCATGGAGCCTTGTCATGACAGAGTTCAAGGAGCATACAGACAACAAGTGTCAGGGAGAATTTTGAGGACAAGTGTATTTAGCATTGTGATGACAAAGGTCATGGAGCATTGTGATGAGAAGATCATGGATAATTGTAATGACGAGCATCATGCGGCATTGTGATGACAGGTGTTTTGGAATATTGTGATCGCAAGGGTTTGGAGCATTGTTATGACAGAGGTCATGGAGCATTCTGATTTCATTGTGATGACAATAGCATGACGCATTATGATGATGGGCATGGTGCATTGTGATGACAGGGTTCATGGATCATTGAGATGAAAAGGGGCATAGAACATTGCAATAACATGGTTCTTGGAGCATTGTGGTGAGAAGGGACATGGAGCCTTGTGATGACAAGGCCATGGAACATCGTGATGGCAGGGGTTATGGAGCATTGTTATGACAATTGTAATGGAGCATTGTGATGGCAAGGGCATGGAGCATTGTGATGAGAAGGCCATGGAACATTCTGATGACATGTGTCATGGTGCTTTGTGATGACAAGGGCATGGAGCAATGTGATGAGAGCGTTCATGGAGCATTGTGATGACAATGACATGGAGCATTGTGATGCCAAGAGTCCTGGATCTGTGTGATGACAAAGGTTATGGAGCATTTTGATGGCAAGGGCATTGTGCATTGTGATGAGAAGGGCAGGGAGCATTTTGATGACAGGGTCATGGAAAAATTTGATGAAATGGGTCATGGAACATTTTGATGACAGGTGATATGGAACACTGTGATGTCAGGGGTCATGGAGCATTTTGATGAAAAGGATCATGGAGCAGTTTGATGACAGGTGTTATGGAACATTTTGATGTCAGGGGTCATCTAACATTGTGATGATAATTGCATGTAGCATTGTGATGACAGGCGCCATGAATCATTGTGATGACAGGGGTGAGTGAGTATTGTGACAAATAGTGATGTAGCATTGTGATATCAGTGGTGAGAGACCATTTTGATGAGAAGTGCATGGAGCATTGTGATGACAATTTTATGGAGCACTGTGATGACAAGTTTGTGGAGCATTGTGATGACAAGTGCATGGTGTATTGTGATGACATGTTTCATGGAGTATTGTGCTGAGAGAGGCATACAGCATTTTGATGACAAGGGTCAAAGAGCATTGTAATGAAATTTTCATGGAGCATTGTGGTTAAAAAGGTCACAGAGACAGTTGATGACGAGGACATGGAAAATTGTGATGACAAAGTTCATGAAACATTGTGATGACTGGAGTCAAGGAGCACTGTGATGACAGGGGTCATGGAGCATTGTGATAACAAGGGCATGGAGCATTGTGAGGACAAGGGGATGGAACAGTTGTCTATTTAGTTTCATGGATTATTGTGATGACAGTTGCAATGGGGCATTGTGATCACAATGGCATGGAGCATTGTGATGCCAAGTGTCATGTAGGATTCTGCTGACAAAGGTAATGGAGCATTGTGATGACAATAGCTTGGAGCATAGTGATGACAAGTTTCAGGGAGCATTGTGCTGACAAGTGCATGGAGAATTGTGATGACAAGGGTCATGGAGCATTCTGATGACAAGCTTGTGGAGTATTTTGATAACAATGGCATGGAGCATTGTGATGAAAACGGCATGGGGCTTTGTGATGAAAAATGCATGGATCCTTCTCGTGACAGTGTTCAAGGAGCATTCTGACGACAAGTGTCAGGGAGCATTGTGATGACAAGTGTATTGAGAATTGTGATGACAAAGGTCATGGAGCATTGTGATGAAAAGGGCATGGAGTATTGTGATGACAGGCATCATGGAGCTCTGTGATGACAAGTGTTCTGGAACATTGTGAGGACAAGGGATTTGAGCATTTTGATGACAGAGGTCATGGATCATTTTGATTTCAAGGAGCATGCAGCATTGTGATGACAAGGGCATGAAGCAATGTGATCCCAAGATTCATGGAGGATTGTGATGACAATTATCATGGAGTATTGTGATGACAAGCACATAGAGCATTGTAATGACAAGGTCATGTAGCATTTTGCTGACAAAGGCATGGAGCATTGTGATGAGAGGGGTCATGGAGCACTGTGATTACTAGCGTCACGGAGCATTGTGAATACAGGGGTCATGGAGCATTGGGATGATAAGGGCTTGGATCATTGTGATGGCAAGTTTCAAGGAGCATTGGGCTGAAAATGTTCATGGAGTGTTGTGATGACAGGTGTCATGGAGCATTGTGATGTCTAGGGAATGGAGAATTGTGATGACAAGAGTCCTGTATCATTGTATTGTCAGGTGTCATGGAGTATTTTGATGACAGTGGTCATGGAGAATTGTGATGATATTGGACATTGAATATTGTGATTATAAGGTCATGGAGCATATGGCTAAAAATTTTCATGGAGTATCTTTATGACAAGGGAATGTAGCTTGGTGATGACAAAGTCCTGGAGCATTGTGATGAGAAGACCATGGAGACTTTTGATGATTAGTCTCATGGAGTTTTCTGTTGAAAAGAGGAATGGAGCATTGTAATTACAGGTGTCTTGGAGCATTGTGATTACAAGGGCATGGATCATGGTGATGAGAAGGCCATGGAACATTCTGATGACATGCGTCACGGAGCTTTGTGATGACATGGGCATGGAGCATTGTGATTACAGGGGTCTTGGTGCATTGTGATGAAAAGGGCATGGATCATTGTGAAGAAAATGGCATGGATTCCTGTCATGACAGGGTTCAAGGAGCATACTGAAGACAAGTCTCAGGGAGCATTGTGATGACAAGGGTATTGAGCATTGTGATGACAAATATCATGGAGCATTGTGATTAGAAGACCATGGATAATTGTGATGATGAGCGTAATGGGGTGTTGTGATGATAAATGTTATGGACCATTGTGATCACAAGGTTTCGGAGTATTGTGATGACAGAGGTCATGGAGAATATTCATTTCATTGTGATGACAATAGCCTGAAGCATTATGATGATGGTCATGGTGCATTGTGATGACCGGGTTCATGGAGCATTGACATGAAAAGGGGCATGGAGTATTGTTATTACAGGGATATTGGAGCATTGTGATGACAAAGGCATGGAGCATTGTGATGTGAAGTCCATGGATCATTCTGATGACATGCGCCTGGGAGCTTTGTGATGACAAATGCATGGAGCACTGTGATTACAGGGGTCTTGAGCATTGTGATGAGAAGAGTCATGGAACCTTGTGATGACAAGGCCATGGAACATCGTGATGGCAGGGGACATGGAACATTGTTATGAATGGGGTAATGGAGCATTGTGATGGCAAGGGCATGGAGCATTGTGATGAGAAGGCCATGGAGAATTCTGACGACATGTGTCATGGAGCTTTGTGAAGACAAGTGCATGGATCAATGTGATGAGAGCTTTCATCGAGCATTGTGATGTCAATGACATGGAGCACTGTGATGCCAAGGGTCATGGATCTTTGTGATGACTAAGGTCTTGGAGAATTTTGATGTCAAGGGCGTTGTTCATTGTGAAGAGAAGGGCAGGGAGCATTCTGATGAGAGGTTCATGGAGCAATTTGATGAAAAGGGTCATGGAGCATTGTGCTGAGAAAGGTATAGTGCATTGTGATGACAAGGGTCAAAGAGCATTGTGATGAAAAGTTCATGGAGCATTGTGGTTAAAAAGGTCACAGAGACTGTTGATGACGAGGGCATGGACAATTGTGATGACAAAGGTCATGAATCATTGTGATGACTGGAATCACGGAGCATTGTGATGACAGGGGTCATGGAGCATTGTGATAACAAGGGCATGGAGTATTGTGATGACAAGGGCATGGAACATTGGTCTAATAAGTTTCATGGATTATTGCAATGACAGTTGGAATGGCGCATTGTGATGACAAGGGCATGGAGCATTGTGATGACCAGGTCATGCAGTATTGTGAAGACAGGTGTCAGGGAGCATTGTGATGACATATGTAATGGCCCATTGTGATGAAAATGGCATGGAGCATTGTGATGCCAAGTGTCATGGAGGATTCTGATGACAAAGGTAATGGAGCATTGTGATGACAATGGCTTGGAGCATTGTGATGACAAGGGTCAGGGAGCATTGTGCTGACAAGTGCATGGAGCATTGTGATGACAAGGGTCATGGAGCATTCTGAGGACAACCTTGTGGAGAATTTTGATGACAATGGCATGGAGCATTGTGATGAAAACGACATGGAGCATTGTGATGAAAAAGGCATGGAGCCTTTTCGTGACAGGTTTCAAGGAGCATTCTTATGGCAAGTGTCTGGGAGCATTGTGATGACAAGTGTATTGAGAATTGTGATGACAAAGGTCATGGAGCATTGTGATGAAAAGGGCATGGAGTATTGTGATTACAGGCATCATGGAGCGTTGTGATGACAATTGTTATGGAACACTGTGATCACAAGTGTTTGGAGCATTGTGATGACAGAGGTCATGGATCATTTTGATTTCAAGGAGCATGGAGCATTTTGATGACAAGGGCATGAAGCAATGTGATCCCAAGTTTCATGGAAGATTGTGATGACAATGGAAATGGAGTATTTTGATGACAAGCGCATAGAGCATTGTAATGACAAGCTCATGTAGCATTTTGCTGACAAAGGCTTGCAGCATTGTGATGACATGTGTCATGGAGCACTGTGATGACAAGCGTCACGGAGCATTGTGAAAACAGGGGTCATGGAGCATAGGGATGGCAAGGACATAGATCATTGTGATGGCAAGGGTCATGGAACATTGGGCTGAAAATGTTAATGGAGAATTGTTAAGACAGGGGCTATGGAGCATTGTGATGACGAGGGAATGGAACATTGTGATGACAAGAGTGCCGAATCATTGTGTTGTCGGGTGTCATGGAGTGTTGTGATGACAGTGGTCATGGAGCATTATGATGATACTGGCCATGGAGCTTTGTAATGAGAAGACCTTGGGTAATTGTGATGTCCAGCATCATGGAGCACTGTAATGATAAGGGGCATGAAGCATTGTGATGACAGGTGTCAGGGAGCATTGTGATGACAGTGGTCATGGAGCATTGTGATGACAATTGCATGGAGCATTGTGATGACAAGTGCATGGAGCATTGTGATGACAAGTCGATGGAGCATTGCAATGTCAAGTGGATGGAGAATTGTGATGACAAGAGCATGTAACATATTGACGAGAAATGTCATGTAGCACTGTGATGACGTGGACGTGGAGAATTGTGATGACAAGGGACATGGAGCATTGTGATAACCAGGGCATGGTGCATTGTGATGACAGGGGTCATGGAGCATTATTATGAGAACGGCCATGGTGCATTCTGACATAAGATATCACTTATGAATGGAATGTAAACATGGCTACATATGAACTGAATTAGGGAAGAGAACAGAGTCTCAGATTTAGAAAGCACTCTAACGCTTGCATAAGTGGAAAGAGAGGTGGGGAGATGCACAAAACATAAGATTGATATTAGCACAGGTACCGGTCCATAGTCCAAAAACAGAAGAGATAAGCCCTACTCCTTCCTCAGTGAATGGAACTCAACATCCCTATTCCCCGCAGAGAAACATATCTGACTAGTAAGAATTTTAAAACCTATGTATTGATATGTCTCCGTAAGGGAAACAAGTGTGTCTAGAACGACATAAACATGGCAGTGAGAATCAGCTCAAACCCAATATAAAACTGAATTTCAAAACAAAACATAAAAACAGTAAAATTCTTACACAATAGCTTCATGGGTTCTGATGAAACATGGAATGACCCTATCTACAATGACAGCTGGATGTGGCATAAGGCTGGTCACTTGGGACTGAGAGCATTGGTGAGATTGGGTGAAAAAATGCAGACCCTTTAAAGCAATAATGCCTGCCACCCATTCCATGGTTCCCAACTCTCCAGGTAGAAGGGAATATCACTACAGTTATAACGTGTATGGGAACCTAGAGAATGGAAACCATCTGATGATGAAAGGTTTCTAAAACTCTACTACTTTTTTCTGTCCTTGTGCTCCAGTTTGACATTCCAACTGATTTACTATCAATCTACCAACTTGGAAAGTCATCCCGTATATCCTCCTGGTTCTCACAGTTGGCAAATTGTGCAGAGGATATAAGGGAAGAGAGAGAACCAATGAGAGAGTAGCTGTAGGCATTTGGACGGCCACATGACACTCTAATTTCCCATCACAAAGAGGAATTAAGCAAAGTCTCAGCCTGCCCCCCCAGAACCAGTATAAGTCCAGAAGCAAAATTGTTGATTTGCTGTCAGCTCACAAAAACGCGAGTTGAAAAATGGAGCTCATGGCCACAGCAATTCACTCACCTGAAGAGTTATAAAGGACTCTGCTCTTCCAAAAATCTGTTGAGGGAAAACCATGAGGCGGAAGGGAAAATGAGGCAGAATAGCATGAAACAGATTTCAAGAAGTACCCTGGAATCGCCTTAAAACAAAAGAAAAGCATTACAACTTCGAAAATTATGGAAATGTCCATAAAGGGCATATGGCTTTTCACGTGAATATATACAGGAGAAAACGCATATGCCCTTTTTGGACAAGCAAGCAAGTGGGCAATGCAAATCAGCACTAAAAAGAAGTATCACTTCCCACCGGTCAAAAGGGACATCCACAAAATGTGTAAATACCAGAAAGGCAAGACAGGCCCTGGAGAACAGGGAGCATTGTTATGCTGATGGGCGGCAAGTAAACTGCCAACTGCCTCTCTGGAGGAGTGCATTGTGTTTCCTAAAACAAGTAAACAACAGAGCTACAGAGCCAAGGGCACTTCCAGACTAGGGAATATACCTTGGGAAAACTGAAAATAAATAAGACAGATCAACACCAAAATTCAGGGCTGCACTGCTTACAAAAACCTCAACTTGGGTACACCTTAAATATCCCAGGAAAGACAAAAATGGTTCAAGAAATTGTGGTAATTACGTATGATGGAATATCCCTCAGCCATGAAATCAACGTCATAAGGCCAGTAGCAGCAAAAGTAGTGGATTCAGGTACGATAATTCTAAGTGAAATAAGTCACACAGAAAAAGAAACTTATCATAATATATCACTTATGAAGATCCTGTAAACATGGCTACACATGAACTGAGTTAGGAAAGACAACAGAGACTCATATTTAAAAAACACCCTTATGCCTGCTTAAGGGGGAAGGAGAGTTGGGGTGATGCATAAAACCAGAGTTTGATTTTAGTACAGGTACCGTTCCAAAAACCAAATACGGAAGAGACAAGACCTACACATTCCTCAGTGAAAGGGACTCAACACCCCATATTCACCGCAGAGTAATATAACTTACTAGTATGAATCTTAAAACCTATGTATTGATATGTCTCCGTAAGGGAATCAAGTGTGTCTAGACTGGCATAAACCTGACAGTGAGAATCAGCTCAAACCCACTATAAAAAGGAATTTCAAAAACAAAACAAAAAAACAGGGAAATTCTTTACAATTCCTTCAGGGTCTCTGATGAAACTTGGAATGACACTATCTACAATGACAGCTGGCTATGGCATAAGGCTGGACACTTGGGACTGAGAGGATTGGTGAGATTGGCTCAGCTAATGCAGACCCTTTAAAGCAATAATGAGTGGCACCCATTCCATGTGTCCCAACTCTCCAGGTTGAAGGGAATATTACTACAGCTATAACATGTACGGGAAACCTAGAGAATGGACACACTGTGAACATGAAAGGTCTCTAAATCTCAACTAATAGTCTCTCTCCTGGTGCTCCGGTTTGACTTTCCAACTGCTTTACTATCAATCTCCCAACTTGGAGAGACTGCCCCTTTAACCTCCTGGTTCTCACAGGTTGCCAATTTGGCAGAGGATGAAAAGGAAGAGGGAGAACCAATGAGAGAATAGCTGTTAGGCATTTGGACGGACACATGTCACTCTTATTTCCCGGGAGGAAGAAAAATTAACCAAATTCTCAGCCACCCACCAGACACCAGTATAGGTCCTCAAACAAAGTTTGCACTTGCATTCATCTCACAAAAAACGAGTTGAAAAATGGAGCTCAGTGGCACAGCAATTCACAAACTGGCAGAGAAATACAGGACAACTATCGTCCAAATATCTGTTTAATGTAAGGCAACGAGGCGGACTTGAAAGCGAGGCAGAATAGCAGGAAACAGATTTCAAGAGGTACGTTGGAATCGCCTTTAAAGCACAGAAAAAGGGGCACAATTTCGACAATGATGCACTAGGCCAAAAAGGGCGTATGGGTTTTCTCCTGAATATATTCAGGAGAAAACACATATACGCTTTTTGGCCAGGCAAGCAAGCAGGCAATTCAAATCTGCACTACAAAGAAGTATCACGTCCCATCGGTCAAAAGGGACATCCACAAAATGGGTAATTACCAGAAAGGCAAGACAGGTCCTGGAGAACAGGGAGCCTTGTTATGCTGATGGGTGGTATGTAAATTGTCAACTGCCTGTCTTGTGGAGTGCATTGTGTTCCCTAAAACAAGTAAACAACAGAGGTACAGAGCCAAGGGCACTTCCAGTCTAGGGAATATACCTTGGGAAAACTGAAAATCAATAAGACAGAGCCACCCTAATATTTAGGGCTGCACTGCTTACAAGAAGCTCATTTGGGTGCACCTTAAATATCGCTGAAAGATAAAAATGGTACAAAAAATTGTTGTACTTACGTCTGATGAAATATCCCTCAGCCATGAAATCAATGTCATAAGACCAGTAGCAGCAAAATGAGTGGATTCAGGTACGATGATTCTAAGTGAAATAAGTCACACAGAAAAAGAAACCTATCATAAGATATCACTTACAGATATCCTGTAAACATGGCTACACATGAACTGAGTTAGGAAAGAGAAGAGAGTCTCACATTTAGAAAACACTCTTATGCCTGCATAAGGGGGAAGGAGAGGTGGGGTGATGCATAAAACCAGAGTTTAATATTAGTACCAGTACCGTTCCAAAAACCTAATACGGAATAGCAGGACCTACAACTTCCTCAGTGAACGGGACGCAACAACCCATATTTCATGCAGAGGAATATATCTTACTAGTAAGAATCTTAAAACCTATGTATTGATATGTATCCATAAGGGAAACAAGTGTGTCTAGATTGGCATAAACATGGCTGTGAGAATCAGCTGAAACCCACTATAAAAAGGAATTTCAAAAACAAAACAAAAATAACAGGGAAATTCTTTACAATTCCTTCATGGTATGTGATGAAACCTGGAATGACCCTATCTACAACAACAGCTGGAAGTGGCATAAGGCTGGACACTTGGACTGAGAGGATTGGTGAGATTGGGTCAGCAAATGCAGACCCTTTAAAGCAATAATGCATGGCACCCATTCCATGGGTCCCAACTCTCCAGGTTGAAGGGAATATTACTACAGCTATAACATGTACGGGAAACCTAGAGAATGGACACACTGTGAATACGAAAGGTTTCTAAAACTCAACTAAGAGTCCCTCTCTTGGTGCTCCGGTTTCAATTTCCAACTGCTTTACTATCAATCTCCCAACTTCAAGAGACAGCCCCTTTAACCTCCTGGTTCGCAGAGGTTGCCAATTTGGCAGAGCATGAAAGGGAAGAGGGAGAACCAATGAGAGAGTAGTTGTTAGGTATTTGGATGGTCACATGTCACTCTAATTGCCCGGCAGAAGAAGAATTAACCAAAGTCTCAGCCATCCGCAGGGAACCAGTATAGGTCTTGAACCAATATTTTGGACTTGCGGTCAGCTCACAAAAAATGAGTTGAAAAATGGTGCTCAGGGGCACAGCAATTCACAAACTGGCAGAGAAACACAGGACAACTATCGTTCAAATATCTGTTTAATGGAAGGCAACGAGGCGGACGTGAAAACGAGGCAGAATAGCCGGAAACAGATTTCAAGAGGTACGTTGGAATCGCCTTTAAAGCACAGGAAAGGGACACAACTTCGACAATGATGCACTTGTCCAAAAAGGGCGTATGCGCTTTCTCCTGAATATATTCCGGAGAAAACGCATACGCCCTTTTTGGCCAAGCAAGTAAGTGGGAAATGCAAATCTGCACTACAAAGAAGTATCACTTCCCACCGGTCCAAAGGGACATCCACAAAATGGGTAAAATCCAGAAACGCAAGACAGGCCCTGGAGAACAGGGAGCCTTGTTATGCTGATGGGTGGGATGTAAATTGCCAACTGCCTCTCTGGAGGAGTGCACTGTGTTCCCTAAAACAAGTAAACAACAGAGCTACAGAGCCAAGTGCACTTCCAGTCTAGCAAATATACCTTGGGAAAACTGAAAATGAATCAGACAGAGCCACCCCAAAATTTAGGGCTGCACTGTTTACAAGAACTTCAACTTGGGTACACCTTAAATATCCCAGGAAATATAAAAATGGTTCAAAAAATTGTGGTACTTACGTACGATGGAATATCCCTCAGCCATGAAATCAATGTCATAAGACCAGTAGCAGCAAAATGAGTGGATTCAGGTAAGATGATTCTAAGTGAAATAAGTCACACAGAAAAAGAAGCTTATCATAAGATATCACTTATGAAGATCCTGTAAACACGGCTACACATGAACTGAGTTAGGAAAGAGAACAGAGTCTCACATTTAGAAAACACTCTTATGCCTGCTTAAGGGGGAAGGAGAGGTGGGGTGATGCATAAAACCAGAGTTTGATATAAGCACAGGTACCGTTCCAAAACCCAACTATGGAATAGACAAGACCTACACCTTCCTCAGTGAACGGGACTCAAAACCCCATATTTCCCGCAGAGGAATATATCTGACTAGTAAGAATCTTAAAACCTATGTATTGATATGTCTCAATAAGGGAATCAAGTGTGTCTAGACTGGCATAAACATGGCAGCGAGAATCAGCTCAAACCCACTATAAAACGGAATTTCAAAAACAAAACAAAAAAACAGCAAAATTCTTTACAATTCCTTCAGGGTCTCTGATGAAACTTGGAATGACCCTATCTACAATGACAGCTTGAGGTGCCATAAGGCTGGACACATGGGATTGAGAGGATTGGTGTGATTGGGTGAGCAAATGCAGACCCTTTAAAGCAATAATGCATGGCACCCATTCCATGGGTCCCAACTCTCCAGGTTGAAGGGAATATTACTACAGGTATAATATGTACGGGAAACCTAGAGAATGGACACACTCTGAATACGAAAGTTTTCTAAATCTCAACGAATAGTCCCTCTCCTGGTGCTCCCGTTTGACTTTGCAACTGCTTTACTATCAATCTCCCAACTTGGAGAGACAGCACCTTTAAACTCCTGGTTCGCACAGGTTGCCAATTTGGCAAAGGATGAAAGGGAAGAGGGAGAACCTATGAGAGAGTACCTGTTAGGCATTTGGACGGGCACATGTCACTCTTATTTCCCGGGAGGAAGAAGAAATAACCAAAATCTCAGCCACTCACCGGGAACCAGTATATATCCTGAACTAAAATATTGGACTTGCGTTCAGCTCACAAAAAACGAGTTAAAAAATGGAGCTATATGGCAGAGCAATTCACAAACTGGCAGAGTAATAAAGGACAACTATCATCCAAAAATCTGTTGAGGGAAGGCAACGAGTCAGACTTGAAAGTGAGGCAGCATAGGAGGAAACAGATTTGAAGAGGTACGTTGGAATAGCCTTTAAAGCACAGGAAGAGGGGCACAACTTCGACAGTGATGCACTTGTCCAAAAAGGGCATATGCGTTTTCTCCTGAGTATATTCAGGAGAAAACGCATACGCCCTTTTTGGCCAAGCAAGCAAGCCGGCAATTCAAGTCTGCACTACAAAGAAGTATCACTTCCCACCGGTCCAAAGGGACATCCACAAAAAGGGTAAAAACCAGAAATTCAAGACAGGCCCTGGAGAACATGGAGCCTTGTTATGCTGATGGGTGGGACGTTAACTGCCAACTGCCTCCCTGGAGGAGTGCATTGTGTTCCCCAAAAAAGTAAACAACAGAGCTACAGAGCCAAGGACACTTCCAGTCTAGGGAATATACCTTGGGAAAACTGAAAATCAATAAGACAGAGCCACCCAAAAATTTAGGGCTGTAATGCTTACAAGAACCTCAACTTGGGTACACCTTAAATATCTCAGGAAATATAAAAATGGTTCAAAAAATTGTGGTACTTACGTACGATGGAATACCCCTCAGCCATGAAATCAATATCATAAGACCAGTAGCAGCAAAATGAGTGGATTCAGGTACCATGATTCTAAGTGAAATAAGCCACACAGAAAAAGAAAAGTATCATAATATATCACTTATGAAGATCCTGTAAACATGGCTACACATGAACTGAGTTATGAAAGAGAAGAGAGTCTCACATTTAGAAAACACTCTTATGCCTGCTTAAGGGGAAGGAGAGGTGGGGTGATGCATAAAACCAGTTTTTCATATAAGCACAGGTACCGTTCCAAAAACCAACTATGCAGTAGACAAGTCCTACACCTTCCTCAGTGAAAGGGATTCAAAACCCATATTTCCCACAGAGGAATATATCTGACTAGTAAGAATCTTAAAACCTATGCATTGATAAGTCTCCGTAAGGGAATCAAGTGTGTCTAGACTGCCATAAACATGGCAGCGAGAATCAGCTCAAACCCACTATAAAACGGAATTTCAAAAACAAAACAAAAAAAACATCGAAATTCTTTACAATTCCTTCAGGGTCTCTGATGAAACGTGGAATGACCCTATCTACAACGACAGCTAGAGGTGCCATAAGGCTGGACACATGGGACTGAGAGGATTGGTGAGACTGGGTGAGCAAATGCAGACCCTTTAAAGCAATAATGCATGGCACCCATTCCATGGGTCCCAACTCTCCAGGTTGAAGGGAATATTACTACAGCTATAACATGTATGGGAAACCTAGAGAATGGACACACTGTGAATACGAAAGTTTTCTAAATCTCAACGAATAGTCCCTCTCCTGGTGCTCCCCTTTAACTTTCCAACTGCTTTACTATCAATCTCCCAACTTGGAGGGACAGCACCTTTAAACTCCTGGTTCACACAGGTTGCCAATTTGGCAAAGGATGAAAGGGAAGAGGGAGAACCTATGAGAGAGTAGCTGTTAGGCATTTGGACGGGCAAATGTCACTCTTATTTCCCGGGAGGAAGAAGAAATAAGCAAAGTCTCAGCCACTCACCTGGAACCAGTATATATCCTGAACTAAAATATTGGACTTGCGTTCAGCTCACAAAAAATGAGTTAAAAAATGGAGCTATATGGCAGAGCAATTCATAAACTGGCAGAGTAATAAAGGACAACTATCATCCAAAAATCTGTTGAGGGAAGGCAACGATTCAGACTTGAAAGTGAGGCAGCATAGCAGGAAACAGATTTCAAGAGGTACGTTGGAATAGCCTTTAAAGCACAGGATGAGGGGCACAACTTCGACAATGATGCACATGGCCAAAAAGGATGTATGCGTTTTCGCCTGAGTATATACAGGAGAAAACGCATTCGCCCATTTTGGCCAAGTGCATCATTTTCGAAGTCATGCCCCTCTTCCAATACTTTAAAGGCGATTCCAATGTACCTCTTGAAATCTGTTTCCTGCTATTCTTCCTCGCTTTCAAGTCCACCTCGTAGACTTCCCTCAACTGATTTTTGGACGATAGTTGCCCTTTATTACTCTGCCAGTTTGTGAATTGCTGTGCCCCTGAACTCCATTTTTTAACTCGTTTTTTGTGAGCTGAACGCAAGTCCAATATTTTGGTTCAGCACCTATACTGGTTTTCGGTGGGTGGCAGAGTATTTGGTTAATTCTTCTTCTTCCCAGGAAATAAGAGTGACATGTGCCCGTCCAGATGCTTGACAGCTACTCTCTCATTGGTTCTCCCTCTTCCCATTCATCCTCTGCGAAATTGGCAACCTGTGCGAAACAGGAGGTTAAAGGTGCTGTCTCTCCAGGTTGGGATATTGATAGTAAAGCAGTTGGAAAGTCAAACCAGAGCACCAGGAGAGGGACTATTCGTTGAGTTTTATAGACCTTTCGTACTCACAGTGTGTCCATTCTCTAGGTTTCCCATACATGTTATATCTGTAGTAATATTCCTTTCACCCTGGAGAGTTGGGACCCATGGAGTGGGTGCCATGCATTATTGCTTTAAAGGGTCTGCATTTGCTCAACCAATCTCACCAATCCTCTCAGTCCCATGTGTCCAGCCTTATGCCACATCCAGCTGTCGTTGTAGATAGGGTCATTCCAGGTTTCATCAGAGACCCTGAAGGAATGGTAAAGAATTTCGCTGTTTTTTTGTTTTGTTTCTGAAATTCCGTTTTATAGTGGGTTTGAGCTGATTCTCGCTGCCTTGTTTATGCCAGTCTAGACACACTTGATTCCCTTACGGAGACTTATCAATGCATAGGTTTTAAGATTCTTACTAGTCAGATATATTCCTCTGCGGGAAATATGGGTTTTGAATCCCTTTCACTGAGGAAGGTGTAGGACTTGTCTATTCCATAGCTGGTTTTTGGAAAGGTACCTGTGCTTATATGAAAAACTGGTTTTATGCATCACCCCACCTCTCCTTCCCCTTAAGCAGGCATAAGAGTGTTTTCTAAATGTGAGACTCTCTTCTCCTTCATAACTCAGTTCATGTGTAGCCATGTTTACAGGATCATCATAAGTGATATCTTATGATACGTTTCTTTTTCTGTGAGGCTTATTTCACTGAGAATCATCGTACCTGAATCCACTCATTTTGCTGCTACTGGTCTTATGATATTGATTTCATGGCTGAGGGGTATTCCATCGTACGTAAGTACCACAATTTTTTGAACCAATTTTATATTTCCTGGGATATTTAACGTGTAACCAAGTTGAGGTTCTTGTAAGCATTGCAGCCCTAAATTTTCAGGAGAAAACACATACGCCCATTTTGGCCAAGCAAGCAAGCAGGCAATGCAAATCTGCAATACAAAGAAGTATCACTTCCCACCGGTCAAAAGTTACCTACACAAAATGGGTAAAAACCAGAAAGGCAAGACAGGCCCTGGAGAACAGGGAGCCTTGTTATGCTGATGGGCGGAATGTAAATTGCCAACTGCCTCTCTGGAGGAGTGCATTGTATTCCCTAAAACAAGTAAACAACAGAGCTACAGAGCCACGGGCACTTCCAGTCTTGGGAATATACCTTTGGAAAATTGAAAATCAATAAGACAGACCCACTCCAAAATTTAGGGCTGCACTGCTTACAAGAACCTCAACTTGCGTATACCTTAAATATCCCAGGAAAGATAAAAATCATTCAAAAAATTGTGGTACTTACGTACGATCGAATATCCCTCAGCCATGAAATCAATGTCATAAGACCAGTAGCAGCAAAATGAGTGGATTCAAGTACGATGATTCTAAGTGTAATAAGTCACACAGAAAAAGAAACTTATCATAAGCTATCACTTATGAAGATCCTCTAAACATGGCTACACATAAACTGAGTTAGGAAAGAGAACAGAGTCTCGCATTTAGAAAACACTCTTATGCCTGCTTAAGGGGGAAGGAGAGGTGGGGTGATGCATAAAACTAGAGTTTGATATAAGCACAGGTACCGTTCCAAAAACCAAGTATGGAATAGACAAGACCTACACCTTCCTCAGTGAAAGGGACTCAAAACCCCATATTTCCCGCAGAGGAATATATCTGACTAGTAAGAATCTTAAAACCTATGTATTGATATGTCTCCATAAGGGAATCAAGTGTGTCTAGACTAGCATAAACATGGCAGCGAGAATCAGCTCAAACACACTATAAAAAGAAATTTCAAAAACAAAACAAAAAAAACAGGGTAATACTTTACAAATCCTTCAGGGTCTCTGATGATACCTGGAATGACCCTAACTACAACGACAGCTTTATATGGCATACGGCTGTACACATTGGACTGTTGAGATTGTGTGAGCAAATGCAGACCCTTTTAAGCAATAATGCATGGCATCCATTCCATGGGTCCCGACTCTCCATGTTGAAGGGAATATTACTAGAGCTATAACATGTACGGGAAACATAGAGAATGGACACACTGTGAATACGAAAGGTTTCTAAAACTCAACGAATAGTCACTCTCCTTGTGCGCCCGTTTGACTTTCCAACTGCTTTACTATCAATCTCCCAACTTGGAGAGACAGCACCTTTAACCTCCTGGTTCTCACAGGTTGCCAAATTGGCAAAGGATGAAAGGGAAGAGGGAGAACCAATGAGAGAGAAGCTGTTAGGCATTTGGACGGGCACATGTCACTCTTATTTCCCGGGAGGAAGAATAATTAACCAAAGTCTCAGCCACCCACCAAAACCAGTATCGTTTCTGAACAAAAATATTGGACTTGTGTTCAGCTCACAAAAAACGAGTTAAAAAATGGAGCTCAGGGGCACAGCAATTCACAAACTGGCAGAGTAATAAAGGGCAACTATCATCCAAAAACCTGTTGAGGGAAGGCAACGAGGCGAACTTGAAAGTGAGGCAGAGGAGCAGGAAACAGATTTCAAGAGTTACGTTGGAATCGCCTTTAAAGCACTGGAATAGGGGCCCAACTTCGACAATGATGCTCTTGGCCAAAAAGGGCATATGCGATTTCTCCTGAATATATTCAGGAGAAAAAGCATACGCCGTTTTTGGCCAAGCAATCAAGCGGGGAATGCAAATCTGCACTACAAAGAAATATCACTTCCCACCGGTCAAAAGGGACATCCACAAAATGGGTAAAAACCAGAAAGGCTAGAGAGGCCCTGGAGAACAGGGAGCCCTGTTATGCTGATGGGCGGGATATAAATTGCCCACTGCCTCTCTGGAGGAGTGCATTTTGTTCCCTATAGCAAGTAAACAGAGCTACAGAGCGTAGGGAAATTCCACTCTAGGGAATATACATTGGGAAAATTGAAAATCAATAAGACAGAGAAACCCCAAAATATAGGGCTTCACTGCTTACAAGAACCTCAGCTAGGCTACACCTTAAATATCCCAGGAAAGACAAAAATTGTTCAAGAAATTGTGGTAATTACATACGATGGAATATCCCTCTGCCATGAAATCAATGTCATCAGGCCAGTAGCAGCAAAATTAGTGGATTCAGTTACAATGATTCTAAGGGAAATTAGTCACAGAGCAAAAGAAACTTATCATAAGATATCACTTATGAAGGTCCTGTAAACATGGCTACACATTAACTGATTTAGGAAAGAGAATAGAGTCTCACATTTAGAAAACACTCTTACGCCTGCTTAAGGTTGAAGGGGAGTTTGGGTGTTGCATAAAACCAGAGTTTGATATTAGTATAGGCACCACTCCAGAAACCAAATACAGAATAGAAAAGATCTACACATTCCTCACTGAAAGGGAATCAACACCCCTTACTTCCCTCAGAGGAATATATCTGACTAGTAAGAATCGTAAAACCTATGTATTGATATGTCTCCATAAGGGAATCAAGTGTGTCTAGACTGGCATAAACATGGCAGTGAGAATCAGCTCAAACTCACTATAAAAAGGAATTTCAAAAACAAAACAAAAAAAAAGTAAATTCTTTACAATTCTTTCAGGGTCTCTGATGAAACTTGGAATGAACCTATCTACAACTACAGCTGGATGTGGCATAAGGCTGGACACTTGGTGCTGAGAGGATTGGTGAGACTTGCTGAGCAAACACAGACCGTTTAAAGCAATAATGTGTGTCCTCCATTACATGGTTCCAAACTCTCCTGGTTGAAGGGAATATTACTACAGCTATAACATGTACGGGAAACCTAGAGAATGGACACACTGTGAATACGAATAGTTTCTAAAACTCAACGAATAGTCCCTCTCCTGGTGCTCCAATTTGACATTCCAAATGCTTTACTATCAGTCTCCCAACTTGGAGAGACAGACCCTTTAACCTCCTGGATAACACAGGTTGCCAATTTGGCAGAGGATGAAAGGGAACAGGGAGAACCAATGAGAGAGTAGCTGTTAGGCATTTGGACGGGCACATGTGACTCTAATTGCCAGGCAGGAAGAAGAATTAACCAAAGACTCATCCCCCTGCCGGAAACCGGAATGGGTCCTGAACCGAAATTTTGGACTAGTGGTCAGCTCACAAAAAACGATTTGATAAATGGAGCTCAAGGGCACAGCAATTCAAAAACTGGCAGAGTAATAAAGGACAACTATCGTCCAACAATCTGTTAAGGGAAGGCAACGAGGCGGAATGGAAAGCGAGGAAGAATATAAGGAAACAGATTTCAACAGATACGTTTGAATCACCTTAAAAGAACAGGAAGAGGGGCACAAATTCGACAAAGATGCACTTGGCCAAAAAGGGCGTATGCATTTTCTCCTGAATATATTCAGGAGAAAACGCATACGCCCTTTTTGGCCAAGCAAGCAAGCGGGCAATGCAAATCTGCACTACAAAGTAGTACCAATTCCGACCGGTCAAAAGGGACATCCAAAAAATGGGTAAATACCAGAAAGGCAAGACAGGGCCTGGAGAACAGGGAGCCTTTTTATGATGATTGGCGGGATGTAAATTGCCCACTGCCTCTCTGCAGGTGTGCATTGTGTTCCCTAAAACAAGTAAACAACAGAGCTACAGAGCCAAGGGCACTTCCAGTCTACGGAATATACCTTGGGAAAACTGAAAATCAATAAGACAGAGCCACCCCAAAATTTAGGGCTGCACTGCTTACAAGAACCTCAACCTGGGTCCACCTTAAATATCCCAGGAAATATAAAAATGGTTCAAAAAATTGTGGTACTTACGTACGATGGAATATCCCTCAGCCATGAAATCAATGTCATAAGATCAGTAGCAGCAAAATGAGTGGATTCAGGTACGATGATTCTAAGTGAAATAAGTCACAAAGAAAAAGAAACTTATCATAAGCTATCACTTATGAAGATCCTGTAAACATGGCTACACATGAACTGAATTAGGAAAGAGAACAGAGTCTCACATTTAGAAAACACTCTTATGCCTGCTTAAGGGGGAAGGAGAGGTGGGGTGATGCATAAAACCAGAGTTTGATATAAGCACAGGTACCGTTCCAAAAACCAACTATAATAGACAAGATCTACACCTTCTTCAGTGAAAGGGACTCAAAACCCCATATTTCCCGTAGAGGAATATATCTGACTAGTAAGAATCTTAAAATCTATGTATTGATATGTCTTCTTAAGGGAATCAAGTGTTTCTAGACTGGCATAAACATGGCAGCGAGAACAGCTCAAACATACTATAAAAAGGAATTTCAAAAACACAACAAAAAAACAGCGAAATTCTTTACAATTCCTTCAGGGTCTCTGATGAAACCTGGAATGACCCTATCTACAATGACAGCTGGATGTGGCATAAGGCTGGACACATGGGACTGAGCGGATTGGTGAGATTGGGTGAGCAAATGCAGACCCTTTAAAGCAATAATGCATGGCACCCATTCCATGGGTCCCAACTCTCCAGGTTGAAGGGAATATTACTATAGCTATAACATGTATGGGAAACATAGAGAATGGACAAACTGTGAATACGAAAGGTTTCTAAAACTCAACGAATAGTCCCTCTCCTTGTGCTCCAGTTTGACTTTCCAACTGCTTTACTATCAATCTCCCAACTTGGAGAGACAGCTCCTTTAACCTCCTGGTTCGCACAGGTTGCCAATTTGGCAGAGGATGAAATGGAAGTGGGAGAACCAATGAGATAGTAGCTGTTAGGAATTTGGACGGGCATATGTCACTCTTATTTTCTGGGAGGAAGAAGAATTAACCAAAGACTCAGCCACCCACTGAAAACCAGTATAGGTTCTGAACCAATATATTAGACTTGCGTACAGCTCACAATAAATGAGTTAAAAAATGGAGCTCAAGGGCACAGCAATTCACAAACTGGCAGAGTAATAAAAGGCAACTATCGTTCAAAAATCTGTTGAGGGAACGCAACGAGGTGGACTTGAAAGTGAGGCAGAGGAGCAGGAAACAGATTTCAAGAGGTACGTTGGAATCGCCTTTAAAGCACAGGAAGAGGGGCAGAAATTCGACAATGATGAACTTGGCCAAAAAGGGCGTAGGCGTTTTCACCTGAATATATTCAGGAGAAAACTCATAAGCCCTGTTTGGCCAAGCAAGCAAGCGAGCAACGCAAATCTGCACTACACAGAAGTTTCACTTCCCACCAGACAAAAGGGACATCCCCAAAATATCGAAAAATCAGAAAGGCAAGACAGGCCCCGGAGAACAGGGAGCCTTGTTATGCTGATGGGCGGGATGTAAATTGCCAACTGCCTCTCTGGAGGAGTGCATTGTGTTCCCTAAAACAAGTAAACAACAGAGCTACAGAGCCAAGGACACTTCCAGTCTAGGGAATATACCTTTGGAAAACTGAAAATCAATAAGACAGAGCCACCCCAAATTTAGGGCTGCACTGCTTACAAGAACCTCAACTTGGGTACACCTTAAGTATCCCAGGAAAGATAAATATGGTTCAAAAATTTGTGGTACTTATGTACGATGGAATATCCCTCAGCCATGAAATCAATGTCATAAGACCAGTAGCAGCAAAATGAGTGGATTCAGGTACGATGATTCTAAGTGAAATAAGTCACAAAGAAAAAGAAACTTATCATAAGATAGCACTTATGAATTTTCTGTAACATGGCTACACATGAACTGAGTTAGGAAAGGGAACAGAGTCTCACATTTAGAAAACACACTTATGCCTGCTTAAGGAGGAAGGAGAGGTGGGGTGATGCATAAAACCAGAGTTTGATATTAGTACAAGTACCATTCCAAAATCGAAATACGGTATAGACAAGACCTACACCTTCATCAGTGAAAGGGACTCAAAACCCAATATTCTCCGCAGACGAATATATCTGACCAGTAAGAATTTTAAAACCTATGTATTGATATGTCACTGTAAGGGAATCAAGTGTGTCTAGACTGGCATAAACATGGCAGTGAGAATCAGCTCAAACCGAGTATAAAAAGGAATTTCAAATAAAAAACAAAAAAACTGGGAAATTCGTGACAATTCCTTCAGGGGCTATGATGAAACCTGGAATGACCCTACCTGCAACGAGAGCTGGATGTGGCATAAATCTGGACACATGAGACTGACAGTTTTGGTGAGACTGGGTGAGCAAATGCAGACCCTTTAAAGCAATAATGTGTGGCACCCATTCCATGGGTCCCAACTCTCCATGTGTAAGGGAATATTACTACAGCCATAACATTTACGGGAAACCTAGAGAATGGACACACTGTGAATACAAAAGGTTTCTAAAACTCCACTTATAGTCCCTCTCCTTGTGCTCCATTTTGACCTTCCAACAGCTTTACTATCAATCTCCCAACTTGGAGCGATAGCCCGTAAAACCTCCTGGTTCGCACAGGTTGCCAATTTGGCAGAGGATGAAAGGGAAGAGGGAGAACCAAGGAGAGAGTAGCTGTTAGGCATTTGACGGGTACATGACATTTTAATTGCCCGGCAGGAAATAGAATTAACCAATGTCTCAGCCACCCACCGGGAACCAGTATAGATTTTGAACCATAATTTTGGATTTGCGGTCAGCTCACAAAAACGAGTTGAAAAATGGAGCTCAGGGGCACAAAAATTCAAAAAACTGGCAGAGAAATAAAGGACAATTATCGTCCAAAAAATCTGTTAAGGGAAGGCAACGAGGCGTCCTTCAAAGCGAGGCAGAATAGCAGGAAACAGATTTCAAGAGGTACGTTGGAATCACCTGTAAAGCACAGGAAGAGGGGCACAACTTCGACAATGATGCACTGGGCCAAAAAGGGCGTATGCATTTTCTCCTGAATATATTCAGGAGAAAACGCATACGCCCTTTTTGGCCAAGCAAGCAAGCAGCAATACAAATCTTCACTACAAAGAAGTATCCCTTCCCACCGGTCAAAAGGGATATCCGCAAAATGTGTAAAAAACAGAAAGGCAAGACAGGCCCTGGAGATCAGGCAGCCTTGCAATGCTGATGGGCGCGATGTAAGTTGCCAACTGCCTCTCTGGAGGAATGCATTGTGTTCCCTAAAACAAGTAAACAACAGAGCTACACAGCCAAGGGCACTTCCTGTCTAGGGAATATACCTTGGGAAAACTGAAAATCAATAAGACTGAGCCACCCTAAAATTTAGTGCTGCACTGCTTACAAGAACCTCAACTTGTGTACACCTTACGTATCCCAGGAAAGACAAAAATGGTTCAAGATATTGTGGTACTTACGTACGATGGAATATCGCTCAGCCATGAAATCAATGTCATAAGGCCAGTAGCAGCAAAAAGAGTGGATTCAGGTACGATGATTCTAAGTGAAATAAGTCACACAGAAAAAGAAACTTATCATAAGATATCACTTATGAAGTTCCTGTAAACTTGGCTACACATGAACTGAGTTAGGAAAGATTACAGAGTAACTAATCTTATCATAAGATATCACTCATAGCGGGAATGTACAGATGACTACACATGAACTGAATGACAAACACAACAGATTCACACATTTAGAAAACATCTTCTGCCTGCTTAATGGGAAAGCCGAGGTGGGGCTATGCATAAAACCAGAGTTTTAAATTAGCACAGATACCGTTATATAAACCATGTATGTAATAGACAACACCTACTCCCGGCACAATGAACTGGACTCAACACCCCCTATTCATTGCAGAGGAATATGCCTGACACTAAGTATTTTAAATCATATGTATTCTCATGTCTCCCTAAAGGAATCATGTGTGTGTATAACGGCATGAACACAGCACTGAAATTCAGTTAAACCCACTTATAAAAATAAATTTCAAAAGCAAAATGCAAAAACAGATAGAAAGTCTTAAAAACTACGTTCAGGGCCTGTGATGCAAGCTAGATTGACCACCTTTACACCCACAGCTGGATGAGACATAAGACTGGACACTTGGGGCTGACAAGATTGCTGAGGTTGTGTGAACAAAAGAACACCACTTAGAGCAATACTGTGTGCTACCCATTCTAGTGGTCCCAACTCTCCAGGTTTAAGGGAATCCTCCTACAGTTAAAACATGCATGGGAAACCCAGTGGATGGTACACTGTGTAATTGGGAAAGTTTTCTAAAAGGTACCTCATTTTTCCTTTTGTCATGCTCGGCTTCGCCATTCCAGCTGCATTACTCAAAATCTCCCCACTTGGAGTGTCAGCGCCTTTACCCTCCCGTTATGCACAGTTTGCACATTGTGCAGAGGATGAACAGGAAGAGGGGAAATAAATGAGAGATTAGCTGTAGGTGTTTGGATGGGCACATGTCACTCTAGTTTCCCATCAGGAAGAATAATTAACCAAAAGCTCAGCCTGAAGCCCTGGAAGCAGACTAGGGCCTAAAGCCATCCTGCGGTATTGCAGCCAGCTCACAAAGAGGCGAGTTGAAAAATGGAAATCAGGGGCACAGCAATTCACAAACTTGCAGAGTTATAAAGGACAACTATCATCCAGAAATATATTGAGGAAAGGCAGTGAAGAGGATTTGAATGCAAGGCAAAATTGAAGGAAACAGATTTCAAGAGGTAGATTGGAGTCGTCTTTAAACTACATGAAAAGCGACAGAATTTCGACAATGTTGCCCTTGGCTGAAAAGGGATTATGTGTATTTTCTTGAATATCTTCAGGAAAAAATGCATATGCACTTTTTGGCCAAGCAAGCCATCAGGCATTGCAAATCCACACTACATAGAAGTGTCCCTTACCTCCAGTCAAAAGGGCCATCCACAAATAGTGTAAAAACCACAAATTCAGGAGAAGCCATGGAGAAAAGGGAGCCTGGTTATGCCAATGGACAGGATGTAAATTGCCAACATCCTCTCTGGAGAACTGTATGTTGTTTTCTAAAACAGAGCTACAGAGCATAGCATACTTCCACTCATGGGCGTGTATTTTGGGAAAACTAAAAATCCACAACACACAGCCAGCCCAAAGTTTAGGGCTGCTCTGTTTACAAGAACCTCGACTTCGGTACACTTTATATATCCCAGGAAAGGAAAAAAAAATGGATATAGATGTTGTGGTACTTATATACAATGGAATGTCACTCAGACATAAAATCAATGTCATAAGGCCAATAGCAGCATAATGTGTGGCTTTAGGTACGATGATGCTAAGTGAAATGAGCCACAAAGAAAAAGAAACTTATTGTAATATATCACTTATAGAGGAAATGTAAACATGGCTACACATGAACTGAATTTCAAAAGAGAACAGAGTTACACAATTAGAAAACACACTTATGCCTCCTTAAGGGGAAAGGTGACATGGGGTGATGTGTAAAAGCAGAGTTTGAAATTAGCACAGATCCCATTCTATATACCAAATAGTTAATAGACAAGACCTACTCCTTTCTCAATGAACTGGACACAAAACACCCTATTCACTGAAGAGGAATATATCTGACTGGTAATAACCTTGAAACCAATGTATTTATATGTCTCCGTAATGGAATCAAGTGTATGTAGATTGGCATAAACACAGATCAATGGAACAGGACAGAAAGCCCAGAGATAAACCTACATACCTATGGCTATCTCATCTATGACAAAGGAGCTAAGGATATACAATGGAGAAAAGACAGTCTCTTCAGTAATTGGTGCTGGAAAAACTGGACCGCTACACATAAAGGAATGAAATTAGAACACTCCATAACACCATACACAAAAATAAACTCTAAATTGATTAGAGATCTAAATATAAGACCAGACACTATAAAACACTTAGAGGAAACCATAGGCAGAACACTCTATGACATAAATCACAGCAAGATCCTTTTGGACCCACCTACTAGAGAAATGGAAATAAAAACAGAAATCAACAAATGGGACCTAATGAAACTTAAAAGCTTTTACACAGTACAGGAAAACATAAACAAGATGCAAAAACAACCCTCAGAATGGGAGAAAATATTTTCAAATGAAGCAATTGACAAAGGATTAATCTCCAAATTTTACAAGCACCGCATGTAGCTCAATATCACAAAAACAAACAACCCAATCCAAAAACGGGCAGAAGACCTAATAGACATTTCTCCAAAGAAGATATACAGATTACCAAGAAACACATGAAAGGATGCTGAACATCACTAATCATTAGAGAAATGCAAATCAAAACTACCGTGAGGTATCACCTCACAGCAATCAGAGTGGCACTCATCAAAAAAGTCTACAAAACAATAAATGCTGGAGAGGCCTTTATTGGAGAAAAGGGAACACACTTTCACTGTGGGTGGGAATGTAAATTGATATGGGCACTAGGGAGAACAGTACGGAGGGTCCTTTAAATAACTAACAATAGAAGTACCATAGGACACAACAATCCAACTACTGGGCATTTGCCTTGCAAAAACCATAATTCAAAAAGAGTTATGTACAAAAATGTTCATTGCAGCTCTACTTGCATTAGCCAGGACATGGAAGCAACCTAAGTGTCCATCGACAGATGAATGGATAAAGAAGATCTGGCACATATATACAATCAAATATTACTCAACCATAAAAAGAAGCAAAACTGAGTTATTTGTACTGAGGTGGATGGACTTAGAATCTGTCCTACACAGTGAAGTAAGTCTGAAAGGGAAAAACAAATACTGTATGTTAACAGAGATATATGGAATCTAATGAAGAAAAAAAAATGATTTTGAAGAACCTAGTGGCAGGACAGGATTAAGGACACAGACATAGAGAAAGGACTTGAGGACACTGGAAGGGGGATGGGTAAGCTGGGGCGAAGAGAGAGAGTGGCATGGACATAAATCCATTACCAAATGTAACACCGATAGCTACTGGGAAGCAGCCACATAGAACAGGGAGATCAGCTCCGTGCTTTGTGACCACACAAAGGCGTGGGATATGGAGTGTGGGAGGGAGATGCAAGAGGGAGGGGATCTGGTGATATTTGTATATGTATAGCTGATTCACTTTGTTATATAGCAGAAACGAACACTCCATTGTAAAGCAATTATACTCCAATAAACGTGTAAAAGGAAAAAAAAAAAAAAAGAAAGCCCAAGGATAAACCTACACACCTATGGTCAACTAATCTATGACAAAGGAGGCAAGACTATACAATGGAGATAAGACCGTCTCTTCAGTCATTGGTGCTGGGAAATATGGAGAGCTACATGTAAAAGAATGAAATTAGAACACTCCCCAACACCATACATAAAAATATATTCAAAATGGATTAGAGACCTTAATGTAAGGCCGGACAGTATAAAACTCTGAGAGGAAAACTTACGAAGGATACTCTGACGTAAATCACAGCAAGATCTTTTTTGATCCACCTCCTATAGTAATGAAATAGAAAAGAAAACTAAACAGATGGGACCTAATGAAACGTAAAAGCTTTTGCAAAGCAAAGGGAACTACAAACAAGACGAAAAGACAACCCTCAGAATGGCAGAAAATATTTGCAAACGAATCAATGGACAAATGATTAATCTCCAATATATATAAACAGCTCATGTAGCTCAATATTAATAAAACAAACAACCCAATACAAAAATGGAAGATGTAAATAGACATTTCTACCAAGAAGACATAGAGATGGCCAGTACGCACATGAAAATCTGCTCAACATCACTAATTATTAGAGAAATGGAAATCGAAACTACAATGAGGTATCACGTCACACCTGCTGAATGGGCATCATCAGAAAATCTACAAACAACAAATGCTGGAGAGGGTGTGGAGTAAAGGAACATTATTCCACTATTGTTGGGAATGTAAATCGATACAGTCTCTATGGAGAACAGTATGGAGGTTCCTTAAAAAACTAAAAATAGAATTACCATATAATCCAGCAATCCCACTACTGGGCATATACCCAAAGAAAACCATAAATCAAAAAGACACATTCACCACAATGTTCACTGCAGCACTATTTACAATAGACAGGTAATGAAAGCAACCTAAGTGCCCACAGACAGACGAATGGTTAAAGACCTGGTACATATATACAATGGAATATTACTCAGCCATACATAGGAATGAAATTGGGTCATTTGTAGAGACCTTGATGGATCTAGAGACTGTCATACAGAGTGAAGTAAGTCAGAAAGAGAAAAACAAATATTGTATATTAATGCATATATGTGGAACCTAGAAAAATGGTACAGATGAACCGGTGTGCAGGGCAGAGATAGAGACACAGATGTAGAGAACAAACATATGGACACCAAGGAGGGAACGCCATGTGAGGGTGGTGGTGGGATGAATTGGGAGACTGGGATTCACATGTGCACACTTATATGTATAAAATAGATATCCAATAAGAACCTGCTGTATAAAAGAAATAAATTTAAAAAAACTAAAAATAAATAAATAACATTTAATAAAATATAACAGAAAAAAACTTTTTCCCTTCACATAGACGTCTTTATATTAATGCATTATTTCCATGTTTATATCTCCAAATTAAAAAAAAGAGGAATAAATAAAATCTAACTTGAACCAAAAAGAAAAAAAAAAGAAAAAAAAATCAGAACTCACCAGTTATACAGAGGAAAATCGCATCAGGGCACTTGCTCCAGTGGTAAAAAATTCTTAAGTTGGTCAGAGGTGGGAAATTTTCTCCCATGCACTCAGCAGCACTCCCCCCCACAAGGAGCATCCTCATTGCAAAGCTGGGGGACTGTGTCGAGGCGTCTGTGAGTAAATGTGAGCTGAGCCCCAGTCCTGCTGCAGCTGAACTCTTCCCACCCTTTCCAGGTAAAACACCTGAATATGTACAAGCACTTGCAAGCCTAGAGGAAGGGCTGTGGAGCCACACTAGCGAGAGCACGCAGGCCGACTTGGTGCCTGCAGGCCAGCCAGGATGGTCCTGGCCCCAGATGCTCTTCTGGAAGCTTTCCATTTCCCTGCCTGAGATACCCCTCCTGCCACGGCCCCCACTGCTTTTTTACTTCCTCACCTCTGCCTGGGGAGAAATTCCAGTGGCAGGTATGGGTGACACATCCTCTTCTTTAGCAGGTGGCAGCCTGGCAACTCCTGCAGAAAGTCCAGCAGAGCCCCACTCACACTGGGCCACCCACAAAGCCACGGCCCCTCACTCCCTCCCACCACCCCAGCCCCGACACTGCTGACGGGGCAGAGAATATGGCGTCAGGCACAACTACAGGGGCTCTTGCTGACTGGAGAAGTGTTTATATTGACCTCAACCCAGGCACACCGGTGGGGGTGGGGGCTGGCAGGCAGTGTCAGGCTGCCCAAATCAGCCAATCCTCACCCCTCAGGGGCTCACAGTTGCAGAAAATGAACCTTGCTAAACGGGTCTGTCCCAAGGAACAGGTGTGGGCTCTTGAGAGTCAGGCTAGACAAGGGGCTGCAGCTGCGGCTTGATTTCTTATCATTTTATCTGGTCCATGAGTGGAAAACAACTTCAAGAAGACCCTATCCTAATGATAGGAACCCAGGAGTCAGGGAGAGGAGTGATGGTGGGTGGAGACAGAGGCCTGGTGCCCTAGCTGCAGTGGAAGTGTCTGGAAGACCAGGCAGAGAGAGGCTGCACAGAGTGATAGCCAGGGTCACAGACGTGTCAGAGCTGCTGTTTGTTAGTTCAAGTCCTGCTCTGAGGTGTTCTGTGTCAGCTGTGAGTGACAGGTGAGCTGGGGTTTCTCTGCAAGGTGGGCTATGTGGACAGTTCCTGTGTGTCCAGCCATGCTGGCGTACCTGCCCAGGGGAGTTCCGTATCCTGGGAAGGGCCTGACTATGAGAGCCCCATGGGCTGCTGGGTAGCTGCACAGGTGAGCTCCATACCCTGGGAGGGACTTGAACACGAGAGCCCCGTGGGCTGTGGGGTGCGGGATGCAGCCCAGGTGAGCTCCATATCCTGGGATTGGCCTGACCACGAGAGCCCCATGGGCTGCTGGAGACCTGGTAAAGGATATCAGGACAGTCAGTGAAGCCACCGAGGATATACATCCAGTAGCTCCTATTTCCTACACCCTGCTGGCTCATTCTACCATCCACCAGGCCATGGCATTCTGTATTACACTTCAATGATGCCTTCTTCTGTATTCCATTCATCTCAGAGTCACAAGAATTTTTGGCTTGTGAGTGGCAGGACACAACATGCAACACAAGCAATAATGCTGGGCCGTCCTGCCCCAATGGTTCAAAAATCCCCACACCATCATTGGGGAAATGTCCTCTAAAGACCTAAAAGTTCTACCTCTGTAAAAGGGAACCCTCCTTCAATATGCAGATGACATTCTGATCGCCAGGCCTACTAAAGACGCCTCTGAACTACCTAGCCAAGAAAGGATAGAAGGTGTCCAAGAAAAAGGTTAAATATCCCAGGCTCAGGTGACATGCCTGGGCTTCATTCTCACAGATATTTGGAGAAACGCATCCCAGGATAGGGAAGAAGCCATTTGCAGCCTTACCTCTTCTAAAACTAGAAGACAGCTTAGGGGTTCCTGGGGAGGGCAAGGTTTTCTGCATCTGGATCCCTAACTACAGTCTAATAGCTGGGCCTCTACATGAAACACTGACACGAAAAGATGATGATCCTTTTGAATAGAATCCAGAAGCAGCCTTTCAAGAATGGAAAGAGCAGTCAATTCAGATCCTTGCCCAGGAACTCGCTAATTTAGCTAAACCCTTTGACCATCTTATACCCCGTCAAAGGTTAATCGCCCTTGGAGCCTTAGTGCAAAAACTGGGACCACTTGAAATGGAGCAACACAAGAATGCCCTTCAGGTATGATAAACTATGGTCAACAAGGGCTTTTCCCACCGACTCATCAGGCCAGGATACTGGGGTATCTAAAAAGCTAGAAATCAGCAGCCCGCAAGGCCAGCTCCCTCCTAAGGGAAATGGACCCCACGTGGTGATCCTATAAACCCATCATGCCCTTAAGTTGCAGGGGTCGCTCTGTGGACACACTGACCTCGAGTGAGTAGGCTCTCCAACTCCAACCTCCAGAGAGCCAAATGAGGGCAACGGGCCCCCAAGATGACTCGTGTGACCATCACTTGACCTGGAGTTTCTCTCAGAAAACAACAAGACTGTGCCCCGAAAGAGCAGACTACTGCTTGCAGGACTTACTGCACCCAGAGGGGAGCTAATAAGCTTGACGGGGGAAACGTATATCACGCTTTCACCATAGAAAACCCCACAGATACCACGGTGATGGTGGCCAATATGACCGGCTGGACTGCTGGCTACTTCTAAAAGCCGTTGACTCAGTGGACGTCATGGTCCTGGATCACCACTGACCCTGGACTCTCTGGGAGTTGCACGGGCAGGGCTCTGACACATGGTGCTGTTTGTACATTAGTTCAGCGACCTAATTAAAGAAAGGACAGACTACTGGTCAGAGCATCTAGGCTGACAAAAACCGTCAGCCTAAGGTCGCCGAACAAATGTCGGTTGGGGTGAAACCTGCCACATCAGCATCTCTGCACATCTCTCTCCTGGACACTTAAAGGTCATTAGAATCTATAACACTTCCAATGCTGGTGCTCAGGCGGATGAGAAGTGAGGCAGGAGGCCTTGGGACAATCAACCTCACCTGGAGGCTGGTGGGGAGACGTTTTGTCCCTCCCCCCAGGTATCAGGGCTCCCACCACAGCATGAAGCAGTTACAAAAGAGGGGTCTGCACCCTCAACACCCCAAGAATGAGGAACAGAACAAAAAGCAGAGGAGGTGTTCATCTCTGGCAACGTTCATTAAAAATTCCTAGGAGATAAAAAGAGAATCTGGGCAATAAAATAAAGTCTAACCTGTTTTTCCTTTGTGCTTTGTCTAATTTCACGTGCTCCTAGGGTTCTGCATGCAGAGGTCCCACACCCGGCACTTCAGACCCGATTTCGTAGTGCAGAATGGCTGGGTCCACACCTCAGCTAGCGGGGTCCCATGCAGACTCCACGGCATAGAGCCTGAGCTTCAGCCAACCCAGCCCTCGAGAGCTCCATCCCCTTCCTCCCACTGACGCTCCTGGGATCCCTACACAGCATCCCAGCCCACAGCCCGTGGGGGAGTGCACGCTCTCACCTCTCCATTCTGTTTTCAAAATAATTTTTCCTTTGCTTCTGAACCAAACTCAGTCTTGATCTGTTGGCTCCAATGACACTGGGCATGGGGACTTCTGTTGGGGTCCACTCTGGAGGATCAGTAACAGAAATTGAGAACATTGTAACTTCAATGAACAGATGTGTGAGCCAAACTGTAGTTAACATAGAGCAGTGTATAATGCTCCAGTAAAATAAGATGTTTCTAAGACTTACCTTTGATATTTCCATCACTTTACTATAAGCAAGTTCAGTGAAGACCTCTGTTTTATTTGTCAGGTCAACATTAGAGAAATTAAGTGATTTATTTCCATGGATGTACATCGAATACTCATGGCTGAAGCTTCAATCTTGTTTTGAATGCTTTTCCATTGAAAAGGATACCTCTCTTTCAGCTCCCCCATTTCTGAGAAGTATAAAATCTTATAATTTATTATTACCAAAGGGGAAAGGTAGGAGAAGGGATAAATTAACAGTTTGGGATTAACACATACACACTGCTATGTATAAAATAGATCATCAACAAGGAACTACTGTATAGCATAGGGAACTACACTGAATATTTTGCAATAACCTATAAGGGGAAATAATCTGAAAAAGAATCGATATTTTTATTGACATTATCTATGTCAATGATGACAGGGGTCATGGGGCATTGCAATGACAAGTGCATGGAGAATTGTGATGACAAAAGCATGTAACATTGTGATGAGAACTGTCATGGAGCATTGTGATGACAAGGACATGGAGAATTGTGATGACCAGGGCATGGAGCATTGTGATGGCAAAACCGTGGAGCACTGTGATGAGAAGACCGTGGATAATTCTGGTGACGAGCATCATGGAGCACTGTAATGACAAGGGGCATGGAGCATTGTGATGATACGTCTCATTGAGCATTGTGATGACAGGGGTCATGGATCATTGTGATGACAAGGTTCATGGAGTATTGTGATGAGAAGCTTGTGGAGTATTGTGATGACAAAGCATTTAACACTGTGATGGGAAGTGTCATGGAACATAGTGTTGCCAAGAACGTGGAGAATTGTGATGACAGGGATCATGGAGCATTGTGACGACCAGGGCATGGAGCATTGTGATGGCAAGACCGTGGAGCATTGTGATGAGAAGACCATGGATAATTTTGAGGATGAGCGTCATGGAGCGCTATAATGACAAGGGGTATGGATAATTGTGATGACAGTGGCCATGGTGCATTGTGATGACAAGAGTCATGGAGCATTTTGATGACAAGCGTGTGGAGCATTGTGATGAGAAGACCATGGATAATTGTGAATGACGAGCGTCATGGAGCACTGTAATGACACGGGGTATGGAGCATTGTGATGACAGTGCTCATGGAGCATTGTGATGACAAGTGTCATGGAGCATTCAGATGACAAGCTTGTGGAGTATTGTGATGACAATGGCATGGAGCATTGTGATGAAAAGGGCATGGAGCATTGTGATGAAAAATGCATGGAGCCTTTTGATGACAGGTTTCAAGGAGCATTCTGACGACAAGTGTCAGAGAGCATTGTGATGACAAGTGTATTGAGAATTGTGATGACATATATCATGGAGCATTGTGACGACAAGTACATGGAGTATTGTGATGACAGGCATCATGGAGCGTTGTGATGACAAGGGTTATGGAACATTGTGATCACATGGGTTTGGAGCATTTTAAAGACAGAGGTCATGGATCATTGTGATTTCAAGGAGCATGGAGCATTGTGATGACAGGGGTCATGGAGAATTGTGATGTCAGGGGACATGGAACATTTTGATGAAAAGGGTCATGGAGCATTTTGGTGTCAGGCGTTATGGAACATTGTGATGGTGATGTCAGGGGTCATTGAACATTTTGATGATAAGTGCATGTAGCATTGTGATGACAAGGTTTATGGAGCATTGTGATGACAAGATTGTGGAGCACTGTGATGACAAGCGCATGGCAAATTGTGATGACATGTGTCAAGGAGCATTGTGCTGTCAAGCGCATGGAGCATTGTAATGACAATGGTCATGGAGCATTGTGCTGAGAAAGGCATAGAGTATTGTGATGACAAGGGTCAAAGAACATTGTGATGAAAAGTTCATGGAGCATTGTGGTTAAAAAGGTCACAGAGACTGTTGATGATGAGGGCATGGAACATTGTGATGACAAAGGTCATGAAGCATTGTGATGACTGGAGTCTCGGAGCATTGTGATGACAGGGGTCATGGAGCTTTGTGATATCAAGGGCATGGAACATTGTGAAGACCAGATCATACAGCATTTTGAAGACAGGTGTCAGGGAGCATTGTGATGACATATGTAATGGCCCATTGTGATGACAATGGCATGGAGCATTGTGATGCAAGTGTCATGGAGGATTCTGATGACAAAGGTAATGGAACAGTGTGAGGACAATGGCTTGGAGCATTGTGATGACAAGGGTCAGGGAGCATTGTGCTGACAAGTGCATGGAGAATTGTGATGACAAGGGTCATGGAGCATTTTGATGACAAGCTTGTGGAGTATTTTGATAACAATGACAAGGAGCATTGTGATGAAAACTGCATGGGGCATTGTGAGGAAAAAGGCACGGAGCCTTTTCGTGACAGGGTTCATGGAGCATTCTGAAGACAAGTGTCAGGGAGCATTGTGATGACAAGTGTATTGAGAATTGTGATGACAAAGGTCATGGAGCACTGTGATGAAAAGGGCATGGAGTATTGTGATGACAGGCATCATGGAGATTTTTGATGACAAGTGTTAAGGAACTTGGTGATCAGAAGTGTTTGGAGCATTGTGATGACACAGGTCATGGATCATGTTGATTTCAAGAAGCATGGAGAATTGTGATGACAAGGGCAAGAAACAATGTGATACCAAGGTTCATGGAGGATTTTGATGACAATGGTAAAGGAGTATTGTGATGACAAGCGCATAGAACATTGTAATGACAAGTTCATGTAGCATTTTGCTAACAAAGGCATGGAGAATTTTGATGACAGGTGTCATGGAACACTGTGATGACATGCGTCACAGAGCATTGTGAATACAGGGGTCATGGAGCATCGGGATGAAAGGGCCATGGATCATTGTGATGACAAGTGTCATGGAAGATTGGGCTGAAAATATTCATGGAGTATTGTGATGACAGGGGTCATGGAGCATTGTGATGACAAGAGTCCCGGATCACTCTGTTGTCAGGGGTAATGGAGTGTTGTGATGACAGTGGTCATGGAGCATTGTGATGATATTGGTCATGGAGCATTGTGATGAGAGTCTCATGGAGAATTGGGCTGAAAATGTTCATGGAATACCCTGATGACAGGGGTCATGGAACATTTTGATGACAAGGAAATGGAGCATGGTGATGACAAGGTCCTGGAGCATTGTGATGAGAAGACCATGGAGACATGTGATGACAAGTCTCATGGAGTATTCTGATGAAACGGGGCATGGAGCATTGTGATTACAGTGTTCTTGGAGCATTGATATGACAGGGGCATGGAGCATTGTGAAGAGAAGTATATGGAGCATTCTGATGAATGCGTCATGGAGCACTGTGATGACAAGTGCATGGAACATTGTGATTACAGGTGTCTTGGAGCACTGTGATGAAAAGGGCATGGATCATTGTGATGAAGAAGGCATGGAGCCTTGTCATGACACTGTTCAAGGAGCATACTGACGACAAGTGTCAGGGAGCATTGTGATGACCAGTGTATTGAGCATTGTGATGACAAAGTTTATGGAGCATAGTGATGAGAAGACCATGGATAACTGTGATTATGAGCGTCATGGGGTGTTGTGATGATAAGTGTTATGGAATATTGTGATCACAACGGTTTGGAGCATTGTGATGACAGAGGTCATGGAGCATTTTGATTTCATTGTGATGACAATAGCCTGAAGCATTATGATGATGGGCATGGTGCATTGTGATGATAGGATTCATGGAGCTTTGAGATGAAAAGGGGCATCGAGCATTTTGATAACAAGGGTCTTGGAGCATTGTGATGAGAAGGGCATGGAGCATTGTGATGAGAAGTCCATGGAACATTCTGATGACATGTGTCATGGGGCTTTCTGATGACAAGGGCATGGAGCATTGTGATTACAGGGGTCTTGGAACATTGTGATGACAAGTGTCATGGAGCCTTGTGAATGACAAGGCCGTGGAACATTGTGATGGCAGGGGTCATGAAACATTGTTATGACAGGTGTAATGGAGCATTGTGATGAGAAGGGCAGGAAGCATTGTTGTGAAATATTTCATGGATTATTGTGATGAGAGTGGGCATGGAGCATTGTGATGACAAGAGCACGGAACGCTATGATACATGGGTCATGGAGGATTGTAATGAAAAGGGCATGGAGCATTGTGATGAGAAGGGCATCGAGCACTGTGATGACAAGTGTTATGGAGCTCTGTGATGACAAGGGCATGGAGCAATGTGATGAGAGGTTTCATGGAGCATTGTGATGACAATGACATGGAGCATTGTGATGTCAAGGGTCATGGAGCTTTGTGATGACAAAAGTCATGGAGCATTTTGATGACAAGGGCATGGTGCATTGTGATGAGAAGGGCAGGGAGCAGTTTGAGGACAGGATCATGCAGCAATTTGATGAAAATTGTAATGGAAAAATTTGATGACAGGGGTTTTAGAACATTGTGATATCAGGGGTCATGGAGCTTTGGGATGAAAAGGGTCATGGAGCATTTTGATGACAGGGGTTGTGGAACATTGTGATGCCAGGGGTAATGGAACATTGTGATGATAAGGGGAGGTAGCATTGTGATGACAGGGGTCATGGAACATTGTGATTACAGGGGTGAGAGAGTAATGTGATGACTAGTGATGGAACATAATGATATCTCATGTGAGAGAGCATTTTGATGAGAAGTGCATGGAGCATTGGGATTATAAATTTATGGAGCATATCGATGACAAGGTTGTGGAACGTTGTGATGAAAAGCGCGTGGCACATTGTGATGACAAGTGTCATGGAGCATTGTTCTGACAAAGGCATGGAGCACTGTGATGAAAATTTCATGGAACATTTTGGTAAAAAATATCACAGAGACTTTTGATGACTCGGTAATGAACCATTGTGATGACAAAGGTCATGGAGCATTGTGATGAATGGAGTCAGGGAGCATTGTGATGACAGGGGTCATGGGGCAGTGTGATGACAAGGGCATGGAGCATTGTGATGAGAAGACCATGGAGCCTTGTGATGACAACTGTCATGGAGCATACTAATGAAAAAGGGCATGAAGCATTGTGATTACAGGGGTCTTGGAGCATTGTGATGAAGTGGGCATTTAGCATTGTGATGAGAAAGACATGGAATATTATGATGACATACGACATGGAGATTTGTGATGACAAGGGCATAGAGAATTGTGATTACAGGGGTCTTGGAGCATTGTGATGACAAGGGTCATGGAGCCTTGTGATGACAAGGCCGTGGAAAATTGTGATGGCAGGCGTCATGGAGCATTGTTATGACAGAGGTAATGGAGCATTGTGATGAGAAGAGCACTGAACATTGGTCTGAAATATTTCATGAATTATTGTGAAGAGAGTGGGCATGAAGCATTGTGATGACATGGCCACGGAACACTGTTACATGGGTCATGGAGGATTGTAAAGACAACGGCATGGAGCATTGTGATGAGAAGGGCATCGAGCATTGTGATGACAAGTGTCATGGAGCTTTCTGATGACAAGGGCATTGAGCAATGTGATGAGAGGGTTCATGGAGCATTGTTATGACAATGACATGGAGCATACTGATGTCAAGGATCATGGAGCTTTCTGATGACAAAGGTCATGGAGCCTTTTGATGACAAGGGCGTGGTGCATTGTCATGAGAAGGGCAGGGAGCATTTTGATGACAGTGACATGCAGCAGTTTGAGGAAGAGTGTAATGGAATATTTTGATGAGTGGGGTTATAGAATATTGTGATGTCATTGGTCATGGAGCTTTGGGTTGAAAAGGGTCATGGAGCATTTTGATGACAGCGGTTGAGGAACATTGTGATGTCAGGTGTCATGGAACATTGTGATGATAAGTGGATGTAGCATTGAGATGACAGGGGTCATGGAACATTGTGATTACAGGGATGAGGGAGTATGGTGATGACTAGTGATGGAACATTGTGATATCTCTGGTGAGAGAGCATTTTGATGAGAAGTGCATGGATTACTGTGATTACAAGGTTTATGGAGCATAGCGATGACAAGGTTGTGAACCTTTGTAATGAAAATTGCGTAGCACAATGTGATGACAAGGGTCATGGAGCATTGTTCTGACAAAGGCATGGAACATTGTGATGACAAGTGTCACGGAGCATTGTGAGGAAAATTTCATGGAGCATTGTGGTTACAATGGTCACAGAGCCTTGTGGTGACTGGGGCATGGAGCATTGTGATGACAAACGTTATGAAGCATTGTGATGACTGGAGTCACGGAGCAATGTGATGACAGGGGTCATGGAGCATTGTGATGACAAGGACATTGAGCATTGTGATGACAGGTGCATGGAGCATTGGACTGAAAAGTTTCATAGATTATTGTGATGACAGTTGGCATGGTGCATTGTGATGACAAGGGCATGCAGCATTGTGATGTGAAGGTCATGGATTATTGTGAAGACAGGTGTCAGGGAGCATTGTGATGACCTATGTCATGATCGACTGCGATGACAAGGACATGCAGCATTGTGATGAGAATGTCATGGAGTATTGTGTAGACAGGTGTCAGCGAGCATTGGGATGATATATGTCATGGTCCATTGCAATGACAATGGCATGTAGCATTTTGATGCCAAATGTAATGGAGGATTGTGATGACAAATATAATGGAGCATTGTGATGACTAATGCTTGGAACATTATGATGACAAGGGCCATTGAGAATTTTCATGACAAGGTCGTGAAGCATTGTGATGACAGTGTCCTGGAGCATTGTGATGAGAAAACCATGGAGCCTTGTGATGACGAGTCTCATGGAGCATACTGATGAAAAGGGGCATGGAGCATTGTGAATACAGGGGTCTTGGAACATTGTGATGACAAGGGCATGGAGCATTTTGAGGAGAAGGACAAGGAGCATTCTGATGACATGCGCCATTGAGCTTTGTGATGACAAGGGCATGGAGCATTGTGATTAGAGGGGTCTTGGAGCACTGTGAAGAAAAGGGCATAGATCATTGTAATGAAAGAGGCATGGAGCCTCGTCATGACAGGGTTCAAGGAGCATACAGACAACAAGTGTCAGGGAGCATTTTGATGACAATGTCGTTGTGCACTGTGATGAGAAGGGCAAGGAGCATTGTGATCACAGTGTCATGGAGAAATTTGATGAAAAGGGTCATGGAACATTTTGATGACAGGGTTTATGGAACATTGTGATGTCAGGGGTCATGGAGCATTTTGATAAAAAGTGTCATGGAGCATTTTGATGACAGGGGTTATGGAACATTTTGATGTCAGGGGTCATCGAACATTGTGATGATTAGTGCATGTAGCACTGTGATGACAGGAGTCATGGAACATTGTGATGACAGGGGTGATGAAGTATTGTGACGAATAGTGATGTATCATTGTGATATCAGTGGTGAGAGAGCATTTTGATGAGAAGTGCATGGAGCATTGTGATGACAACGTTTATGGAGCATTGTGTTGACAAGATTGTGGAGCACTGTGATGACAAGTGCATGGAGCATTGTGATGACAAGGGTCATGGAGCATTGTGGTGAGAAAGGCATAGAGCATTGTCATGACAGGGGTCAAAGAGCATTGTGATAAAAAGTTCATGGAGCATTGTGGTTAAAAAGGTCACAGAGACAGTTGATGATGAGGGCATGGTCCATTGTGATGACAAAGGTCATGAATCATTATGATGACTGGAGTCACGGAGCATTGTGATGACAGGGGTCATGGAGCATTGTGCTGACAATGGCATGGAGCATTGTGATGACAAGGGTCATGGAGCATTCTGATGACAAGCTTGTGGAGTATTTTGATGACAATGGCATGGAGCATTGTGATGAAAATGGCATGGGGCATTGTGATGAAAAAGGCATGGAGCCTTTTCATGACAGGGTTCAAGGAGCATTCTGGCGACAAGTGTCAGGGAGCATTGTGATGACAAGTGCAATGAGAATTGTTATGACAAATGTCATGGAGCATTGTGATCAAAATGGCATGGAGTATTGTGATGATAGGCATCATGGAGCGTTGTTTTGACAAGTGTTATGGAACATTGTGATCAAAAGTGTTTGGAGCATTGTGAAGACAGAGGTCATGGATCATTTTGATTTCAAGGAGCATGGAATATTGTGATGACAAGGACATGAAGCAATGTGATCCCAAAGTTCATGGAGGATTGTGATGACAATGGTAATGGAGAACTGTGATGACAAGCGCATAGAGCATTGTAATGACAAGGTCATGTAGCATTTTGCTGACATAGGCATGGAGGATTGTGATGACAGGTGTCATGGAGCACTGTGATGACAAGCGTCACGGATCATTGTGAATACAGGGATCATGGAGCATTGGGATGACAAGGGCATGGATCATTGTGATGACAAGTGTCATGGAGCATTGGGCTGAAAATGTTCATGGAGTGTTGTGATGACAGGGGCATGGAGCATTGTGATTACATGGGTCTTGGAGCATTGTGATGACAAGTGTCCTGGAGCCTTGTGATGACAAGGCCGTGGAACATTGTGATGGCAGGGGTCATGGAGCACTGTTATGACAGGGGTAATGGAGCATTGTGATGAGAAGGGCATGGAGCATTGTGATTAAAAGGTTTATGGAGCATTGACATGACAAATTTGTGGAACGTTGTGATGAAAAGCACGTGGCACATTGTGATGACAAGCGTCATGGAAAATTTTTCTGACAATGGCATGGAGCATTGTGATGACAAGGGTCACGGAGCATTGTGATGAAAAGTTCATGGAGCATTGTGGTTACAAAGGTCACAGAGCCTTGTGATGACGCGGGCATGGACCATTGTGATGACAAATGTTATGAAGCATTGTGATGACTGGAGTCAGGGAGCATTGTGATGACAGGGTTCATGGAGCGTTGTGATGACAAGGGCAGGGAGCATTTTGATGACAATGGCATGGAGCATTGGTCTGACAAGATTCATAGATTATTGTGATGACAGTGGACATGGTGCATTGTTATGACAAGGGCATGGAGCATTGTGATGACAAGATCATGGATTATTTTGAAGATATGTGTCAGGGAGCATTGTGATGACATATATCATGGTCCATTGCGATGACAATGGCATGGAGCATTGTGATGCCAAATGAAATGGAGGATTGTAATGACAAATATAATGGAGCATTGTGATGACAAGGGCCATTGAGAATTTTCATGACAACGTCGTGAAGCATTGTGATGACAATGTCCTGGAGCATTGTGATGAGAAAACCATGGAGCCTTGTGATGACAAATCTCATGGAGCATACTGTTGAAAAGGGGCATGGACCATTGTGATTACTGGGGTCTTGGAACATTGTGATGAAAAGGGCATGGATCATTGTGATGAAAATGGCATGGAACCTTGTCTTGAAAGGTTTCAAGGAGAGTACAGACAACAAGTGTCAGGGAGCATTTTGATGACAAGTGTATTGAGCATTGTGATGACAAAGGTCATGGAGCATTGTGATGAGAAGACCATGGATTATTGTGATGATGAGTGTCATAGGGCATTGTGAAGACAAGTGTTATGGAATATTGTGATCACAAGGGTTTGGAGCATTTTGATCACAGAGGTCATGGAGCATTTTGATTTCATTGTGATGACAATAGCATGAAGCATTATGATGATGGGCATGGTGCATTGTGATGACAGGGTTCATGGATCATTGAGATGAAAAGGAGCATGGAGCATTGTGATGACATGGGTCTTGGAGCATTGTGATGAGAAGGGTCATGGAGCCCTGTGATGACAAGGCCATGGAACATCGTTATGGCAGGTATCATGGAGCATTGTTATGACAGGGGTAATGGAACATTGTGATGGCAAGGGCATGGAACATTGTGATGAGAAGGCCATGGAGCATTCTGATGACATGTGCCATGGAGCATTGTGATGACAAGGGACACGGAGCATTGTGATGAAAAGTTCATGGAGCATTGTGGTTACAAAATCAAAGAGCCTTGTGAAGACGCGGGCATGCAACATTGTGATGATAAACGTTATGAAGCATTGTGATGACTGGTGTCATGGAGCATTGTGATGACAGGGGTCATGGAGCATTGTGATGACTAGGGAATGGAGCATTGTGATGATAAGAGTCACGGATCATTGTTTTGTCAGGTGTCATGGAGTGTTGTGATGACAGTTGTCATGGTGCATTGTGATGATATTGGTCATGGAGCACTGTGATGAGAAGGGCATGGATCATTGGACTGATAATATTCATGGAGTATTGTGATGACAGGTGTCATGGAGCATTGTGATGAAAAGGGAATGGAGCATTGTGATGAGAAGACCATGGAGACTTGTGATGACATATCTCATGGAGCATTCTGATGAAAATGCGTATGGGACACTGTGATTACAGTGGTCTTGGAGCATTGTGATGACAAGGGCATGGAGCTTTGTCATGAGACGGCCATGCAGCATTCTAATGACATGCGTCATGGAGCTTTGTGATGACAATTCTCATGCAGCATTCTGATGAAAAGGGGCATGGAGAATTGTGCTTACAGTGGTCTTGGAGCATTGTGATGACAAGGGCATGGAGCATTGTAATGAGACGGCCATGCAGCATTCTGATGACATGCGTAATGGAGCTTTGTGATGACAAGGTCATGGAGTATTGTGATGACAGGGGCATGGACCATTGGTCTGGCATGTTTCATAGATTATTGTGATGACAGTGGACATGCTGCATTGTGATGGCCAGGGCATGGAGCACTGTGATGAGAAGGCCATGGAGCATTCTGATGACATGTGTCATGGAGCTTTGTCATGAAAAGTGCATGAAGCAATGTGATGAGAGCGTTCATGGAGCATTGTGATGACAATGACATGGAACATTGTGATGCCAAGTGTCATGCATCTTTGTGATGACAAATGTCATAGAGCATTTTGATGAGAAGGGCATCGAGCATTGTGATTACAGGGGTCTTGGAGCATTGTGATGAAAAGGGCATGGATCATTGTGATGAAAAATGCATGGAGCCTTGTCATGAGAGGGTTCAAGGAGCATAAAGACAACAATTGTCAGGGAGCATATTGATGACAAGTGTATTGAGCATTGTGATGACAAAGGTCATTGAGCATTGTGATGAGAAGACCATGGATAATGTGATGACGAGAGTCATGGGGCATTGGGATGACAAATGTTATGGAATATTTTGATCACAAGGGTTTGGAGCATTGTGATGACAGGGTCTTGGAGCAATTTGATGAAAAGGGTAATGGAACATTTTGATAACAGGGGTTATGGAACATTGTGATGTCACGGGTCATGGAGCACTTTGATGAAAAGGGTCATGGAGCATTTTCATGATAGTGGTATAGAACATTGGGATGTCAGGGGTCATCGAACATTGTGATGATAATGCCTGTAGCATTGTGGTGACAGGAGTCATGGAGCAATATGATGAAAAGGGTCATGGAACATTTCGATGACAAGGGTTATGGAACATTGTGATGTCATGGGTCATGGAGCTTTTTGATGAAAAGGATCATGGAGCATTTTGATGACAGGGGTTATGTAACATTGTGATGACAGGAGTTATGGAACATTGTGATGACAGGGGTGACGGAGTATGGTGACGAATAGTGATTTAAAATTGTGATATCTGTGGTGAGAGAGCATTTTGATGAGAAGTGCATGGAGCATGGTGATGACAATGTTTATGGAGTATTGTGATGACAAGATTGTGGAGCACTGTGATGTCAAGCGCATGGTGCATTATGATGACATCTGTCAAGGAGCATTGTGCTGACAAGCGCATGGAGCATTGTGATGACAAGGGTCATGGAGCATTGTGCTGAGAAAGGCATAGAGCATTGTGATGACAAGGGTCAAAGAGCATTGTGATGAAAAGTTCATAGAGCATTGTGCTTAAAAAGGTCACAGAGACTGTTGATGACAGGGGCATGGACAATTGTGATGACAAAGGTCATGAAGCATTGTGATGACTGGAGTCACGGAGCATTGTGATGATAGGGGTCACGGAGCATTGTGATAACAAGGGCATGGAGCATTGTGATGACAAGGGCATGGATCATTGGACAAATAAGTTTCATGGATTATTGTGATGACAGTTCAATGGCGCACTGTGATGACAAGGGCATGGAGCATTGTGATGACAAGGGTCATGGACCATTGTGCTGAGAAAGGCATAGAGGATTGTGATGACAACGGTCAAAGAGCATTGTGATGAAAAGTTCATGGAGCATTGTGGTTAAAAAGGTCACAGAGACTCTTGATGACGAGGGCATGGACCATTGTGATGACAAAGGTCATGAAGCATTGTGATGACTGGAGTCACGGAACATTGTGATGACAGGGGACATGGAGCATTGTGATAACAAGGGCATGGAGCATTGTGATGACAAGGGCATGGAGCATTGGCCTAATAAGTTTCATGGATTATTGTGATGACAGTTTGAATGGCACATTGTGATGAGAAGGGCATGGAGCACTGTGATGACCAGGTCATACAGTATTGTGAAGACAGGTGTCAGGGAGCATTGTGATGACATATGTAATGGCCCATTGTAATGACAATGGCATGGAGCATTGTGATGCGAAGTGTCATGGAGGATTCTGATGACAAAGGTAATGGAGCATTGTGATGGCAATGGCTTGGAACATTCGGAAGACAAGGGTCAGGGAGCATTGTGCTGACAAGTGCATGGAGCATTGTGATGACAATGGTCATGGAGCATTCTGATGACAAGCTTGTGGAGTATATTGATGACAGTGGCATGGAACATTGTGATGAAAACGGCATGGGGCATTGTGATGAAAAATGCATGGAGCCTTTTCGTGACAGGGTTCAAGGAGCATTCTCATGACAAGTGTCAGGGAGCATTTTGATGACAAGTGTATTGAGAATTGTGATGACAAAGGTCATGGAGCATTGTGATGAAAAGGGCATGTAGTATTGTGATGACAGTCATCATGGAGTGTTGTGATGACAAGTGTTATGGAACATTGTGATCACAAGTGTTTGGAGCATTGTGATGACAGAGGTCATGGAACATTTTGATTTCAAGGAGCATGGAGCATTGTGATGACAATGGCATGAAGCAATGTGATCCCAAGTTTCATGGAGGATTGTGATGACAATGGTAATGGATTATTGTGATGACAAGGGAGTAGAGCATTGTAATGACAAGGTCATGTAGCATTTTGCTGACAAAGGCATGTAGCATTGTGATGACACGTGCCATGGAGCACTGTGATGACAAGCGTCACGGAGCATTGTAAATACAGGGGTCATGGAGCATTGGGATGACAAGCGCATGGATCATTGTGATGACAAGCGTCATGGAGCATTGGGCTGAAAATGTTCATGGAGCACTGTGATGACAGAGGTCATGGAGAATTTTGATTTCATTGTGCTGACAATATCCGGAAGCATTATGATGATGGGCATGATGCATTGTGATGACAGGTTTCATGGAGCATTGTTATGACAGGGGTAATGGAGCATTGTGACGAGAAGGGCATGGAGCATTGTGATTACAAGATTTTTGGAGCATTGCCATGACAAATTTTGGACCGTTGTGATGAAAAGCGCGTGGCACATTGTGATGACAAGGGTCATGGAAAATTTTTCTGACAAAGGCATGGAGCATTGGGCGCAAAATGTTCATGGAGAATTGTGATGACAGGGGTCACGGAGCATTGTGATGAGTAGGGAATGGAGCATTGTGATGACAAGAGTCCCGGATCATTGTGTTCTCAGGTGTGATGGTGTGTTGTGATGACAGTGGTAATGGAGCATTTTGATGACAAGGGAATGGAGCATGGTGATGACAAGGTCCTGGAGCATTGTGATGAGAAGACCATGGAGACTTGTGATGACAAGTCTCATGGAGTATTCTGATGAAAAGGGGCATGGAGCATTGTGATTACAGTGGTCTTGGAGCATTATGATTGCAAGGGCCTGGAGCATTGGGAGGAGAAGTCCATGGAGCATTCTGATGACATGCGTCATGGAGATTTGTGATGACAAGGGCATGGAATAATGTGATTACAGGGGTCTTGGAGCATTGTGATGAAAAGGGTATGGATCATTGTGTTGGAAAGTACATGGAGTATTGTGATGACAGGCATCATGGAGCGTTGTGATGACAAGTGTTATGGAACATTGTGATCACAAGGGTTTGCAACATTGTGATGACAGAGGTCATGGATCATATTGATTTCAAGTTGCATGGAACATTTTGAAAACAAGGACATGAAGCAATGTGATCCCAAGGTTCATGGAGGATTGTGATGAAAATGGAAATGGAGTATTGTGATGTCAAGCGCATAGAGCATTGTAATGGCAAGGTCATGTAGCATTTTGCTGACAAAGGCATGGAGCATTGTGATGACAGGTGTCATGGAGCACTGTGATGACAAGCGTCGCGGATCATTGTGAATACCGGGGTAATGGAGCATTGGAATGGCAAGGGCCTGGATCATTTTGATGACAAGGGTCATGGAGCATTGGGCTGAAAATGTTCATGGAGTATTGTGATGACAGGGGTCATGGAGCATTGTGATTACAGGGGTGTTTGAGCACTGTGATGACAAGTGTCCCGGAACATTGTGTTGTCAGCTGTCATGGAGTGTATGATGACAGTTGTCATGGAGCATTGTGATGATATTCGTCATGGAGCATTGTGATGAGAAGATCATGGAGCATTGGGCTGAAAATATTCATGGAGTATTGTGATGACAGGGGTCATGGAGCATTGTGATGACAAGGGAATGGAGCATGGTGATGACAAGCTCCTGGAGCATTGTGATGAGATGACCATGGAGACTTGTGATGACAAATCTCTTGGAGCATTCTGTTGAAAAGGGGCATGGAGCATTTTGATTACGGGTGTCTTGGAGCATTTTGATGACAAGGGCATGGAGTATTGTGAGGAGAAGGCCATGGAATATCCTGATGACATGCATCATGGAGCTTTGTGATGACAACGGCATGGAGCATTGTGATTACAGGGGTCTTGGAGCATTGTGATGACAAGGGTCTTGGAGCCTTGTGATGACAAGGCAGTGGAACTTTGTGATGGCAGAGGTCATTGAGCATTGTTATGACAGAGGTAACGGAGCATTGTGATGAGAAGGGCATTGAGCATTGGTCTGAAATATTTCATAGATTATTGTGATGAGAGTGGGCATGGAGCATTGTGATGACAAGGGCACGGTACACTGTGATACATGGGTCATGGATGATTGTAATCACAAGGGCATGGAGCATTGTGATGAGAAGGTCATCGAGCATTGTGATGACAGGTGTCATGGAGCTTTGTGATGACAAGTGCATGGAGCAATGTTTTGGGAGGGTTCATGGAGCATTGTGATGACAATGGCATGGACCATTGTGATGCCAAGGGTCATGGAGCTTTGGGATGACAAAGGTCATGGAGCATTTTGATGACAAGGGTGTGGTGCATTGTGATGAGAAGGGCAGGGAACATTTTGATGACCGGGTCATGCAGCAATTTCATGAAAAATTTAATGGAACATTTTGATGTTAGTGGTTATAGAACATTGTGATGCCAGGGGTCATGTAGCTTTGGAATCAAAAGGGCCATGGAACATTTTGATGACAGGGATTATGGAACATTGTGATGTCATGGGTCATGGAACATTGTGCTGATAAGGGGAAGTAGCACTGTGATGACAGCGGTCATGGAACACAGTGATAACAGGGTTGATGAAGGATTGTGATGACTAGTGATGGAACATTGTGATATCTCATGTGAGAGAGCATTTGGATGAAAAGTGCATGGAGAATTGTGATTACAAGGTTTATGGAGCATAGCGATGACAAGGTTGTGTATCATTGTGATGAAAAGTGCATGGCACAATGTGATGCCAATGGTCATGGAGCATTGTTCTGAAAAAGGCATGGAGCATTGTGATGACAAGGGTCACGGAGCATTGTGATGAAATGTTCATGGAGCACTGTGGTTACAAAGGAAACTGAGCCTTGTGATGACGCTGGTATCAACCACTGTGATGACAAATGTTATGAAGAATTGTGATGACTGCAGTCACGGAGCATTGTGATAACAGGGGTCATGGAGGATTGTGATGAAAAGTGCATGGAGCATTGTGCTGAGAAAGGCATAGAGCATTGTGATGACAAGGGTCAAAGGGCATTGTGATGAAATATTCATGGAGCATTGTGATTAAAAATGTCACAGTGACTGATAATGAGGGCATGGAACATTGTGATGACAAAGGTCATGGAGCATTGTGATGACTGGAGTCACGGAGCATTGTGATGACAGGGGTCATGGAATATTGTGATAACAAGGGCATGGAGCATTGTGATGACAAGGACATGGAGCATTGGTCTAATATGTTTCATGGATTATTGCGATGACAGTTGGAATGACGCATTGTGATGACAAGGGCATGGAGCATTGTGATGACCACGTCTTGCAGTATTGTGAAGAGAGGTGTCAGGGAGAATTGTGATGACATATGTAATGGCACAATGTGATGACAATGGCATGGAGCATTGTGATGCCAAGTGTCATGGAGAATTCTCATGACAAATGTAATGGAGCATTGTGATGACAATGGCTTGGAGCATTGTGATGACAAGGGACAGGGAGCATTGTGCTGAAAAGTGCATGGAGAATTGTGATGACAAGGGTCATGGAGCATTCTGATGACAAGCTTGGGAGTATTTTGATGACAATGCCATGGAGCATTGTGATGAAAATGGCATGGGGCTTCGTGATGAAAAATGCATGGAGCCTTTTTGTGACAGGGTTCAAGGAGCATTTTGACGACTAGTATCTGGGAGCATTGTGATGACAAGTGTATTGAGAATTGTGATGACAAAGGTCATGGAGAATTGTGATGAAAAGGGCATGGAGTATTGTGATGACAGTCATCATGGAGCGTTGTGATGACAAGTGTTATGGAACATTGTGATCACAAGTGTTTGGAGCATTGCAATGACAGAGGTCATGGATCATTTTGATTTCAAGGAGCATGGTGCATTGTGATGACAAGGGCATGAAGCAATGTGATCCCAAGGTTCATGGAGGATTGTGATGACAATGGAAATGGAGTATTGTTATGACAAGCGCATAGAGCATTGTAATGACAAGCTCATGTAGCATTTTGCTGACAAAGGCATGGAGCATTGTGATGACAGGTGTCATGGAGGATTGTGCTGAAAATATTCATGTAGTATTGTGATGACAGGGGTCATGGAGCATTGTGCTGATAAGGGGATGTAGCATTGTGATGACAGGGGTCATGGAACATTGTGATAACAGGGGTGAGGGAGGATTGTGATGACTAGTGATGGAACATTGTGATATCTCATGTGAGAGAGCATTTGGATGAGAAGTGCATGGAGAATTGTGATTACAAGGTTTATGGAGCATAGCGATGACAAGGTTGTGTATCATTGTGATGAAAATCGCATGGCTCAATGTGATGCCAAGTGTCATGGAGCATTGTTCTGACAAAGGCATGGAACATTTTGATGAGAAGTGTCAAGCAGCATTGTGATGAAAAGTTCATAGAACATTGTGGTTACAAAGGTCACAGAGCCTTGTGAGGACGCGGGCTTGGACCGATGTGATAACAAAAGTTATGAAGCACTGTGATGACTGGAGTCACGGAGAATTGTGATGACAGGGGTCATGGAGCATTGTGATGAAAAGGGCAAGGAGCATTGTGATGACAGGGTCATGGAGAACTGGTCTGACATGTTTCATAGTTTATTGTGATGACAGTGGGCATGGTGCATTGTGATGATAAGGGCATGGAGCATTGTGATGACAAGGGCATGGAATATTGTGAAGACATGTATCAGGGAGCATTGTGATGACATATGTGATGGTCCATTGCGATGACAATTGCATGGAGCATTGGTCTAATAAGTTTCATGGATTATTGTGATGACAGTTGGAATGGCACATTGTGATGACAAGGGCATGGAGCATTGTGAAGACCAGGTCATGCAGTATTGTGAAGAGAGGTGTCAGGGAGCATTGTGATGACATATGTAATGGCCCATTGTGATGACAATTGCATGGAGCATTGTGATGCCAAGTGTCATGGAGTATTCTGAGGACAAAGGAAATGGAGAATTGATTGTGATGACAATGGCTTGGAGCATTGTGATGACAAGTGTCAGGGAGCATTGTGCTGACAAGTGCATGGAGAATTGTGATGACAAGGGTCATGGAGCATTCTGATGACAAGCTTGTGGAGTATTTTGATGAAAATGGCATGGAGCATTGTATTGACAATGGCATGGGGCTTTGTGATGAAAAAAGCATGGAGCCTTTTCCTGACAGGGTCCAAGGAGCATTCTCACGACAAGTGTCAAGAAGCATTGTGATGACAAGTGTATTGAGAATTGTGATGACAAATGTCATGGAGCATTGTGATGAAAAGGGCATGGAATACTGTGATGACAGGCATCATGGAGCGTTGTGATGACAAGTGTTATGGAACATTGTGATCACAACTGTTTGGAGCATTGCGATGACAGAGGTCATGGATCATTTTGATTTCAAGGAGCATGGTGCATTGTGATGACAAGGGCATGAAGCAATGTGATCCCAAGTTTCATGGAGGATTGTGATGAAAATGGTAATGGAGTATTGTGATGAGAAGCGGATAGAGCATTGTAATGACAAGGTCATGTAGCATTTTGTTGACAAAGGCATGGAGCATTGTGATGACAGGGGTCATGGAGCACTGTGATGACAAGCGTCACAGAGCATTGTGAATACAAGGGTCATGGAGCATTGGGATGACATGGGCATGGATCATTGTGATGACAAGAATCATGGAGCATTGGGCTGAAAATGTTCATGGAGTATTGTGATGACAGGGGTCATGGAGCATTGTAATGTCTAGGGAATGGAGCATTGTGATGACAAGAGTCCCGGATCATTGTATTGTCAGGTGTCAAAGAGTGTTGTGATGACAGTGATCTTGGAGCATTGTGATGATATTGATCATGGAGCATTGTGATGAGAAGGTCATGGATCATTGGGCTGAAAATTTTCATGGAATATTGTGATGACAGGGGTCATGGAGCATTGTGATGACTGGGGAATGGAGCATGGTTATGACAAGGTCCTGGAGCATTGTGTTGAGATGACCATGGAGACTTGTGGTGACAAGTCTCATGGAGCATTCTGATGAAAAAGGACATGGAGCATTGTAATTACAGGGGTATTGGAGCATTGCCATTACAAGGGCATGGAGCATTGTGAGGAGAAGGCCATGGAACATTCTGATGACATGCGTCATGGAGCTTTGTGATGATAAGGGCATGGAGCTTTGTGATTACAGGGGTCTTGGAGCATTGTGATGACAAGGGTCATGGAGCCTTGTGATGACAAGGCCGTGGAACATTGTGATGGCAGGGGTCATGGAGCATTGTTATGACAGAGGTAATGGAGCATTGTGATGATAAGGGCAAGGAGCATTGTGATGAACAGGTCATGCAGTATTGTGGAAAGAGGTGTCAGGGAGCATTCTGATGACATATGTATTGGCCCATTGTGATGACAATGGCATGGAGTATTGTGATGCAAAGAGTCAAGGAGGATTCTGATGACAAAGGTAATGGAGCATTTTGATGACAAGGGCTTGGAGCATAGTGATGACAATGGTCAGGGAACATTGTGCTGACAAGTGCATGGAGAATTGTGATGACAAGTGTCATGGAGCATTCTGATGAAAAGCTTCTGGAGTATTTTGAAAACAATGCATGGAGCATTGTGATGAAAACGGCATGGGGCTTTGTGATGAAAAATGCATGGAGCTTTTTCGTGACAGGGTTCAAGGAGCATTCTGATGACAAGTGTCAGGGAGCATTGTGATGACAAGTGTATTGAGAATTGTGATGACAAGCGTCACGGAGCATTGTGAATGCAAGGGTCATGGAGCATTGGGATGACAAGGGCATGGATCATTGTGATGACAAGGGTCATGGAACATTAGGCTGAAAAATTTCATGGAGTATTGTGATGACAGGGGTCATCGAGCATTGTGATTACATGGGTCTTGGAGCATTGTAATGACAAGTGTCCCGAATCATTGTGTTGTCAGGTGTCATAGAGTGTTGTGATGACTGCGGTCATTCAGCATTGTGATGATATTTGTCATGGAGCATTGTGATGAGAAGGTCATGGACAATTGGGCTGAAAATATTCATGGATTATTGTGATGACAGGGGTCATGGAGCATTGTGATGACAACCAAATGGAGCATGGTGACGACAAGGTCAAGGAGCATTTTGATTAGAGGACCATGTAAACTTGTGATGACAATCTCATGGTGCATTCTGATGAAAAGGGGCATGGAGCATTGTGATTACATGGGTCTTGGAGCATTGTGATGACAAGGGCATGGAGCATTGTGAGGAGAAGACCATGGAACATTCAAATGACATGCGTCATGGAGCTTTGTGATGACAAGGGCATGGAGCATTGTGATTACAGGGGTCTTGGAGCATTGTGATGACAAGGGTCATGGAGCCTTGTGATGACAAGCCTGTGGAACATTGTGATGGCAGGGGACATTGAGCATTGTTATGACAGATGTAATGGAGCATTGTGATGAGAAGGGCATTGAGCATTGGTCTGAAATGTTTCATGGATTATTGTGATGAGTGTGGGCATGGAGCATTGTGATGACAAGGGCACGGTACACTGTGATACATGAGTCATGGAGGATTGTAATGACAAGGGCATGGAACTATGTGATGAGAGCGTTCATGGAGCAATGTGATGACAATGACATGGAGCAATGTGATGCCAACGGTCATGGAGATTTGTGATGACAATGACATGGAGCATTGTGATGCCAAGAGTCATGGAGCATTGTGATGACAATGACATGTAGCATTGTGATGCCAAGGGTCATGGCGCTTTGTGATGACAAAGGTCATGGAGCATTTTGATGACAAGTGTGTGGTGCATTGTGATGAGAAGGGCAGGGAGCATTTTGATGACAGGGTCATGCAGCAATTTGATGAAAAGTGTAATGGAACATTTTTATGACAGGGGTTATAGAACATTGTGATGCCAGGGGTCAAGGAATATTGTGCTGATAAGGGGATGTAGCATTGTGATGACCGGGGTCATGGAACATTGTGATAACAGGGCTGAGAGAAGATTGTGATGACTAGTGATGGAACATTGAGATATCTCTGGTGAGAGAGCATTTTGATGAGAAGTGCATGGAGCATTGTGATTACAATGTTTATGGAGCATAGCGATGACAAGTTTGTGGATCATTGTGATGAATAGCACATGGCACTTTGTGATGACAAGGGTCATGGAGCATTGTTCTGACAAAGACATGGAGCATTGTGATGACAAGAGTCACGGAGCATTGTGATGAAAAGTTCATGGAGCATTGTGGTTAAAATGGTCACAGAGCCTTGTGATGATGCGGGCATGGACCGTTGTGATGACAAACGTTATGAAGCATTGTAATGACTGGAGTCATGGAGAATAGTGATGACAGGGGTCATGGAGCATTGTGATGACAAGGGCATGGAGCATTGTGATGACAGGGGCATGGAGAATTGGTCTGAAATGTTTCATAGATTATTGTGATGACAGTGGGCATGGTGCATTGTGATGACAGGGGCATGGAGCATTGTGATGACCAGGTCATGCAGTATTGTGAAGAAAGTTTTCAGGGAGCATTGTGATGATATATGTAATGGCCCAATGTGATGACAATGGCATGGAACATTGTGATGTCAAGTGTCATGGAGGATTCTGATGCCAAATAAAATGGAGCATTGTGATGACAAGGGCTTGGAGCATTGTGATGACAAGGGTCAGGGAGCATTGTGCTGACAAGTGCATGGCGAATTGTGATGACCAGGGTCATGGAGCATTCTGATGACAAGCTTGTTGAGTATTTTGATGACAATGGCATGGAACATTGTGATGAAAACGGCATGGGGCTTTGTGATGAAAAAGGCGTGGAGCTTTTTCGTGACAGGTTTCAAGGAGCATTCTGACGAGAAGTGTCATGGAGCATTGTGATGACAAGTGTATTGAGAATTGTGATGACAAAGGTCATGGAGCATTGTGATGAAAAGTGCATGGAGTATTGTGATGACAGGCATCATGGAGCATTGTGATGACAAGAGTTATGGAAAATTGTGATCACAAGGGTTTGGAGCATTGTGATGACAGAGGGCATGGTTCATTTTGATTTCAAGGAGCATGGAGCATTGGGATAACAAGGGCATGAAGCAATGTGATCCCAAGGTTCATGGAGGATAGTGATGACAATGGTAATGGAGTATTGTGATGACAAGCGCATAGAGCATTGTAATGACAAGGCCATGTAGCATTTTGCTGACAAAGGCATGAAGCATTGTGATGACAGGTGTCATGGAGCACTGTGATGACAAGCGTCACAGAGCATTGTGAATGAAGTGGTCATGGAGCATTGGGATGACAAGGGCATGAATCATTGTGATGACAAGGGTCATGGAGCATTAGGCTGAAAAAGTTCATGGAGTATTGTGATGACAGGGGTCATGGAGCATTGTGATTACATGCGTCTTGGAGCATTGTGATTACAGGAGTCCCGGATCATTGTGTTGTCAGGTGTCATGGAGTGTTGTGATGACAGCGGTCATTCAGCATTGTGATGATATTGGTCATGGAGCATTGTGATGAGAAGGTCATGGACAATTGGGCTGAAAATATTCATGGATTATTGTGATGACAGCGGTCATGGAGCATTGTGATGACAAGGGAATGGAGCATGGTGACGACAATGTCCTGGAGCATTTTGATTAGAGGACCATGTAAACTTGTGATGACAATTCTCATGGTGCATTCTGAAGAAAAGTGACATGGAGCATTGTGATTACAGGGGTCTTGGAGCATTGTGATGACAAGGGCATGGAGCATTGTGAGGAGAAGACCATGGAACATTCTAATGACATACGTCATGGAGCTTTGTGATGACAAGGGCATGGAGCATTGTGATTACACGGGTCTTGGAGCATTGTGATGACAAGGTCATGGAGCCTTGTGATGACATGGCCGTGGATCATTGTGATGGCAGGGGACATTGAGCACTGTTATGACAGAGGTAATGGAGCATTGTGATGAGAAGGGCATTGAGCATTGGTCTGAAATGTTTCATGGATTATTGTGATGAGTGTGGGCATGGAGCATTGTGATGACAAGGGCACGGTACCCTGTGATACATGAGTCATGGAGGATTGTAATGACAAGGGCATGGAGCAGTGTGATGAGAGGGTTCATGGAGCATTGTGATGACAATGACATGGAGCAATGTGATGCCAAGTGTCATGGAGATTTGTGATGACAATGACATGGAGCATTGTGATGCCAAGGGTCATGGAGGTTTGTGATGACAAAGGTCCTGGAGCATTTTGATGACAAGTGTGTGGTGCATTGTGATGAGAAGGGCAGGGAGCATTTTGATGACAGGGTTATGCAGCAATTTGATGAAAAGTGTAATGGAACATTTTGATGTCAGGTTTTATAGAACATTGTGATGCCAGGTGTCATGGAGTTTTGGGATGAAAATGGTCATGGAGCATTTTGATGACAGGCGTTATGGAACATTGTGATGTCAGCGGTCATGGAATATTGTGCTGATAAGGGGATGTAGCATTGTGATAACTGGGTTCATGGGACATTGTGATAACAGGGGTGAGAGAGGATTGTGATGACTAGTGATGGAACATTGTGATATCTCTGGTGAGAGAACATTTGGATGAGAAGTGCATGGAACATTGTGATTACAAGGCTAATGGAGCAAAACAATGACAAGGTTGTGGATCATTGTGATGAAAAGCGCATGGCACATTGTGATGACAAGGGTCATGGAGCATTGTTCTGACAAATGCATGGAGCATGGTGATGACAAGGGTCACGGAGCATTGTGATGAAAAGTTCATGGAGCATTGTGGTTACAAATGTCACAGAGACTTGTGATGACGTGGGCATGGACCGTTGTGATGACAAACGTTATGAAGCATTGTGATGACTGGAGTCATGGAGCATTGTGACGACAGGGGTCATGGAGCATTGTGATGACAAGGGCATGGAGAATTGTGATGACAGTGGCATGGAGCACGGTGATGACATGTGTCACGGAGCATTGTGAATACAGGGGTCATGGATCATTGTGATGACAAGGGTCATGGAGCATTGGGCTGAAAATGTTCATGGACTATTGTGAAGACAGGGGACATGGAGCATTGTGATGACAGAGGTCATGGATAATTTTGATTTCATTGTGCTGACAATAGCCGGAAGCATTATGATGATGGGCATGATGCATTGTGATGACAGGGTTCATGGATCATTGAGATGAAAAGGGGCATGGAGCATTGTGATTACAGGGGTCTTGTAGCATTGTGATGACAAGGGCATGGAGCATTGTGATGAGATGGCCATGGAACATTCTGATGACATGCGTCATGGAGCATAGGGCTGAAAATATTCATGGACTATTGTGATGACAGGGGTCATGGAGCATTGTGATGAGAAGGGCATGGAGCATTGTGATTACAAGTTTTATGGAGATTGCGATGACAAATTTGTGGACCGTTGGGATAAAAAGCCCATGGCACATTGTGATGACAAGGGTCATGGAGCATTTTTCTGACAAAGGCATGGAGCACTGTGATTACAATGGTCACGGAGCATTGTGATGAAAAATTCATGAAGCATTGGGGTTAAAATGGTCACAAAGCGTTGTGATGACGCGGTCATGGACCATTGTGATGACAAATGTTATGAAGCATTGTGATGACAGGGTCATGGAGCATTGTGATGATAAGGGCATGGAGCATTGTGCTGAGAAAGGCATAGAGCATTTTGATGACAATGGTCAAAGAGCATTGTTATGAAAATTTCATGGAGCATTGTGGTTAAAAAGGTCACAGAGACTGTTGATGATGAGGGAATGGACCATTGTGATGACAAACGTCATGAAGCATTGTGATGACTGGAGTCAAGGAGCATTGTGATGGCAGGGGTCATGGAGCATTGTGATAACAAGGGCATGGAGCATTGTGATGACAAGGGCATGGAGCATTGATTTAATATGTTTCATGGATTATTGCGATGACATTTGGAATGATGCCTTGTGATGACAAGGGCATGGAGCATTGTGCTGAACAGGTCATGCAGTATTGTGAAGAGAAGAGTCAGGGAGCATTGTGATGACAAATTTTTGAACCGTTGGAATGAAAAGCGTGTGGCACATCGTCATGACAATGGTCATGGAGCATTTTACTGACAAAGGCATGGAGCATTGTGATGACAAGGGTCAAGGAGCATTGTGATGAAATGTTCATGGATCATTGTGGATAAAAAGGAAAGAGAGCCTTGTGATGACGCAGGCATGAACCACTGTGATGACAAATATTATGAAGCACTGTGATGACTGGAGTCACAGAGCATTGTGATGACAGGAGTCATGGAGCAGTGTGATGACAGGGTCCTGGAGCATTGTGATGAGATGACCATGGAGACTTGTGATGACAAGTCTCATGTAGCATTCTGATGAAAAGGGGCATGGAGCATTGTGATTACAGGGGTCTTGGGGCATTGTGATGACAAGGACATGGAGCATTGTGAGGAGAAGGCCATGGAGCATTCTGATGACATGCGTCATGGAGCATTGTGCTGAGAAAGGCATAGAGCATTGTGATGACAGGGGTCAAAGAGCATTGTGAAGAAAAGTTCATGGAGCATTGTGGTTAAAAAGGTCACAGAGACTGTTGATGATGAGGGCATGGACCATTGTGATGACAAAGGTCATGAAGCATTGTGATGACTGGAGTCACGGGGCATTGTGATGACAGGGGTCATGGAGCATTGTGATAATAAGGGCATGGAGCATTGTGATGACAAGGGCAAGGAGCATTGTGATGACAAGGGCATGGAGCATTGTGATGACCAGGTGATGCAGTAGTGTGAAGACAGTTGTCAGGGAGCATTGTGATGACATATATAATGGCCCATTGTGATGACAATGGCAAGGAGCATTGTGATGCCAAGTGTCATGGAGGTTTCTGATGACAAAGGTAATGGAGCATTGTGATGACAATGGCTTGGAGCATTGTGATGACAAGGGTCAGGGAGCATTGTGCTGACAAGTGCATGGAGAATTGTGATGACAAGGGTCATGGAGCATTCTGATGACAAGCTTGTGGAGTATTTTGATGACAATGGCATGGAGCATTGTGATGAAAATGGCATGGGTCATTGTGATAAAAAAGGCATGTAGCCTTTTCGTGACAGGGTTCAAGGAGCATTCTGACGACAATTGGCAGGGAGCATTGTGATGACAATGTATTGAGAATTGTGATGACAAAGGTCATGGAGCATTGTGATGAAAAGGGCATGGAGTATTGTGATGACAGGCATCATTGAGCATTGTGATGACAAATGCTATGGAACATTGTGATCACAAGGGTTTGGAGCATTGTGATGACAGAGGTCATGGATCATTTTGATTTCAAGGAACATGGAGCATTGTGATGCCAAGGGCATGAAGCAATGTGATCCCAAGGTTCATGGAGGATTGTGATGACAATGGAAATGGAGTATTGTGATGACAAGCACATACAGCATTGTAATTAGAAGGTCATGTAGCATTTTGCTGACAAAGACATGGAGCATTGTGAAGCCAGGTGTCATGGAGCACTGTGATGACAAGCATCACGGAACATTGTGAATACAGGGGTCATGGAGCATTGGGATAACAAGGGCATGGATCATTTTGATGACAAGGGTCATGCAGCATTGGGCTGAAAATATTCATGGAGTATTGTGATGACAGGGTTCATGGAGCTTTGTGATGACTAGGAACTGGAGCATTGTAATGAAAAGAGTCACGGATCATTGTCTTGTCAGGTGTCATGGAGTGTTGTGATGACAGTGGTCATGGAGCATTGTGATGATATTTGTCATGGAGCATTGTGATGAGAATGTCATGGAGTATTTGGCTGAAAATGTTCATGGAGTATTGTGATGACAGGGTTCATGGAGCATTGTAATGACAAGGGAATGGAACATGGTGATGACAGGGGTCATGGAACATTTTGATTAAAGGGGTGAGGGAGGATTGTGATGACTAGTGAGGGAACATTGTGATATCCCAGGTGAGAGAGCATTTGGATGAGAAGAACATGGAGCATTGTGATTACAAGGTTTATGGAGCACAGCGATGACAAGGTTGTGGATCATTGTGATGGAAAGCCCGTGGCACATTTTGATGACGAGGGTCATGGAGCATTGTTCTGACAAAGACATGGAGCATTGTGATGACAAGGGTCACGGAGCATTGTGATGTAAATTTCATGGAGCATTGTGGTTACAAAGGTCACAGAGCCTTGTGATGATGCGGGCATGGACCGTTGTGATGACAAACGTTATGAAGCATTGTGATGACTGGAGTCACGGAGCATTGTGTTGACAGGGGTCATGGAGCATTGTGATGACAAGGGCATGGAGCATTGTGATGAGAAAGTCATGGAGTATTGTGAAGACAAGTGTCAGGGATCATTGTAATGACATATGTCATGGTCCATTTCGATGACAATGGCATGGTGCATTGTGATGCCAAAAGTAATGGAGGATTGTTATGACAAATATAATGGAGCATTGTGATGACTAGGGCTTGGAGCATTATGATGACAAGGGCCAATGAGAATTTTCATGACAATGTCGTGAAGCATTGTGATGACAAAGTCCTGGAGCATTGTGATGAGAAAACCATGGAGCCTTGTGATGACAGGTCTCATGGAGCATACTGATTAAAAGGGGCATGGAGCATTCTGATTACAGGAGTCTTGGAACATTGTGATAGCAAGGGCATGGAGCATGGTGATGACAATGGCATGGAGCTTTGTTCTAATAAATTTCATGGATTATTGTGATGACAGTTGGAATGGCGCATTGTGATGAAAGTAGTCATGGATCTTTGTGATGATACTGGTCATGGAGCATTGTGATGAGAAGGTCATGGAGTATTGGGTTGAAAATGTTAATGAAGTATTGTGATGACAGGGGTCATGGAGCATTGTGATGACAAGGGAATGTAGCATGGTGATGAAAAGTTCCTGGAGCATTGTGATGAGATGACGATGGAGACTTTTGTTGACAAATCTCATGGAGCATTCTGATGAAAAGGGGCATGGAGCATTCTGATTACAGGAGTCTTGGAACATTGTGATAGCAAGCGCATGGAGCATTGTGATGACAAGGGCAAGGAGCACTCTGAGAAGAAGGCAATGGAACATTCTGATGACATGAGTCATGGAGCTTTGTGGTGACAAGGGCATGGAGCTTTGTGATTACAGGGGTCTTGGAGCATTGTGATGACAAGGGTCATGGAGCCTTGTGATGACAAGGCCGTGGAACATTGTGATGGCAGGGGTCATGGAGCATTGTTATGACAGAGGTAATGGAGCATTGTGATGAGAAGGGCATTGAGCATTGTGATGAGAAGAGCATCGAGCATTGTGATGACAATGTTATGGAGCTTTGTGATGACAATCGCATGGAGCAATGTGATGAGATGGTTCATGGGGCATTGTGATGACAATGACATGGAGCATTGTGATGCCAAGGGTCATGGAGCTTTGTGATGACAAAGGTCATGGAGCATTTTGATGACAAGTGTGTGGTGCATTGTGATGAGAAGGGCAGGGAACATTTTGATGACAGGGTCATGCAGCAATTTGATGAAAAGTGTAATGGAACATTTTGATGACAGGGGTTATAGACCATTTTGATTCCAGGGATCATGGATCTTTGGGATGCAAAGGGTCATGGAGCATTTTGATGACAGGGGTTATGGAACATTGTGATGTCATGGGTCAAGGAACATTGTGCTAATACGGGGATGTAGCATTGTGATGACAGGGGTCATGGAACATTGTGATAACAGGGGTGAGGTAGGATTCAGATGACTAGTGATGGAACATTGTGATATCTCATGTGAGAGTGCATTTGGATGAGAAGTGCATGGAGTATTGTGATTACAAGTTTTATGGAGCATAGCGATGACAAGGTTGTGGATCATTGTGATGAAAAGCGCATGGCACATTGTGATGACAAGCGTCATGGAGCATTGTTCTGACAAAGGCATGGAGCATTGTGATGACAAGGGTCACGGAGCATTGTGATGAAAAGTTCATGGAGCATTGTGGTTACAAATGTCACAGAGCCTTGTGATGACGTGGGCATAGACCGTTATGATGACAAATGTTTTGAAGCATATTGACGACTGGAGTCACGGAGCATTGTGATGACAGGGGTCATGGAGCATTGTGATGACAAGTGCATGGAGCATTGTGATGACAGGGGCATGGAGCATTGGTCTGAGAAGTTTCATAGATTATTGTGATGACAGTGGACATGGTGCATTGTGATGACAAGGGCATGGAGCATTGTGAAGAAAAGAGCATGGAGTATTGTGAAGACAGGTGTCAGGGAGCATTGTGATGACCTATGTCATGGTCCATTGTGATGACAATAGAATGGAGCATTGTGATGCCAAATGTAATGGAGGATTGTGATAACAAATATAATGGAGCATTGTGATGACTAGGGCTTGGAGCATTATGATGACAACGGCCATTGAGAATTTTCATGACAATGTCGTGAAGCATTTTGATTACAAGGTCCTGGAGTATTGTCAAGAGAAAACCATGGAGGCTTGTGATGACAAGTCTCAAGGAGCATACTGAATAAAAGCAGCATGGAGCATTCTGATTACAGGGGACTTGGAACATTGTGATAACACTGGCCTGGAGCATTGTGATGAAAAGGGCATGCAGTATTGTGAAGAGAGGTGTCAGGGAGCATTGTGATGACATATGTAATGGCCCATTGTGATGACAATGGCATGGAGCATTGTGATGCCAAGGGTCATGGAGGATTTTGATGACAAAGGTAATGGAGCATTGTGATGACAAGGGCTTGGAGCATTGTGATGACAAGGGTCAGGGAGCATTGTGATGACAAGTGCATTGAGAATTGTGATGACAAGGGTCATGGAGCATTCTGATGACAAGCTTGTGGAGTAGTTTGATGACAATAGCATGGGGCATTGTGATGAGAAAGGCATGGAACATTGGTCTGTAATGTTTCATGGATTAACGTGATGAGAGTGGGCATAGAGCATTGTGATGACAAGGGTACGGAACACTATGATACATGGGTAATGCAGGATAGTAATGACAATGGCATGGAGCATTGTGATGAGAAGGGCATCGAGCATTGTGATGACAAGTGTCATGGAGCTTTGTGATGACCAGGGCATGGGGCAATGTGATGAGAGGGTTCATGGAGCATTGTGATGACAATGACATGGAGCATTTTGATTCCAAGGTTCATGGAGCTTTGTTATGACAAACGTCATGGAGCATTTTGATGACAAGTGTGTGGTGCATTGTGAGGAGAAGGGCAGGGAGCATTTTGATGACACGGTATTGCAGCATTTTTATGAAAAGTGTAATGGAACATTTTGTTGACAGGGGTTATGGAACATTGTGATGCCAGGGGTCATGGAGTTTTGGGATGAAAATGGTCATGTAGCATTTTGATGACAGGGGTTATGGAACATTGTGATTACATGGGTCTTGGAGCATTGTGAGGACAAGAGTCCCGGATCATTGTGTTGTCAGGTATCATGGAGTGTTGTGATGACAGTGGTCATGGAGCATGGTGGAGCCTTGTGATGACAAGTCCATGGTACATCGTGATGGCAGGTGTCATGGAGCATTGTGATGACAAGGGAATGGAGCACGGTGATGACAAGGTCCTGGAGCATTGTGATGAGAAAACCATGGAGACTTGTGATGACAAGTCTCATGGAGCATTCTGATGAAAAGGGGCATGGAGCATTGTGATTACAGGGGTCTTGGAGCATTGTGATGACAAGGGCATGGAGCATTGTGCGGAGAAGGCCATGGAGAATTCGGATGACATGCGTCATGGAGCTTTTTGATGACAAGGGCATGGATCATTGTGATTTCAGGGATCTTGGAGCATTGTGATGAAAAGGGCATGGATCATTGTGATGAAAAAGGCATGGAGCATTGTCATGACAGGTTTAAAGGAGCATACAGACAACAAGTGTCAGGGAGCATTTTGATGACAAGTGTATAGAGCATTGTGATGACAAAGGTCATGGAGCATTGTGATGAGAAGAACATTGATAATTGTGATGACGAGCGTCATGGGGCATTGTGATGACAAGTGTTATGGAATATTGTGATCACAATGGTTTGGAGCATCGTTATGACAGAGGTCATGGAATATTTTGATTTCATTGTGATGACAATAGCATGAAGCATTATGATGATGGGCATTGTGCATTGTGATGACAGGGTTCATGGATCATTGAGATGCAAAGGGGCATAAAGCATTGTGATTACAGTGTTCTTGGAGCATTGTGATGGGAATTGTCATGGAGCTTTGTGATGACCAGGCCATGGAACATTGTGATGGCAGGGCTCATGGATCATTGTTATGACAAGTGTAGTGGAGCATTGGGATGGCAAGGGCATGGAGCATTCTGATGAGAAGGCCATGGAGCATTCTGATGACATGTGTCATGGAGCTTTGTGAAGACAAGGGCATGGAGCAAGGTGATGAGAGCGTTCATGGAGCATTGTGATGCCAATGACATGGAGCATTGTGATGCCAAGGGTCATGGATCTTTGTGATGACAAAGGTCATGGAGCATTTTGATGGCAAGGGCTTTGTGCATTGTGATGAGAAAGGCAGGGAGCTTTCTGATGACAGGGTCTTGGAGCAATTTGATGAAAAGTGTCATGGAACATTTTGATGACAGGTGTTATGGAACATTGTGATGTCAGGGGTCTTCGAACATTGTGATGATAAGTGCATGTAGCATTGTGATGACAGGAGTCATGGAACATTGTGATGACTGGGATGAGGGGGTATTGTGACAAATATTGATGTAGCATTGAGATATCAGTGGTGAGAGAGCATTTTCATGAGAAGTGCATGGAGCATTGTGATAACAAATTTTAAAGAGCATTTTCATGAGAAGATTGTGGAGCACTGTGATGAAAAGCGCATGGTGCATTGTGATGACATGTGTCATAGAGATTTTTGATGACAAGCGCATGGAGCATTGTGATGACATGGGTCAAAGAGCATTGTGATGAAAAGTTCATGGAGCACTGTGGTTAAAAAGGTCACAGAGACTATTGATGACGAGGGCATGGACCATTGTGATGACAAATGTCATGAAGCATTGTGATGACTGTAGTTACGGAGGATTGTGATGACAGGGGTCATGGAGAATTGTGATAACAAGAGCATGGAGCATTGTGATGACAAGGGCATGGAATATTGGTCTAAGATGTTTCATGGATTATTGCGATGACAGTTGGAATGGCGCATTGTGATGACAAGGGCATGGAGCATTGTGATGACCAGGTCATGAAATGTTGTGAAGAGAGGTGTCAGGGAGCATTGTGATGACTAGGGATTGGAGCATTGTGATGAAAAGAGTCCCGGATCATTGTGTTGTCAGGTGTCATGGAGTGTTGTGATGACAGTGGTCATGGAGCATTGTGATGATATTGGCCATGGAGCATTGTGATGAGTATGTCGTGGAGCATTGGGCTGAAAATATTCATGGATTATTGTGATGACAGGGGTCATGGAGCATTGTGATGACAAGGGAATGGGCATGGTGATGACAAGGTCCTGGGGCATTGTGATGACAAGACCATGGAGACTTGTGATGACAAGTCTCATGCAGCATTCTGATGAAAAGTGGCATGGAGCATTGTGATTACAGGGGTCTTGGAGCATTGTGATGACAAGGGCATGGATCATTGTGATTAGAAGGCCATGAAGCATTCTGCTGATAAGTGTCATGGAGCTTTTTGATGACAAGGTCATGGAGCATTCTGATTACAGGGATCTTGGAGCCTTGTGATGAAAAGGGCATGGATTACTGTGATGAAAAATGCATGGATACTTGTCACGACAGGGTTCAAGGAGCATACTGAGGACAAGTGTCAGGGAGCATTGTGATGACAAGTGTATTGAGCATTGTGATGATAGTGATCATGGAGCATTGTGATGAGAAGACCATGGATAATAGTGATGATGAGCGTCATGGGGTGTTTTGATGATAAGTGTTATGGAACATTGTGATCACAAGGGTTTGGAGCATTATGATGACAGAGGTCATGGAGAATATTGATTTCATTGTGATGACAATAGCCTGAAGCATTATGATGATGGGCATGGTGTATTGTGATGACAGGGTTCATGGAGCATTGAGATGAAAAGGGGCATGGAGCATTGTGATTACAAGGGTCTTGGAGCATTGTGATGAAAAGGGCATGGAGCATTGTGATGTGAAGGCCATGGAACATTCTGATGACATGCGCCATGGAGCTTTGTGATGACAAGGGCATGGAGCATTGTGATTTCAGGGGTCTTGAGCATTGTGATGACAATGTCATGGAACCTTGTGATGACTAGGCCGTGGAACATTGTTATGGCAAGGGTCATGGTGCATTGTTATGAGAGGGGTTATGGAGCATTTTGATGAGAAGGGTATGGAACATTGGTCTGAAATGTTTCATGGATTATTGTGATTAGAGTGGGCATGGAGCATTGTGATGACAAGGGTACGGAACACTGTGATGCATGGGTCATGCAGGATTGTAATGACAATTGCATGGAGCATTGTGATGACAAGGGCATGGAGCAATGTGATGAGAGTGTTCATGGAGCATTGTGATGACAATGACATGGAGCACTGTGATGCCATGTGTCATGGAGCTTTGTGATGACAATTCATGGAGCATTTTGATGACAAGTGCATGGTGCATTGTGATGAGAAAGGCAGGGAGCATTTTGATGAATGCGTCATGTAGCAATTTGATAAAAAGTGTAATGGAATATTTTGATGGCAGGCGTTATAGAACTTTGAGATGTCAGGGGTCGTGGAGCTTTGGGATGAAAAGGGTCATGGAGCATTTTGATGACAGGGGTTATGTAACATTGTGATGTCAGGGGTCATGGAACATTGTGATGATAAGGGTATGTAGCATTGTGATGACAGGGTCATGGAACATTGTGATTACAGGGGTGAGGGAGTATTCTGATGACTAGTGATGGAACATTGTGATATCTCTGGTGAGAGAGCATTTTGATGAGAAGTGCATGGACCATTGTGATTACAATGTTTATGGAGCATTGCAATGACAAGGTTGTGGACCGTTGTGATTAAATGTGCATGGCACATTGTGATGACAATGGTCATGGAACATTGTTCTGAAAAAGACATGGAGCATTGTGATGACAAGGGTCACAGAGAATTGTGATGAAAATTTCATGGAGCATTGTGGTTACAAATGTCACAGAGCCTTGTGATGACGCGGGCATGGACCACTGTGATGACAAATATTATGAAACTTTGTGATGACTGGAGTCACAGAGCATTGTGATGACAGAGGTCATGGAGCATTGTGATGACAAGGGCATGGAGCATTGTGATGAAAGTGGCATGGAGCATTGGTTTGACAAGTTTCATAGATTATTGTGATGACAGTGGGCATGTGCATTGTGTTGACAAGGGCATAGAGCTTTGTGATGATTAGGTCATGGAGTATTGTGAACACAGGTGTCAGGGAGAATTGTGATGCCAAATGTAATGGAGAATTGTGATGACAAATATAATGGAACACTGTGATGACAATGACATGGAGCATTGTGATGCCAAGGGTCATGGATCTTTGTGATGACAAAAGTCATGGAGCATTTTGATGCCAAGGGCGTTGTGCATTGTGATGAGAAGGGCAGGGAGCATTCTGATGACAGGGTCATGGAGCAATTAGATGAAAAGTGTCATGGAACACTTTGATGACAGGTGTTATTGAACATTGTGATGTCATGGGTCATCGAACATTGTGATGATAAGTGCATGTAGCTTTCTGATGACAGGAGTCATGGAACATTGTGATGACATGGGTGAGGGAGTATTGTGACAAATAGTGATGTAGCATTGTGATATCAGTGGTGAGAGAGCATTTTGATGAGACGTGCATGGAGCATTGTGATGACAAATTTTAAGGAGCATTGTGATGACAAGTTTGTGGAGCACTGTGATGACAAGCGCATGGTGCATTGTGATGACATGTGTCATGGAGCATTGTGCTGACAAGCGCATGGGACATTGTGATGACAAGGGTCAAAGAGCATTGTGATGAAATGTTCATGGAGCATTGTGGTTAAAATGGTCACAGAGACTGTTGATGACGAGGGCATGGACCATTGTGATGACAAAGGTCATGAAGCATTGTGATGACTGGAATCACGGAGCATTGTGATGACAGGGGTCATGGAGCATTGTGATAACAAGGGCATGGAGCATTGTGATGACAAGGGCATGGAACTTTGGTCTAATAAGTTTCATGGATTATTGTGATGACAGTTGGAATGGCGCATTGTGATGACAATGGCATGGAGCATTGTGATGACCAGGCCATGCAGTATTGTGAAGACAGGTGTCAGGGAGCATAGTGATGACATATGTAATGGCCCATTGTGATGACAATGGCATGGAGCATTGTGATGCCAAGTGCCATGGAGGATTCTGATGACAAAGGTAATGGAGCATTGTGATGACATTGGCTTGGAGCATTGTGATGACAAGGGTCAGGGAGCATTTTGCTGACAAGTGCATGGAGCATTGTGATGACAAGGGTCATGGAGCATTCTGAGGACAAGCTTGTGGAGTATTTTGATGACAATGGCATGGAGCATTGTGATGAAAATGGCATGGGGCATTGTGATGAAAAAAGCATGGAGCCTTTTCGTGACAGGGTTCAAGGAGCATTCTGATGACAAGTGTCAGGGCGCATTGTGATGACAAGTGTATTGAGAATTGTGATAACAAAGGTCATGGAGCATTATGATGAAAAGGGCATGGAGTATTGTGATGACAGGCATCATGGAGCGTTGTGATGACAAGTGTTATGGAACACTGTGATCACAAGTGTTTGGAGCATTGTGATGACAAAGGTCATGGATCATTTTGATTTCAAGGAGCATGGAGCATTGTGATGACAAGGGCATGAAGAAATGTGATCCCAAGGTTCATGGAGGATTGTGATGACAATGGAAATGGAGTATTGTTATGACAAGCGCATAGAGCATTGTAATGACAAGGTCATGTAGCATTTTGCAGAAAAAGGCATGGAGCATTGTGATGACATGTGTCATGGAGAACTGTGATGAGAAGCGTCATGGAGCATTGTGAAAACATGGTTCATGGAGCATAGGGATGACAAGGACATAGATCATTGTGATGACAAGGGTCATGGAACATTGGGCTGAAAATGTTCATGGAGTATTGTGATGACAGGTGTCATGGAGCATTGTGATGACTAGGGAATGGAACACTGTGATGACAATAGTCCCGAATCATTGTGTTCTCAGTTGTCATGGAGTGTTGTGATGACAGTGGTCATGGAGCATTGCGATGATATTGGCCATGGAAGAGATGAGAAGGGATGAGAAGAACTTGGGTAATTGTGATGTCGAGCATCATGGAGCACTGTAATGACAAGGGGCATGAAGCACTGTGATGACAGGTGTCAGGGAGCATTGTGATGACAAGGGCATGGATCAATGTGATGAGAAGGCCATGAAGCATTCTGATGATATGTGTCATGCAGGTTTTTGATGACAATGACATGGAGCAATGTGATGAGAACCTTCATGGAGCATTGTGATGTCAATGACATGGAGCATTGTGATGCCAAGGGTCATGGATCTTTGTAATGACAAAGGTCATGGAGAATTTTGATGACAAGGGCGTTGTGCATTGTGATGAGAAGGGTACGGAGCATTGTGATGACAGGTTCATGGAACAATTTGATGAAAAGGGTCATGAAATATTTTGATGACAGGGGTTATGGAACATTGTGATGCCAGGGGTCATCGAACATTGTGATGATAAGTGCATGAAGCATTGTGAGGACAGGAGTCATGGCACATTTTGATGACAGCGGTGAGGGAATATTGTGTCGAATAGTGATGTAACATTGTGATATCAGTGGTGAGAGAGCATTTTGATGAGAAGTGCATGGAGCATTGTGATGACAAGGTTCATGGAGCATTGTGATGACATGATTTTGGAGCACTGTGATGACAATAGCATGGTGCATTGGAATGAAATGTGTCATGGAGCATTATGCTGACAAGCAAATGGAGCATTGTGATGACAAGGGTCTTAGAGCATTGTGCTGAGAAAGGCATAGAGCATTTTGATGACAAGGGTCAAAGAGCATTGTGATGAAATGTTCTTGTAGCATTGTGGTTAAAAAGGTCACAGAGACTGTTGATGACGAGGGCATGGACCATTGTGATGACAAAGGACATGAAGCATTGTGATGACTGGAGTCATGGAGCATTGTGATAACAAGGGCATGGAGCATTGTGATGACACGGGCATGGAGCATTGGTCTAATAAGTTTCATGGATTATTGCGATGACAGTTGGAATGGCGCATTGTGATGACAAGGTCATGGAGCATTGTGATGAGCAGGTCATGCAGTATTGTGAAGACAGGTGTCAGGGAGCATTGTGATGAGATATGTAATGGCCCATTGTGATGACAATGGCATGGAGCATTGTGATGCCAAGTGTCATGGAGGATTCTGATGACAAAGGTAATGAGCATTGTGATGACATTGACTTGGAGAATTGTGATGACAAGGGTCAGGGAGCATTGTGCTCACAAGTGCATGGAGAATTGTGATGACAAGGGTCATGGAACATTCTGATGACAAGCTTGTGAAATATTTTGAAGACAATGGCATGGAGCATTGTGATGAATACGGCATGGGGCATTGTGATGAAAAAGGCATGGAAAATTTTCGTGACAGGTTTCAACGAGTATTCTGACAACAAGTTTCAGGAAGCATTGCAATGACAAGTATACTTAGAATTGTGATGACAAAGGTCATGGAGCATTGTGATGAAAAGGCCATGGAGTATTCTCATGACAGGCATCATGGAGCGTTGTGATGACAAGTTTTATGGAACACTGTAATCACAAGGGTTTGGAGCATTTTGATGACAGAGGTCATGGTTAATTTTGATTTCAAGGAGCATGTAGCATTGTGATGACAAGGGCAGGAACCAATGTGATCCCAAGGTTCATGGAGGATTTTGATGACAATGGTAATGGAGTACTGTGATGACAAGCGCATAAAGCATTGTAATGAAAAGGTCATGTAGCATTTTGCTGACAAAGGCATGGAGCATTGTGATGACAGGCGTCATGGACCACTGTGATGACAAGCGTCACGGAGCATTGTGAATACAGGGGTCATGGAGCACTGGGATGACAAGGGCATGGTTCAATGTGATGACAAGTGTCATGGAGCATTGGGCTGAAAATGTTCATGGATAATTGTGATGACAGGGGTCATGGAGCATTGTGATTACAGGGGTCTTGGAGCATTGTGATGACAAGAGTCCCGGATCATTGTGTTGTCAGGTGTCATGGAGTGTTGTGATGACAGTGGTCATGGAGCATTGTGATGATATTGGTCATGGAGCATTGTGATGAGAATTTCATGGAGCATTGGGCTGAAAATATTCATGGAGTATTGTGATGACAAGGGTCATGGAGCATTGTGATGACATGGGAATGGAGCGTGGTGATGACAAGGTCCTGGAGCATTATGATGAGAAGACCATGGAGACTTATGATGACAAGTCTCATGGAGCATTCTGATGAAAAGGGGCATGGAGCATTGTGATTACAGGGGTCTTGGAGCATTGTGATGACAAGGGCATGCAGCACTGAGAGAAGGCCATGGAACATTCAGATGACATGCATCATGGAGCTTTGTGATGACAAGGGCATGGAGAATTGTGATTACAGGGGTTTTGGAGCATTGTGACGACAAGGGTCATGGAGCCTTGTGATGACAAGGCCGTGGAGCATTGTGATGGCAGGTGTCATGGAGCATTGTTATGACAGAGGTAATGGAGCATTGTGATGAGAAGGGCATTGATCATTGGTC